>NC_080422.1:63135113-63773700 GCF_029873635.1 Malania oleifera
CTCATCCTCTCTTTCCCTCAACTCTCCCTCTTCCTTTGTCTTTCTTCCCTTCTCACAATTCCCTCTCTGTTTCTCAGTTTTCCAGCGATCACCACAACTGCAACAAGTGCTCCTCCTCTATATCAGGCCAGCCGAGCCCAGCCACACCAGCAGAAAACCAGCCGAGCTTCTCTGCTTCGGCCATCAACAAGCCAGCCCCTACAGCCCATCTCTGCCTCTCCTTACAGCACCACCATGACCGCCTCCTGCAACACCAGAACTGCTCTGCCCAGTCTCTAGCAGCAGCAGGCCTCTCGGCCACTTCTCCACCATCCTCAGCAGCTGAATCCCATACCAACATGCACAGCAACTCCAACATGCACAGCAACTCCTCTCGGCCTATCCAGCTACCATCTTTCCAGAGCAGGCTTCCCCATGGCAGCAACTCCTTCTCTCTCTCTCTCTCTCTCTCTCTCTCTCTCCCTCTCTCTCTCTCTCTCTCTCTCTCTCTCTTCTTTTATTTCTTTCAATATTAAGTTGGATGCTACTATTTTAAATTATTTGCTGAAGTTATTTGGAAAGACAAGATCTTGAATTTTAAATATTTTATTATCATTGTAGTGGTTAATTATTTATTAATTTTTTTTTTATTGTTTTTGGTGGTAGATTTAATTATTGTTCGAGTCATTTAGTTAATTTTGTTAAGGTCCAGTTTGGTTATTAAAAAAGAAAAAAAAAAGAAAAAAATTATTGTTTTTGTTTTGAAGTTTCCCAAGTTTTAGTATTTTTTTTAAGCTCGGTTTAATTACAGTCAGATTTATCAAAGTTTGCATTTTTATTGTGTTTCGTTAGTATTTAAATTTAGGTTTTTGTTTCTGTTTTTTTATTTTGGCTCGAGTTCTTGCTTTGTGTTAAAGTCTTGGTTTTTATTGTATGCTTTGAATCTGATTGAGTTTCCTCTGGGTGTTTTTAATTCCATGTTCAAAGTTACCATCTTTAATTAGCGCGTGTTTTGATGTTTCCTTAAGTAGATTAGAGTTTCCATCCTTACTCTTTAATTCGAAGCATGTTAGTTTTAGGACTTTAATTTATGTTTTTGTTTAAGTCTCCACAATTCTGAAAATCCCTGAATCTGAATTGAGTTTAGTAAAATTTTATTTTCGATTGGACAAACATAAAATCTGAGATTAAGCGCATTCCCTGAGGAGACGATCTAGCCCTTGGGCTTAGTATTATACGACAGAACTCCTATACTTGGGATAGCTTCCGAGCTGCTCATTTTTCGAGTGAGTCAAGTTTTTGGCGCCGTTGCTGGGGAATGTCGGTCTTAGTTTCAAATTTGCGTTTTTCCCGTCATTTTTATTAGCTTTATAAAAAAAGAAAAAAAGCAGAAAAAAAAGTGAGTTTTGAAAAATGGCTGCACCTGCACCGGACACAATAATGGACTTTTTGCAACTTGAATATGCCACTGCATCCTCTTCCACTATTTTGCCTTATGATGAGCTTAATTTCATGATGTAGTGCGGGAGGACGTCACTACTACTCGAGTTCTACAGGACGGAATCTGAGTGCCCTTATCAGCATCTAGCAGAGTTTGAGTTAACCTGCAACATGTTTTTCTCTCATGGTAGAACTGACGAATCTATTAGACTGAATTTATTTCTTGCTACTTTGCAGGATAGGGCACTAATTTGGTTTCATTCTATGAGACCTCACTCTATCACTAATTGGACTGATATGGAGCGTGAATTTCTACATACGTTTTGTCCCTCACAGAGAACTCAATTTTTGTAGGAACAGATTCTTAATTTTGTGCAGCAGGATGACGAGACATTTGGGGCTTGCTAGAAACGATTCAAGGATCTACTAAACACTTGTCCACATCACGGGTTCGACTCATGGAGGTTAGCTGATTATTTTTATACTGCTCTTACCCCTGATTGCAAGTGTTTTGTCCAGACTATGTCTAATGGAGAGCCCGTCAGCGAGGATCCAGATCAGGTATTATCATTCTTTGATTACTTAGCTGACAATGTCCCACAGTGCAACACACGATACACTCAGGCACCCATGACTGCACACCCTATCAGCACAATTAGTGGTGGTGATGCATATGAACAACCAAACTGCCCAAACAACCCTCTGCCTCAATATCAGCCACAACAAATCTCTCTGAGCTGTACGTCGTCAGACCTTTTCAAGGATAGCATAACACAGATGGCGAACATGCTCCAACAATTCATGCAAACTCAAGTTGATCATAATAATGAATTGCGGGATACCATTAATGCGATAAGCACACAGTTGGACATCTTAGAAAACGAAGAATTGCCCATGGAACCTCAACCTAGTCCTCAAGAGTACCAGCAGCCACACCAACAAATACATGATGTTTCTCTTGAGACAGCAGAGGCCACCACTACTTCGAGAAGCGAGAAAGAATTTCCCCAACCTGAGATGCTCATCATCGGACAACCAGTTGTCCCAGCACTAGAAGTCATGGCTGAACCAGAAGAGGTCAAAGAAAAATCAGAGGAAACGGGGCCACAAGCGGAGCAGTTAGTTGATGATTAGACTGATACTCATACGGAGTACCAACCTGTGGTACCTAATACTTCGAGCTCAGAAACCATGAAACCGTCACTCCCACCTGAATCAGATGTTAAGGAGCCTACTCTGGAGGCAGACTCTTGCAGTGGTATGATGATATGTACACCCGATAAAGAGGGTGATCAGTCTGGTGAGCATATAATTTTCAAAGAACCAGGTAAAACTTTTAATGTTAATGCTTTTGAAGAACTACAGGTAATTGCTCCAATAACTTCTCCTCACACATTAGTTCGTAAAGAAGCACATTTCCTGGACACAATATTGAATAAAGACCCTTTCTTATCCACACACGAGGGTCAACCTGCGCACGTATTGTTTGGTATTTTGACACGTATTAATTCATTTGAGGCTGATTTTCATGTAGGTATGAAAACTGATCCATTGTGGCGGCTCAAATTTGGAGAACCGCCGATGCAATTTATAGACCTGCGGCCACCAGACGAAATTCCTCTAGAGCCTCCGCCAAGACAATCGTGATGTTTTTCTTTTCCTTATTTTCCTTTTATTTTATCTTATTTTATTTTTAGTTAGTTTTTAGGACCATTTTCTCGTAGTTCGATCTTTGTTTTCCATTATTTCGCCACTCAGGTACGCCTTACTTTTCCTGTGCACAGTATTTTCTATTTCCCTTATGCTTTCACATTGAGGACAATGTTCCACTTTAGTTAGGGGGGATGAGCATTCGCATGTGACACTGTGCACGTACACGTACTGGGTTTTAAAAAGAAAAAGAAATCAAAAAATCAAAAAATCAAAAAGAGAGAGAAAGAAAGGAGGAGCACTGAGGAATTACATTGCACTATGTCATGCTTAACATTGTGTGTACCCTTCACATACTTGCGTATAACTTAAGAATGACACACTTGAGTCAATCATGCGTAGTTTCTCTCTATATGATCTTATGACTCCATTACGAATTGATTGGTAGTATATTCGTGTTAATTTGACTATATAATTTTCTGTATTTACACGGCATCTCACGAGGCTGAATAAATACATTCACATGATTCATTGCACTTAGGGTTTCCTGTGAGCACTTAGAGAGCACCCGTGGAGACTATGACACCTTGTGAGATATTCTTGAGCTATTATCGTCCTTTTGAGCGTTAATATCAAATCAGAGTTCATAGAATTCAATTCTCTTTTTCTGGATGATTCCTTTGTACACTAGTCTTTGTTTTTGATTTGATAGTCTAGAGGTGACACCTAGTGGGGAGATAGAAACCTAGGTCTTGTAGCCTACTCAAGATGTGAAGGCTGAGCCACCCCTAGAGATAGACTTAATTCATGGACCCCTATTCGAGCTCAATTCCCATTGATGGTATGAAGATTACAAACAAAGTGTTAGTATTGTCCTTATTGCTCAAGAAAAGACAGAAAATAAAGAATGAGCAGAAAAAAAGAATAAGTAACACACATGCGCATGAAATGAAAAGTCAATGCCGGTCCAAATACATATCACAAGGACACGACACATATTTTCCACGTATGAAGATTCTTCAACCGATTAATGCCTCAGATGTATTCACGACAAGCTTGTGAATGAGTTAATCTAGGGTGGTCTCAGTTGGATATGGCGAGTAGGTGAGAAGATGCTAGGGTGAAGGACCCGACACCTCATAGATAGGCTAGATCCTTTCCAGACTAGTCCACTCCATCTACTTAGCATTGTTCCTTTTAGTATGTAGGATGTTTGATTGTGACACTCCTCCTCACATATGATGAGTGAACCCATTTTCTTTGAGTGTTCTTGAGGGTATACCAGTTAGGCAGAGTCAAAGCGACCGTTTTGTAGGTGTCCACTGGCATCCTAGGTGTACTGAGTCACACACATCACACACACCTCGAGAGTTTACCTATTTATACTCGAACTTATATGATTGCATTAGCTCTAAATGTGCCACTAATTAACTTCATGTGAGTATACTGCTCTCAAATCACATATAAACAATGAAACTTGCATGAGTGACGTGCTTTGGAGTCGTGTGCATTGAATATGAACAAATTTGTGTGAAATTCAATTATGTTCTTGTATGTGAAGTGGTATAATATTGTCGCATGTGCATTGATTTCATGATTACTAGAGTATGTAGTTGTAGATACCACCCTGAGATTCATTCACGTCATTTGCTAGAGGTTAGCAAAACGTTAGTTGGGGGGTGTGATTACGGGTCAAAACTGCGTAATTGGGCATCTTAACCCGGGCTTTATGGTTTATATTTTTAATTAAATGTCCAAAATTGTCCAATATTTTAAAAAATTTCCAAAATCATCATTCTTGAACTTTATTGCACTATTTATGAAGTTTTGGTAATTTTTTGTCGCAGGAAAATTATCGGGAACCAAAACCAACACCTGTTCGTATTTCATGTATAACTTTTCCGTCCGAACTCTGATCGAGACGATTCAAATTTTTAGAGAAGAGGAAAGAATTATCTACAACTTTCATGTTTTGAGTTTTATGAGATACGGGCTCTCACACATTTGCGATGAACAGAGAATGAAAAAAATGAAAAAATATAACAATCCGAGTCGGGTCTCCATCCGGGTCAATCCTTTCCTATCCGGATCCGGGTCTAGGGCTTTCCCCTCTATCCTATTTAACCCTTCTCTTCCTCTTCCTACGGGGGCAGCCCGTGGGGCTCCCCTGTTCTCTCCCTATCTCTTCTCTTTCTCTGTTGGGTTCTTCTCTCTCTTCTCTCTCTTTCTCTTTTCTTTCCTTGACTTCTCTCTCGGTTCCTCCTTTGCTCATCCTCTCTTTCCCTCAACTCTCCCTCTTCCTCTGTCTTTCTTCCCTTCTCAGAATTCCCTTTTTGTTTCTCAGTTTTCCATCAATCACCACAACTGCAACCAGTGCTCCTCCTCTATATCAGGCCAACCGAGCCCAGCCACACCAGCAGAAAACCAGCTGAGCTTCTCTGCTTCGGCCATCAACAAACCAGCCCCTATAGCCCATCTCTGTCTCTCCTTACAGCACCACCACGATCGCCTCCTGCAACACCAGAACAGCTACGGCCAGTCTCCAGCAGTAGCAGGCCTCTCGGCTACTTCTCCACCATCCTCAGTAGCCGAATCCCATACCAACATGCACAGCAACTCCTCTCGGCCTGTCTAGCTACCAGCTTTCCAGAGCAGGCTTCCCCATGGCAGCAACTACTTCTCTCTCTCTCTCTCCCTCTCTCTCTCTCTCTCTCTCTCTTCTTTTATTTCTTTCAATATTAAGTTGGATGCTACTATTTTAAATTATTTGGAAAGACAAGATCTTGAATTTCAATTATTGTTTTATCATTGTAGTGGTTAATTATTTATTAATTTTTTTTATTGTTTTTGGTGGTAGATTTAATTATTGTTCGAGTCATTTAGTTAATTTTGTTAAGGTCCAGTTTTGTTATTAAAAAAGAAAAAAAAAAGAAAAAAATATTGTTTTTGTTTTGAAGTTTCCCAAGTTTTAGTTTTTTTTTGAAGCTCGGTTTAATTACGGTCAAATTTATCAAAGTTTACATTTTTATTATGTTTCGTTAGTATTTAAATTTAGGTTTTTGTTTGTGTTTTTTTATTTTGGTTCGAGTTCTTGCTTTGTGTTAAAGTCTTGGTTTTTATTGTATGCTTTGAATCTGATTGAGTTTCCTTTTGGTGTTTTTAATTCCATGTTCAAAGTTACCATCTTTAATTAGCGCGTGTTTTGATGTATCCTTAAGTAGCTTAGAGTTTCCATCCTTACTCTTTAATTCGAAGCATGTTAGTTTTAGGACTTTAATTTATGTTTTTGTTTAAGTCTCCACAATTATGAAAATCCCTGAATCTGAATCAAGTTTAGTAAAATTTTATTTTCGATTGGACAAACATAAAATCTGAGATTAAACACATTCCCTGAGGAGACGATCTAGCCCTTGGGCTTAGTATTACACGACAGAACTCCTATACTTGGGATAGCTTCCGAACTGCTCATTTTTCGAGTGAGTCAAAAAACAAGTAGGACTCAAAGATAATAATGAATCTATGTATCTAAAATTACAATTAACTAAGCACTTCAAAGGAAATGCGTATAAATTGAATTGAACTTGTAAGAGACAATTTATCAAACACATTAGATGCAAGTTTCTCCCATTTCAGGTTTTGTAATGGCTATACCTCTACTTTCCTCTTCTCTCAACCATTTTCTCATTCCAAGAGATTATGATTGGATAATACAACAATCAACCCACAATTTTTAGTATAACATAAAATACTCAATGGATTGTATAACAATTTTAAGTAGTGAAAGAAAACCATCAAAGTCTTGCTACTAGTTTAAGCATCTATTCTATCTTTACATCTACAAATAATCAAGTTCAAGAACAAAGAACTTCAATATTTTCTAAAAATAAAATGAAATAAAGCCCAACAAGTTAAACATGTAGTTCCCTGGAAAAAAGGAAATCCGACCCAAAATAGTCATGGGTTGCTCAAATCTCAAGCTTAAAATCTAGCCTATTATGTTTGAAATCATAATTTTAAAAAACAAATTGAACCCAAAAAAAAAAATTCATTTACAACAAAGGAGAAAGAAGAATAAAAATAATTGCAGAAGGGGAGAAGGCCCAATAATGCATGGTCGAGAGCCCCAGACTGAGAACCCTAACCATCTCGCAGTTATTTTCTCTTGCGCACCTAGCTCCCTCTTTTCTTTTATTCCCCTAGCCACTGTGTTTCATGCACCAACTGCTCCCCATGTGCCCCCAGCAGTTCCTGTTGTTGGACTTACAAGGCTTAAAATCTTATTTTGATGATAACAAATCAGAGGAACTTAACATATTTTGTTAGCATTGGTGTATTCCCAAGAGGGGATGGGGGTGAATTGGAATTTTAAACTTTTCTACTAGGTTAAGTCAGAAGTCAATGTGATTTGGTAACCTAGGGTCCTTCTATACAATCCCAAATGTGTAGATAATATAAGACGCGGAAATTTAAATCATGCACATCATTCACATCATAACACACGCGTGCGGTAAATATAAAATGCAAAAATATAAACAGACACACGATATGTTATTGGGGTTCGACCAACTATGCCTACGTCCCCGCCTTGGCTACACCAGTACAAGGATTACACTATAATCTCACTTAATGGGTGGAGCAGCACCATTAACAACCAGGTTAATTAAAGGGGCTGACCTGAACTAACACGCCTTACCAGGATGATGCACCTAACTTTCCTAACTGGGTCTAAGCCAATCCGGGACTATTCAACAGGGCTAGTCTCTCTCTTCTAGTCCACGCTTGGAATATAACCAATGTGTATAAAAATTGTAAACAAAAATACGCTTCTTACACAAGCAAGTATATGCACGAGTACAACTCAATATAATCAATGCACCTCAATGATGTAAGAACTATAAGTTCGGTGCTCTATGTGTGCAATCAACACTCAATATTATGGATAATCTGAAATATGCACAAGAGTGTGTAAATAGCATTTTTCTTTGAAACACAATACAAAATATCTCAATCCAGGCTTAGGGTTTTAAAGATGTCAATCAGAGTATTCAAACAACCTCAAAAATATTTTTCTCAAATGTATCTAGCACAAGAGTTGTTTTGAAATCTAGTTTTGTAAAATATTTTGCATACAAAAATAAAGCTATAGGAATCTTGCAATGACAATGCAAAGATCCTTAAGCTTATGAGTTTATCCCAACACAAGATTTCATCAATAAAAATCTGTGGGATAAACTATGCCAAACTCCCCAAAATCAATATCAAATATTCAAGCAAGACAATGAGAGTATTAGCAATACCTAATAAGCACTAGCACACAAAATATACTCACAATGCTAAGATGTATCAACGGAATGAATATATGAGAGTATTTGGAGTGGAATAGGCAAAAATAGGTTTTTGAGATTCAAAGGATACTTGCTAATTTTTTTTTCTAATCTCTTGCTAATTATTCCAAATGAGGGGGTATATATAGACTTTCCCAAAAATATAGCTGTTTAGGACACACTTGGAATTATTAGAAAAGTTTTAATACAATTTAATTATTTTAATCTCTTTTGAAAATATTAACCAGAGTAAAAATATTGGGGCAACCCAAGAGCACTGGTCGACCAAAAGAAGTTCGATTGACCGAGCTGTGCATGGTTCAGTCGACCGGGAACATATTGAACTACAAGTTTGGTTGACCAAACATGGAGGTCCAAGGGCGATTTTTTCATTTAGCGCGGTTCGGTCGTCCGAGAACTTTTTGAACTATCTAGTTCGGTTGACCAGACTATTGAGTTCCACACGTGGGAACTCGGTTGACCCAGTAGTTGGTTTACATTTTGGGCTCGGTCGACCAGGTGGTCAAAAAGTTGACTCCTAGGGAGTTCGGTCAATTGGGTGATAATGAACTAGGTAAGTTTGGTCAATCGGGCCGTGGTCAAGCTATTGACCCGACACTGATTTGGTCGACTGGGAGGAATTGTACTAGAGAGTACGGTCGACCGAATGTGCCTATTTAGTGCATGTCAGTATTGATTAAGCATACATTCACGCTATTCAAATGACCATACATATATATATATGTGCATGTGTGAGTGTCCTAGGGTCATTCTAGGTCTTCTTTAGGACACTGAAAAAATCCGGTGTCGGTCGACTGAAGGGTGTTCACTATGGTCTCTCAAAGGTTGTGATTTTGTGTAGGGACCTAGAGTCGTTCTAAGGTTTTTGAGCTTGTAGTTCCTATATGCATGAAACGTAGATTATTACAAACATTTTCTTAATTAAGATTACAGACCCAAATGGAAATTACAACAAATAAATTACAGCTAGGGTCTTTGGGGTCTTCATTTTCCTCCTGGTCTCCCAGTGCCATCATATGATATTGCCAAGATAAACCAGCACATCAACTCGGTAGACATGAAATACTTGAGTATTTGTCATAATCAAAATAGGGTGTGACCCATAGGGTCAACATATTTGGTTAAGTGATGATATTTCAAGACAAAAGTATGAGAATAAAAGATCAAGTGGTCACAAGGATCATTGAAAGCTTAACAGATATTGAAGCTTGGGGTTAAAGAGAGATGAAATCTAAATGAATATTGAAGCACAGACAACACTAATGAAGCTTGAAGCATATTGATACATAAAGTCAAGATGGACTCAAAGAAATGGAAAAGCATGGAGACTTAGTGCTTAGAGCATTTAAGTTAAGAAGTTTCATATAAGTACTTCATTCAATATCAATATGGATATATGAAGCTCTTTAGGGGACATTATAGACTTAGAGACCAATTTTTGAAAACCCTGAAAAATGATTTTTAAAGTCACATTTGAGTTTCTCAAAAATTAAAGGTTCAAAGTATTGAAGAATTGAAAATTGTGAAAATTTGACAACTCAGCCGATTGACCCAAGAAGCCCAGCCGACTGACAATTTTAAGTCTAATTTTTTGCTCAGACAGAACGGACTCAGTCGATTGACCCAACCAATTGACCACAAGCGAAATAGGCCTAGCGGACTGACATGCGGAAATTTTTAATTTTAAACAGTAACGAGAAATTTCTAAAAATAAGTTTTTGAATTCTAAATGTTGTAAAAACTTAGGAAACACTCCAAGTAACGTGGAAAACAAGGAATTACTTTCTAAAACTCTATAAATACTTCCTAAACCAAGGATTTTAACCACCAAGCAATACAATCAGGATTCAAGCATTGATAGTGCAAATTTTTCTAAAGCTCTCTTTTGTCCAAACTCTTGCTGAAGAATACTACTAATATTCTGTTGATCAAAAGCCTACAATTCTTGATTTTCTATTGCATTTCAAAATTCTAAGAAAGAACCTCCGATGATAAAATTTCTTGAGCTTCATATCTTCTCTATATTATATTCGATTTTAAGTATAATAGTGCCCTAACTTGTACTAATCAGCTCTATTTTGAGAGTGTCTTTGTACACCAATATTTATTTCTTATTTTGCAGACGATTCAGGTTCTTTAATCGTTGTTAGACCGAGTGCGGGATATCGCTTGGAGAGGCGCACTCTAGCCTATTGAAGGAATGACCGAGCGTGGGGTATCACTTGGAGAGGGGGCTCTACCCTTAAGGAGATTCTAAATGGTTCATTTCGCCTAGAAAGGAACCGTATAGTGGAATCCTTAAAAGTTCTTGCCTAAGGCGAGGACGTAGGCTGGGTATAAGCCAAACCTCTTAAATATCTCGGTCTCACTCTCTACCCATTTTCTTTAAATTTATGCATATTTTAATTGTGTGGTGTGTATTTAAGTGCAAGAAGCTAAAAGCTAAGATTGAGAAGAATTTTAATTTAGGGGAGTACGTTGATTAATCTTTTGCGGAAACCTTAAAGGGAGTACGTTGATTAATCGTTTGTGGAAACCTTAGTTAAAAGGAAGCAAACAAAATTTTAAACAGGCTTTAATGACAATCAATACACGACTTTCATTCAAATTCTACTTTGAGCTTTTGCAAACGCTGAATATTGCAAAGTGTTGCAGCTTATACATTGGTATTTTGATTGGTTGATTAATTGATTGTTTGGTTGGTTGATTGTCATTGAATTGTGTTGATATTGAATTTTGGGTTGATCAAATTAAGAATTAAAATTAAACAACTCTTGTGTGTTTTGGATTACACTATGACACAATTCCTATAAGATGTGACAATACTAGTGTAATAAACGTCTCAAAGAATCCTATATCACATTCACAAACTAAACACATAGAAATTAGACATCATTTTCTTCGGGATCATGTGCAAAAAGGAGATGTGACTCTTGAATTTGTATGCACAGATGAACAATGAGTAGACTTATTCACAAAATCACTTATGGAGGATAGGTTTATCCAAATTAGACGTGAACTAGGTCAGATGCATAGTTGAGAAGTTGCTTAGTATTACATTAGATTACATAATTTTCATTTTCTTACATTTTGTATTGAATTTAAAGCAAGGTTACTGCATGTTAAATTTTTAATAACACATGACAAATGTTGATGCAAAGATATACACTAGAAAGTGGGAGAACTAAATAACGTAACACGGACAAATATATTCTTGATTGCAAAGATGAGATGTATTTATGTCAGAACATTTTTTTATATACCTGTTTTTTTATGCCAAAAAGGGGGAGAAATTAGTAAACAAAAATGATAAAATGGTTTTTGGGAGAAGTTAGTGATTTTTCGGAAGTACAGTATAGACATATATACTAGCAAAAATATTGCCTATTCTATGTTGTATATGATCTTTATTGTGTGTATTTCAGATTGCTGAATTCTAAATTGTGCATTATTTGAGGGAAAGCCTTGTTAGGGGTAACCCATTCTTCACTTTTTCTTGTGTGTTTGTCATCATCAAAAGGAGGGAGATTGTTGACTCTTTAAGTCCAATCTTGTTTTGATAATGACAAATCACTTGGTATTTGACCTGTGCAATTGAGTTTGAACAGGATCATGATTTAGAATGCACGAACGGTGAACTTGTATGGAAGCCATGAGGAACCTAAAGTACATATCACTTGACGCAATCCATGGAACTAGAGGGATGAAAGGATGATGAAGCAAGCTTCAAGTTCAAGATCTTCAATGGAATGGGTATTTAGAATTGAATTTATTTACATATTTCATATGATATAACTCGAAGCTCAAATATGCCTTAGACACACCTTAGGACTCATGCATTTCATGAAAAATACATTTACATTAGTTATAAGTTGAAAGAAATTTTTCGAGGCAAATTTTAGAGGCCTCATTGACGAACCCAATGGTCTCATCGACGAACATATGAAGGCCACTTGGCGAAGATTATTGTTGTCTCCTCGACGAATAAATACCGAGAGCCCAAAAATTTTAGATAGTGCTCTTGTCAATGAACTCATGGCCTCGTCCACGAACGAGTATTATACACTCGTTGATGAACTTACCCATTCGTCGACGAAGATCGGGATGCTGAAACGCAATTCAGTGTAGACATGGATGAAAACTGTTATTTCTTATTGATCCAATGGCTAGAATTAAATCTAGGGTCAAGAACACTTATAAAATTAACCTAAAAACCCCAGTGCCTCACTTTTGCCTATGATTGGGGAGCTTTGAACATTTTTGTACATCTTTTGAGAGCTTTGAATACTATTGTTGAGAATCATTAGCTACACTCCAAAGAATTCATACTTGTCTAGGCATTCGTATCTTCAAGATCCAAGAAAAAATCTGTTAAATCTATGTTTGATCTTGAGGTTTGAGAAATATTTCATTGAGCTTTAAAATTTTTATTAAACAGTTGTCTTCTCCATTATCCGTTCAAATAAAAATCTTCTTGGGAGTAAGAAACTTATTTTTTCATACTTATTTATTGTGAAAGATCTTTTGGGAATAGTATTCTAAAGTTTGAATCCTTGAAATATTCAAAGTCATATTTTTTTATACAAAGGGATCTACTTTATTGGTGCAAAACAAAGGTATTTGAAAAAAATATTGTTTGTAAATCTTTGAAATACTCAAAGTCATATTTATTCAAAGGTTTGATCTTTCATGTTATTTGATAGCAAGAACTTAGATCTTCATAACATTCAAGATTATTATTATTTTTTTTAAAAAAAAATCACATTTGGTGTTCTTACATCTAGTAAGTTGAACTCAAACCCTAAGTTCTCCAAAGCATCTACTTATAAAATTATTTTGGGAGATATTGATTAAAGGGTAGATTTGTGAAGCATCTCTTTCTTAATATAAAGATCATATTGGTACATACACATTGAGCTTTAAGCATTTATTATATGATTATATGTTAGGTTTCTATTGTACTCATTAGCTTTGTGTAGAAGCGTTTTGAGTTATTGCAAAAATTGGATTCTTTATTTTGTATACGCGGTTTGGGTTGTGAACTGGGATTGCCGAGGAAGCTACACCTTTTGTAAGCAGCAGGTTGTAAGGGAAGCTCCATCCCAGTTAAAGGAGCAGATTATTTAGTGGAATCCTTGAGTGGGTTACTCAAGGCAAGGACATAGGCTGGGGTAGGCCGAACCTCGTAAAATGGAGTTTGCATCTCTCTTACACTTACCTCTATTTAATTTCTACGTAATCATATTGTGAATGTGTTGAACATTTGGGTGCATGATTGAATAATTGGGTAACATTGTATGATTAATAAAGACACACATAAAATTACTCATTGGGTTGATTAATTAAATAGATTGATTGAGGTAGTAATTAGTAGTTTGCAAGTTCGTAATTGATTACTTTCAAAATTAGAACTTAAAGGACCTATTTTTAAAATACCCAATTCACCCCCCTCTTGGGATAACACCGTAATTCACATAGGACATATAAAACATGATTTTCCACAGATCAAGAAAGGCGCCAAGAAAAAGAAAAAGAAATCAATGAAAGCAAGTTGGGATGACTCAAGCTCAAGTGACTCTGAAAGTCAATCAAATGATCATGAGATTATTAACCTATGCTTCATGGGTAAAGACGACGAGGCAAATTCTTGTTCAACCTCATCTACTGAATCTAGTAATGAATCCTGTAATGACTCATATGAGAGTATGCCTTCTAATGAGTCCCTAAAATGCATGATTTTAGACCCTCATCTATCTTTGTTTATCCTCACTTTATTACGTAATTACCCATTGTTTTCATTGTTCGAAGCTATTGAAGGTTTGTTGGTCTTTTCAAGGAAAACATGTTAAAACCAAGGAGTTATGCATGTGAGAAGCTGACATAGAATTTGGAGTCCACAAAGCTTACTTCAGATGTTTAGCTAAGTTCCTTGAGCCTCGGATCACAAAGAAAGAAGAGTACTATGTTTGACCAAGTGGTGCGATTAGCAACCAAGGGGTGACTAAGTCATCATTTGCAGACTCCAAGGTTTTAGACTAAAGAAGAATTGTGGCAAGGATTGACCAATTCTTCGACCAAGTGACTCTCAAGGGCCGACCAAGTTAAGATATTGTAGCATGTTGAAGCCAAAATTACCAAGAGTATCAACAAAGTGTTCGACCAGAGAGATCATGAGGGGCGCCTATGTCGAGTTCCCGAGATTTCTTGATGTTTGAGATATTGAAACTCTCGACCATGAACTCAACTACCAAGACCATATGGAGCGATTTAGTCAAAAGTACTAAAGATTCAAATCCCTGATTTCTTGTGAGTCTCGACCAAGGCGCGAAGAAGGGAAGCATTGGAGCGACTTGGTCGACAACGACGATCTTCTGTGCCGATTTGCTACAAACTTTCCTAAATTGAAAAATCAAACCTTGTAAACCCTAGAACCTATAAATATTCACTACAAACATGAGCTATGGGTTCTTCTTTGTCCAATTGTGGGTTAGTGACAGACCTAGAACACCATTGAGAACCACCGTAGAGTATATTTACTTGCTTTCCTTTACATTCCTGTTGTGTTTCTCTTTTCTATTTCTGATCGTTAGTGACAAACGAATCCGTTTGCAATAAGAAACCATTTTTCCTACTTTTCTTTACATGCTTTCAATATACATCCTTTGATTTAATGCTTTGATTTGCTGCTTTGATGTTGATGAAGTCTTGCATGAAAGGATAAGCACTACTAGAGCATGTACGCGCTTGTTACTAATTCATACGGTGTCATTTTGAGATTCCTAAAAAATAAAAAATATGTATGTATGAAAGGAGGGGAACGATGTTGTTTCAGCATGGTCCCTCTCTGTCGTCATCCCTATGAGGTCCGATGGGCTCATTAGAATTTTCCCTTCCTTTCTCTCTATTTAAGCCCATAGTGGGGATTTCAGGTCGGTGGGTTTGTGCTACTCTGTGTGTGTGTGTGTGTTCTCACTCTCTCCCTTTCTTTTTTTCTCCTTTATGTCTTTGTAGCCTAATGCCATCTCTCTCTCTCTCTCTCTCTCTCTTTGAATCCTTTGATTAAGTATCAAAATTGCACAATTAGGTATTTAAATGTGATTATTGGTCATTGCTAATTGGATTAAAAGTTTAGTTATGTACATTAATTTTAGTAATTGAGCTTAATTGATAAGAGTTGATGTTTTGCACTTAGAAACATTTAAATTGCAGCTGTTGAAATAAAGGCACATGTGACACTCACCCCTAAAACCAATTATTTCATTTTTTTTACATTAAGTATGAACACTTATGATTAATTGTTGCAGGGTATTTTTGAACGATAAAATACAGAAATTAAATGGTTGAGCTGGAGAGGAATTTTGGAAGAGCAGTTACGCACATGCATGAGAAGTTAGGATGCACATGCATGAGAAGTTAGGATGCACATGCAGGGGAATAAAAGGGCTATACATCAAGGGGCATTCGAAATCAGTGCTGGGCGTCTGTGCTGTGCTGAAATGAAAGGTGGGGACATGAGGGAGTAAGGCTGCGTCGGACGCACATCTGGGCGCAGAATTGAATTGGAGCTGGGCACTTGTAAACAGGAAGTTGTGCCAAAAAATAAAATAAAACAGGTAGTAGGCCATAACAGCAGGGGATTCGGTGAGGCATGAGGCTGGGCACGTGAGATTTCCTAGGGTATTCGGCCAACACTGCAAGGTGTATTTTTTGCCAAGGATTTTGGGGAATTAAAACTGTTTTTTTGCAGAGGAGTAGAAGGATTTTTTGTTACAGAATAAAAACAACAGGATGAGGCTAGGCGTGGAATCAAGCGGCTGGGCGAGAAACTGCGTACAGAGTACTGTGCGCAGGGAGTGTTCGGTCAGCAGTGCTGAGCTCTCTTCCTATCTACCTCTCTTCCACTCTTCCCTTACCTTCCTTCTTCCTTTCTATTGCTGTAAATGAAATTTTTTTAGGTTAATTTGTTCTAGAAAATCCAGAGTTCAAACATGATAGGCTAGATTTTTATCTTGAAATTCAAGGAGTAACCCTTGATTTGTTTTGGGTTGGATTTCCTCTTTTTCATGGAGTTTTATGTTTAACTTGTGGGGCTGTATTTCATTTTATATATACTTAAGATTAAAATTCTATGTTCTTAGTCTTGATCAATTGTAGACATTAAGGCACAATTAATGCTTCAACTAGTAGAGAGATTTTGATGGTTTTCCTTCATTACTTAAATTTGTTATACAATCTGTTGAGTGTCTTGGATTACATAGAAATTATGGGTTGAATGTTGTATTATCTGATCATAATATCTTGGAATGAGGAAACGATAAGAGAAGAGGAAACCATTGGCTGACCAAGGTTTTAGCACCTTTGTTAGGGATAATTGGTGTTTTATGAGGAATTTTGTGTTTGATGAAGAAGTCAGAGTGTTAATACTATGAATATCTTCACAGATTTGGTGACATCTAATGCTTTTTTCTATTTTTTTTCCCTTTTTTTCCTTTTTGTTTTTAGTTGTTGTTCTTTAAACTTCATATGATTTTTGCTATTGTTTATGTCTATTTGGTTTCAAAATAGTTCTGGTCATTTGGTTCAAAATAAATATATTGCAGACTCTGATTATGATATTTTCAATCTATCATTTGATTTAGCATCGGTATCACTTGATTCAACATCTGAACATTCATCTGAAACTCGTAGCATCATGGTTAGAAAGAAAAAATGCAAGAGTAACCCAAATAGAACACTTATGTTGACTTTATGAGTCCTATCTCATTTTGATTATGACAAATCCAAGGTATCTTACTTTTGCATCTAGTGTTTGAACAGATAACTCTCTTAGATGACACATAGGGTCGAGGTACGATCAAAGCCACGTGGAACTAAAAGATCTCTTCACCTAGCATATGGCTTGGCAAAATAAAGAGCAAAAAGTTGAAGACATTTACATTTTTGTATTGTAATTTGCATTTAAGTATTGGTTTATAATAATCCATCTCATGCATTATGGGAATGACAGCTCAACAAAGCCTATAGACTGACCATAGGTCCCAAAACATTCTATGAAAAATCCCCTAACTTAAAGACCATATTCATACATGTTGACTTTTTGAGTCCTATCTCATATTTGATAATGACAAATACAAGGTATTTAATGTTTTCCGAGTTTGTGTGTAGGTTGAGTCTTGCATGAATTGGCAATATCATATGGTGTATATGGAGACTCGAAGAAAATTGAAGATCGAATTGTTTATTGTTTGTAATTTATATTTCATTCATTCGGGGTTTGTAATATTTTATATGTCATGGTTTGTAATAATTAGTGTATATCATGTATGTAGGATCAATAAGCTCAGTAATGATGTAGATAAATCATAGGTTAATCAGATGACTTTAGAGCTGATTTCGGTCAACCGACGCCAGGTTTTTAGGCATACTTGAAAAGGCCTTAGAAAAGACCCTAGGTCCTTACACTAGATCTTAGGAAAGTCCCCAAAATAACATATGCTATTAGGGGAACAATTGAATTGAAACAAGACTTAAGGTACTAAAATAGTAGGGCATCATGCGATCGAACCATGGTGATCAAAACACCTCAGTCGACCGAACTATTGAATAGTTAGCATGTTGACCTGACTTCGAGTGACCAAACTCAGAATGAAATGAGGGTCCATGATCAACGAAACTTGAACCCTAACTTTTTCCAACAACTCGGGTGCCCGAACGTTCACATTCAAATCACCCTCAAGTGACCGAACCTGTGAGTTCGGTAAACTGAAGTTAAGACTAGGCGACTGAACCTCGGACTAATTGGAAAATCCCCTTGGTTAGCAAATCGAACCCTCATTCAGGCACCCGAACTTCAAAAATCACCTTTTTCGTATGTGAGTGTTCGGGCGACCAAACCTATGGCTCGGTTGACCAAAACTCTCAGGTTAGCCTAATTTTTACCAAGATTAAATGGTGATAAATAAGGTTAATTTTCTTAAACTCTTTTAAAATAAATTTAATAATTCCCTATGTATCCCCAACGGTTATAAAATTGGCCTTGCTTATATATATGGGTTCATTTTCTCAGAATAGCAATGAATTAGCAATTTGATTAGCAACAAAATCCTCTAAAATTTTTCAAAACCCATTCTTTCAATCAAAGTCTATACACTCACGTACTACTATTCTTTTGAGAAATCAAGCCTTGTGAGAATATCCTAGAATGATTATTCATTGTTTGTTGTTGCTAAAAACTTTCATTCCATTTATTGTTTGCTCGATTTTGAGATTGAGAGTTAAGCATAGTTTTCCCCCTATATTTAATTTAATAAATATTTTGTGTGGGAAAACTTAAGGTGTAGAGACTCGAAAAATTATAGCAATTAAACAATAAAAGAAAAGAGAGAAAAGGAAATTTTCGAGAGGGACTCAGCAGGGTCTCATCGACTAACGCGGAGTGCTCATTGACGAGAAGCCTTCTAGGGATTGTCGATGTGGACTCATTTCTCATCGACGAGAACTTACCGAGAGGGCTGATTTCAGGGCCTGAAACGCATCGATAAGGGTTAGGTGTTCGTCGATGAACCCCTTTCTTGGACTTGTCGACGAGAAGATGTGGCTCGTCAGCGAGGCCACATGGACAAGCATTCTATATGAGGCTAAAAATCGCAATTTCTGTGAGGATTGTATGCGGGCTCCCTCTCTCTCTCTCTCTCTCTCTCTCTCTCTCTTTCTCTCTCTCTCTCTCTCTCTCTCTCTTTTTCTCTCTCTCTCTCTAAAATTCATTATCTTCTCATTCTCTCTACAATTTAGGCTTCGTTCTTCGCCAGTTCGATGATCGGAAGTAGCCATGCTACTCCTGGGAATATTCTCTTCAAGTCTGTTGGAGTATATTATTGGTTAGGTCAATTTGGGCACCATCCCAAAATCACAGTAAGTTAATTATTTGGGTATTTTCAGTATTATTAGGCTAATTTGAGTTTAGATTTTGTGTTTTATGAGAATAAACTAGTGTTTTGTGGAATAAATCTAGGGTATTATGTTTTCAGGGTTAGGGTATTTTTGAGACCTTGTTGGTATGCGTTAAGGACCCCAGTAGGTACCTTGCTAGGAGCTCAGGTATATTATAGTTTAGAAATGCTGGATATGTGGATTTGGGGAAAATATGAATGTGATAATTGTTATGGTAAATTCAGTTGTGTGACTAGAATTATATGGGTGTTATTTCAAGGTGTTGAAAATTACGAATGTCGCATGCATGAGATTATTAGATAATATCTAGAGCTAGATAGTCAGGTAAGGAGAATATATATTATGCCAGCGTTATTATACATTTTACTAGTAAAATATAGTATTGGATTAAAGCACAAAAACTATACTGTTTTACAGAATATATTTATAGAGTTTTATTGAATTGTGTTGCATGAGAAATACTGGAATATTATTGAATATGTAATACAGTTTTATAGAGACAAGATTATATAGCCTATGGAGTTATGAAACATAACTTATACAGTTTTATATACAGAACTACGACTATATAGAATTATACAGAAATACAGTTTATATGATGTATAGTAATTTTATAGAATCATGCTTATATAGTAGGTTATAGAGATTTGATTATGTAGTATATTTCAAAACATGATTGTATAATGTTTTACAAAGTTGATTATACAGTGTTTTTATTACCAAGATTATAAAAAAATATATAGAACCATGATTATATAGAATTTTATAGAACCATGACATACATAAATACAGATTATACAAGGTATAGAGCCATTACATATAGAATATAGAATTACAACTACAGAATATACAGATATACAGTTATCATAGCGTCATGGCTATACAGTTGATACAGAATCATAGTTATTACAGAAATACAGAATAACGGTAAAACAGTTAGATTTATATAGAAATATTATTACACAGTATCTGACCCTGACGGAACACAATAGTTTACAGAGCACGATACCATTGTGATATAGTATGGACAATGCAACCATATGTCTTAGATAAAGTATGATACAACCAATTATGCTTTGAGGTAGAGTTGTGAGCTCCCTAGCATCCAGACCAGGTGGAGCGGTCCTGTCGTGTTATAGACATCTAGATATGCATACAGTTAGGCTAACACTAGAGGGTCAAGTAGTGTTTAACCCCACCTACGGACCACAAAACTCAGTCATGAGGGGGTAAGTCATGACATATAGCCATCCAGGGGGAAGTTTATGGATTTATGTTTATGTATAGTACACATAGAAAGCAAAGAATACTTATTATAGATAGAAGTACTTTTGAATAACTAAGAAATTTTCATATTCCAAATGATATAAGCATGTGTTATTATACATATGTTTTTCTTGATGTATATCGTATACAGTATAAATTAAATGATATGTTACCAATTAACTCATATGCCATACACTAGTAATAACATGTTTCTCCTTACTAAGAGGTGTCTCACCCTAATATTATTAAACATTTCAGGTAACCCAGGGAGGTGAGCAGGGCTGGCTCAGAGGTAGAGGAGGTGTAGAGTCGATGTAGTTTTGGGTGAGTTTTGGGCTGGTCTGTGGAGCCCATAGTATTTTGGAATTTTTAGGAAGTGTTATGTATATGTGTGTATGTGTACAACTAGGCATATAGTACTTTGGTATTGTACTTTGGAATATGTTGGATATATATGTACTTCTACTACTTAGGTGTTATATGAAATTGAACGGGATACCACGGTCCCACTTCGGGCCATGATGACGTTAGCTATGCTCATGCAAGATATCAGAAAATATATATACTAATATAGAAGAAAAAAAATGGATGGAAATTTTAGGTCGTTACAGTTTGGTAGCAGAGCTTAGGTTGTTGGGTTATGTGGACTTTAGAGTGCAATGGAAACAATACCAGAGTATAGGAAAAGGATTTGATGTTTTGTTCTGCAATTTGGAGGCAGGATTTCAGTGGTGGTTTCTGTATTCTTCCTAGTATGACGATTTGAGGAAAGTCATAGTAAACTATTGTCGGGTTGTGTTTCTAAAGTGTGGTACTAAATCTTAAATTAAGATAAGGATGCTAAGATAGAAAGGATACTATGAGTTTTGGTTGGATACGTAAATTATAAGGGTAGGGTCCCTAAGTCATCTTTATTGTCTCTTCATGATAGACTCGGGTAATGGTAGTATTCATGTGAGTGGTAGTGAGGGTGTAGAACCCTCGGGTGCTGGTGGAGGTGATTTAGATGCAGTATTACGTAGCGTGGCTCAGTAGTTTATGACTGAGATTGCACGTAGCTCCAGAGAGCAGGGAGGACCATCAAAAGAGTGAGGTTGTACTATTAAGAAGTTCATAAAGATGAATCCTATGACATTCTCAGGAGGATCTGATCCTAACGTGGTTGAGAATTGGATGTAGGAGATCAAGAAAATAATGAAGGTCTTCCATTGCACTAATGAGTAAAAGGTTCTTTATACTACTTATAAACTAATAGGTGAAGTCAAAAGGTGGTGGACGACTACGAGATTACTGGAGGAATAGAGACAAGTACCAGTAGCTTTGACCTAGTGTCAATTTAAAGAAATCTTCTTTGATTGTTATTTTCCCACCACCATTAGGGAGGCGAAGGTAGTAGAATTTTTGGGATTGACTCAAGGAAATCTTACAGTCTAGTAGTACACAACAAAATTTATTGAGCTGTCACACTTTGCCCCTTATATTGTTCTAGACGAGGTGAAAAAGGTTAGAATGTTTAAGAAGGGTTTGAGATGGGATATTTATAAACAAGTGGTGGTTTTAAAGCTATACGACTTCGCTGAACTAGTTGACTAGGCCACTATGGAGGAGGAGAGCGAACAGAAAGACGCAGGAGCACCGGGCCAGAGGGATATGGGGACCTCGAGTCAGAGGGAGAGGCTGTTAGAATTGGTGTATTCCCAAGAGGGGGGGGGTGAATTGGAATTTTAAACTTTTCTCCTAGG
Organism: Malania oleifera; assembly: GCF_029873635.1. Taxonomy (NCBI): domain Eukaryota; kingdom Viridiplantae; phylum Streptophyta; class Magnoliopsida; order Santalales; family Ximeniaceae; genus Malania; species Malania oleifera. The sequence goes on from NC_080422.1 coordinate 63,157,486, forward strand.
TAGAACTAGATGTTTAGTTGAGTATTACAACATAGGGTCTTTCTATCCAGTTTCAAATATGCAGATAAATATAATATGCGAAAATTTAAATCAAGCGCATCATTTACATAATAACATACACGTGTGGTAAATATAGAGTGCGACAATATACACAAACACACGATATGTTATCAGGGTTCGACCAACTGTGCCTACGTCCCCGCCTCTAGCTCGCAAGCCCGAGGATTCCACTATTTGCTCACTTAAGGGTGGACTGACATCGATTACAACCAGGTCAATTAGCACAGGGTTGACCTCAACCTTAACCAGGTCAATTAGCGGGGCTGACCTCAACCTATACGCCTAAATAGGATGGCGCACCTAGCTTTCCTAATTGGGTCTAAGCCAATCCGGGACTATTCCAGGGCTAGTCTCCCTCTTCAAGCTCGTGCCTGGAAATACAACAGATGTGCATTACAATCAAATGGTACCATGATTGTACTTTCGTGTAAAGTAGATATGTACCCAAATACACGTAATTACATACACCACAAATGATATAATATGTGAGCTCAGTGTGGTCTAATATTTCAACTCTCATATATATATATATATATATATATTTACTATCAGTGTAATAAGTGCGTGAGAGTATCAATCAAGCAATCTTTGTATCACAAGATATTTAGGCAAGATGTTCACACAAAGATACTAGCCAAACAATATATATGTATATTTCAATGAGCGGGTTTTCTTAATCGTATGATGCTCTAGTAATGTATATGTTCGGTTTGCAAAAGATATTCAATCTTTGTATTCAGCAAAGGATATGTGAGTTGATGAATATTGCAACAAACATTTTATCACACAAACAAATATCTCTTCAAATGTTTTTTTTCAAGATAAAAGAACAATAGATATTTGAAAATGTTTGAGAAGTTTTTACAATCCAAAAAAAAATACAAACTTCTCAAGATATTGCAATGGATATGCAATACTCAGAAGTTCAATGCAAGTCTTCTCAGGTGAGACTTATTAACAAAGTCCCCTAAGAGTATTTAGGCTTAGCTCTCAAGAAAGTTATATTAAACAACAAGAGCAAGGAGAGCAAACCTTTTGGATCAAGCACTCAATCAACTTACAGAGAGTTTGAGCAATAAGAGAAGGTAAGTATGAGTGTTTGGGGCTTAGATATGAGTATTATAGGATTTGGACATTTTAGAGAATTTCTCCTAATCAAAGTGGCTAATCTCTTTTGCTAATTTGCACAAATGATCTCATATATATAGACATGGGAAGAGATATGATCGTTAGGGACCTATTGGGTATTATTAGGGAGGTTTAAATGACATTTCAAATATTTTAACCCTGTTTAAAGATGTTTAATTGTGGTACAAATCAGGGCAACCCGAGAGGTCCGATCGACCAGAAAGGTTTCGGTAGACCAGGACACATGGTTCGGTCGACCAGGGCATTTTTGAACTGAATGGTCGGTCGACCGAAAGTGGGCGATTTCCCATTTCTCCAAGGTTCGGTTGACCGGGCCATTTTGAACTGGTTGGTTCGGTCGACCAGATTATTGGGATTTTTTCCGAGGACCCTCGGTCGACTAGGTAGTTGGAGTACAATTTTTGCTCGGTTGACCAGGTGGCCAATTTGTTGACTAGAGAGGGTTTCGGTCGACTGGGGGGGGGGTCTTGAACTACATAGGTTCGGTCGACCAGGACGTTGGTCAACTATTGACCCAGACCTGTTTCGGTCGACCAGGGCAAAATGAACTACCTTGGCCGGTCGACCAAAAGTGGACCATGTGTGCATTTCGGTCCCGTTTCAAAACATACAAACCCTATTCAAGTGCCTAATACATGCAAGTGTAAAGATGAGTGTCCTAAGGTCACTTGGGGTTAAATTTTGAATACATAGAAAAAGTCCGATGTCAGTCGACTGGAAGTCGACCCAAGGGAAAACCCTAAGGTTTTTCTATGGTAAATTTTTGTTCGTATTTAGTTTGAGCTTACATAATAAACCATGCATGTGCTGTGTGTTCTTATTACAAACTAAATATCCTAATTACTATTACAGACCAATTTCCTTGCTGAATATATTTATTACAACTGAAAGACAAAAATTGGTCTTCAAGCTTTAAGCTTTCACGTGCCCTCAATGTATCTGCTAATATAGACCTGCACATGAACTAGATATTTATCAAATACATGAGTATTTGTCATTATCAAAACCGGGCGTGACCTATGAGGTCAACAGAGGCTAGCATCTTCGGGATTTCTGACGAGTTCTAGATGAGACCATTGGAGGGGAAATAGATTTGGCAAAGTTTAAAGACAAGAGGGAGGATATCATATGTATCGGGGTGAGCAGGCATACCCTATTTGCCCTATTTGTGGTAGGAGGCATATAGGTGACTCACTCGAAAAATGAGCAGCTCGGAAGCTATCCCAAGTATAGGAGTTCTGTCGTGTAATATTAAGCCCAAGGGCTAAATCGTCTCCTCAGGGAATGCGTTTAATCTCAGATTTAACGTTCGTCCAATTGAAAATAAAAATGCACTGAACTTGGTTCAGATTCAGAGTTTTCAAGATTGTTCAATTTCACTTTTGATGAATTAAATGACACGTAATTTAAAACTCTAAACTAACATGCACTAAATAAAAGAAAACAAGAATAGAAACCCTACGTTTACTTAAGGAAACATTGGGACACACGTTAATAAAAATTGGAAACCTAGAACATGGAACTAAAACATGCAAGAATGGAAACTCTAATCAACCTAAGGAAACATCGAAACACGCACTAATTAAAAATGGCAACTTTGGACACGGAATTAAAACACGCAGGAATGGAAACTCAATCAACACATACGTGCGCAATAAAAATCAAATCTTTAACATGAACTAAAAATTACGAATCAAAATCACAATTTAAACATAGACTAAAAGCTGAACTTTTAATACGAGCCAAGAACTCGAATCGAAGGAACAAAACACAAACAAAGATCTAAATTTAACAAAACACAATAACACCTTTCTCCTTTTTTTTATTTTTATTTAAGAACTAGAATGGACATCACCAAATTAAGGTACTAAATCGAGCATTACCGATCCTAACACATACTCAATTAAAAGAAAAAGAAAATAAGTAATAAATACTATAAGAAGAATAAAAAGCCTAAATAAATATCCCAATGAAAATTCATACTTTAATAAAAAGTCTAAACAACAATCAAAGTCTAAAATAAAATTCAAACCAATTTAATTCAATGCTCAACAATTAATACTAATAAAATAATCATAAAGAAAAGTTGAGAGAGAGAGAGAGAGAGAGAGAGAAAGAGAACAAATAAAAAACAGAGCTTGAGGGTCTTCGGGTGTTTGCAGTGTTGAGCAGCTACAACCTCTGAAGGACTCGACTGTGTTGCAGCGTGGAGGTAGCCTCGGGGGTGACTGCTGTTATGCATGAGAGCTTCGGGTAACTGCTGGTATTGTTGCTGCCGTACTAGAACAAGGGTTGTGCTGCTGATCTGGTGTGGTCTGCTCTGGTGGCTGGAAGAAGCTGCTGCTGCTGGAGAAGGTTGCAGAGGCTACAGAGAAGCTGCTGTGAACAGGGTATGCTGTGTTCGGCCGTGGTTGCTGTGTTGTGCAGCAGACGGCTGCTGTGGGTGGCCGGAGAAGGGGAGAAAAGAACTGAGAAGCAGAGAGTGAGGGAGGGGAAAATAGGGGAAGAGAGGAGAGTTTGAGGGAGCAAAAGTAAAGGGAAGAGAAGAGAGCAAGATGAAAAAAAACAAAGCCAACTAAAGAAGAAGAAGAAGAAAAAGAAGAAGAAGAAGAAGAAGAGGAAGAGGAGAGGAGAGGAGAAGAGAGCTTGGTGTGTAGGGCACACGCTGGGAAAGAGGGGAAGAGAAGAATAAATAGAGATTGGGGAAGAAAGCCCTAGACCCGGATTAGAGATTTGACCCATTTAGAGGACCCGAATTATTATATTTTTTTGTTCTCTATTCATTGCAAATTATGCTCTTCTGGAGCTCGTATCTCACAAAACTAAAAACACAAAGTTGTAGATAATCCTTTCCTCTTTCTCTAAAAATTTGAATCGTCTCGATCGGAGCTTGGACGGAAAAGTTATGTACGAAATACGAATAGGTGTCGGTTTTGGTTCCCTGGAATTTTCCTACGACACAAAATTACCAAAACTTCATAAATAGTGCAATAAAGTTCAAGAATGATGATTTTGGCACTTTATTAAAATATTGGACAATTTTGGATATTTAATTAAAAATATAAACGGTAAAACCTGGGTTAAGCATCCAATTACGCAGTTTTGACGCGTAATCAATAGGAGCATGCCGATTGGGGAGTAATGTTTGCTACAGTTGTGGAAGATTTGGACACATAGCATGGGAGTGTCAGTGGTCACTGAACAGAGCACCAGCCCCTAGACAGATTCAGAGACATAATCAGATGCCCAGGGGTGGCGGCTAGCAGAGGAATGTAGCCCCAACGAGGGTTTATGTGTTAACTCAGGGAGACGCCGAGACTATCGTTGATGTCGTGATAGGTATTTTTTTTCAATTTATTACATAAAGTTGTTGTTTTGTTTGACGCAGGTGCAACCCATTCATCTGTATCATCGGGTTATACTAAATTATCTAGGATTGAGGCACAAGTATTAGATGCATAGTTGTTTGTTGCCACGCTGATTGGATCTATAGTGAGGTGTAAAATGGTACTTAAGAATTTTCTAGTGGCCATTTAGGGGAAAATACTACCAACTGATCTTGTGGTACTATGCCTGCAGGGGTTTGATGTGATATTGGATATGGACTGGTTGGCATCTAATTATGCCAACATTGACTATCATTAGAAAGAAGTGATCTTCAGACCCTCAGGTGAGTAGGAATTTAGATTCATAGGATCGTGGGTGCCCGCCTCACAGCAGTTAATGCTAGCTTTACAGGTGAGGAGGCTACTTCAGGGCGATTGTCAGGGATTCATAGCTTATGCAAAGGAGAGGCCAGAGGGAGAATTAAAGCTTACTAATATTTGAGTGGTTAGCGAATTTCCAGATATTTTTCCAAAGGAGTTACCTAACTTACCACCTGATCGAGAGATAGAATTAGCAATTGATCTGCTTTCGGGGATGGCATCAATATCTAAAGCGCCTTACGAAATGGCTCTTGTAGAATTGAAAGAGTTAAAAGATCAGTTGCAAGAGCTATAAAAAAAAAGGTTTTATCAGGCCTAGCGTGTCGCCTTGGGGAGCACCAGTTTTATTCGTGAAGAAGAAAGATGGGATCATAAGAATGTGCATTGAGTACAGAGAAATAAACAAAGTGACAATAAAGAATAAATATCCTCTTCCCATAATCAATGATCTATTGGATTAGCTCCAGGGGACTCAAGTCTACTCCAAGATTGATCTCCGGTTAGGATATCACTAGGTAAGAGTTAAAGCAGAGGACATTCTGAAGACGACTTTTAGGACCCGATATGGGCATTTCGAGTTTCTTGCTATATCGTTTGGTCTGATGAATGCACTGGAAGTGTTTATGAACCTGATGAATCGAGTGTTCCATCAGTATTTGGACCAGTTTGTAGTGGTTTTTAGAGATGATATATTGGTCCTATCAAAGAGTTTTAAGGATCATGAACATCATCTGAGGTTGGTGTTGCGGGTATTAAAGGAAAGAAAGGTGTACGCGAAATTCAAGAAATGTGAATTCTTGCTGAGGGAGGTAATTTTTCTAGGGCATGTGATATCTGGGAATGGTATAGTAGTTGACCCAGGCAAGATAGAGGTAGTTGTAGATTGGGAGAGGCTGAGAAATATTTAAGAAATCTGGAGTTTTCTTGGACTGGCAGGGTATTATCGGCGCTTTGTAGATGGGTTTTCCAGATTGCCAGGTCCCTTGACATAGCTCACAAGAAAAAATGTGAGGTTTAAATGGTCTAATGAGTGAGAGCAAAGCTTTCAGGAGTTGATACAACAGCTAGTTACTGCCCTGGTGTTGGTTATTCCATTAGAAGAGGATGGATTTGTCATTTACAAGGATGCATCTCAAAGGGGGCTCGGGTGCGTGTTAATGTAGCATAGGAGAGTTATTGCTTATGCATCTAGGAAATTTAAAGAATATGAGAAGAACTATCCTGTCCATGATTTAGAGCTAGCTGTAGTGGTGTATTCTCTCAAGATTTGGATACAGTATCTTTATGGAGGAAAATGTGAAATCTTCATGGACCACAAAAGTTTGAAATATTTCTTAACTCATAAAGAACTAAATATGGGGCAAAAAGATGACTGGAACTCATTAAAGATTATAACTGCATTATTAGCTACTACCCAAGGAAAGCAAATGTGATAGTTGATGTACTGAGCCGAAAGTTAGTGGGAGCAGTATTGTAAGCAGTAGAGATTCAGCACCCTATCCAGATGGATTTGGAGAGGTTAGACATGGATCACTGGGTATTTATTGCCAACCTGGTGGTAAAACCTACTTTGCAATAGAGAATTAAAGTCACCCAGAGAGTGATCTAGAATTAGAAAACTAATGGAAATAGTACAAGACAGACAGGGGAAAGAGTTTAGTATTTTAGATGATAGAGTTATGAGGTTCCGTGCCAGACTATGTGTTCATACAGACGTCGAGATTAGGAGGATGATCTTAGACAAGGCTCATAGATCCCATCACACTGTGCATCCAGGTTGCATAAAAATGTATCAGGATCTACAGGAATCCTTTTAGTGAAGCGCCATGAAAAGGGACATTACTGAATTTGTGAAATCGTGCTTGACGTGCCAGTAGATAAACGCTGAGTACCAAAGACTGGCATGGCAGATACAGCCACTTTATATCCTTGAGTGGAAATTGGATCATGTTTCCATGAACTTCGTGACAGGGCTACCGCAAGCGCGGTAGGGAAAAAATGCTATATGGGTGGTCGTAGATCGGCTAATGAAGATGACTCACTTTATCCTTATCAAAGTGAACTATTCTATGGACAAACTAGAAGAGTTGTACATTCAAGAGATAGTGCGCTTACATGGTGTGGCAGTATCTATAGTCTCTGACTGAGACCCACAATTTACTTCACAGTTTTGGAGGAGCTTTCAAGAGACTAGGGTGTCATAGTTAGCATTTAGCACCGCTTTTCATCCTTAAATAGATGGGTAGACAAAAAGGATGATCCAAATACTTGAGGATATGCTACGAGCGTGCATGCTGGATTCCGAGGGTAGTTTTACCTAGTATTTGCCGCTCGTTGAGTTTGCATACAATAACAGCTATCATGCCAGCATTGGGATGGCACTGTACGAGGTTTTACACAATAGGAGGTGTCATTCTCCATTATATTGTGATGAAGTGGGAGAAAGGCGAGTATTGAGACCAGACTTAGTGCAGTAGACATACGATAAGTTTCGATTTATTAAAGACAGAATCAGTGCATCTTAGAGTTAGTAGAAAAGTTACGCAGACACTCGCCACCAGGGGTTAGAGTTTGTCGTGGGAGATCGGGTATCTTTTAAGGTTGCTCCCCTAGAAGGAGTTATGAGATTTGGGAAGAAGGGTAAGCTAAACCCTAATTGGCCCATTTGAGATACTTGAAAGGGTGGGGTTAGTTGCCTACAGGCTAGCTCTTCCACGAGTTCAAACTAGAATTCGCAACATATTTCATGTTTTCGTATTGAGGAAATATGTTTTAGACCCTTCTCACATGATAGGTTATGTGGAGATAAAACTCAGAGATTCACTATCATATGAGGAAGCACCAGTACAAATCCTAGACAGGAAGGAACAAGAATTGTGCACCAAGAAAATTCAGTTAGTAAAAGTCCTGTGGAGGAATCATGCCATAAAGGAAGCTTCGTGGGAGATTGAGGAGGAAATCAAACATAAATATCCATACCTATTTAGTGGAGTATAGTAATAGTTAATATTGTTCAGATAACAATAGTTTTATTTTATCCAGCACAGAGTAACGAATGTATAATTGTATTTTAGGTTATAGGGTAATTAGTGTTTTGGTTTTAGGAGAAACTTTTTCTTTTATGGGCATAATTGTAATCTCCCAGAGCTACTTATGTAACCTCGGTATTCATCTACCATAAGTGAGGTTAATTAACAAAATAAGTAACCTGTTTTCCTCGATGGATGGTGTTTAATACAGATAGAAAATTTTGAGGACAAAATTTTATAATGATGGGAGAATGTATAGACCAGAAGAATTATGGTAATTAAATAGTAAAAGGAAAGAGAGAAAAGGAAAATTTCAAGAGGGACTTAGCAGGGTCTCATCGACAAATGCAGAGTGCTCATCGATGAGAAGCCTTCTTGGACTCCTATCTCGTGGACAAGAATTTACCAATTTCAGAGCCTAAAACTCATTGATGAGGGTTAGGTGTTCATCGAAGAAGGACTTTCTTGGGCTTGCTGACAATAAGGCTTGTTGACGAGGCCACGTGGACAAGCATTATATATAAGGCCAAAAATCACATTTTCTGTGTGGATTGCATGCAGGCTCTCTCTCTCTCTCTCTCTCTCTCTCTCTCTCTCTAAAATTCATTCCGCTCTCCTTCTCTCTATGATTTTGGCTTCATTCTTCTTCGGTTCGACGATCAGAAGCCGTCACACTACTCCTAGGAAGATTCTCTTCAAGTTTGCTGGAGTAGATTGTTGGTTAGGTCAACTTGAGCACCAACCTAAAATCAAGGTAAGTTAATTATTTGAATATTTTCAGTATTATCAAACTTATCTAAGTTTAGATTCAATGAATTTTGGGAAAATATAAATGTGATAATTATTATGATAAATTCAGTCGCATGACTGGAATTTTATGGGTGTTATTTCAAGGTGTTGAAAATTATGAATGCTGCATGCGTGAGATTATTAGATAATATCTAGAGTTAGATAGCCAGGTAAGGGGAATATATATTATGCAAGAATTATTAGACATTTTACTAGTATAATATAGTATTGGATTAGAGCACAAAAAGTATACTGTTTTACAGAATATATTTATAGAGTTTTATTGAATTGTGTTGCATGAGAAATACTAGAATATTATTGAATATGTAATATAGTTTTATAGAGACAAGATTATATAGCCTACAGAGTTATAAAACATAACTTATACAATTTTATATACAGAGCTACGACTATACAGAATTATACAGATATACAGTTTATATGATATATAACAATTTTACAGAATCATGCTTATACAGTAGGTTACAGAATTATAATTACGTAGTATATTTCAGAACATGATTGTACAGTGTTTTATAGAGTTGATTAAACAGTGTTTTTATTACCATTATTATACAAAAATATATAGAATCGTGATTATACAGAATTTTATAGAACCATGACATACAAAAATACATATTGTACAGAGTATAGAGCCATAACATGTAGAATACAAAATTACAGCTACAGAATATACAGATATACAGTTATCACAACGTCATGGCTATAGAGTTGATAGAGAATCATAGTTATTACTGAAATACTAGATAATAGTAAAGCAACTAGATTTATATAGAAATATTATTATACAATATCAGGCCTCGATGGAACACAGTAGTTTACAGAGCACGGTACCATTGCAATACAATATAGACAGTGCAACCATATGTCTTAGACAAAGTATGGTACATCCTATTGTGCCCTCAGGTAAAGTTGTGAGCTCCCTAGTGGCCGGACCAGGTGGAGTGGGCCTTTCATACTATAGGCATCTAGATATGCATACAATTAGGCTAACATTGGTGGGCCAACTAGTGTTTAGCCCCACCTACGGGGCGTACAACCCATTCATGAGGGGGTAAGTCATGACATATAGCCATCTAGGGAGTTTCAAAGATTAGCTTGTTAGTACACTTATTTCACTGGATTAATTACAGGCATTACTTTGAGTGTTGATTGCACACATATAGCACCGAGCTTATAGTTCTTACATTATTGGTGTGCATTGATTATATTGTACTAAATTTTTGTACAAATCTGCTTGTGTTAGAAGCACTTTTCATAGTATGAAAAAGTTTATCTGATTGTATTCCAAGCGTGGCCTGAGGGGGTTTGATCTTGCCTGGAATGATCAGTTGTTAGGGCCTTCTCCATCCCTTAAGGAGAGTATGTAAAGGTTGAGGTCATCCTTGGTAATTTGATCTAGTTGTAAAAGGTGCCGCTCTACCCGTTAAGTGAGCAATAATGGTAATCCTTGGGCTTGGGAGCTGAGGCAGGGACATAGGCAGTATTGGCCAAACCCCAATAACATTTCTTATGCCTACTTTTAATTTCCACACTTTATATTTTAGATCTTTAATGTTTGCATTTGATTGTTTAAATATTTTATTGTGATTACATAGAAAGACCCTAGGTTGTGAAATACTGCTAATATCTGGTTTAACCTAGGAATAAGTTTAAATTCCAATTCACCCCCCCCTTTTGGGAATACACCAAAGTCAACAATACATGGATGGTTGAATTGTGTAATGTCAAAAATGGGGCCAAAAAAATTGTTTTTCACTAACCTCGGTCGACTGACCCATGAAAATTATATATGTCCTAGTCGACCAACCTAGAACACATGGCCGTTTAGTATAGCCTCAACCGACCGGCCAATATTTCTCTTGCAATGGCTAGCTGACCGGTCATAAAATCACGACCATTTTTATTCCTCGTCTGATCGAACCCACGGAGATTTGGTTATCGCCAAGGGCCAGCCAACCGGCGTTGTATCCGGCCAACTGAACCCTCAAGAATTTTCAAATTTTACTAAAGGCAGTGCTTTGGCTAGTTGACCAAACCTTCAGGGTTGCCCAATTTTTTTAGTGCTAAACACAAGTACTTTTATAATTAAACTTTTCTAAATTTCCTACTGTCCCTAACAGTTATAATTTTTAGGAATTCTATATATACCCCCATCATAAAGCTTGATTAGCACTTTTGATTAGCAAAGAAATTCTCTCTAAATTTTGTGTGTTGTTCTTGCTATACACACACACATACAAACATTCATCTCACTTACACATTTTTGTGAGCATTACACATTCATTTGAAAGCTTAAACTCTCACACATTCTTGCATTATTGAAAACCGATATTTAGAGAGTAAGCTTGAGTTCGTACCTAATATTTCGTTCTTAAATATTTCTTGGGAAGACTCTCTTTACTTTGTGAATATTTGCATACTCATTACAAGATTGAAAAACTTGTACTGTGATTTTGCTGGAAAAATATTTTGGCAAGCTAAACCTTAATATCTCTTTCACCTCATATTTGAAAGATATTTTTTAAGATATTACTTGGGTTCTTAAAGATCTTTTGATAATATTTTTAGTGAAGATTATATCTTCAATCAAAGATTATACTCTCTCTCTCTCTCTCTCTCTCTTTCTCTCTCTCTCTCACACACACACATACATTTTTGAGAGTTGTCATATAGACTACAAAATCTCTATTGAGCTTAATCTCCCGTCATACTAGAGTGTATTGTACTTACTGTTGTATATCATTTGCTTGTTGTAGAAGCACTTCTTTTGTTCACAAAAACTTTCATATTTGTATTCTCGGCATGTGGTCGGAAGAGGAAGGCACTAACCTATCAGGTGCACCGGTTTGGCTCCACCCTAATTAGGTGAGCTAAGAAGCACTGTCCTATAAGGTGTAGGTTTGGTTCCGCTCGGTAGGTGAACCGAGGAGACTCTGCCTCGTAAGTAGCAGTGTAAACGGCATCACTCTACTCGGTTAAGTGAGCATTTATTGAATCCTTTTGCTGGTTAACTTGAGGGGGGATGTGGGCACTGTGGCCAAACCTAGATAACAAACCATGTGTCACTCTTACTTTATACTCTTTACATTCAAATATTTGCATGCTTACATTTATCTGTTGATATTATCTCTAGTGCATTTTAAATATTAATTAGTGTTAGATTGGAAATATATTGGAATTGTGATAATTGTGTAAATTGTTTAACCATTCATTTATCAGCTAGACATATATTCAATTAGAAAGACCTTAGGTTGAGAAATACCAATTGTTGTGGTATTTTAATCTAGCAATTTTAAAATATCAATTTCACCCCCCCCCCCCCTTTTGGGATTACACCAAAAAACACATTTGGTATCAGAGCCTCGTTGCATAGACTTAAACGTTTATGTAAAAGATTGCAATAGCTCACACTGGTGTAACCCCTTTTGGTGAGGGACAGTTTTCTACACGCCCTCCAATTTTCATTGGTGTTAACTACACCTTCTGGAAACAAAGGATGCACATTTTTCTTCAAAACATTGATTGGAAGGTGTGGAGGTCTCCAAAGGAGATTTTATCCCAATGAAAACTATAGGGCCAAGAAAGAACCTAAAATGGAAGAAGAATATATTGATGATGATATGAAGGGAGTTAATGTAAATGCTACTGTAATGAGTGCTATTGTGCTCTGTACGTTAATGAATTTAATAGGGTTATGGCATGTACATATGTGAAAAAAATATGGGATAAACTAGAGGTTATGTATGAAGGAACTAAAGACGTTAATGATAGTCACATTGACATGTAAACTAATGTACTTAAGGGTCAACCACCAATCTGGGAGGTAAAAGCACTACCATAGTTGAGGGGAAAAACTTAAAGGCAATGACGCTAGATTAACTTATTGGATTGCTCATCACATATTAAATGGTACCAAATGAGAGGTTGAGTGAGTACAACAAAGCAAAAAAGGTGACTGCTTTGTAAGCATCTACCATTAGCTCTGGTGGAGATAGTGATGAGGAGTCAGAAGAGGATATGGCATGGTTGACCAAGAAGTTTAGCAGGTTCTTGAAGAAAAATGGGAAATCATCCAGAAAGTTTTGGAGCTCAAAATCTGAAAAAGGAGAGTCAAGTAGATGAAAGAAAAAATTTGATCCTTTCATTTGTTACAATTGTAATGATACTAGAAATATTCAACCAGATTGCCCGCTATTGAAAAAGGACTTGAAATAGAAGAAAAGGGCAATGAAGGCCAGAATGTCTAGGGATAGGCATTGTACCAACGGGTAAGACACAGAAACCAACAACACTGAAGTCATAAACTTATCTTTATTGGCTCACAGTGTAAATACCTAGAAATATAATAATTGAAAATGATAAAGGTAAAAGGGGAAAGGAAAGGAAAGAAAAAGGAATTACAAAAATGGGGCATCACCAGGGACTCATTGACGAACCCTTTGGTTTCTTCAACAAACGTCCTTGTAGGTCTCATCAACGAAGTAGACATGTCTCATTGATGAGGAGATATCGAGAGTAGAGAATTTCACTCTATTAAGGGTTCATCGACGAACCCATTACATTTGTTGACGAACACCCTTCCATGGTTCATCGACGAGTACACGTGTCTCATCGACGAATGCACGTGGCCAAAAGTCCATATATATATATATATATATATTAAAATCATATTTCAGTGAGGAAATTCATTTCCTCTTCACTCTCTCTCACTAACCTTCAATTCCCCCCTTCTCTCTTCCATTTTGGCTCCGTTTCAGCCTGTTTCGACGATTAGAAGTTACCACGATGATCTAGGGATGATTCTATGCAAGTTGACCAGAGCGAATTGTTGATTTGGAGTCCTTGGACACCACTCTAAAATCAGGGTTAGTAAGGTGTTTTAGGGTTTAAGTGCTTATTTGGAGTAAATAAGGCCTTGGAGATGTTAAATGAGAAATATTCAAGGGTTGAGTTGATTGAATTAGGGGTAAATGTAATTTTAGAATTTAGAGTTTTGAACGTTGTAGGCGTGAATTAGGGTTTTTCAACAAGCTTCTCAGGAAACAAGTAAGGCGATAGACTAAGTCAGATATTTTTAGAAAATTTATTATTGAATATATAGTATTCAATTTTAGAAATTTATATATGCGCTTAGTATAGTTTTTGGGAATATTGATGTAGAGCAGAGAAAACCCTAGAGCAAATCTAATAATTTTTTTTAGCAAAATATGCTTTTTTAACGATTTATTTTTAGAAAATCTATAAATAGTACAAAAATTATATTTTCAGTATATTATGATATTTAGTCGACATAGATGTCGTGATTATTCAGCGGGCGCAAATGTCGTGATTGTTCAGCTCGCATAGATGTCATCGTTATTCAGCCGGTCTAGATGCCATGATATTTCAGTTGGCCCAAATGTCGTAATATTTAAGCCGACGCAGATGCTGTCAATTGATTTATAAGTATATAGCAATTTAATTAGAAATATTATTATGTCCGATTTTACATAGGATCATGAAATAGTATATATAGTATTTATGAAATTTACTCTATTATAGTAGAACCTTGATGGCTTAGTTTAGTTTCATAGCACAATACCATAGCTATTCATATTAGGTAGCGCTACCACACATCTCAAATAGAGTGTGGGAGGTGGGTAGTCGATTGAGCTCAGAGAAGAGTAGTGTGCCCCTTGGCAGTCCGAACTAGCCTATGTAGATCAATCGTACTTACAGACTAATCAGCTTTGGCTTAGTGTGGTAGGCCAACTATTGCTAGGTCCTGCCTATGAGTCGCACAATCCAATCATATAGAGGTAGTACATGACGTCAGCTAGCTATCCACCCAGGGTGTGATTTTAGTTATATACAAATATAATAGGTGATTCGTATGTATTTAGAAACATAGTATGATATAGTATGTTATGTCGAATTATGTTTTATTTAGATTTTATACAGAACAATTTTACCATATTTGTCAAATGCAAGTTAAACTATGTACAGAATTTCCTTACTTATCAGATACAGTTTAACATGTATGGTATATGTTATAATACAAAATACTCATGTTGCCACACACTAATATTGGTTTATCTCCTTTACTGAGAGGTGTCTCACCCCATAAATATAAAGATTTTAGGAAAATCATATATACGAGTGGATTGAGTTCCAAGATAGAGAAGGCTGATAGTATTACCCTGGTTGAAGGGTAAGTAGTCGAGTCGAGTTGAAGATGGATTTTGTGTTATCCTTAGGCTATTATAGTATTTTTGGGGGATGTATATGTGTATTTATGGATATAATAGAACTCTAGTATTGTATATGAGGTTAAGTATATTATAGTTTCCGCTGCATAGTTGACATATATGTATAAACAACAGTATCCCTGATTCTCTTAAAATTCGGGCTAACTTTGATTATTTTTATGGTATAAGAGTTCTATTATTATTTTGATAGTATATATATATATATAATAAATATATATAACAGAAATTTGGGGTCGTTACAATTGTTGTATTAGAGCCTAGGTTGCTAGGTTCTATAGTCTTTAGTGTACAACCGAAACAATACCAGAGTATAGGAATAGATTTTGAAGAGGATAGGGAATGGGTAGATCCAGATTTTAGTGAGTCAATATTGGAAAATTAAGATGAGAGTTTAAGGTTTTGTTCAGCCGTCTTGAAGCCAGATTTCCATAGTGATTTTTGTTTCTTTCTTGGGGTGATGATTTCAAGAAAGTCATAGTATACTATTGTCGGGTTGTGTTTCTAAATTGCAGGACTGAATCTTAAATTGAAAATAAGGACGTTAGGTTAATTGATGATATGAGATTTCAGTTGGATAAATATAATAGTTATGTTATGAAGATAGGGTCCTCAGATTATATTTATTTTCTTTTCAGGATAGACCCTAGGGATAGCAGTACTCAAGCCAGTGGTGATAATGGTGTAGGGCTCTTTAGTATGAGTGGCGGTGATTCTGATGCAGTCCTACGCAGTGTAGCTCAACAGTTTATGGCTAAGATTGCACGGAGCTTTAGGGAGCCGGAACGCCCATCAACAGGACAGGGCTACACTGTAGAATAGTTCACCAAAATGTAGCCTCTGGCTTTTTCAGGAAGTACAGACCCGATTGCAGCGGAGAACTGGGTACAAGAAATAGAAAAGAAATTGACTGTATTATGCTACACCGACGAGCAGAGAGTATTGTATGCCACCTTCAAAATGGCAGGGGAAGTTAAGCGTTGATGGTCTGCTATGAGACTCCAATAGGAGTAGAGATCGGTACATGTAGCCATGACCCGGAGTCAGTTTAAAGAGATGTTCTTCGATTGATATTTTTCTGCTTCCACTAGATGGATAAAAGTGGAGGAATTTTTAAATTTGACCCAGGGGTATTGAACAGTCTAGCAGTATGCAATGAAATTTATTGATCTGTCCCGTTTTGCCCCAAACATAGTCTTGGATGAGGCAAAGAAAGCAAGGAAATTTGGGAGAGATCTGAGATAAGAAATTTATGAATAGGTGGCGGTGTTAAAAGTACATGATTCTGCAGAGCTGGTATATAGGATCGTCGTCGCTGAAGCGAGCAGGCAGAAGGGTGCTGAGATGCAGGGCTAGCGGAAGAGACCCACACCTCTTGGATCTCAGGTGGGTTCTAACCAAGGCCCTTGGAAGAGAGGTGGGTACAGTAAGAGACACATAGGAGAGTGCTGAGCGAGGAGAAATTTTTGCTACCGGTGTGGTGGACCAGGTCACCTCGCATGAGACTATCGTGCACCATGGAATAATTCTCCCACTCCCATACCATTCTAAGGAAATATTTGGGTGCCCTGAGGCAGTCAATAGAGGAATATTGTGCATGCGGGGGTCTACACACTAACACCAGAAGATGCTGAGGCAGATGGCTATGTGGTGACAGGTACATTTAATACACTTTCAATTAAATTTATTGTTTTATTTGATTCAGGGGCCACATACTCATTTTTGTATGTAGGGTACGTCAAGTTATGTGGGATAGAAACGTAGTTGTTACGCATTGAGTTATTAGTAGCTACACCAATAGGATCAATATTGAGGTGTCAAAGGGTGCTCAGAGTCTATCCAATAGATATTCAAGGGAGAGTATTATTAACTAAGCTAGTAGTGTTAGACATTCATGGATTTGATATGATATTGGGTATGGACTGGTTAGCTGCTAATTATGTTAGTATTGACTGTCATCGGAAAGAGGAGATATTCAAACCTCTAGGAGATCAAGAGTTCAAATTTGAGGGGTCATGCATGCATTCCTCACCATAGCTAGTGTCAACCATTCAAGCGAGGAGGCTACTCCTGGACAGATGTCAAGGGTATATAGCATGTGCAAAAGAAGCGCTATAGAAAGAATTGAGGCTTAACAATTTTCTAGTGGTGATAGAATTTTTAGATATTTTTCCCGAGGACCGATCCGGATTGTCTCTTGACCATGAGATTGACTTTTCTATTGAGTTACCTCTTGGGACATCAAATTCTAAAGCTCCTTACAGAATGACTCTAGTAGAATTAAAAGAGTTAAAAGATCGGTTGCAGGACTTACTAGATAAATGTTTTATTAGACCCAGTGTATCACCCTGGGGAGCATCAGTTCTATTCGTAAAAAAGAAATATGGGATGATGAGGATATGTATAGACTACAAAGAAATAAATAAACTAACTATTAAGAATAAGTATCCTTTTCCCCATATAGATTACTTGTTTGATCAGCTCAAGGGTACAGAGGTTTATTCTAAGATTGGTCTACGCGGTGGGTATCATCAAGTGAAGCTCATGGTAGAGGATATCTCCAAAACGGAGTTTTGAACCCGGTATGGCCACTATGAGTTTTTGGTCATGCCATTCAGATTGACAAATGCTCTGATTGTATTTATGGATTTGATGAATAGAGTGTTCCATTAGTACTAGGACCAGTTTGTAGTGGTTTTCATAGACGATATAATGGTTTATTTGAGGAGTTTCGAGGAGCATGATGCGCACTTAAGGCTGGCACTTCAGATACTCAGAGAAAGGAAGTTGTATGCCAAATTTTTTAAAAAAATGTGAATTCTGGTTAGAAAAAGTTGTGTGCTTTGGGTATGTGATATCAAGGGATGAAATTTTTTTAGATCCCAACAAAATAGAGGTAGTGGTAAATTGGGAGAGACCGAGGAATGTTCAAGAGATCAGAAGCTTTTAGGGACTCGCTGGATATTATTGCCAGTTTGTAGAGGGATTCTCTAGGCTATCAAAGCCTCTGATGTGATTAACTAGGATGAGAGCTAGGTTTGAATGGAATGATGAATGTGAGTAGAGCTTCCAAGAATTGAAGCAATGGCTCGTCACTGCACCAGTATTGACTATTCCATCAGGAAGTGATGAACATGTAATCTACAATGATGCACCTTTGAGGGGGCTTGGATGTGTTCTGATGTAGTAGAGGAGATTTGTAGCATATGCTTCCTGACAGTTAAAAGAATATGAAAAGAATTATCCTACGCACGATTTAGAGTTGGCTGTAGTGGTGTACGCATTGAAGTTCTGGAGGCGTTATTTGTATGGTGGGAGGTGCGAATTATTTTCACATCATAAAATTTTAAAGCACTTATTTAGACAGAAGGAATTGAATATAAGACAGAGGAGGTGGCTTAAGCTGATTAAAGACTACGATTGCACCATCAGTTACCACCCAAGGAAGGCGAATGTGGTAGCTGATGTGTTAAGCACTAAATCAGGGAGTACATCTATACTAGCTATATTAATTGCACAACAGATCATAATGGATTTGGAATGGCTTGGGGTGGAGTTTGTAGAGGGTAATCATCAAGCATTTATCACTAATTTGGTTGTATAGCCCATATTATAGGAAAGAATTGAAGCTGCTTAAGTCAAAGATGTAGAGTGAATAAACATTATAGATAATGTGTGGAATGGTCAGAAAGAAAAGTTTAGTATTTTAGATGACAGAGCTTTGAGGTTCTATACCAGACTTTATGTGCCTGCGGGTGTTGAGATTAAAAGAAACATTTTGGAAGAGGCACATCATTCCCTGTATATAGCACATCCGAGAAGTACAAAAATATATAGAGTTTTGAGGTTGTCCTTTTGGTTGAACAATATGAAGAGGGCCAATAGGTGAAGGCTGAGCATCAGAGACCGGCAAGGCCACTGCAATCACTTCATATTCCTAAATGGAAGTGGGAGTATATATCTATGGACTTCGTATAAAGGTTACTGCTGACATTGCATGGACATGATGCCATCTAAGTGGTCATTGATAGACTGACGAAGACCGCCCATTTTCTTCCCATTAGAGTAAATTATTCTATGGGTAGATTGGTAGAGTTGTATGTATAGGAAATAGTAAAACTACATAGAGTTTTTGTGTTTATTGTTCGGACCGGGATCCACATTTCACGTCTTAATTTTGGAAAAACTGATAGAGAGCTTTGGGGTCCCAGTTGGCTTTTAGCACGACTTTTCATCCTTAGACCGATGGATAGAGTGAGAGGAATATTCATATATTGGAGGATATGTTGTGTGTCTGTATGCTAGATTTTGGAGGCAGTTGGTCGCAATACCTGCCATTAGTGGAGTTTGCTTTCAACAAAACTACCGTGCCAGTATTGAAATGGCCCCATACAAGGCATTATATGGACGGAGATGTAGATCTCCGTTATATTGGGATGAATTTGGAGAGAAGCACATATATGGGCCAGATATGGTACAACGCATGTTTGAGAAAATCAAACTTATTTAGGAGAGAATTAAGACAGCTCAGAACTAATAGAAAAGCTATGTAGATATTTGTTAACCCACACTGGAATTTGAAGTGGGTGATAATGTGTTCTTAAAGAATGCGCTGATGAAATGAGTAATAAGATTCGAGAAGAATGATAAGCTTAACCCTAGGTACATTTGGCCATTTGAGATATTGGAAAGAGTTGGCCCAGTTGCCTACAGGTTAGCGTTACCCCTAGCGCTATCCAGAATCCACGATGTATTTCATGTGTCCATGTTGAAGAAATACATCCCAGATCCATCTCAAATAATAAGTTTGGAAACACTGGAGATTGGTAAGGCTATATCTTCTGAAGAAATACCAGTTCAGGTCTTAGATTATAAAGAGCAGGACTTACATTTCAAGAAAATCCTACTAGTGAAAGTGCTCTGGAGAAATCATGTAGTTGAGGAAGGTTCATAGGAATTAGAAGAGAAAATGCATCAGAAGTACCCACATATGTTTTCGTGGGATTCAACATTAGCTAGTGGAAGGAAATGTTCAGGTAAGAAATCATGTAAATAGGTAGGTTTTCGTGCAAGTTAATCAAGTGTATGTAATAGTTTTCTATTTTGATTGGTTTTGGGAGAGTTTCTTTTTGGTTATTGTAATCTCACAAGACCATAAGTGTAACCACAGTATTCCTTTGTCATAAGTGAGGGTAATTAATAAAATTACAGTGAGTTTTCCTCAGAAAGTTATACATGTGAGAAGTAGCGAATTTCGAGGATGAAATTTTATAAAGAAGGGAGGATGTAGAGACTCATAAATATAATAAATGAAAATGATAAAGGGAAAAGGGAAAAGGGAAAAGGAATGGAAAGTAAAAAGAATTACAAAAAAAAGGCATCAGTAGGGACTCATTGATGAACCCATTGGTTTCATCGACGAACGTCCTTCTAGGTCTTGTCAACAAAATACATGTGTCTCATTGAGGAGAAGAAGCTGAGAGCAGAGAATTTTTGGCTATTAAAGGTTTGTCGACGTACCCATTACATTATTTGACAAATGCCCTTATGTGGTTCGTCGACAAGTACACGTGTCTTGTCGATGAATGCACGTGGCCAACGGCCTATATATATAAGTATATGTTAAAATCATATTTCAGTGAGGAAATTCATTTCCTCTTCAAACTCTCTCTCTAACATTTGTTTCCTCCCATTTCTCTCTTCGATTTTGGCATCGTTTCAGCCCGTTTTGACAATCAGAAGTTACCACAATGATCTTGGGATGATTCTTTACAAGTTTACCGGAGCAGATTGTTGATTTGGAGTCCATGGGCACCACTCCAAAAGCAAGACAAGTAAGGTATTTTAGGGTTTAAGTGCTTATTTGGAGTATATAGGGCCTAGAAGATGCTAAATGAGAAATATTCTAGGGCTGAGTTGATTGAACAGGGGGTAAATGTAATTTTAGAATTTGGAGTTATTAATGTCGCAGGCGTGACTTAGGGTTTTTCAACATGCTTCTCAGGAAACAGGTAAGGGGATAGACTAAGTTAGATTTTTTCAGAAAATTTATTATTGAATATAGTGTCTTTAAATTAAAAATTTATATATGTGATTTGTATAATTTTTAGGAATACTGATATCGAACTGAGAAAACCCTAGAATAGATCTAATCATTTTTCTCAGCAAAATATGTTTTCCCAAACAGATAGCATGATATATATAGTTGCATTCACTCGTGTGGCATGAGTATATATATTTTACATCATTAATAGCTTGTCAGAATATTTTATGATTCCTCTGAACAAATGTGATTTGACAACGAATTATACTTATAAAAACTATAAATAGAACAGAAATTATATTTTCATTATGTTATGATATTCAGCCAACGTAGATATTGTGATTATTCAGCCAGCACAGATGTCGTGATTGTTCAGCCAACATAGAAGCCATGGTTATTCTGCCAGCCTAGATGCCATGATATTGCAGTTGGCCCAGATGCCGTAATATTTAAGTCAGTGCAGATGTTGTGAATAGATTTATAAGTATATAATAGTTTAATAAAAAATATTATTATGCCGAATTTTACACAGAAACATGAAACATATATAGTAATTATGAAATTTACTATGTGATAGCAGAACTCTGATGGCTTAGTTTAGTTTTAGAGCACGGTACTGTAGCTATTCAGATCGGGTAGTGCTACCACACATCTTAGATAGAATGTGGGAGATGAGTACTCAATTGAGCCCAAAGAAGAGTAGTGTGCCCCCAGGTAGTCCGGACCAGGCTGGGTAGGCCAATCGTACATACAGACTAATCAACTTTGGCTTAGCATGGTAGGCCAACCATTGCTATGTCCTACCTATGAGTCGCACAATCTAATCATATAGGGGTAATACATGACGTCAGCTAGCTATCCATCCAGGGTGTGATTTTAGTTATATACAAATATAATAGGTGATTCGTATGTATTTAGAAACTTAGTATGATATAGTATGTTATGTCGAATTATGTTTTATTTAGATTTTATACAGAACAGTTTTACCATATTTGTCAAATGCAAGTTGAACTATGTACAAAATTTCCTTACTTATCAGATACAGTTTAACATGTACGGTATATGTTATAATACAAAATACTCATGTTGCCCCACACTGATATTAGTTTATCTCCTTTACTAAGAGGTGTCTCACCCCAGAAATATAAATATTTAAGGAAAATCATATATACGAGTGGATCAAGCTCCAAGATAGAGAAGGCTGATAGTACTACCCTGGCTGAAGGGTAAGAGGTTGAGTCGAGTTCAAGATGGATTTGGTGTAATCCTTAGGCTATTATGGTCTTTTTGGGTATGTATATGTGTATTTATAGATACAATAGAACTCTGGTATTGTATATAAGGTTAAGTATATTATGGTTTCCATTGCGTCGTTGACATATATGTATAAACAAGAGTATCCTCAGTTCCCTTGGGGTCTGAGTTGATGTTGCATATGTTTTATGGTATCAGAGTTATTATTATTATTATGTGGAAAAAAATATAGTAGAATATTTTGGGGTATTACACACAGTGACCACAAGGCACATTCTCCACACTTTTCATTGTCTTATTACTCTAGTGATGATTTTGATATTTATAACATGCCTACATATAAAGAACTACAACTTGAATATATTCATATTTATAAATTGTGATGAGTCCATAAAATGCATTATTTTAGACCCTCATTTACCTTTATTTATCCTCATTTATTTTGTATGTAACCCTTTGTCATCATATTTCAGAGTTATGCAGGGTTTGTTTGTGTTTCAGGGAAAACATATTAAAACCATGTAATTAGGCATTACGAAAAGCCAAGGGAATATTTGGGACACTGAAAGCTTAACTCAGAGCTTCAGTGCATTTAAGGAAGGAAGATCTTCTTCGACCATGTGGAGCAACTAGCTACCAAAAAGGGCAAACAAGGCAATAGATGCAACCTCTGAGGTTCAAGCCTGAAATAGAACAACTGCAAGGTTCGACCAAGTCCTTGACATAGTGACCCTTTGGGGCGACTAGGGCCCGAGGTTGAAGCTACCTAAAGATAAAACTATCGATAGCCTCGACCAAATGCTCGATTAGAGAGACTATTACCAGTGACAAAGTCGAGTTCCTGAGATTTCTTGAAGTTTGAGATCCTACAAGTATCAACCATTTACTCGACCAACAAGACCCGACGGTGCAACTATATCGAGAAGAGCTGAATTCAAATTCTTGCTTTCCCTAGAGCTCCGACCAGGGCCAAACCGAGGAAGAACATAGATGTGACCTGGTTGAAACTGACGATCTGCATCACTAGATTCTTGTAGAAGTTGCAATTTTTGAATTCCAAATCTTGTAAACCCTAATGGGTATATATATAGTAGCTTTGACAATGAGCTCATGGTTCCTCTTTGGCCTCTCTTATATTAGGGATAGACTTAAGACATCATTGAAAGCAATTGTAGATTAGTTAGAGTAGATTTCAATGCTTGTTCTGGTTTGTGCAAGATGTGCTCAATGGCACGTGACAACCGGAGAGGCTCGTTTGCTTTCCATGTATACTAGAGGATCATTTCGTTGTACCTCTAGTCATTAGTGACAGATGATTCGAATACAAAGGATTGATCTTTTCACATGCTTTCTCTTTACTACTTTCATCTTTACATGCTTTCATTTAATCGCTTTCCTTTACAGCTTGATAGTGATGAAGACATCATAGATAGGATAGCTCTTCTATAGCTTCAGTTAGGTACATCTATTTGGCTACAGTCTCCCACAGAGGTCCTCATGATCGTTGAGATAAAGTATACTTTGGTTCCCGACCGTGCTCTGGATGGTTGGTGCACCTTTGCTACCTTATGCCATCGAATGTGTAGAGACCTATAAAAATATAATAATTAAATAATAAGCGAAAGGAGAGAGAAAGGAAATTGAATTTAAGGATTCAACAGGGATCTCATCGATGAACACAGCATGTTCGTTGACAAACATGCTTAATGAGATCGTCGACGAGGACATGTGTCTCGTCGACGAGAAAATACTGAGTGGCTATCTTTCATTTCTGAATTTTGTCGATGAGGAGTAAGCATTTGTCAACAAACTTTCTTCGTGGCCTCGTCAATGAAGTGACGTGGCTTGTCAATGAGTGCAGGTGTATAAATAGCCTAAACTCAATTTTTCTACATAAATTATTCGAAGAAACCCTCTCTCTTTCTCATGTTTGTCCCCTCCCCCTAGTCTCTAAGATTCTGGGCCGAATTCTTGCTGGTTCGACAATCAAAGGCCACGAAGACACTCCTGGGAAAGTTCTCTTCAGGTCTGCTGAAGTGGATCATTGGTGGGGCTAACTTGAACTTCATCCCAAATTCAGGGTAAGACTTTTTATTTAGTATTTTGTTTTCCTACAGTTCTAGAAAGTGTAGTACTCGAAGAAATACTAAAGTTTTGTTCAAGGAGATATTGTTTTTAGGGTGTTGAATTGGGAACCTTGCGAGTGTAGGACTAGACACTATAGGGGCTTTTTAGTAGTCAGGTAAGGGATTAAACTAAAGTAAAAATTTTTCATGAAAATTGTTATTATTTATTAGCAAATGATTTTTTAGAAGGCATGTATTACATATAAGCATATTTGTGAAAATGTATATTTGGGAAAATACTGCTGTTACATAGGGATATACATTTTTTAGTATGAAATGTCAGGAAATGTGATTTTAGAACAGAATTCATGATCTTATTCAGTATTATGTGCCATGAATATTATTTTACGCATATAAAATTACGTTGAGTAAATTTTACAAAAAAAGCATGTTCTAGTTATTTTCAGGAGTAACACGATAATATAGTAAACCATGATTTCAGAATATAAGATAAACAGTACATTTATTCAGATTAGTATATATGATATGTTCGGCGCAAGGCCATGATTGATAGCCGATGCAAGGCCGTAGTTATGCATGTTTTCAGCGCAAGGCTGCAGTTATGAATGTATTCAGCACAAGATCATAACTATTTATGTCATTACAGAATTTAGAAATGCTATCAATCTATTTGTATTAAAATAGTATATTATCATGTATTATTTGTTATTAGAACCCAAATGATAGTTCAGATCCGTTATTAGGAACACGGTACCGTAGCTATACAGTTTAGTTCAGTTCAGACTTGTGTTAACTGCTTCTACTAGTAGAGGGGGTGAGAGATGGATAGTCGATGTGACTTTTAGTATAGAGTTGTAGACATCCACCTAGTAGTCTGGACCAGGGTGCGGTGGGCCCATCACACTTATAGGAATTTTTGACTCAACAGTGGTCGGCCAGCCATTGTTGGGTCCCGCCTTTGGGCTGCACAACCCGTCATGGGGGGTAATACATGACATCAACTAGCTATTCATCCAGGGTAAATTTCAGAATTACTAGTTATATAAGATGATTTTATGAACAGTGAAATATAGTATGATTTAGTATACTATGAACTTGTATGTTAACGAAGTTATGTTATTGTCAATGTTTCCAAACATATGACATGTACAGTATATTTATTATAGCACATAAATATTAATGTTGCCACCCAACTACATTTGGTTTATTTCCCTTACTGAGAGGTGTCTCACCCTAGCTTAAACCATTTCAAGGAACCTAGAACGACAGGCGGACGAAGCTCGCCGTTAAGGCATTTTTTGCTACCTTGCTAGGACGGTAAGTTTTGAGCTAGGATCAACTGGTTTTTGGTATCCTAGTTTCATCTTTTTTATGATTTTGAGGATTTTATATTTTAACAATATATGGTGAAATGTAGGTACTCTAGTACATTGTGTTATATGGCTGAGTTTTTGAAATTTATGTTTACTGCTGCTTAGGTTTTCGTTCTGTATGATAGGTCGTTCCCCGTTACCCATGTGTTTGGGTTGACTTTGTTATGTTTTAAGTTAATGATGTTTAATATGGTTGATTATGTAGTAAAATAGGCAAGTCATTACAGTTTGGTATCAGAGCCTAGGTTACTAGGTTCTGTAGACTTTAGAATGCTATAGTAACAATACCAAAGTATAGGATAAGGGAATTTGAGGTTTGTATTGTAGTCTAGATGCAGGACTTCCATGATGGTTTGTGTGTTTTTCCTATGATGACGATTTCAAGAAAGCTATGGTAAACTATCATCGGGTTGGGTATCTAGGTTGCAGGATTGAACCTTGAATTAAGATCAGGGGTGATGAATTAGTTAAGAATATAATATATTGGTTAGATGATATGTTATAGTAATAGGGTCCTAAGCTAAGTTTATTGTCTTTTTAGGATGGACCCTAGAGATAGTAGCATGCATGTGTATTGAGGAGTAGAAGGTGTTATTCACTATGTATAAGTTTACTTGAGAGGCCAAAAGATGGTAAATGGTAGTGAAACTCCTAGAGCAGTAGAGGACAATGTCTATAGAGATGACATGGGAGTGATTTAAGAAGATATTTTTTTATAGATATTTTCTAGCCTCGTTCAGGGAAGCCAAGATTAAAGAGTTCTTGAATCTGAAGTAGGGACAACAGAAAGTATAGTAGTATGCGGTGAGGTTTATTAAGTCATCTTGCTTTACTCTATACATAATTCCTGACGAGACGAAGAAGGTAAGACAGTTAGAAAGAGGTCTGAGGAGAGAATTATATAAGCAAGTGTCGATATTGAAATTGCAAGATTTCGCCGAGCTAGTAAATAGGGCAACTATGGTAGAAGCCAAAGAGTGGTTAAAGGAAAAGGAGCAGAGATAGAAGAAGAGATCCATGTTGTTTGGTTCCTAGCAAGGGTCTAGTCAGGGTTCGTGGAAGAGAGGTGGCTACTACAAAGACTAGAGGCAGGAGTCGGGGGGTCGTGGGTTTCAGGGTGTGCAGTCATTTCTAGCTTGTTTGACTTGTGGGAAGAGGCACCCGGGCGAGTGTCATGTCGGGCAAGGTATCTGCTACCGATGTGGGGAGCCATGGCATATGATGAGAGATTGTCAGGCTCAGATTGGAGCTGCTCCCACTCCTAGACCTGCTCGGGGAGGCTATCAGGTGCCTTGTTGGCTAGCACCTAATTTTGCCAGTATAGATTGCCATTTATGAGAAGTGATTTTCAGACCTCTGGGAATATTAGAATTCAGGCTTATAGGGTCGCAAGTATAATCGTTACCCGAGTTAGTTTCAGCTACTTAGGTGAGGAGACTGCTCCTGAGTGGTTGTCAGGGATTCGTGGCCTTTGTTAAAGAAATGTCAGGAAATGAATTGAAGCACACTAGAACGGCAGTAGTAAAGGAGTTTACAGATGTTTTTCCAGATGAGCTTCTAGGCTTGTCACCTGATTGTGAAGTAGATTTTCTGAAATTAGAATAGCTTCCCAAGAGGGTGGTGAATTGGAATTTTAAAATTATTTCAATTTTAATTCTTTATTTTATGTCAACAATCACAATAAGTAAATATAAAAACAATTCAACTACAACCAATCAAGATAATCAAAAAATCAATTTTTTTTTATCAATAGCCCTGTAAGGAATTGTAAACCATGCTAAATTTATGTAAGCCCTGTGTTTATTCCAAACTCATAATTCTTCTTTGTGTTTAGCTTTTAAATAAACTTTAAGATTAATAAGTTTAGGTTGATCAACCAACGTAATCCCTTTCGGTTTCCGCAATCAATGCTGATCAAGCCAAAAACAAATTATCCTCCGGTCTATTTAACAACTATACACTCAGAATCAACAATTTAAAACATACACGCAAGTTATATGTATCACTGAAAAAGTAAAGAGTAAGGAAGAAGAGAGACACAAGATTTTACGAGGTTCGGCTTATACCCAGCCTACATCCTTGCCTTTGGCAAACCACCAAAGGATTCACTAATTCAGTTTCGTTGATGGGTGGAACAAATACCAATTACAAGCACTCCTTTCGTTAGGCTAGAGCCCGCCTCTCCAGATGATATTCCCATCATTTGGGCCAACAACTCTATAGCTTTGAATCATCTTTAAATAAGAACCAAGATAAAGAAGAGTATGTGCACAAGAAAACACTCTCACAACAAAGTAGGTTAGTACAACATTTAGCGCAATAATACTTCAAAGTAATTCAAATATTAAAGAATTTGAAGCTCAATACTTAATATAAATCACCAATTATCTTCCAAAACTGGAAAGATTCTAACTTTGAAAGCTTTACTTTGGAGTTTGAATCAGTAGTGATTCAGTAGTTGAAGATGAATGAACACAAGAGAGTTTGAGAGCTTTTTTGAGAACTTTGATTGCTGAGAATTTCTTGGTGTCAAAAATTTTTGAAGTTTGGGGCTATTTATAGATGTTTAAGAGTAATTTCTTACCCCCAAAGTTTCCTTGAAGTAGTTTCCAAGTTTTTCAAAATAATAGTATCCAAAAACTTCATTTAAAAAATCTTCCCATTGAGAGTTTTTAAGCCAACGTTCGAGTGACAGTCGCCTGTCATAGAACAAACTCACAACACAGAACATTGGAAGTCGCCTACCAAAACCAAGGTAGTCGCTTGGCATGCCACCCAGGCACCTAGCATGTTCAGGAAGTCACCTGGCATGCTACTGTCCCTTTGAAAAATTCTTCACTTAATTTGGCAATCGCCTGCCATAAGAGGACAGTCGCCTGGCCTTTCTGATTTTCAAAAACTCTTCTTTTTCAAAAACCTTTCTTTTCATTAATTTTAAAATATTCTTTAGAGTTTCCTTAAATATATTTCTAAGTTTCTTTTGATTTTATGAGAGCTTCAAATCAGTTTATACTTGAAATTAACTTGAAGTACTTACATTCAAAACATCCTTAAAAATTTAATCCTTTGTTCTTCCATCATCTTTGAGTTTTCGATCTTTTCTTTGAGCTTTCATCAAGTTATCTTTAATCCTCATGCTCTTCAAAATCTCTTTTTAATCCATAAGCTTTATCATCCTCATGAGCTTTGTCACTTCCTTTAAGCTTTGCTTTTTTCCTGAAAAAGTTTCACTTGAACCACATTAAACATATCATGATTTGTTATCATCAAAATAAGAATTTTAAGCCTTATTAGGCCAACAATCTCCCCTTTTTGATAATGACAAATTAGAGCAAAAATAATAAGAATTAATACACATGGCTCCCCCTTTTAAGAAACGTGATACATTTTCATAGGTATATACAAGATATGATCCATGTAAGATAATCCATAAATAATCCATTCATACATATTCATAGTTTTACAAACCATATTAGCATCATACATTTTTGCACTCCCTTCTCTCAAATATCTCCCCCTTTGGACCTCAATCAAAAAGGAGAAGAGATAATACAAAAATAGAGAAGTGCTTTAATACATAGTACTTATAGAGCATAAAGAACATACTATCCGGTAAAGCATCAAAACTTTAAAAATGAATAATAATACATAGATGAAACACATCAATCGAAGGCTTCCATAGACCCACTTCCATCCTCTTCTTCTTCGTATTCACCAGATTCATCATCATTTGATGTAGTAGAGCTGATATTCATTGGAGATTTGCCCTTAAGGAGCTAGCCAAATGTTGTTCAATCTTGTCAACTTGCTGAACAAGACTTGAACAATGAGTTTCTACAGTAGAAACCTTCTCCCTTAGAGTACCATGTCCAGATTGCATTCCATCACTGAAGGTCATAGAGTGATTAAAAAACAGAACGAACCAAGAAGGAGT
Source organism: Malania oleifera (assembly GCF_029873635.1). Classification (NCBI taxonomy): domain Eukaryota; kingdom Viridiplantae; phylum Streptophyta; class Magnoliopsida; order Santalales; family Ximeniaceae; genus Malania; species Malania oleifera. The sequence continues at coordinate 63,187,180 of NC_080422.1, forward strand.
TTCAAGGTCAAGTTGAACTGAAGATGCTGGTATGGAAGATTGAGGTGGTGGTGTAGATGATACATGACGATGTCCTTTATGAAACCATCTTTGAGGAGAGTTCTTATATCCCATACATTTAAGAATAGTATCAAAAAAGATATCGTAATGGGTTTTACTAGTGAAGTTAAATAATGGTGTAAGAACATTGAAATGAGCAAATACCATATTTAACATTCTAGCATATGGTAGAACAACACGAGGGGTATCAACTTTCATAATAATCCACTTGATAAGTAAGCTTGGAAGATCCAACTTTATCCCTTTAAGAATACACCACATTACAAAAACAATCTAAGAATGAAATATGATTGTGAGAACCAGAGCGTGGTAGGATATTGTATGTAATGAGTTTGTGTATAATTAGGGCTTGTAGATTGAGCTGTTTATAAAGAGGTGGATGCCCAAAATTAACAGGTGTATCAGTCATACCTAGAGGCAAAAATTCCTCTAGAGTGAATCCCTAGGACATAATCCATTGTTTCTCAACAATGTGGACCTCAAAATCTCCTAGCTTAACTCGAAGAATTTTTCCCAAAAATATGGGATTAAGGTGAATATTTTTCCCAGGAAGATTTGTTTTGATCCCGTTTTCACATCTTTCCATATTTGCATAGAAAATCTTAACCACGTTAGGATAATATCCTTTAGCTTGATATGTAATAAACCAGTCCCATCCAATCCCTTTAAAATGTTCCAATACTTTAGGAAAATTCATATTGAAGAATGTAACATCAAGAACTTTACCTAAAATGGGTTCGGCTGAAGTGATTTGGTTCCGATAAAGTTGCTTAGCATGTGGAGTTACAAACCATTTCTCCACTTCATCATTATTGATCCTTGTTGAAGAGGAAGATCCCTTGTTACCAACTGATTTTGTTCGTGGTATGTTTGTATGAAAGGGAAAAACAGAGAAACCCTAGGTTATATTCGCAATTTGGTGAGGAGGGAAGATTAGAGGCTTGGTTTCAAGCTGATTTGGACGAAGTTTTTGTGTGGAAAAGAGTAGGAGAGAAAAATTTCACAAAGAAAGATGAAGGAGCAAGTGCCTGGTGGAAGTTAAAATGGCTTAAGACAGGGTTTTAAACCATACTCGCCGCGAGGTAGTCGCCTACTAGAATGAGGCAGGCACCTGTCAATGTAGAATTTGAAAAGTCAGTAGCCTGGCAATCGCCTGGCACCTTGGTGGCAGTTGCCTATCAAGCAGAAAAAAATTAGTTTACTTCACGATTATATAACATACCCTATTCTCTTCTAATGAATACGAATAACTTTGTAGACAGAGGTTTTGTGAATATATATGCTAATTGGTCATTTGTATTTACAAATTTTAACATTATATCTTCATTTTGGACATGATCTCTCAAGAAATGATGTCTTATGTCAATATGTTTTGTTCTTGAGTGAGATACTAGATTTTTTGAAATATTTATGGCACTTGTGTTGTCACATTTTATAGGAATGGTTTGATATTGAATTTTGAAATCTTTTAGTTGCTGTTTCATATACAATGTTTGGGCATAGCAACTTCCTGTTGCTATGTATTCTGCTTCTGCTGTGGATAATGCTATAGAGTTTTGTTTCTTTGAAGACCATGAGACTAAAGAGTGTCCTAGAAAATGGCACGTTCCACTTGTGCTTTTTCTATCTATTTTACATCTAGCAAAGTCTGCATCAGAATTGCTAATCATTTCAAATTTAGTTTCCTTTGGATACCTTAAACCTAGTTCAAGTGTGCCTAGTAGATATCTAAGGATTCTTTTAACCGTTGTTTGGTGTGATTCCTTAGGAGCAGATAATATCCGGTCTATTGTTGTTAAATAAAGTAAGCTTCCTATCATACCTCGGTAATGTTTAGTATCTACTTGTTTCCCTTTTTCATCTTTTTCAAGACTAGTTGAAGTGCTCATAGGGTTTCCTATAGGTTTACTTTCTTCCATATCAAATTTCTTTAACATATCTTTAATATATTTAGTTTGATTTATGAAAATTCCATTTTTTGCTTGTTTGATTTGTAATCCTAGAAAGTAATTTAACTCTCCCATCATGCTCATCTCAAACTCTTTTTGCATAGATTTAGCGAATTCATTACCCAAATCCTCATGAGTTGCTCCAAAAATAATATCATCAACATAAATTTGTACTATAAGCATGTCTTTGTTTTTGGTTTTTATAAACAAAGTACTATCTATCTTTCCCCTTGAAAAATAGTTTTCAATTAGAAACTTTCTTAGCCTTTCATACCAAGCTCTAGGAGCTTGTTTTAATCCATATAAAGGTTTAGTTAACTGAAAAACATGATCTGGATTTTTAAAATTTTCAAAACCTAGAGGTTGTTTTACATATACTTCTTCATTTATATATCCATTTAAGAAAGCACTTTTTACATCCATTTGATATAATTTGAAGTCCTTATGGGTTGCAAAAGCTAAAAGCATCCTAATTGCTTCCATTCTTGCTACGGGGGCAAAAGTTTCATTGTAATCTATACCTTCTTCTTGATTATATCCTTGTGCTACTAACCTAACTTTATTTCTTACAACAACTCCATTTTCATCCTTTTTTATTTCTAAACACCCATTTAGTTCCTATGATTGATTTGTCTTTGGGTTTAGGTATAAGTTCCCACACTTGACTTGTTTCAAATTGATTTAGTTCCTCTTGCATAGTTATAATCCAAGAGTCATCTTTTAAAGCTTCTTCAGTATTTTTGGGTTCATTTTGATATAAAAAGGCATAATGGTTGCAAATATTTTTTAATGAGGCTTGAGTGGTTATACCTTTTGAAGTTTCTCCAAGTATTTGTTCTTTTGGATGACTTTTAGAATATTTCCATTCTTTAGGTAGTTATATATTTTCTATAATGTTTTTATTTGAAGTCTCATTAATATTTTCTTCCTTTATTTAAAGATCTTCTTCTTTTTGTGGAATATCTTCTTTTTCATCATTCTTATTTTCATTTTCATAAATATTTGATTCATCAAATGTTATGTGTATTGATTCAATGATAGTAAGAGTTCTCCTATTATAAACCCTATAGGCTTTGCTATTTGTAGAGTTGCCTAAAAGATACCTTCATATGATTTTGCATCAAACTTTCCTAAAACATCTTTAGTGTTAAGGATGAAACATTTACATCCGAATACATGAAAATAAGAGATATTAGGTTTTCTTCCTTTCCATAGTTCATATGGTGTTTTATCTATACTTGATCTTATAGATACCCTATTTATAATATAACATGTTGTGTTTACAGCTTCAGCCCAAAAGCAATTAGGTAAGTTATTTTCGTTTATCATTGTTCTTGCCATTTCTTGTAGGGTTCTATTCTTTCTTTCTATAACTCCATTTTGTTGTGGAGTTCTTGGTGCTGAGAAATTTTGGTTTATTCCATATTCATTACATAATTTATCAACCTCTTTGTTTCTAAACTCCCTACCTTGATCACTTCTAAAAATTGTTACATTATAACCCTTTTTATTTTGTAATTTCTTACATAACGTGATTAGCAGGTCACAAGCTTCATCTTTATTTGTTAGGAATAATACCCAAGTAAATCTTGAATAATCATCCACTATTACAAAAGCATATTGTTTTCCTCCTAGGCTTAAGGTTCTAGTTGGGCCGAATAAGTCTAGGTGTAATCATCCACTTTTTCTTTTTAAAGCTGGTTTTAACTTGCTTTCCCTTTTGACATGTGTCACATATCATGTCTTTTATGAATTTGGTATTTGGTAATCCTTTTACAAGATTTTTCTTTGATAATTTGGATAATAAGTCCTTATTAGCATGTCCTAACTTCCTATGCCATAGCCAACTTATGTCATTCATGGCTGCCAAACAAGTTACATTTTGATTCATAAGATTCTCAAGATTTATACAATAAGCATTATTTATCCTAAGAGCTATAAATAAGATTTTACTTTCTTTGGGATTCCGAATAATGCATTTTTCTCTCTTAAAGGTTATTTCAAACCCTTTGTCACTTAATTGACTTATACTTAAAAGATTGTGTTTTAGACCTTCTACTAATAATACATTATGAATAGTAATAGAAGGTTCTTTACCTATTCTCCCAATGCCAATGATCTTACCTTTGGCATTATCACCAAAGGTGACATATCCTCCATCCTTTTGTTTTAGAAATGAAAACTTGGTCTTATCGCCGGTCATGTGTCTTGAGCACCCGCTGTCCAAGTACCACTTGTCCGTTGATGATGTTGTCCTAAAGCAAACCTACAATGGAGGATTCATTTTTTTAGTTTTTGGAACCCAAATCCTTTTAACTTTCTTTGTTTTTTTGTTAGTTCCATTATTGGCTTTCCATTCTCCTTGTATTTTAACATACTTCCTTTTTAGTGGGCAATCAAACATTACATGACCTTTGATCTTGCACATATAGCAAGTAGTGTGTTCATGTTTGTTGTGTGAGGAAGTGCTGGCATAGTGCTTGGCTTCCTTTAGAAAATATCGCATGTATAATTTCTTATTTTTTTTGTTTGTTTTACCATTGTAACCTATTCCTTCTTTATTCCCATGTAGCCTTTGCTGTCCAATCATTTTTTCAAAATTATCTTTCCTTTTGGTAAAATTATATATAATTTGTTCTTTATCTTCTACTAATTTCTTTAGTTCATTTATTTCTTGATCCTTTCTATTCAATTATTCTTTATGAGTTTTGCCTAATTCTTGAGGTACTTTACTCACTTCTTCCTCTAATTTTTCAATACAAGAATCTTTTTCTTTTTCAATGGTTTTAAATGATTCAAGTTACTTCAAGAGTTCTTTATTTTGATCTTTCAGGGTTATATTTCTTTTGGAAATGTTTATAAATCTTTTATGCAATGATAATAATTCAACTTGTAATTCTTTGTATGAGGGCATACTATCACATGACTCGTCATAACATTCATTGCTAGATTTTGTTGAAGAGTAGTAGGAATTTACCTCTTCATCATTTGCCATGAAGCATACATTTGCCATCTCTTGTCCACTTGATTCGTTTTCAGTTTTGCTGGAGCTTGAGTCATCCCAAGTAGCCTTTATAGCTCCCTTCTTTTTCTTCTTGTCCTTTTTGAGCAAAGGGCAGTTCGGTTTGATATGTCCTAGTTTCTTACAATGATAGCATATAGGAGGTTCATTTTTACTTTTATTTTCTTTTCTACTTGATTCTACTTTTTCAGTTTTTATTTTTTTGAGCTTCTTAGGAAATATTTTATTCCTTTTATAAAACTTTCCTAGTCTTTTAGTGATGAATGCTAATTCATCTTGATCTAAGTCACTTGATTCACTTTCTTCTTCACTTAAGCTGTGGCTTGATGCATTTAGTGCAATAGTTTTCTTATGCTTTGGTTCAGAATTTCTTTCTTTTAGAGCCATTTCATAGGTAAGGAGTGATCTTATGAGTTCATCTAAGGAGGTGTTCTTAAGGTTTCTTCCTTCGGTAATTGTTGTAGCCTTAGGTTCCCATATAGAGGGAAGGCCTCTCAAAATTTTCCTAATCATTTCGTAGGTGGTATAAGTTTTTCCTAAGGCACTTAAGGAATTAATTATGTGGGTGAATCTTGTGTACATACTTGATATTGATTCATCTGAATTCATCTTGAAAGCTTCATATTCGCTAGTTAACATGTCTATTCTATTGTCCCTAACATCAATAGTTCCTTCATATGTAACTTCTAATTTGTCCTATATTTCTTTAGCTATTTTAGAAGCCATAACCCTATTGAATTCATTAGCGTCTAAAGCACAATACAAAGCATTTATAGCACTTGAGTTTATTTGAAGTATCTTATAATCAGAATCGATCATATCCTTTTTCTCTTTTGGAATATGTTTTCCATCTATTATTTTGGTGGGAACAAGGTCTCCATCCACAACTACTTCCCTTGCTTTCCAATCCATGTGTTGGAGATAGATTTGCATTCTCTTTTTCCAAAAGGTATAGTTGTGTCCACAAAAGATTGGTGGACAAGTTGAGGATTGACCCTCTCCAAAAGGAGCTACTCCTATATTAGCCATTTAGATCTTTTGATAGCTTCTTGTTAGGAATTTGCTATAACTAGGCTCTGATACCAATTGAACTTAGGATAGCTTCCCAAGAGGGGGGGTGAATTGGAATTTTAAAATTATTTCAATTTTAATTCTTTATTTTATTTCAACAATCACAATAAGTAAATATAAAAAAAATTCAACCACACACCATTCAAGATAATCAAAAACTCAATTTTTTTTATCAATAGCCTTGTAAGGAATTGTAAAGCACGCTGAATTTATGTAAGTCCTTTGTTTATTCCAAAATCACAATTCTTCTTCGTGTTTAGATTTTAAATAAACTTTAAGATTAATAAGTTTAGGTTGATCAACCAATGTATTCCCTTTTGGTTTCCGCAATCAATGCTGATTAAGCCAAAAAAAAATTATCCTCCGGTTTATTTAACAATTATACACTCAAAATCAACAATTTAAAACATACACGCAGGTTATATGTATTGTTGAAAAAGTAAAGAGGAAGGAGGAAGAGAGACAGAAGATTTTATGAGGTTCAGCTTATACCCAGCCTACGTCCTCGCCTTTGGCAAACCACCAGCGGATTCACTAATTCAGTTCCGTTGACGGGTGGAACAAATACCGATTACAAACACTCCTTTCGTTAGGCTAGAGCCCACCTCTCCAAACGATATTCCCTCATTTGGTCCAACGATTCTACAGTTCTGAATTGTCTATGAATAAGAACCAAGATAAAGAAGAGTTTATGTACAAGAAAACACTCTCAGAGCAGAGTAGGTTAGTACAACATTTAGCACAATAATACTTCAAAGTAATACAAATATAAAAGAATTTGAAGCTCTATACTCAATATAAATCACCAATTATCTTCCAAAACTGGAAAGATTCTGACTTTGAAAACTTTACTTCAGAGTTTGAATCAGTAGCAATTCAGTAGTTGAAGATGAATGAACACAAGAGAGTTTGAGAGCCTTTTTGAGAACTTTGATTGCTGAGAATTTCTTGGTGTCAAAAATCTTTGAAGTTAGGGGCTATTTATAGATGTTTAAGAGTTATTTCTTACTCCCAAAGTTTCCTTGAAGTAGTTTCCAAGTTTTTCAAAATAATAGTATCCAAAAACTTCATTTAAAAAATCTTCACATTGAGAGTTTTTAAGCCAACGTTTGAGTGGCAGTCACCTGTCATAGAACAAACTCACAACACAGAACGCTGGAAGTCGCCTGCCAAAACCAAGGTAGTCGCCTGGCATGACCACCCAGGTGCCTGGCATGTTTAGGCAGTGGTCTGGCATGCTACTGTCCCTTTAAAAAATCTTCACTTAATTTGACAGTCGCCTGCCATAAGAGGACAGTCGCCTGGCCTTTCTAATTTTCAAAAACTCTTCTTTTTCAAAAACCTTTCTTTTCATTAATTTTAAAATATTCTTTAGAGTTTCCTTAAATATATTTTTGAGTTTCTTTTAATTTTATGAGAGCTTCAAATCAGTTTATACTTGAAATTAACTTGAAGTACTTACATTCAAAACATCCTTGAAAATTTAATCCTTTGTTCTTCAATCTTGTTCTTCCATCATCTTTGAGTTTTCGATCTTTTCTTTGAGCCTTCATCAAGTTATCTTTAATCCTCATGCTCTTCAAGATCTCTTTTTAATCCATAAGCTTTATCATCCTCTTGAGCTTTGTCACTTCCTTTAAGCTTTGCCTTTTTCCTGAAAAACTTTCACTTGAACCACATTAAACATATCATGATTTGTTATAATCAAAATAAGAATTGTAAGCCTTACTAGGCCAACATTTTCCTATTGATCTTTTTCCAGGTACATTGTCGATCTCTAAAACACCTTACTGAATGGCGCCAGTAGAGTTGACGGAGTTAAAGAATCTGTTGCAAGATTTGCTTGATAAGGGTTTTATACGGCCTAGGGTATCTCCGTGGGGAGCTCCAGTGTTATTTGTGAAAAAGAAAGATGGGTCCGTGAGAATGTGTATAGATTATAGGGAAATTAATGAGGTGACAATCAAGAACTAGTATCCTCTGCCCCGTATAGATGATTTATTTAACCAGCTCTAGTGTAGACAGGTATATTTTAAAATTGACCTTAGATAAGGCTATCACCAAGTAAAGATAAGGGCAGAAGACATATCGAAGACAGCCTTTAGGACCAGGTATGGACATTATGAGTTTCTTGTTATACCTTTTGGTCTGACGAAAGCTTCTACAATATTCATGGATTTGATGAACATAATTTTCCACCAATATTTAAACCAGTTTGTTATTGCTTTTATTGATGAAGTAGAGGTCTATTCGAGGAGCTACGAGGAGCATGAGATGCATTTGAGGAAGAGTTTACAGACGCTCAGGGAAAAGAAGTTCTATGCTAAGTTAAGCAAATGTGAATTCTGGATCGAGAAGGTTGTTTTTTTGGGGCATGTCATCTCAGGGATGGAATTTCTATGGATCATAGTAAAATTGATGTGGTAGTGAATTAAGCTAAACCAAGGAATGTCTAGGAGATTAGGAGTTTCTTGGGGCTGGATGGGTATTACCATCGTTTTGTTGAGGGATTCTCAGTGTTATCAGAGCCTCTAACACAACTGACTAGGAAGATGAAATTAGAATAGCTTTTCCAAGGGGGGGGGGGGGTGAATTGGAATAGTTAACAAAATTTAACCTCCTTTTAACTTGTTACTTATATTGATGCAACAACAAGAAAGTAACTTAATTAGCTTATAATCACAACCAAATCACACCAGAAGGTACTTAAAAATTAAATACACAATTCAACCAACCAAAGTATGAAAGTCAAACAATCATTCAAGATTTTTTATGCTTTTTGTCAACTGCCCTATAGTTGTTTGCAAACCTGCTTTGAGGGAAATTTTTATTGCGTTTCTCTTGATCAAGATTTTCGAAAATTAATCAATGTACTCCCTTGTGGGTTTCCGAAAATGGTTAATTAAAATGTACTTTCAAAATCAAGAATCTTCTTTAAATATGGATTTTAAACCCCGCAACCTTCACTTTGCATACACATGGATATATTGTGCGCAAAGTAAAGAGTAAAGATGAGAAAGAGACACAGAGATTTTACGAGGTTCGGCTTGTCCACAGCCTATGTCCTTACCTTTGGAAAACCACCAAAGGATTGCACTAGCTTAGTTCCTTTGCCGAGCAGAACAACACCTTTACAACCACTCCTTTATGTTAGGCTAGAGCTCGCCTCTCCAAACAACTTTCCCTTGTTTGGTCAATGATCCAACAAGCCTGGAATTGTCCAATAACTACAAGAAAAATAGCAAGGAGATGTGTACAAAGAGTGCTCACACACAGAGCTGATTAGTACAAGTCAAATCTATATACTTCAGAATTTAAATATCAAATATGAAATACAATTCGAAACTCAAGATTAGAATTCACCAAGTCCCATTTTCTCCAGATGAGAAATCAGTATGTAGAACTCAAGGATTGATTATCAGTATGTTCAGAATATCAGCACTTTTAGATTTCAAGTACATGAACAAGTAGAAACTTTGAATGGAATAGAGCAAATAACAGATTTTTTCAATTCTCGGCATGTTTTGATCTGCAAAACCATGTATTTATAACCTTTAAAAAGTGTTTTCGTGTTGCATAAGTTTACTTGGAGTATTTCCCAAGTTTTTAGAAATTTTGGGGCACAAGCAACTGATATTTAAAATTTAAAACATTTTAAAATTTGCTCGTTAATAGTGTTTGGTCATCTGAAGTATCGGGGTCAGACGATTGAGGTCCCTTAACACTTTGAAAATATTGAACTGGACACAGGGTCAAACGGCTAATCTCGGGGTTCTGACTTCTGAAGTTTCGAGTTCAGACAACTGAAGTCAAAGTTAAGTCTTCTGATGTGCTTCTGCCAGTTTCTATTTTTCACTAAAAAATCTTCAGACAACTGAACTTAATCTTCGGTCTTCTAAAGTAATTCTTCAGACGACTGAACTTAAACTTCAGTCTTCTAAAGTTGACACTTCAATCTTCTGATAAGTTACTTCAGTCTTCTGAACAATATATTTCTGATTTTTATTTTTGTTTCAATAAATATTCTTTGCTCTCTTGTTTTGTTCTTTTATAAAAATTTTTCTGAGATTTTAAAATAGATCTCCAAGTCCATATATATCCCTTAAAGAGCTTCAAATGATATTTCAATAGATATTCAACTTTAATGTACTTACATTGCTCATCCTAAAACCTTATACTCTAAGCTTGAAATCTTCCATTTCATGGTCACTTTGAAATCCCTTGGACTTTAGCATGAGCTGGTTTTAGTTTCCCCTTGCATTGATCAATCTAGTGTTGCTTTGAGCTTCTCTTGGATCACTTGTAGCTTGATGGTCCACAATGATCCTTGTATTAATTTTCAAACCTGAAACATCATTACTCAACCATTCCAAGTTAGATTGTCCTTTGTTTGTTATCACCAAAACTGATTGAAAAGCCCATTTAGGCCAACAATCTCCCCCTTTTTGATGATGACAAACAATGAGCAAAGATAAGAATTCCTTTGAAAAATAATTCCCCTAACAATAAGCATCCTTTTGCCATTTGATAAGAATAATGATAAAGAAATTTAAAGTATATCATCCAACATGTATTAAAATTTAATGAGTATGTCACACTTTATTCAATATGGATCTGTTTAGCTCATAAAGTATGATTTCTTACTTGTATATTTGTATATTTATTTTTACTTGCATATTTACAAGTTATGTGCCATATTTTACTCCACTTTAGCATATTACTTTTTAGCTTCTAGCTCTTATTTAGTATTATTTGCTAACAATATTTTCTCCCCCTTTGTCATTATTCAAAAAGAAGCAAGGAATGGGGAAAGAGAGTCATATTATAATAGCAAGGATGTTTTTACACATAGAGGGAAGTTACATACAAAAAGTGTCGAAAACAAACAACTTTAAAAAAAAACATTCAAACAGTATTATACACTGCAAATAACTTATAACTACATCATTAGCTAGTCATCTATTTTAGTTTCTTCCTAGTGTTCTTCTTCTTCGTCACTTTCTTCTTCGTCTTCTTCTTCTTCTTCTTCTTCTTCTTGTCCTCCTTCTTCCTCAGTTCCTTCTTGTCCTTCCTATCCTCCTTCTTCCTTATATCCTTCTTCTTCGTCACCAGTTTCTACATCACAGTTATCAGCTTCGCTGCGAGGAGCTAAGCTGATGTCCATAGGATCACCACCCCTAGAGGATGTTGCGTGATATTCCTTAATCCAAGTTATGCATTGATCAACTTAGGTAAATTTCTACTTGATACTTTTAATTCCGGATCGCACTTCAGATGTGAAAGTGGAGAAGTCTTGCTGAAAGGATAAAAACCACAATGGTGTGTCGTGTGTAGATCCCTGATCATATATAAGAGGAGAAGGAGCTACTGTTGAGGCTACTGGAACACGCTGAGGTCTGCTCATCATAAAGTACCAACCCTTATTGCCTTTGTCATATCCCATTTGTTTTAGGGTGGTAACATTGAAAAGATCATATCTGGTTCTTTTAACGAAGAATTCAAAACCACAAGAGATATGAAGATGAGCAAAGAGAAGGGTGAGAACATTACCATAAAGGGGAACAACTCTGGAGGATTCTAGTTTGGCCCATATCCATTTTATAATTAAGCTGGCCAAATCTGTTCTCATTGGAATAGCCTTTACCCTTTTAGATACATAATCCACTACTAAAAGAATGTACAGATTCCCAAAGGAGGAAAGGACCCATAAAATCGATGACCCAACAATCAAAAATTTCTATAATCAAAATAGGGTTTAAGGGCATTATATTTCAATGAGTGGTCCCTCCTAACCTTTGGCATCTATCACACCGTTTGAAGAAGTCATGAACGTCTTTAAAAAGAGTGGGCCAGTAAAAACCACTTTATAAAATTTTTGTGGTGATTTTTCTTGAAGAGAAATGCCCACCACAGGCTCCACTATGACAGAATGAGATGACGCCTCGAGTCTGTTTATTTAGCACACATCTTCTCAAAATCTGGTACAGACAATATTTAAACAAGTATGGGTCATCATAAAAGAAACGTTTGACCTTAGCCACAAATTTTTTTCTCTCTTTGGGCATTCCAATGTGATGGAAGTTGCCCAGGCATAAGATAGTTAACAATGTCGATGTACCAAGGTAGGTTCATCACATGGAACAGATGTTCATCTAGGAAACTATCTCTGATAAGGATGTACTATAGAGGGTTATGAAATACTAGTCGGGACAAGTGATCAGCCACAACTTTTTCAACTCTTTTATTTTCTTTAATAATTAAATCAAATTCCTAAGGGAGCAAGATCCACCGGATGAGCCTTGGCTTAGCATCTTGCATAGAGAGCAGGTACTTGAGTGCAACATGATCTATAAAAACAACAATAGGTGATTGACCGAAACTGGTCCAGTGCAAAAACTATTTCTAGTAATTCTTTTTCTCCGATGGTGTAATTCATTTGTGCATCATTGAGAGTTCTACTAGCATAGTAGACCATGCAATGCTTATTTATCTCTCCTCTCCACTAGCACCGATCCAATGGCATAATCACTTGCATCGCACATATGTTCAAAAGGCATGTTCCAATCTAGTGGTTGCATTATAGGTGGAGAATTTAACATTTTTTTAGTTTTGAAAAAGCCATTTTATATGCATTTGTCCACTCAAATGGAACATCTTTAGCAAGAAGGTTGCACAAAGGACATGCAATGGCACTGAAATTTTTTATAAACCTTCTATAAAAACCCTCATGTCTAAGGTTGGACCGCACATCCTTGACTCAAGTTGGTGTAGGCAAATTTGAAATAATTTCCACCTTGGACTTGTCTACCTCTATACCCTTAGCAGAAACATTGTGGCTCAACACAATACCTTGTCTCACCATAAAGTGACATTTTTCCCAATTTAATATGAGATTTTTCTCCTCACATCAAGTGAGGACACAACTTAAATTTCCCAGGCATCCCTCAAAAGAGTCACCAAAAATTTAGAAGTCATTCATGAAGACTTCCACAATTTCCTCAACCATGTCACTAAAGATACCCATCATGCACCATTGAAAAGTTCTCGGTGCATTGCACAATCCAAAGGGCATTCTCCTGTAAGCAAGTGTGTCAAAAGGACAAGTGAATGTAGTTTTTTCTTGGTCCTCTAAGGCAATCTTAATCTTATTATAACCAGAATACCCATCCAAAAAATAGTAGAAAGAGTGACCAGCCACTCTCTCTAGGACCTGGTCCAAAAACGACAGCGAGAAATGATCCTTCCTAGTGTAAGAGTTCAATTTTCTACAATCAATGTACACACGCCAACCCATTTGAATACGAGATGGAATTGACTCATCATTCACATCGACAATCAGAGTCACTCTCGACTTCTTCGGTACCACTTAAGTGTGACTAACCCACTTGCTATTAGCGATGAGGTAAATGATACCCACATCCAAAAGCTTCAGGACTTCCTTCCTAACTACGTCCTTCATTATGGGGTTCAATCTACGCTATGGTGGGCGAGAAGGTTTGGCATCTTCCTCAAGGTAAATCCTATGTGTGCAGACCAAGGGGCTAATACCCTTGATATCGGCTGTGCTCCACCCTATAGCACTCCTTTGGGATCTTAACAAGTCTAACAATTTGGCCTCTTGGGCTTCCTCTAAGGTGGAGGAGATCCCCACATGGTAAGTCTCTCCCTCACCCAAAAAAGAATATTTTAAATGTAATGGCAATGGTTTCAGCTCAAGCTTGGGTGTTTGAACATGAGATTGTAAAATTTATTCTCAAAAGGAGTTAACTCCTCAAATTTAGGAGTCCAACCATGAACTGCAAAGACCTCAACTATATCGAGAAGAGAGCAAAAGTGCTCTACTTTGAGATTCTCAACACAGTCATCCTCTACAACATTCACCAGGCATGCTTCAGGAGAGTCTTCACAAGAGAAAGCATCCAAGTGTTCCTGCAAAATAACATCTATGCAATTAGCTTCAAACACATCACCATCATCCCCAACTTGATTCATGACATTAAAAATGTTATGTTCAACAGTCATGTTCCCAAATGAGATTTTCTTCAAACCATTCTTACATTTGATGTTAGCATTGCTCATAGCAAGTAATGGTCTACCAAGGATAATGGGGATGTGGGAATTTTTGGTCACCACTTGTTGAGTATCCAGTACACAAAATCAAAAGGGTAAAAGAATTGATCCACTTGAACTAAAACATCCTCCACGACTCCCATAGGGATTCTAATACTTCTATATGCTAGTTCTAAAGTCATCTTTGTTGGCTTCAACTCTCCCAACCCAAGTAGTTCATACATAGACTAGGGGAGAAGATTCATACTCGCCCCCAAATCAAGCAAGGCACGCTCGAATTTGAATTCCCGTATCACTATGGAAATGGTCGGGCTCCCAGGGTTTTTGTATTTGGGAGGTGTAGTTGCATTCTTAATTGGGCTCACTTGTTCAGCCAAAAAGACTTTTCTATGCACGTTTCAGATCCTTTAAAAATTTAGCAAATGCAGGTACTTGCTTTATGACATCAAGCAAAGGTATGTTTACCTTCACTTGTTGGAACAATTTAAGCATTTCAACATTACACCTTCCCTTTTTAGGAGCCTCGAGTCTCTATGGGTAAGGGATGACTATTGGATCTTTTGCAACAACTTTCTCACCCTCAATCTCTTGGGTCTCTTGTGTCACCTCATTACTCTTAGATTTATGAATAGACTCTTTGAAAAAACTGCTTGAAGAGCCTTCATCGTTTCTTTTTGAAATCTCTTTTTAAGGAATTTTTCTTTCAAATTTCTTGCCACTTCTAAGGGTAATAAATTTAGCATGCTCAATAGTAACCTCAGAGTCACTAGTACTCACAATACTATCTTGACCCACTGGATTAGCTTAGGGTTGAGATGGAAATTTTCCTTTTTCTTGTTGAAGTACCCAACAAAGGTGTTCAACTTGGTAATTTGAGCTTTCATGTCCTTAATAGATTGAGTGATTTGAGAAATTGATTGACTCATCTGGTCTATGAACTGTTGCATTTGATCCTCTAGACTTCTCTTATTATGGGGTTGGTATGGTGGAGCATTTTGTTGCCCTGGAGGGGCATATGCTTGAGGATGATTTTGAGTGTACCCCTGAGAACCTTGACTTTGATGGAATTGGGCTCCTTGTCCTTGAAAATTTTTTGCCGCATGGTGATTGAAACTTTGAGCAGGAAATGAAGGATGAGCCACCTCTTGATTCCTCCAACTAAAGTTAGGGTGATTTGACCACCCTTTGTTGTAAGTTTCAAAGTATGGATTGTTGAAGGGCCTTTTGAATTGATTCAAAGAATTTGCACTTTCCTAACCACTAATCATTTCCTTCAGAGAGGGAATGGTGGGACACTCACTAGTGGAGTGTTTCAGGGTCTTACAAATTACACAATCCTTTTCCAATCTAGGTCTAGTGGTAAACTCATTTACCATTTTCATTTGCAAAGCCTCCATTTGCCTTGTGAGGTTTGCAATCTTATCTAACACATCGTCCTTTTCTTTGAGTTGGTACATCCCTCATCCACTCTGAATACTAGGGTGCCTTGATGTTCCAACGAATTGAAAAGTGCCCCAAGGTTGGGCTCGTTCCACAAAAACATCAAAGTAATCTAATGCATCCTCGGGTGATTTGCTTACAAACTCACCATTGCACATCAATTCTAGATACTGGCAATTCTAGGGTGAAAGCCCTTACATGAAAAAGTTCACACTTTGCCAAGTATCTAGACCATGATGTGGAATGGTTTGTAAAAGCTCCTTGAAGCGTTCCCACACTAGATGAAATTATTCATTAGGTTTTCTAGAAAAAATTTGAATTTATTTGGTCAAATCAATTGTTTTTTGTGTGGGAAATAAGTTTTTCAAGAAGTCTCTTTGCATTTCTTCCCAAGATGTAATAGAATGAGGTTTAAGGGAATATAACCATGACTTAGCTTTATCCTTTAAAGAAAAAGGGAAAAGTTGAAGTTTAACCATATCTTTGGAGACAACGGGGTTAGTAAGAGTTGAAAAAACCTCTTAAAATTCCTTCAAATGTAAATAAGGGGATTCTAAATCCATCCCATGAAATGTGCACACCATCTTAATCATTTCAGGTTTCAACACAAAGTGGCGAG
This sequence comes from Malania oleifera, assembly GCF_029873635.1. NCBI lineage: Eukaryota > Viridiplantae > Streptophyta > Magnoliopsida > Santalales > Ximeniaceae > Malania > Malania oleifera. Next base: position 63,203,411 of record NC_080422.1, read on the forward strand.
CTTGCATTGGTAAACAAATACAAGAGGGCTCACTAGACCTTGGAGGATTGAAATAATCTCCTAATGTTCTTGCATGTTGAATGACATGAACATTTGGGACATTTTGATAAATTGGGGCATTTTGAAAGTTTTGAACATTTTGAAATTGATGTGCCCCCATTCCTTCTTGGTCTTGCATATTGCGTTGATTTCCAAAGAAAGGTAGTTGCCCCACATGACCTTGGTGAAAGGGTTGGTTGTTGTCACCCCCTTGATTAACTTGAGCGAATAAAGGGTTGACTTCTTTATGTTGGGGTAGAGCATTCTTGGGAGAATGAGTTAGGCCTCCATTTCCATCCCTCTCATGTTGAAGTTTCTAGTTATTTTAGGGTTCCAACACCATTGGTCTCCTAGAGGATGAGGCTCCTTTTTGGAAATTTATGGACGGAGGTCCTTGGATGGGCTCTTCCGAGAATTCTAAGTGATGTTGAACTAATCTAGAAGGCCACTCCCTAACTTTCCTATTACATCCATCATGAACCCAACTTGACATACACTATGATAATAAAATTCAAGAAAATGAAAAAAAAATAAAAATAGTTCCTGCAAAAGAGAGAAAATGTTGCTACAAGTTAATATAAACAGTTCGGGTGGTACAACCGTCCATGGAAAACAAGGAAACGTAAATACAAATAAATGTACAAAAAAAAAAGTAAATAAATATATAATAGTTAGTACAAGTAGGCAGTAGAAAAACCAACCATGGTATATATTTATATAGATATAGATATATAGTATTATGCACTCTCTTTTTTCTCCAAACATACACAGAATCCCTCACAACGGCGCCAAAAATGCTTGCCATTTTATTTTATCACTGTCCAATTACCAAGCATAGGAAATTTCCATTGTCAAGCATATGAAATCTTGGAGTCCGAAGGTCATTTCGACAGGGACTCAATTGGGAAGTTTAAGAGTTCATACGTCACAAATTAATTTAGAATAAGATGTGGGGGGATTGATTTTAATGAAAACAACTATCACTTGATTATAACAATTTAATTAAAGGGATAGGCTTAATATTTCATCCTAATATCATCAATGGTAATCAAATCTCATCTTTATAACTCAAACAACATCAATATACCTATTGAACTTGATCGGAAAATATATCACTTGAAATGCATACGTTTGACAAAAATTGTTGATTAATATCAAATAAAAATATTTTAGCAAACTTTTAGAATGTAAGAACAAAGAGTATTGGTTGTGGCAAGATTTAACTTGTCTATAATGAAACAAGAAGTTTACAAAACCAAATTTTTTTAGAAAAAGATCATTGAACATTAATCAATTTTAAACATAAAATACTCGAAGATAGAGATGAGAATTACCAATAATGGGATGTAGGACTCCACCCGTAGCCTAACTTGAAACTTAGTAGGCCATTAGAATGAAAATAAGAAATATTTAAATTAAAAACTTTTTAATGTTTACAAGGAAATGAGAGAGAGAATACAAGAAAATGAGGTAGCTCTTTTTTTTTTTTTTTTAAGGCTAACATAAGCCTCTTATTTTTAGGTTGAAAAATTACTACCTCCACTTCTAAACCTAACACAATTTATTAATTATACTCCTATACCTACAACAAACACCTCCACCTACCAAAATTGTAGTTGCACTTCTTCACCAACCAAAATGGTAGTTGCACTCTTTGTGTTGTTGAAATTTATTGTTTAATCCCGTCACCCTTCTTCCAGCTCAAGTTTGGATAGCTAAACATTGTAATTTGGACTTCCTTGTGATATGAAAATTTGTAGGGCTTGAAGTCTTCTTTGAAATGAGACATTGTTTGTATAAGTTGGATGATTGAGTCAAAAGTTATCACTTATTTACCAATGCTGCACAAAAGTGCTACATTACTTCAATTGGCCCGAATTAAAGCACTCTTGGATGTTATTCAATTTTTCCAAACATCCTTCCTCACTTCACAAATTAGTACCTTGAATCTTTAAAGTCTTTACAGCCATTCCATACTCCACACAAAGGCTAATCAATTAATTATTGCAATTTACCTACAAATCACAAAAATCACACAATAAGTTCTATATGCATGTTATATAGATGATTTAACTTATTTATGTGCACTAAGATGGCGTATAAATGTTCATAGATATGCAATATTATGTACTAATCATAAATCATAACTATGTTAATTGCAAGCCTTTATATAAGAATATGGATATAAAAACTAAATTTACAATATTGGATAACACATTTAGTTGAGCACTTGTTTGTATTATAACTTTGAGCTTGATTTAAGAAGATTGACAACAATGTAGTCAAGAATAATTTCAGTGATTGATTTATGCCTTAGTAAAAATCAATATTAAGATCTACCTTTTAGCACATGTATTTTCTTTCAAAACAGATTTTGTAAAATACTTGTTTAGCTTCAGCACGTATACTTTATTCAGAAATTTTTTTCAGTAACAAGTTAATCCTCAAATGATTTATTTTCAAACTCAAAGTTGTAAAATTTTCTAAATTTTCAAATCAATTATTTGCTCATACAACCGATATATATTTGATCTCAAACAAAATATGTTCAACAAGTTCACTATGTTTAACAAGATTCCTCTTTTCAACAGATTTTCAAATATTTAACTCAACCTCAAATATTCAACAAGATTTAATATTGAGAACGAGATAATATTTAGCAAGTTCTTATAAAAATAAAATCATGCACGCATTTTATAACATGTAGAAAATAAAAAGAGTAGGGAAGAAGAAGTCAAAGACCATTGATTTTACAAGGTTCGGCCGCAGCCTACGTCCTTACCTCCAGCAACACACTGCGAGGATTTCCTTTACCAATTTTGTTACCAAGTTAAGTTACAACCTTTCTTCCTCAAAGGTGGATTTTGCCTCTCTGATGTGAATCCCCTCCCGCTTGGTAACGATTCAATCCCCTAAACCGTCAAAGATACAAGAAACCACAAATACTTGCCTGTACAAGAAAAAGCTCCTTAAATGAGTAGATTAGTACACATTAGACTCAAAAATAATACTTCATACAATATGAAAGTTAAAGCTAAAATTATATCAATAGAATTGATTAAAATATGGGTGTTTTGAAGATCACGTCAATCTTTTCCAAGTGAAAGAATCAAGAACACAGTAGTAGCCTTTCAGCAAAGAGAAATACAATAGAGTTGTGCGTACCGCTGCTTTTCAATTCGTGTTCTTATGCTAATGTGTGAAAATAATATGTTTAAATAGAGCACTAGGTTTTAAAAAACTTTTCCTCGAATCTTCTCTTAATTTGGAAACCATTCAGGCAAGATTTTAAAACTAAATCAGCGATGTTTAACGTTTAAACACTCGCATCAATCGCTTATCCTCGAAGGTTTAGTCATCTGTGCTCCTTTAAAATTAGCGTATTCAAAAAGTCAGAGTGAGGTTAGTTGACTATGCCCGATAAGTCAGTCACCTATGCCTATTTTGTTTAAATATTTTCAAACATAGAAGCAGCACAATCCCTTGATGGTTTTTTATCAATCGCCAGTCCTTTTAGAAAACTTGTTTTTCAATGATTTTTGGTTCCAAACTTAATTAATATATTTGAAAACTCATTTTGGACTTCGGGAAAATACTTTCCATGAATAAAATCAGGTATCTAAGTCTAATGACATTTCCTAAGAGCTTTAATCAATAGGTATTGAGTTTTGAAGTACTTATATGAGACTTTCATATGATTTTCCTATCTTAGTGTCTAAGTCTTTATGTTGTGAAGCTTCCAATATGTCTTCTGAACTTTATGCACTGATTCAACGATCTTCATGTCTCACATGACTTCAACCTTCATGTTTATCATGTCTCATTGTCTTAAGTGTAATTTTCCATTTAGATTCTTCAGGTATATCCACTTGAAACCAAAAGATCACTTAAGTCCTAAAACTTATACTCACAAAGACATGTTAAGTAACCTTGATTTGTTAAGATCAAAATGAGATCAACCATTGTTTGGCCAACAATCTTCCCCTTTTTTGTGAGAACAAATAAAGAGTAAAAATGAGAAAGACCTAAAAGGTTCCCCCTTACAATAAACAAACTCTTAAAAATTCATTTATACATGTCACAATATATCACATGTTCTAAATATCATGCTTTCAACATTCATATAAGAGTAATTTCAAGTATTTAGACTTTGCAGTGTATATCATGCTTTTCAATAACTCATGTCAATCAAGCAGCACCAAAATATGTCATGTCCAAACAAAATAAAGTGTAAATAGCTGAAAATAATAGCTCAAATGTTACAAGCCAAAGTTGTTTGTTCAGAAAAGAAATGAACTAATCTTCATTGCCTCCATCAGAGTCGGTGCCTTCCTTATCATCATCATCTTCATCTCCAGAATTTGTTTCCATTGGAGCTTTGCCACGTGATGAAGAAGAACTTCCTATATACTATTCAATGCATCCAATACGCTAATACTGGGAATTATAACATGAATAAAGTGAACTAAAATTCGCTCACACTTCACCAAAGAAAGCATTTTGTTGTTGTTGATAAGCTATAAACAAGGATGGAGCATCCTCAGCTAGTGGTGCATCGTGCTACTGTTTAGGAGCCTATTGAGGTTCCGAAACTTGTCTATGTGTATGTCTACCTTTTAGAAGCCACCCTTGATCATGCTTTTCATACCCATTTTTCCTAATCATAGTTGATGAAAACATATCATAGCGAGAACGAGCTACGAATAGGGTAGGGTAGATGAAGTGGTAACACATAAATGATCAAAGTTATTATTCAATGCTTTTATATATGGAAGAATAACTTGTCTTGGCTCTTCTCTCATGATCATCCATTTTAAAACAAGACTAGAAAGATCAAGTTTCTTCTCCTTGATCAGACACCACATCACAAAGCAGTCGAGGTAGGAAATGTGATCATGTGATCCTACCCTACGCAAAATATTGTATGTGATGAGTTTCTGTAGGATTTTTGCATGAAGATTTAGCTTATGATACAATGAAGGATTACAAAAATAAATAGGAGCTTTTTTCATTATCAATGGAAAAAATTCCTCAGGAGTAAAACCTTGCTCAATTATCCAAGATGTACCAATCAAAGGACATTCAAATTCTCCATTTTGAATTCCAAATCTAGTAGCTAAAATATGTGGAGTTAAAGTTATAACAATACCCATGTGTTGGAATTGGTGTATTCCTAAAAGAGGTGGTAAATTGGGTATTTAAAAATTTATGGATAGGTTAAACCAGATGACAACAGTATTATGCAACCTAGGGTCTGTCTATGCAATCCCAAACACACTAGTAATTAACTAAGAAAAAATTTAGCCAATTAAGGCAATCTCTGTATTTCGCAAGGATTCATAGAAATTGAAATATAGACAAATAAATGCAAAAAATTAAATAGTGCGAGGAAAGAGAATGACACAAGATATGTTATCGAGGTTTGACCAATACTGCCTACATTCCCGCCTCGAGCTCACAAGCAAAAGGATTCCACTAAGTTGCTCACTTGCAGGTGGAGCAACCCCATTAACAACACCTTACCAGGATGGTGCCCCTAGTTCTCCTAACTAGGTATGAACCAGTTCAGTGCTCTCCTAATCAGGTCTGAGCAAATTCGGGACTATTCATATAGATTGTCTCCCTCTTCCAACAACCCATTGAGAATACAACAGATAATCAAATGAAATATTTTTTGCACAACAAAAACGTTTCTCAAAATCATATGTGTACAAAAATATGCTCAAAAATACATTCAAGTATGATAAGGAATTAATGCTGAAGTGAGATTTAGTCTGAACACTGTATCTACTCACAACAATATATATATATATATATATATATATATCTATGTATATGTGTAAGTAAGTGAGGCCTCTGATTCTAGAAGATATATTCACAATGTAAGCAATCAAAGAATCTAAATAACCTTAATCAAATACGTCAGTATTATGTTTAAAAAATGAAGCACAAAAAAGGTTATGGATTAAGTTTGCAAAAGATTTATCAAGGAAAAATAAAAGCTTTCAGTTCTTGCATTCTGTATGCAAGAAACTCACAAGTTAAAATAATTTTCCTAAACAATACTGATTAGTCTACAACAATATGGGAAAAATTACCGAGCCAACTCTCAATGAAGAATTTTCAAATGAGTATAGGAATTTGAGAGTATATAGAGATTTGTGTAGGAAAATACTTGCAATAATAAAGCTCAAAACTCCCCTTCAACTTGCAATTACTTTTTCAGTGAGAAATATAAGCAAATAAATCTTTCCACTCTTTAAAAGATTTTAGAAAGTAATGTAAGAGAGAGTATGAAAAATTTTGCTTGGAAATATGTAGTATGGGCAAATGGGAGTATAAAAATTTGAGAAGAATTTCCTTAATCAATTTTATAATCTCATTGCTAATCAAAATAGATGAGGGGTGTATATAGAATACCTTCAAACAATAGTTGTTGGGGACTCATTTGGTTTTTTTGAAAATTGTTGGCCTAACAAGGTCTTTGAAACAGTTTTGGTGATAACAAACAAAAGACAATTTAACTTGGAAAGGTTGAGTTTTTGTGTTTCAGGAAATAAGGATCAAGAATGGAACAATTGAAGATCAAGTATGGATCAAGTGTGGGTCATCAAGGAAGATAAACTAACAAATGATCCAAATAGATACTAATGCCTTTGCAGATAAAGCTAGCCCAAGCAAATATCCAAAGAACTTCAAAAGCAAAGATTAAGAAAGATATCAAGCTTGGCATATAAAGTCTTAGGAAACATATTGTAAGTATTTAAAAAGCTAAATATCGTTTGAAATATGTTTTGAAGCTTTTCGAAGAGATTATAAGGACCTAAAGACCTATTTAGGATTATTGAAACAAGTTTTGTAAAAATTAAAATAAGAGAGCAAATAATTTTTTAATGGAAAATATTTTTAAAAATAGTTTTTTTTATCTGCTCAGATGACTAAACTTTTAGTTCAGATGACTGGAGTGATAACTTCAGATGGCTGAACTTCATGTTCATATGTCTGAAGAATAAGCCCAGACGTCTGAAGATTTTCTGGGACAAAACTGAAATAGGCAGTAGCTGTTCAGACGTCTGAACTTGACACTTCAAATATCTAAACTCGACACTTCAGACATCTGAACCCACTCTTCAGTCATCTAACCCTTTGTCCAGTTCATTTTTTAAAGGGTCTCAAGAACTTCAGATGACTGAACTCGACTCTTCAGTCATTTGAACACTGTTCAACGGGCAAATTTTTAAAATCTAATATTTTATAAAATAGCCGTTTTGAGCTCCAAATTCTCTAATTAATAGGGAAACTCTCTAAGGAAACTCTTGCAACAAGGAAACTTGTTTGAGTGCCTATAAATACATGGTTTTTGTAAATCAAAATACACCAAGCATTGAAAATCTCTCATAAGCTCTTTTACTCTCAAAGTCTCAACTTGATCAATCTCTTGCAAGTTGAAAGTGATGTGATTATGATATTCTTGTTCATCAATTCCTGAAGTTAGATTACTGATTTCTTATATGGAGAAAAGGAATTTGGTGAAATTCTTGTTAAGCTTCGAAAGTGTATTTCTTTCTTGATACTTATCTTTCTAAGTACATAGTTTCAATTTGTACTAACCAGCTCTTTGTGTGAGCATCTCTTGTACACCAGCTTCTTGTTATTTCTCTTGTAGATTTTGGACGATTCCAGGCTGTCGGATCATTGACCAAACAAGGGTATATTGTTTAGAGAAGGCGGGGTCTAGCCTTGGCCAAGGAGTGATTGTAAATAGGCGTTGTTCCACTCGGTAATGGAACTGCTATAGTGGAACCCTTCGGTATTTTGCCAAGGGCGAGGACGTAGGCTGTGTTGAAGCCAAACCTCGTAAAAACCTTTTGTCTTTCTCTCTTCTTTACTTCATATTTTTTGTACAAGCTGTTGTTGTGTGATTTAAAGTGCAGGTTGTAGGTTCTAAAGTGAGAATTAAACAAAGACTGTTGATATTTAGAAAGTACGTTTTGATTAACCATTTGTGGAAACCCAAAAGGGAGAACATTGGTTAATCTACAGAAATCTTGTTCAAGAGAAGTGCATATGAAGAGGTTATCTAAAGAAGGTTATGAACATCTACAGGGAAATTGATAAAAGTACTAAGATTCTTGCTTGAGTGGTTCAATTGTTTAAAGTTTAATTGATTGGCTTGTGAATTTAAATTTCAGTATCTTTAAGTGTGATCGTTAGTTACTTATTGTGTTTTTCTTGGTGTCATAAGAAAAGCTTACAAAAATATTAAAATTAAAAAGAATCCAATTCACCCCCCTCTTGTGAATCTATTCCGAATTTAAAAAATGTTTAATTAAGTTTTAACCCCAATTACAACGGTTTTTTTAAGTGAACCCGAGAGCTTCCGTCGCCTGGCACCGAGGGTCGATCACCCAAACATTCACATCAGATCATAGCCATTTTCCTATTCAATGACCATGGCCAAAAGGCGATCAGCTGAGTTAGGCAATTTCCCAACCCTTTGTAGGTTTGGGCACCCGTTCTTAAGGTTGGTTTGCAAGAGGGTGAGTTTAGTCGTGGAAGGTATTTGGAACTGATGGTTTTGTCAATCGGGGTAGGTAGGAAAAATCAACTTTAATGTTCAGTCGACTGTGGACAATTAGTTCAAATATGGTTTTATTTCCAAAGCCTTAGTCAACGTGTTGACTTCTCACTGCTCAGTCGATGAGGTATTTATAATGCCTTGAGGTCGGTCACCCAAAGCCCTTTTAAAAGGCAAGTTAGGTCCTGATTTTTATTTCGAAGTCACCCCTGTTTACATAAGTATAACTTTTAAGATATAGGGGATTTTGCATGAAGTGCTTGGGGACTTAAGATCAATCTAAGACCCAGGCTTTTAAATTAAGCCAAAAAATGTAGTGTCAGTCGACCGAAATCTTTTTCAAATCCATTTTTGCCCTTGAACTTTTTCGATCCTATGCGATTAAGCTATGGCATTTTATCTTGAATGTATTGGTTCCCGTGAGTCAATCTATGGTCCATTGGGCATTCATCCCTATAACGACCTGAAAATTCATACCATTTTTTTTCCTATATCAAAATTATTCTGATATCCCTGTATTATTTATTATAACATCTCAAGCCCCAGATGGGCATAGAGGAAATTCCTATTCACAAGATAGAATTCCTATGCAGCGAAAATCATAAAGTCATACTCCCATATTTACAATACTAGAATTCAATAATTTCTCAAACATTAATACATACATATCTACCCAAAAATCTTTCACTAGATCCCTTATAAACTACTAATAAATACATCTCCCCAAAACCATTTACCCTTTTGATAGGGCAGTATAACTATCCCTCTACCTCCGAGCCTGATCTGCGCATCTAGCTGGATCACCTGGAATATGTTAAATTACTAGGACAAGACAACTCTCAATAAGACGAAATATGCTATTACCAATGTGTGGCAACTAAGTTTACATTAATAATATACTAATAAATAACTGAATATGAGATAGTCTGTAAAATAATATACAATATAACTCACACATATGTGGCTTAAAATACAACTGGAATATCTGAGCTTTCTATTTATTCAGACTTCTAGTACTATAATATATCTACTATTATTATGTAAATTTGTACACATATAAATAACTATGAAAACATCCCTAGAAAAATGTATGTCATGACTTACCCCGCATGACTAGTTATGTGGCCCATAGGCGAGACTCAACACTGGTTGGCCTACCAGTGCTAGTCTAACTATATGCATAAACATGTCTGTAGCACAAAAGGGCAACTCCATCAGGTCCGGATGCCAAAGAGCACTATATACTACTGTGGCACGATTGGTTGTTCCATACTCTATCTGATACATATGGTTGCACTCAGAACGAAAATAGCTATAGTACCATGCTTTGATACTAATATGATTCATCAGGGTTTGATACTATATAATACTATTCTTTGTATATATCTTACTATTTTATCATGATTCCAAAATAACCATAACAATATAAAACTGATATGAATATGCTACGTTATCTGAACTAAAATATATGTAATAATTGATTTATATGATCTATAATATCTATACTGAATAAACTACAATATCTGAGTGTTATGGTTTTGTAATTCTAGCAATCAAGGTATTTTGTGAATATTGTAAAATATCTGTCTCTGTATATACTTTAAATCATGATTCTATAAATCTAGTAAAACAAATTTATGTGCATGAATACTATAGATCATGATATTCTGAAGAATGTATAAATACTGTACTGAACAAAAACTAACTCAAGCCACACAATTAATAACTAAAACTCATATACTGAAATTGGTATAACTGTATAATTTATACTCTGTATCTCATATTCAAATACTATAATTTACAGATAAAATTTCTGAATTTTCTAGCATAGCATATTTCCCTTACCTAACTGGCTAGGAGATCTGACTCCAATTATATTCTTACGCCTGGTGCGCCAAAAACAAAATCTTGTAATAATATACATTTTCTAATTCAATTAACACATCACAAAATAATAACCATATCTGCCTTTTCCCCTAAGCTCACCTTTATATTTTATTCATAAAATTTTTGAATTATTAATTATGTATCAATACCACCTAAGTTCCCAAGAAAACACCAACGAGGATCCTCAACCCATACCCGAGGTGTTTTCGAAACCCAAACCTTGCAATCACAAAACCCTAATTAAATCAACCCAAAGACCGTGTATATTTCCATCTAACCCAAAATCTGGGTTCAGAAAAGCTTGATAGCTACTAAACTCTTGAACAACCTAATTACCCTGATTTTGGGATGGTGTCTAAACTCCTCAAACCAAAATTTTGCTTTAGCTAAGTTGTAAACAATGTCCCCAGGATAATCGTGGTAGCTTCTCATCATCGAACCGGGGAGAAACGAGGTAAGAATCTAAGAAAGAAGGCAAAGAGGCCGAAATTCTAGAGAGAGAAATAGTAAAATGATTGTTTCCTTGCCAAAATCTAATTTTTTGTGTATTTATAGATTGCGGGCCACGTGGCTTGTTGACAAGCCAAGTGTACTTGCCGATGAACCAAAGAAGGGAGTTCATTGACGAAGGTGAAGAGATCATCGATGAACCAATAGGTCCGAAACACCCCCACGTGGTTTCTTTCTTTAGACAAGACACTGAACTTCGTCGAGGAATCCTGTAGAGAGTTCGTCGAGGAAAAATAACGTTCATCGATGAACCCTACTTTGTCCTTTTAAAATTTTCGTTCCCTCTATTGTTTAATTATTATAATTTCAGGGTCTCTACATTCTCCCCTCCTTATAAAATTTCTTCCTCGAAATTTGCTATCTGCGCTATACACCATCCTTTGAAGAAAAATTCACTACTTATTTTATTAGTTACCCTCACTTATGAGAGAGGAATACCCTGGTTACAATTATGGTTCTTGGAGATTACAAAACCAAAATTCTATCTATCCTCTAACCCAAAACACAACTTATATATCAATTAATCAGTACTATATAAACGGTATCAAACAAAACTTACTTTATCTTAGCTATAGTTGTTTCTTTTTTGTCTAATACTGGTCCCCATAGAAAAAATGTAGGTATTTCTATCGTATCTTTTCGTCTAGCTCCCACGAAACCTCTTCCACTGCATGATTCCTTCACAGGACCTTTACTAATGGTATTTTCTAGGTACAAAACTCTTGTTCCATTCTATCTAGAATCAGTACTGGTGTTTTCTTATGTGCCAAAGTATATCTAAGCTCTATTTCTTCATATCGGATTACGTGGGAGGGATCTAGGACGTATTTCCTTATTATGGAAACATGAAATACGTCATGGACTCTGGATAGTGCTGGTGGTAAAGCTAGCCTATAAACGGCTGAACCCACTCTCTTAAGTATCTTGAATGGCCCAATAAATCTAGGGCTCAGCTTTCCCTTCTTCCAAAATCTCAAAACTCCTCCCAGCAGTTACAAATCTCATAACTCCTCTTTCGTCAGCCACTACGTGCATAACTTTTTTTGTCGACTATGCACTAAAATGATTCTATCTTTAATTAGTGAGATTTTATTGTATGCCTTCTGTACTAATCCTTGCCCTAGTACTCGCCTCTCACCCATTTCATCCTAGTATAATGGAGAACGACACCTCCTACCATATAATGTCTCGCATGGTGCCATCTCGATGCTGTACTTGTAGTCGTTTTTATATGCGAACTCTACCAGCTGCAAATATTGGGTCCAACTACCCCCAAAATGCAACACACATGCTCGCAACATATCCTCAAGTATTTGGATTGTCTTCTCTATCTGTCCATCAATTTGAGAATGAAAGGCTGTGCTGAATGATGAGTGAGATCCCAAAGCCTCTTGTAAGCTCCTCCAAAACCGTGACGTGAAATGTGGGTCATGGTCTGAAACTACGGATACTGGCACTCTATGGGTTTGAACTATCTCCTGAATGTGTAATTTTACTAGTATGTTCATAGAATAACTAACTTTAATAAGAAAAAAGTGGGTCGTCTTCATCAGCCAGTCAACAATCACCCAAATGGCGTTCTGACCATGCAGTGCTGGTGATAATCTTGTAACAAAATCCAGGGATATATGGTCCCATTTCCACTTGGGGATAAAAAGTGGCTATAGCTGTCCTTCCGCCTATGGCTCTTAACCTTCACTTGTTGGCACGTCAAACACTGCTCCACAAATTCAACTATCTCCGTCTTCATACCACTCCACAAGAAAGATTCCTAAAGATGCCAATACATTTTAGTGCTACTAGGATGCACTGTATAAAGGAATCTATGCGCCTCTTCTAAGATAGCCTTCCTAATCTCAGCATCTACATGAATGCACAATCTGGTATCAAACCATATAGCTCCATGATGTAATATACTAAATTCGTCCCCCTGACCGTCCTGCACTTTATCTATCAGCTCTACCAATTATACATCATTCTTCTGGGCAGCATTAGTCTTCTCCTACAAGGTAGGCTATACCACCGGGTCAGCAATAAATGTTTGGTGACCATCCTCTACTAGCTCTACACCGAGTCTCTCCAAGTTTGTTTGAATCGGATGCTAAATCTCCAATGTTGACAATGCTACATCCATTGATTTTTGGCTCAATGCATCAGTCACCACGTTTTCTTTTCTTGAGTGGTAGCTAATAGTACGATCATAGTGTTTAATGAGTTCTACCCATCTTATTTGCCTCATATTCAATTCTTTTTGAGTAAAAAAATATTTCAAACTTTTATGGTCAGTGAAGATCTCGCATCTCCCATCATAAAGATAATGCCTCCCGATTTTTAAAGCATACACCACTGCAGCTAATTCTAAATCATGTATTGGATAGTTCTTTTCACATTTTTTAAACTGCCGAGATGTGTAGGCAATAACTCTCTCATGCTACATCAACATGCATCTGAGTCCTTTCAAAAATGTGTCACTACATATAACAAATCCATCCTCTTTTGGTGGAATAGATAACATCGATGCAGTGACCAACCACTGCTTCAACTCTTGGAAGCTCTCCTCACAATCGTTGGTCCATTCAAATCTCACATTGTTCCTCGTGAGTCGTGTTAGTGGACTTGATAATTTGGAAAAGCCATCCACAAAATGCCGGAAGTACCTTGTCAGACCTAAGAAGCTTCTAACCTCCTGAACATTCACTGGTCTCACCCAACTCACTACCGCGTCTATTTTACTTGGATAAACTAATATACCGTCCCCGGAGATCACATGCCTGAGGAAGGTGACCAGTCTTAACGAGAATTTGCATATCTTAAATTTAGAGAACAATTTCTTTTCCCTCAATACGTGCAATACCAAACTCAAATGTTCTTCGTGCTCCTCAAAACTTTTTGAGTAGACGAGTATATCATCAATTAATATCATAACAAACTGGTCCAAATACTGATGGAACACCAAATTCATTAAATCCATAAACACTACCCGTGCATTAGCCCATCCAAATGACATTACAAAAAACTCATAGTGCCCATGCCTGGTTCGGAAAGCTATCTTTGAAACATCTTATGCTTTAACTTTTACCTGGTGATATCCCAATTATAGGTAAATCTTGGAGTAGACCTGAGTCCCCTAGAGCTGATCAAATAAATCATTTGTTAATTAAGGTGTAATCCCAAAAGAGGGGTGAATTTGGTATTTTTAAAACCATTAAAGTTAATTACCACTTAATCTCGATTTCTATGTTTATCAAATTAAATGCAAGAGTTTGAGACTAATTTAAATATATTTTATCAATGAATTCTTTTTACCTAATTAAGTGTATGTGGAGTTATTCAACATACACATACAATACGAGTATTGAAATGCAGTGCAGAAACTAAAAAGATAAGGGAAGAGAGAAGGCAAACACGATTTTACGAGGTTCAGCCAACCCGGCCTACGTCCTCGCCTTGAGCAACCCACTCAAGGATTCCACTAATTCCCTACTCCTTTAACCAGGATGAAGCCATAACTTCCTTCTCACTTGGTTCACAATCCGAACCGTGATTACAATATAATATCAAATCTGCAAAACAACTCAAGATTCGCTTCTAACAAAACTAGTGAGTACAATTGAAATCCTAACACATATACATATGATGAAACTTGAAGCTTAGTATGTATGTAACGATACAATCGTTATATGAATGAAATGCTTCAACCAATTTCCCTTTTATCAAATCTCCCAAGTAATTATAAAAGTAAAAGTTTTGGAGAAATTTAGGGTTCTAGTTCACTTTGTGAAAATGCATGAATAACAAATGTGAACTTACCAAAAGCTTTGTCTTGAATATTATATCGATTAAAATAAAAAAGCTTTCTATCAAATATTCAACCAAAGTACAATCTTTGCAATATGCATATATATATAATATGATTTCCAAACATAAAAAACTGAATATAATGTTTTCCATAAAATATCCCTTAATAAAATATATAGTTATGAACACCAAGGATATTTAATCAAGTGGTTTTAAGATATCTAAAATATAGAGCCTTTAACTGAATACACACTTGAATCAAAATTGTTTAACCAATGGAGAAAACCTTTCTTAAGTAGTGATCTTATCTAAATAGTCTATAAGTAAGTACACTCAAGATCAATCACTCAACTTATATTCAATAATAGATTTTGAGATGAAAGGTTCTTTGAAAAATATATATCAACAAGCAAATCAATTTAGATGAAAAACTCTATGAGAATAAATATTAACGTGCAGATTGATTTACCAAACCTCAATACCAAAATGATTCCACAATGATTGCTAGATTGTCTTTTGAAAATCGAGATAGCCTTAGCTTAGATTCAACGTAAGAATATTGAAATACTAGGCAAAAGTTTTAGCAATGTGTTCAAAGTTGTGCTAAATGTGCAATCTCTTCAATCGTATGCCAAAGGTTTGTTCTCTACTCTTCTCGTCGGGCACTAGGGTTTAGATGTTCACTATATAGGTATCTTGTCCTTAGAATGAATCTTAACTATTGGATCAAAAATTAATTCGTGAGTTCTCTCATTAAAAGTTAAATTTTAAAATTTCTCGTTGGTTCAAACGACTGAGGGTTAAGGCCCAGACGAATGAAGTTTCTTAGAGCTTCAAAAAATTAACTTGGACATAAAGTCAAACGATTGAATTTGGGGTTTATTCTTCTAAAGTGTCAGGTTCAGACGACTGAAGTCTAAGTTCAGTCTTCTGACGTGCTTCTGCCACATTCTGTGTTTCACCATAAATTTTTTAGATGACTGAACTTAACCTTTGGTCTTCTAAAGAAATTGTTCTGACGACTGAGCTTAACTTTGGTCTTCTGAAGTTTAATCTTCAGATGATTGAACATTGACTTCAGTCTTCTGAACTGACCAATTTCTGAATTTACTCTTTTAATTTGAAAAATTTGTTTTGCTCTCTTTCTTGGCTCTTTAATAAAATATTTTTCAGGATTTTAAAAATATCTTTAAGTCCATGAATGTCTCCTAATGATGTTCATGAGATGCATGAGTCTTAAGGTTAGTCTAGAGTATGTTTTGAGTCTCAAATTAAATCATATGAAATATGTGAATACATTAGCTATAAATACCCATTCACATGACGATCTTGAACTTTCCATTTGCATCTTCATCCTTTTACTCTTTTAGTTTCATGGATCATGCCAAGTTGTGTATGCTTTAATCTTCATGGCTTCCATGACTTGTTATCTTTTTGTGCATGCTAAATATTGTTCCTGTTCACAATCTCAATGCACAAATCAAATACCAAGTGATTTTTCATTATCAAAACTGGATTGGACTCATAGAGTCAACATCATCAATTATGGGAAGAGGATATTTATTCTTGAATTTTACTTATTTTTTTCCCTATAATCAATACACATCCTCATAGTCCCATCTTTCTTCTTCACGAACAAGACCGGTGCTCCACATGGTGACACGCTAGGCCTGATGAATCGTTTCTCCAACAACTCCTGCAGCTGCTCTTTCAATTCTTTCAGCTCAACTAAAGCCATTCTGTAGGGTGCCTTAGATATCGGTGCATATGCTAGTAGTAAATTCATAGCAAATTCAATCTCTTGGTCTGGTGTTAAACTAGGTAACTCCTCCAAAAAAATATCTGCAAATTCTCTGACTACTGGAATATCAACTTGTTTCAAATCTTCCTTTGGCATTTCCTTTATATAGGTAATATACCCACCCTGAAGTAGTCTCCTCGTCTGAATAGCCAATACTAATTATGGTGAGGTGTGCACACGTGATCCAACAAATCTGAATTCGTACTCACCTAGAGGTTTGAAAATCACTTATTTTTTATGGCAATCAATGCTGATATAGTTAGCTACCAGCCAATCCATACCCAATATCACATTAAACCCCTACATATCTAATACTACCAAGTTGGCTGGTAACACTTCTCCTACACCTCACTATGGACCAGTCAACATGACAACTGACAATTCAATATCCAACAACTGCGCCACCACCCTAGATACTTTAACATATCTTGATGATACAAAGGAATGGGTTGTTAGCTTTACCGTGATCCCAAGAGGGGGGGGTGAATTGGTATTTTTAAAATTTATCTCCTAGGTATTCCTTTTAATAGCAGTATGTTCACAAGCCTATGGTCAATCTAGTGCAAATATTGTAAATATACCAGAAATTAAATAAAGCAATTTAGACAATCACACAAGCACCAAAACACAGTAAAGAAAGGATGACACACAGATATGTTATCGAGGTTCGGCCAACTGCCTACGTCCCCGCCTTGGCTAACCAGCACAAGGATTATCACAATAACTTGCTCTCTTAAACAGGTGGAGCGGCACCTATACAAACTAGGTCAAATTACCACAGGGCTGACCTGAACCTTTACACCAATATTTACCGGGCTGGATTACTACCCCCTCGGGCCACACCTAGAATCTCTCAGGTATACAATCAAACGGCACAATATATGAGTGCTTTCACGTAAAGCAGATTTGTACCACAAATGCGCACAAACACATACACCACAGATGATTTAATAATGTAAGCTCTGTGTGGTCTAAATATTTCAACTCTCAACTATATTTTCTATCAGTGTAGTAAGTACGTGAGAGTGTCAATAATAATCTATGTACCTCAAAATATTCAATCAAATATGTTTACACATCACACCAAGCAAGCCTCAAGAATATCAATCAGAGAATATCTCAATCACACAAATGTCTATATGCTTGGATTGCAAAATAGATAATCTTTGTTTTCGGCAAATGATATAAATACTTGTATAAATATTACCACAAAGATTAGTGTAACAAGCACAAATATCTTTTCATAAATAGTTCAATAAATTCCACAAGATATTTGAGTAAGCTTGAAATATGTTTTTGCAAACCGAAAACCAATATAAACTTCCAAGGATATTGCAATAATAATGCAACACTCGGAAGTTTTCCACAAGTCTTCTTAGAGTAGGCTTATTAGCAAAGCCTCCTAAGAAAACTTAGGTTATGCTCTCGAAGAGTACTTGATTTAAATATGCAACAAATAAGAGAGCAAACCTTTAAGCAATAATACTCAATACACTTACAAATGATTTAGATAGATGAAGAAGGTAAGCTTGATTAGGTTTCAAAAAGAGTATGAGTAATGAGAAGCAAAAATAAGTATTTTGGCTTGAGAGAGATTTTCTTAATCTTTTTGCTAATCAGTGCTTAATCCACCAAATGAAAGAGTATATATAGACATACTGAAAATTTTGACCGTTGGGGACCTATCAGGGATTGTTAGAATAGATTAATGATGTTTAAATCAATTTAACCCTGTTTTAAAATTATTAACCGCGGTAAAAATAGGAGCAACCTGAGAGGTCCGGTCGACCAGAAATGGTACAAAGTTGGTCGGTCGACTGGGAGGTCAAAATGTTGACTTCCAAGTGGTTCAGTTGACCGAGGTCAAAGGAACTGTAAGGGCTTGGTCGACCGGGCCTTGGTCAAACTGTCGACACAGGGCCGGTTCGGTCGACCAAGCCAAAGTGAACTGTGTTGGCCGGTCGACCGAAAGTGCACCAAGTGTGCATTTCGGTCCCGTATTGATACAATAAACCCCTATTTAAGTGCCTATCACATATATGTGAAAGTGTGAGTGTCCTAGAGGCACTTGGGGTCCAATTTGAAGACACCGAAAAAGTCTGGTGTCGGTCGACCGAAGGTGCACCCTAAGGTTTTTGTATAGTTCTTTCTCATTCATGGTTTGGCTTGAGCTTACAAAATAAATCATGCATGTGATGTGTGTGCTTATTACAAACCGAATACCCTAATTACTATTACAGACAAATTTCACTAAGATTATTACAATTAAGATCAAGGGTTTGTCTTCATGCTTTTAAGCTTACACGTGCCATTGATGATATGCTAGTATGAACCTGCACATAAACTAGATATTTATTAAATGCAATCGTATTTGTCATTATCAAAACTAGGGCGTGACCTATAAGGTCAACATGGGTGGCACCTGATTAAAAAAAAACAACAACTTTATATGGAAAAGCAATAAGTGTACCTATAACAATGTGTCCAGTAGCCTTGGCATCTCCCGACTTCAGTGCATAAACCCTTGTCGGAGCTATGTTCCTTTATTGTCCTCCATGGGGCATCTGATAACCCCTCTAGAATGGTCTGTGAGCTAGTGCATGGGTCAACGGTCCCCGACATGATCGTGCCATATGACCAAATATCGCACACGTATAGCAGACGCTCTCTCCCACTCTACATTCTCCTAGATGCCTCTGGCTACATCTAGTGCAGATAGGATAAGTCTGCCCACCTTGAGCACCACTATGTCCCATAATCTACATCTGACCTCCTATATACTGATCTCCTCTCCATGAGCCCCGACTAGAATTCACCTGAAAGCCTGAAGGCATAGGCCTCTTCCTCTAGCTCGATATTCCCATATATCTTTGTTCGTTCTGCTTTACTACTGCGACTCTATCAACTAACTCAAAGAAATACTACATCTTCAGAAATGCCACTTGCTTATATATTTCTCTCCTCAAGCCCTTCTTAAACATCCTCGCCTACTTAACTTCATCTGGAACAACATAGGGGGCGAAGCATGACAGTTCGATGAATTTCACCGCATACTACTGAACTATAAGATTTCCTTGTGACAAATTAAAAAATTCTACTACCTTAGCTTCTCTGACAGTGGTAGGAAAATATCTGTCAAAGAATACCTCCCTAAAATGGCTCCAAGTCATAGCCCTTAGAATGGGCCTTCACTGCTCCAATAATCTCGTAGCCATCCACCATCTCTTGGCCTCACCTATCAACTTGTACGTGGCATAGAGGATCCTCTGCTCATCAGTGCAGTGGAGCACCGTTAGTATTTTCTCAATCTCTTGCACCAAATTCTCAGCAACTATAGGGTAAACTCCTCTTGAAAACGTCTGAGGATTCATCTTCATGAACTTTTCTATTAGCTTTGGTGTATTCCCAAAAGGGGGAGGGGGTGAATTGGGTATTTAAAAAATTAATCCCCTAGGTTCAACTAATCTAGCAAGAAGTATTTCACAAACCTAAGGTCTTTCTACGTATTTACAATCCCAATCAAATATCTAAATGATAAACATAAACATACAGGTGCAGAAAGTAAATTGCGTAAAATAAAATCAATAACAGATATGTTATCCGGGTTCGGCCAATTGTGCTTACGTCCCTTCCTCTAGCTCGCAACCCTGAGGATTGCACTAATGCTCACTTAACAGGTGGAGCGGCACCTAATACAACTAGGTCAATTAGCACAGGGCTGACCTCAACCTTTACAAACTCTCCTTGTGGGACAGAGAAGGCCCCAGGTCAAATTCACAAGGTTGACCCCAACCTTTACACAATCCTCACCGGGCTGGATTACCGTCCCCTCAGGCCATGCATGGAAATACAACAAAATGTCCACTCAAATGGTACAGTGATTGTACTTTCATGTAAAGTAGATATGTACCCCAATACGCACAACATACTTAATGAATCACATACACATCAAAATTGTAAGTAATGTAAGCTCAGTGATGTGAATATTTGTGCAAGCAACACTCAACAAGATATGATCACTAAAATGTTCAAGTGTGTTCTAATCAAGCTATATCTTTGAAACAAGTTGAATCAAATCTTAATATTAAATCAGGGTTTCAAAGATGCTAATCAAATATTCAAACTAACTCAAAATATTTTCCTTCAATGTAATAAGCACAAGAGTAGTTTGAAAAATATTATAGCTTGTAAAAATATTTGCACAACAAAAGTAAAGCTATAGGAATCTTGCAATGACAATGCAAAGATCCTTAAGCTACCGAGTTTATCCCAACACAAGATTTATTATATTCAAATTTGTGGGATAAACTTTGCTAACTCCCCAAAAATAAATAAATCAATCAAACAATAACACTGGAGTATTAGCAATACCTAATATACACTAGCACAACCAATATACTCTCATAACACTAAAATGTATCAAGGGAATAGAAATTTGAGAGTATTTGGATAAAAAGAGTATTTTCAAAAGAGAGGATTTTTGGCTAATTATTTTGGCTAATCTTCCACTAATCCTCACAATTAACTCATATTTATAGGTAGGGGAAAAATTACAACCGTTTAGGACTTGTTGGGAATTTTTTAGAATAGATTCAAAATGTTAAAACACACTTAACCCAATTTTACTGTAGTTAAAACAATTTCAATCCGCCAAGGTTTGGGTGGCAGAACCATGCTTCGGTCGCCCGAACAAGCACAACTTTACAAGTTATTTAAATAAGTTCGGTCGCCCGTGTCATGCTTCGGTAGCCCAAAACAAAGTCAGTAGTCTTTGTTGGTGACTTCGGGTGCCTGGTCCTAGGATCGGTCTCCTGGGGCTTATTTTAAACTGCATAATTTGGTTGCCCGGGTTGGTGAAAAGCACTCTGACACAGGTTCGAGTGGCCGAGGAAGATACATTGAAAAAGGTTCGGTCGACCGAAACCAAGTCAACCCACAAACTTCACTATGGTTCGGGCGCCCAAGGAGTTTTGAACTCCGGGGGTTCAATTGCATGACCTCTCTCATTTTATGCTTATTAGGTTTATTTTCACTTCAATTGATTTCCTAAATATTTATAAGTGATATTGGGGACTTTATTTTTTGCAAGTGCTGGGACCTAGGGTTTTTTCTACGGTCTTACTGAGTACACCAAAAACTTAGCATCAGTCGACCTAAGGTCGATCAAAAGGTGCCTTAAGGTCATTCAGCCCCTATGGTCATTCTACGGTCATTTTGAGCTTACAAAACCTACATGCATGACATGTAGAGATTATTACAAACCAATATACTTAGTTACTATTACAGACCCAAATTACTCAAAATATAAATTACAATAAGTCTTCAGGGTCTTTAGTCTTCAAGTCTTCATGTGCCATCAATTGGTATGCTAATATTAACTTGCACACAAACTAGATAGACATTAAATACCAGAGTATTTTTTATAATAAAAACAGGGAATGACCCATAGGGTCAACATTTTCTATCTTAGGTCGCTAAACTACAAATGGGCCTCCCTACTCCCTGGAGCTTCGTGTAATCTTAGCTATAACCTACTAAGCCACGTTGCACAAAACAACATCTAAATCCCTACTGCCCATGCTAGAAGGTCTTGCTTCATCATAGCCGCTAGCATGAGCACTACAACCTCCAGGGTCCATCTCGTAATAACACTAAATTATTCTGAGAATCCGAACCTCACAATTCTATTCTCAGATTAATCTAACTACGATACCCTCATACCTCTTATTACTAATTGAAGGTCTAGTCCTACCATATGAAAATAGAAACCGACGATAGTTTACTATTGTTTTCCTGAAATCGTTACCCTAGGAAAATCACTGAAACCACGCCTGAGGTGTTTTGGAAACCCAAACCCTGCAATCACAACACCCTAATTAAATCAACCCAAACACTAATATATTTCCATCTAATAAAAAATCTAGGTTCAGAAAATCTTGATAACTACTAAACCCTTAAACAACCTGCTTACCCTGATTTTGGGATGGTGCATGAACTCCTCAAACCAAAATTCTGCTCTGGCAAAGTTGTAAAGAATCGCCTCAGGATCATCCTGGTAGCTTTTGATCGTCGAAATGGGGAGAAACGGGGCTAAAATCTTAGAAAGAAGGAAGAGAGGTGAAAACTCTAGAGAGATAAACAGTAAAATGAAAGTTTCCTTGCCAAAATTTCATTTTTTGCATATTTATAGATGACTTTTCGCATGGCTTCATCGATAAGCCATGTGTACTTGTCGCTGAACCAAATAATGGAGATTGTCAATGAAGATGAAGAGCTCATCGATGAACCAATGGGTCCGAAACACCCCCTCTCAATTTCTTTTTGTCAACAAGACACTAAACTTCGTTCACGAATCCTATAAGGAGTTTGAGGAAAAAATCAGGGCGTTCGTCGACAAACCCTGCTTTGTCCTTTTAAAGTTTTTCTTCTCTCTATTATTTAATTATTTTAATTTTTGGGTCAGTACATTCTCCCCTCATAAAATTTCGTCCTCAAAATTTGCTATCTGCGCTACACACCATCCTCTGAAGAAAACTTTACAACTTATTTTATTATTTACCCTCACTTATGGCGGAGGAATACCGCGGTTAGAATTATGGTTTTGAGAGATTACAAATATACTTATAAAATAAAATTTTCCCAAAACCAAAATACTATCTATCCTATAACTTTAAATATAACTTATATATCAATTACTTTGTATTATATAAACGATATCAAACAAAACTTACTTTATTTGAGCTATAGCTGTTTCTTTTTTGTCTAATACTGGTGCCCATAGAACAGATGTGGGTATTTCTGCCATATCTCTTCCTCTAGCTCCCACGAAACCTCCTCCACTGCATCCACAAGACCTTTACTAATGGAATGTTCTTGGTGCGCAACTCTTGCTCCGTTCTATCAAGAATTAGTACTAGTGTTTCCTTATATGTCAAAGTTTCTCTAAGCTCTATTTCTTTATATCTAATTATATGGGAGGGATCCATGACGTATTTCCTCAGCATCGAAACATGAAATACATCATGGATTTTGGATAATACTTGTGGTAAAGCTAGCCTTTAGGTGACTGAATCCACTCTCTCAAGTATCTCGAATGGACCAATAAACCTAGGGCTCAGCCTACCATTCTTCCTAAATCACATAACTCCTCTCACTGGTGCAACTTTCAAGAACACATGGTCTCCCACATCGAATTCCAACTTCCAGTGGTGGGTATCTGTGCAACTTTTCTGCCGACTATGAACTGAACTAATTCTATCTTTAACAAGTCAGACTTTATTGTATGCCTGCTGTACTAATTGTGGCCCTAGTACTCACCTCTCACCTGTTTCATCCTACTATAATGGAGAACAACACCTCCTACTAATAATGTCTCATATGGTGTCGTCCCAATACTAGTCTGGTAGCTGTTATTTTATGCGAGCTCTACAAGCGAAAAATACAGGGTCCAACTACCCCCGAAATCCAACACCATGCTTGCAACATATCCTCAAGTGTCCGAATCACTCTCTCTTTATGCCTGTTAGTATGAGGATGAAAGGTTGTGCTGAATGATAACTGAGACCCCAAAACCTCTTTAAGCTCCTCCAAAATCATCATGTGAAGCATGGGTCACGGTCTGAAACTATTGTTAATGGCACTCTGTGGGGTCGAACTATCTCCTTAGTGTATAATTATGCCACTCTGTTCATAGAATCACTAACTTCAATAGGAAGAAAGTGGGCCATTTTTTCATCCGATCTGCAATCACCCATGTAGCATCGACAGTAACCCTATAACAAAATCCATGGATATATGGTCCGATCTGCACCCAGGAATGTGGAGTGGCTGTAACAGTCTTGCCGACCTCTGGTGCATAGGCTTCACTTGCTAGGATGTCAAACACTGCTCCACAAATTCTACTATCTCCCCCTTCATACCACTCCACCAGAAAGATTCCTGAAGGTCCCAATACATTTTAGTGCTACCAGGATGTGCTGTATAAAGGGATATACGCACCTCTTCTAAGATAGCCCTTCTAATCTCAACATCTGTAGGAATGCACAATCTGGAACGAAACTATTGAAGTCCATTATCTGATATACTATACTCATCCCCCTGACCATCCTGCACCTTATCTATCAGCTCTACCAATTTTGCGTGATTTTTTTGGGCAACTTTAATTTTCTATTGCAAGGTAGGCTGTAGCACCAGGTTGGCAATAAATGCCTGATGACCATGCTCTACTAGCTCTACATCGAGCCTCTCCAAGTCCATTTGAATCGGATGTTAAATCCCCACTGTTGACAATGCTACACTCACTAGCTTTTTTCTCAGTGCATTAGCCACTACGTTTGCTTTTCCTAGGTGGTAGCTAATAGTACAATCATAGTCTTTAACGAGTTCTAGCCATCTTCTTTGCCTCATATTCAATTCTTTTTAAGTGAAGAAATATTTCAAAATTTTATGGTTAGTGAAGATCTCACATCTCCCAAAATAAAGATAATGCCTCCAAATTTTTAGAGCATACACCACCACAATTAATTCTAAATCATCTACCAGGTAGTTATTTTCATATTCTTTAAGTTGCCGAGATGCGTAGGAAATAATTCTCTCGTGCTGCATCAACATGCACATATTTCTGTGCATGAATATTGTAGATCATGATATTCTGAAAATTATATAAATACTGTAACTCAAGCCACACAATTAATAAGTAGAACCCATACACTAAAATTGGAAAAACTATATAATTTATACTTTGTATCTCATAATCAAATGCTATAATTTACTAATAAAATTTTTGAATTTTCTAGCATAGCTTATATCTCTTACCTAACTGGCTTGGAGATCTGACTCCAATTATATTCCTATGCTCGGCACGCCAAACATAGAATCTTGCAATAATATACATTTCCCAATTCATTTAACCCATCTCAAAATAATAGCCATATGTGCCTTTTTCCCTAGGCTCACCTTTATATTTTATTTATAAAATTTCTAAACTATTAATTATTTATCAATATTACTCGAGTTCCTCGGAAAACACCTGCTCGGATTCCCAACCCATGCTTGAGGTGTTTTGGAAACCCAAACCCTCTAAATCACAACACCCAAATTAAATCAACACAAACACCAGTATATTTCCATCTAACCCAAAATCTAGCTTCAGAAAAGCCTGATAACTACTAAACCCTTAAACAACCTACTTACCTTGATTTTGGCATGGTTCCTGAACACCTCAAACTAAAATTCTACTTTGGCTAAGTTGTAGAGAATCTCCCCAGGATGATCGTGGTAGCTTCTCATCATCAAAGCAGGGAGAAAAGGTGCCAAAATCTTAGAGAGAATGTAGAGAGGCCGAAATTCTAGATAAAGAAATAGTAAAATGAATGTTTCCTTGCCATAATATGATTTTTCGCATATTTATAGATGCCTGGCCACGTGGCTTTGTCGACGAGCCACGTGAACTCATCAATGAACCAAAGCAGGGAGTTCGTTGACAAAGATGAATAGCTCATCGATGAACCAAAGTGTCTAAATCACCCCCTCTTAGTTTCTTTTTGTCAACGAGACACTATACTTCGTCAACAAATCCTATAGGGAGTTTGTCGAAAAAACCAGTGCGTTCGTCAATGAACCCTACTTTGTTCTCTTAAAATTTTCCTTCTCTCTATTATTTAATTATTATAATTTTCGTGTCTCTACATTCTCCCATCCTTATAAAATTTCATCCTCAAAATTTGCTATCTGCGCTATACATCATCCTCTGAAGAAAACTTCACTACTTATTTTATTATTTACCCTCACTTATGGCGGACGAGTACCGTGGTTACAATTATGGTTCTAGGAGATTACAATTATAGTCATAAAATAAAATTCTCCCAAAACCAAAATACTATCTATCCCATAACCTAAAATACAATTTATGTATCAATTACTCTATACTATATAAATAATTTCAAACAAAACTTACTTTATTTGAGCTATAGTTGTTTCTTTTCTGTCTAATACTGGTCCCCATTGAAGATGTGTAGGTATTTTTGCAGTATCTCTTCCTCTAGCTCCCACGAAGCCTCCTCCACTACATGATTCCTCCACATGACTTTTACTAACAGAAATTTCTTGGTATGCAACTCTTGATCCTTCCTATCTAGAATCAGTACTGGTGTTTCCTCATTTGCCAAAGTATCTTTAAATTCTATTTCTTTATATCTGATTTCCTCATATGCCAAAGTATCTTTAAATTCTATTTCTTCATATCTGATTACGTGGGAGGGATCTAGGATGTATTTCCCCAGCATGAAAACATGAAAGACATCATGGATTTTGGATAGTACTAGCGGTAAAGCTAGCCTATAGGCGACTAAATCCACTCTCTCAAGTATCTTGAATGGGCCAATAAACCTAGGGCTTAGCTTACCCTTCTTCCCAAATCTTATAACTCCTCTCAGTGGTGCCACTCTCAATAACACATGGTCTCCCACTTCAAATTCGAACCTCTGGCGGCGAGTATGTGCGTAACTATTCTGCCAACCCTAAATTGAACTAATTCTGTTTGTAATAAGTCAAACTTTATTGTATGCCTGTTGTACTAATTCAAGCCCTAGTACTCGTCTCTCACCCATTTCATCCCAGTATAATGGAGAAAGGCACCTCCTACCATATAACTTCTGGTACGGTGCCATCTCGATGTGGGCCTGGTAGCTGTTATTATACGCAAACTCTACCAGTAGCAAATACTGGGTCCAACTACCCCCAAAATCCACCACACATGCTCATAACATATCTTGAAGTATTTGGATCATCCTCTCTGTCTGTCCATCAGTCTAAGGATGAAAGGTTGTGCTGAATGATAACTGGGACCCCAAAGCCTTTGTAAGCTCTTCCAAACCCATGATGTGAAATATTGGTCATGGTCTGAAACTATGGATACTAGCACTCCATGGGGTCGAACTATCTTCTTAATGTATAATTTTTCCAGTCTATTCATAGAATAACTAACTTTAATAGGAAGAAAGTTGGCAGTCTTCGTTAGCCGGTCTACAATCATCAAAATGACATTCTAACCATGCAGTACCAGTGGTAGTATTATAACAAAATCCATGGATATGTGGTCCCATTTCCACTCGAGGATGTGGAGTGGTCGTAACTGTCCTGCCAGCCTCTGGTGCTTAGCCTTCACTTCCTAGCACGTCAAATACTGCTCCACAAATTCACCTATTTCCCTCTTCATACCACTCCCCCAAAAAGATTCTCGAAAGTCCTGATACATTTTAGTGCTACCAACATGCACTATATAAAGGGATATGTGCGCCTCTTCTAAGATAGCCATTCTAATCTCAGCATCTGCAGGAATGCACAATCTGGAATGAAACTATAGAGCTCCATCATTTGACATACTAAACTCCTCCCCCTGACCATCCTGCACCATATCTATAAACTTTACCAATTCTGTATCACTCTTATTGGCAGCTTTAATTTTCTCCTACAATGTAGGTTGTACCACTAGGTTGGCAATAAATGTTTGGTGACCATCCTCTACTAGCTCTACACCAAGCCTCTCCAAGTCCACCTTGAATTGGATGGTGAACTCCATTATTGACAATGCTGCACCCACTGACTTTCGACTCAGCACATTAGCCACCACGTTTGCTTTTCCTAGGTGGTAGCTAATAGTACAATCATAAAATTAATAAGTTATAGCCATCGTATTTGCCTCATATTCAATGCTTTTTGAGTGAAAAAATATTTCAAACTTTTATGGTCAATGAAGATCTAACATCTCCCACCATAAAAATAAGGCCTCCAGATTTTTAGAGCATACACTACTATAGTTAATTCTAAATCATGTACCAGGTAGTTATTTTCATATTCTTTAAGCTACCAAGATGCGTAGGCAATAACTCTCCCATGCTGCATCAATATGCACATATTTCTGTGCATGAATACCATATATCATAATATTCTAAAAACTATATAAATATTGTACTAAACAAATACTAACTCAAGCCACACGATTAATAACTAGAACTCATACACTGAAATTGGTATAACTGTATAATTTATACTTTGTATCTCATAATCAAATACTATAATTTACGAATAAAATTTCTGAATTTTCTAGCATAACATATTTCCCTCACCTAACTGGCTAGGAGATCTGACTCCAATTATATTGCTACATCCAACACGCCATGCACGGAATCCTGTAATAATATACATTTCTCAACTCAATTAACCCATCTTAGGATAATAACCATATTTGCCTCTTTCCTAGGATCACCTTTATCTTTTACTTATAAAATTTTTGAACTATTAATTATTTCTCAATTTTACCTAAGTTACTAGAAAAATACCTACTAGGATCCTTAACCTATGCCTCGGGTGTTTTGGAAATCCCAACCCTGCAATCACAACACCCTAATTAAATAAACCAAAGCACTAGTGTATTTACATATAACCCAAAATATGGGTTCAAAAAAAGCCTGATAAGTACTAAACCCTTAAACAACCTACTTACCTTGATTTTGGGATGGTGCCTGAACTCCTCAAACCAAAATTCTGCTCCTGCTAAGTTGTAGAGAATCTTGCCAGGATCATTGTGGTAGCTTCTAATCATCGAACCGGGGAGAAATGGGGTTGAAATATTAGAGAGAAGGTAGGGAGGCCAAAATTCTAGAGAGATAAACAGTAAAATGAAAGTTTCCTCACTAAAATCTAATTTTTAGCCTATTTATAGATAGCTGGCCATGTGGCTTTGTCGATGAGCCACGTGTACTCGTCAAGGAACAAAAGAAGGGAGTTCGTTGAGGAAGGTGAAGACCTCATCGATGAACCAATGTGTCTGAAACACACCCTCTCGGTTTCTTTTCACCGAAGGGACACTAAATTTCGCCCACAAATCCTATAGGGAGTTCGTTGATGAACCCTGCTCTGTCCTTTTAAAATTTTCCTTCTCTCTGTTATTTAATTATTATAATTTCTAGGTCTCTACAATCCCTATCATGCATGAGATGCAATAATTACAGACCGTATTAACATTACAGACCCAAATAAACTGAATGCAATTACAATTTGAAAAATTTTTCTTCATTCCTTTTGCACTTCATAGAGCCATGCCATGTGCCAAGTGATGTTGAATTTCAGCTTCTCATGGCTTCTATGTTATCCTTACCATATGCACATGCAAAGTGATAATCCTACTCACATTCTCAATGAATAGGTAAGATACTTTGTATTTATCATATTCAAAACAAGATAGGACTCAAAAAGTCAAGACTGTGACTTGAGTAGAAATTACATAGATCTTAACCTGATTTGGATACATGCCCGTAGCTTGATAGGTTATGAAGCTTTCACATCCTAAGGCATTAAACATTCGTAAAATATCAAGAAATTCATTTCGAAAAAATTCAAGGTCTAAAACCTTACCTAAAATGCGTTCGGTGGATCGAAGATGTTTCTGATAGATTTGCTTTACTTGAGGAGCCACCAACCATTTTTTGATGTCATTTGCATCATCTTTTTTAGAAGAAGAGCCTTTATTAGCCACATTCTTGGTTTTAGGCTTTTTTCTGAAGAACTAACTAGTGAAATCCTTGAAAATGAAGTTGAAATGAAATATTGAAGGAAATCTTGAAGCTAAAATGGTTGAATCTTCATGAAATCTAGCTTCAAGACTAAAAATAGAGAGTTCGAAAGAGTGGAGATATATGGTCATTTAACTGGAATGTGAAAAGTTAGAGTTTTTACGCACAGTAAGTATATACACCCTCTAGTCAGTTGACTAAACTCAAAGATTCAGTTGCCTAACATGTGCGTTCCATCGAATTTCATAAGTCAGTAGCGAGTCAGTCTACTACGCTTCACTGAGTCAGTCAACTACCCTTCAGGTAGGTGACATATGTATTCTTTTAGCTCACCCACTCATTCACTTTAGTTTCTCCTTCTTAACTCACCTATCTACAATGTAATAGACCTAATTCTCATCATTTTGAGAAGAATCTATCCTCTGAAAGAGGTTTTGTGAGAATGTTAGCCCATTGTTCATCTATATTTACAAAATCAAGAATTATTTCTTCTTTTTGCACATGATCTCTCAGGAAATGATGATGAATATCAATATGCATAGTCCTTGAGTGAGAAATAGGATTCTTTGGAATTTTTGTGGCTCTCGTGTTATCATATTTTATTGGTACCATCGAATATTCCAAATTAAAATCCTAAAGTTGTTGTTTCATGTATAGAGTTTGTGCTCAACAACTAACTGCTGCAATGTATTCAACCTCAACAGTAGACAGTTCCACATAGTTTTGTTTCTTAGAGAATCAAGACACCAGAGAACGTCCTAAAAAGTGGCAAGTACCACTTGTACTTTTTCTATCTATTTTACACCTGACATAATCAGCATCGGAATAGCTATTCATTTCAAATGCCATATCATTAAAATACCAAAGACCTAAGTCAATAATACCTACCAAATATCTCAATATCCTCTCTATAGCTATTTGGTGAGATTCTTTAGGATCTGCCTAAAAGTAAGCACATATGCAGACACTTAGCATAATGTCTGGTCTACTAGACGCCAAATAGAGCACACTTCCTATCATGCCTCAGTAGTAATTCGCATCTTCCAACTTTCCTTTCTCATCTCTATCATAACTTGTAGAAGTGCTCATTGGAGTTCCCAATAGCTTTCCACCTTATATGTAAAATTTCTTAAGCAAGTCTCTAATATATTTGGATTGGTTTATGAACGTGCGATTCTTAGCTTTCTTGATATGAAGACCAAGGAAATATGTCAACTAACCCATCATGCTCATCTCAAACTCATCTTGCATGCATTTGGAGAATTCTTTGTATAAATCCTTATTAAAAGCACCAAATATAATGCCATCAACATAAATTTGTATGATAAGCATACCATTGTCTTTAGACTTAATGAATAAGGTGCTATCCATTTTCCCCTTAGAAAATTCATTGTCTAATAGAAAGCCACTTAGTCGTTTGTACCAAGGTCTAGGATCCTTTTTCAATCCATGTAGGGATTTTGTTAGTCTAAATACATGATTTGGGAAATAAAAGTCTTCAAACCCTGGGGGTTGTGCAACATAAACTTCTTCATCTATGAATCCATTTAGAAATGCACTTTTTACATCCATTTGATAAAGTTTGAAATTTGTGTGGGATGCATAGGCTATCATCATTCTTATTGCTTCCATTTTAGCTATTGAAGCAACTGTCTCATCATAATCAATTCTTTCTTCCTAATTGTAACCTTGAGCTACCAGTCTAGTCTTGTTACGGACTACAATTCCGTTCTCATCCTTTTTATTTCTTAATCTCCATTTAGTGCCAATTATAGAGAGATTAGCAGGTCTAGGGACTAGCTTGTCAACCTTATTCCTTTCAGTTTGATTAAAC
The DNA here is from genome assembly GCF_029873635.1 of Malania oleifera. Classification (NCBI taxonomy): domain Eukaryota; kingdom Viridiplantae; phylum Streptophyta; class Magnoliopsida; order Santalales; family Ximeniaceae; genus Malania; species Malania oleifera. The sequence continues at coordinate 63,235,429 of NC_080422.1, forward strand.
TTTTCTTGCATGGCAACTATCCATGATTCATCATTAATTGCCTCATTTATACTCTTTAGTTCTTCTGGAGATAGGAATGCATGATGATTGCAAAGGTTCTTTAAGGATGATATGGTAGATACTCCTCATGATCATTCACCAATAATTTGATCTTTGGGGTGATTCCTTACAAACTTCCACTCCTTAGGCAATTCAACTTGACCTTGAGAGTTGTTGTTTAAAGGTGTACTTATTTCATAACTCTCATCTTTTACTTCCTAACTTGCTAGATCTTCTAAACTCTTTCTTAATTCAACTTCATCAACTTCAGTAGGTTTAGAAGAAAATGCATTAGTTTCATTAAATGTAACATGAATGGATTTTATAATTGAAAGAGATTTTTTACTGTAGACTCTAAAGGCTTTGCTATTTTCCGCATATCATAGGACGATACTTTCATTTGATTTAGCATCAAACTTTTTGGGGACATCTTTATCATTCAGAACAGAGCACTTGCATCCAAACACATGGAAGTAAGTTATATTTGGTTTTCTTCCTTTCTAGAGTTCATATGGAGTATTTTCTAAGCTAGTCCAAAGTGAGACTCTATTCATTACATAACACGCGGTGTTCACTGCTTCAGCCCAAAAATATTTAGGCTGGTTATGTTCGTTCAGCAAGATCCTGGCCATCTCCTAAAGTGACCTATTTTTCCTCTCAACAACTCTATTTTGTTGAGGTGTACGGGGAGCTGAGAAGTTGTGTGATATTCCATATTCTGTACAATAATCCTTAACATCTCTATTTTTGAATTCTTTCCCTCGATCACTCCTAATATTTTGAATACCATATCCTTTTTATCATTTTGAAGCTTCTTACATAGATTGAACAATGTCTTACAAGCTTCATCTTCGGAGGATAGGAAAAACACCTAGGTAAATCTAGAGTAGTCATCAACTATGATGAATGCATATTGCTTTCCTCCTAGGCTTTGAGTTCGGGTGAGACCAAAAAGATATAGATGAATAAGCTCTAGTGGTCTACCAATAGAGATATGCTTTTTCTTCTTAAAGCTTGTTTTGGTTTGCTTCCCAAGTTAATATGCATCACACACTTTGTCCTTAACAAACTTAGTACTAGCCATGCCTCTTACCAAGTTCTTTATTGCTAATTTTGAAAATAGATCCATACTTGCATGCCCTAATCTCGTATACCACAGGCAACTTTTCTCACTTACAACTGTGAAGAATTGAACTTCTTGAGATATCAGGTTCTTAAAATTTATGCAATATGCATTATCAACTCGGTTTGCAATAAACAAGATTTTTTTATTTTTACTATTTTCAACTATGCATTTGTCTTATTTAAAGGTTACTTGAAAGCCTTTATCACTTAGTTGACTAATGCTAAGAAAAATATGTTTTAACCCTTGAACTAACAACACATCATCAATCTCCAAGGAAGGTTTCTTATCGAGTATACCGATGCTGATAATTTTGGCTTTGGCATTATCTCCAAATGTGACATATCCACCACCATCCTTTATTGTTAATGAGGTGAACTTGGACTTATCTCTGGTCATAGGCCTTGAGCACCCACTATCCAAGTACAATTTATATTTTTTTGGTATGGACCTAATTTTTGGTATCAATACCTTCTTAGGTCTTTTTGAAGCTGATTTATTTTTAGTTTTTTCTTTCCATACTTTTTTAATTTTAGAATTCTTTCCTTTTTTTTGGACATTCAAATTTTATGTTCATGTTCTCCTTACATAGGAAACACGTAGTGTGTTCATATGTATTAGTTGAAGATGTTTCAGCATAATTCTTGGACGCTTTTACAAAGTACCCCATATAGAGGTTTCTTCTCTTAGTGTTCTTAATTCAATTAAAGCCTATTCCTTCCTTGTCCAATGGCATTTTTTGAACTCCAACAAGTTTGTCAAAGTTTTATTTTCCTTTAGTAAAGTTATATTTGATTTTAGCTTGATCTTCAACTTTACTTTTAAGACTACAAATTTGCATGTCTTTTGCACTTTTACCATTTACTTGTAACTTGACTAGTTCTTGGGACATCATATTTATTTTATCCATGATTTCATCAATGGTTGAGTCCTTCTCTTTTTCAATTAATCTAGAGAATTCTAATTAATTCACAGGTGTTTCATTTTGTTGTCTTTGAGCTATATTCCTCTTGGGTACTTTTATGAATCTATTATGTAATAAAAATGGTTCAGATTGAATTTCTCTATAAGAAGGTAAACTTTCATATGATTCATTACAAGATTCATCACTCATTTAATAAGACGATGTTGAATAGGAATTTACCTCATTTTCTCATTCAGTGAAGCACAAGTTAGCCATCTCATGATCGCTTGATTCACTCTTCGAGTCACTTGAACTTGAGTCATCCCAAGTTGCTTTTATTTTTCTCTTTTTCTTCTTCTCTGCATCTCCTTTGAGCTATGGACAATCGGGGTTTATATGTCCTACTTTCTTATAATTATAATAGGTAGGGGGTTCATTCTTTGTTTCTTTTTTACTAATCTCACCCTTATTTGTTTTTTATCCTTTGAATTTTCAAGCAAATCTCTTGTTCTTATTAAAGAATTTGCCTAAGCATCTAGTTAACAAGGCTAGAGCATCGTCGTCTCCTTCATCATCCTCTTCCTCACTAGAACTATCCTTTGATGCTTTTAGGGCTATTTTTTTCTTTTTTTTATTACCCTCAGTAGCTATCCCATTCATCGCCATTTCATACATGAGAAGCGAACCTATTAATTCATCTAAGGAAGTGGTTTTAGATTTCCGCCTTCAGTTATGGTAGTGGCCTTAGGTTCCCAAATAGAAAGAAGTCCTTTAAGCACTTTCCTAATCATCTTATAGCTATAATCACTCTTTCCTAGTGCATTAAGGGAATTAATTATATGGGCCAACCTAGTGTACATACTGGTGATGGATTCTTTGGGGTTCATGATTACGCGTCAAAACTGCGTAATTGGATGTTTAACCCGAGCTTTACGGTTTATATTTTTAATTAAATATCTAAAATTATCCAATATTTTAATAAAATACCAAAATCATCATTCTTGAACTTTATTGCACTATTTATGAAGTTTTGGTAATTTTTTGTCGCAGGAAAATTCACGGGAACTAAACCGACACCTGTTCGTATTTCATGCATAACTTTTCCGTCCAAGCTCCGATCGAGACGATTGAAATTTTTGGAGAAAGAAGAAAGGATTATATACAACTTTTATGTTTTGAGTTTTGTGAGCTACAGGCTGCAGAAGAGCAGAATTTGCAATGAACATAGAACAAAAAAATATAATAATTTGGGTCCCCTAAATGGGTCAAATCTCTAATCCGGGTCTAGGGCTTTCTTCCCCAATCTCTATTTATTCTTCTCTTCCCCTCTTTCCCAGCGTGTGCCCTACACACCAAGCTTTTCTCTCCTCTCCTTTGCTCTTCTTCTTCTCCTTCTTCTTTGGTTTTGTATTTTTTTCTTTCAATTCTGCTTTGTTCTCTTCTTTTCCTCTCTTCCCTCTTCTCCTTCCCTTGTCTATTTCTCCCTTACCTTGCCTTCAACCCCTGCCCCAAGCCCTTCTACTGTGCTTCAATCTGCTGCAACCGAACCTCTGTTTTTATTTTAATTTTCTCCTTGAATTCTCCCCTACTCTCTTCCTCTCCCTCTTTGTTCTCCCTAAACTCCCTCAGCTTCCCTCTGCTTTGTTGCCAGCACCCGCTCCCTGAAGCTACTCCATCACAGCAACACCATACCAGATCCCCGAAGCCACTCCAGTGAAGACTCCTCTGCAGCAGTTCCACATAGCAGCTGCAACCACCTTCGACAACACAGCAGCAACACCCGAGAGCAACCCAACATCTTCTCCACTCTACTGCCAAGCCATACTCTGCTGCATCCCGTGAAACACCAGCAGCCGTGTGTCTCTGCAGCTGCAACAACACCAACACAGTAGCCCCCTGTTCGAGCACAGCAAGCCTTCCTCCACAGTAGCCGAAAGTCTACCTCACAACCAGTAGCAGCAGCAACCTGAGAACCTTCTGCTATGGCTTTTTTCCCTTTCTCCGTTTATTGCAATTGAATGTGTTTTGTTTTTAAATTATTTAGTTAGTTAAATAGAGTGTTGAAAATTTGTTTGAGTGATTGTTAAGTACTTTTACTTTATTTTATTTTATTGATGTTTAGTTCTTGATTATTTGAGATTTCTCAATTAATATTGTCATTAGATTGGTAGAGTTTAGTTTAGCTTCTTTCAATTATTTATTTATCGTTCTTTTAATTTAAATTCTGTTTTACTTCTAGCCAACTAATAATAATAAAAAAAAAAGGAGAATTTTTGTTTGAAGTTGTTTTTCCAAAATTTAGTCTTTTTATTGAATCTCGGGTTACTTAGGGTCAATTTCGTCAAAGGTCATATTTTTCAATTTTGTTAAAGTTCTTATTTTTATCTTTCGGTATCATTCAAAGTTTAGATTTTTGATGTATTTGCATTTTTGTTCCTGTTCTCGGTTTGAATTATTGATCCGTATTAAAGGTTTGATTGTTAGTGCGTATGTGTTGATTGAGTTTCCATTCCTGTGTGTTTTAATTCTGTGTCCAAAGTTGCCATTTTTAATTAGTGCGTGTTTCGATGTTTCCTTAGGTAGATTAGAGTTTCCATTCTTGCATGTTTTAGTTCCATGTTTTAGGTTTCCAGTTTTTATTAATGCGTGTCCTAATGTTTCTTTAAGTAAACTAGGATTTCTATTCTTGTTTCTTTTATTTAGTACATATTAGTTTTAGGATTTTTAAATTACGTGCCATCTAATTCGTCAAAAGTAAAATTGAACAACTCTGAAAAAACTCCAAATTTGAACCGAGTTCAGTGCATTTTTATTTTCGATTGGACGAACGTGAAATTGAGATTAAAACGCATTCCCTAAGGAGACGATCTAGCCCTTGGGCTTAATATTACACGATGTAACTCCTATACTTGGGATAGCTTTCGAGCTGCTCATTTTTCGAGTGAGTCAAGTTTTTGGCGCCGTTGCTGGGGAATGTCGTTCTTAGTCTCAATTTTGCGTTTTTTCCGTCATTTTTATTAGTTTTAAGAAAAAGGAAAAAAAAAAAAGCAGAAAACAAAAAAAGGAAAAAAAAAATCGAGTTTTGAAAAATGGCTACACATGCACCGCGCATGATAATGGATTTTTTGCAGCTTGAATATGCCACTGCATCCTCTTCCACTATTTTGCCTTATGACGAGCTTTATTTCATGATGCAGCACGGGAGGACGTCATTGCTACCCGAGTTTTACGGAACGGAATCTGAGTGCCCTTATCAGCACCTAGCAGAGTTTGAGTTAACCTGCAACAAGTTTTTCTCTCATGATAGAGCTGACGAATCTACTAGACTAAATTGATTTCTTGCTACTTTGCAGGATAGGGCACTGATCTGATTTCATTCCTTGAGACCTCATTCTATCACTAATTGGACTGATATGGAGCGTGAATTTCTGCATGCATTTTGTTCCTCACAGAAAACTCAATTTTTGCAGGAACAGATTCTTAATTTTGTGCAGCAGGATGACGAGACATTTAGGGCTTGCTAGGAGCGATTCAAGGATCTACTACGCACTTGTCCACATCACGGGTTCAACTCATGGATGTTAGCTGATTATTTTTATACTGCTCTTACCCCTGATTGCAAGTGTTTTGTCCAAACTATATCTAATGGAGAGCCTGTCAGCAAGAATCCAGATCAGGTATTATAATTTTTTGATTACTTAGCTGACAATGTCCAACAGTGGAACACACGATGCACTCAAGAACCTATAACTGCACACCCTATTAGCACAATCGGTGGTGGAGATGTATACAAGCCACCAAATTGCCCAAACAACCCTCCGCCTCAATATTAGCCACAACAGATCCCTTCGAGTAGTACGCCGTCGGACCTTTTCGAGGATAGCATAGCACAAATGGCGAACATGCTCCAACAATTCATGCAAACTCAAGTCGATCATAATAATGAATTGCGGGATACCATTAATGCGATAAGCACACAGTTAGATATTTTAGAAAACGAAGAATTGCTCGTGGAACCTCAGCTTAGTCTTCAAGAGTACCAACCGCCACACCAACAAATACATGATGTTTCTCTTGAGATAGCAGAGGCCACCACTACTTCGAGAAGCAAGAAAGAATTTCCCCAACCTGAGATGCTCATCGTCGAACAACCAGTTGTCCCAGCACTAGAAGTCATGGCTGAACCAAAAGAGGTCAAAGAAAAATCAAAGGAAACGGGGCTAGAAGCGGAGCAGTTAGTTGATGAGGAGACTAATACTCATACGGAGTACCAACTTGTGGTACCTAATACTCCAAGCTCAGAAATCGTGAAATCGTCACTCTTGCCTGAATAAGATGTTAAGGAGCTTAATGTGGAGGTAGACTCTTGCAGTGGTATGATGATATATACACCCAATAAAGAGGGTGACCAGACTGGTGAGAGCCTAATTTTCAAAGAACCAGGTAAAACCTTTAATGTTAACGCTTCTGAAGAACTGCAGGTAATTATTCCAATCACTTTCTCTCAACCGTTAGTTCGTAAAGAAGCACATTTCCTAGACACAATGTTGAATAAAGACCCTTTCTTATCCACACACGAGGGTCAACCTGCACACGTATTGTTTGGTATTTTGACATCCATTTATTCATTTGAGGCTGATTTTCGTGCAGGTATGAAGACTGATCGACTGTGGAGGCTTAAATTTGGAGACCCGCCGATGCAATTTATATACCTGCGGCCACCAGACGAAATTCCTCCAGAGCCTCCGCCAAGACAATTGTGATGTTTTTCTTTCCTTTATTTTCCTTTTATTTTATCTTATTTTATTTTTAGTTAGTTTTCAGGTCTATTTTCTCGTAGTTCGATATTTGTTTTCCATTATTTCGCCACTCAGGTATGCCTTACTTTTCCCGTGCACAGTATTTTCTATTTCCCCTATGCTTTCACATTGAGGACAATGTTCCACTTTAGTTGGGGGGGATGAGCATTCGCATGTGACACTGTGCACGTACACGTACTGGGTTTTAAAAACAAAAAAAAAAAAAAAAAAATCAAAAATAAAAAAAATAAAAAAAAAAAAAGTTCAAAAAGAAAGAGAGAAAGAAAGGAGGAGCACTAAAGGATTACATTGCATTATGCCATACTTAACACTGACTCATACCTTTCGCATACTTGCATATAACTTATGAATGACACACTTAACTCCATGAAGAATCAATTGGTAGTACATTCGTGTTAAATTGACTATATAATTTGCTGTATTTAGACGGCATCTCACGAGGCTAAATAAACACATTCACGTGATTTATTGCACTTAGGGTTCCTTGTGAGCACTTAGAGAACACCCGTGGAGACTATGACACCTTGTGAGATATCCTTGAGCTATTTATCCTCCTTTTGAGCGTTAATATCAAATCAGAATTCACAGAACTCAATTCTATATTTTTGGATGATTCCTTGTACACTAGTCTTTGTTTTTGATTTGCTAGCCTAGAGGTGAGACCTAGTGGGGAGATAGAAACCTAGGTCTTGTAACCTACTCAAGATGTGAAGGCTGAGCCACCCCTAGAGATAAACTTAGTTCATAGACCACTATTCAAGCTTAATTCCCATTAAGGGTATGAAGATTACATAAAAAGTGTTATGATTGTCCTAATTGATCAAGAAAAGAAAAAAAAATGAAGAATGAGCAGAAGAAAGAATAAGCAACACACATGCGCATGAAATGAAAAGTCAATGCTGGCCCAAATACATATCACAAAAAGTCAAGGACGACACATATTTTCCAAGTATGAAGATGCTTCAACCGGTTAATGCCTCAGATGTATTCACGACAAGTTTGTGAGTAAGTTGATCTAGGGTGGTCTCAGTTGGATATGGCGAGTAGGTGAGAAGATGCTAGGGTGAAGGACCCGACACCTCATAGATAGGTTAGATCCTTTCTAGACTAGTCCACTCCATATATTTAGCATTGTTCTTTTTAATATGTGGGATGTTTGATCGTGACACTCCTCCTCACATATGATGAGTGAACCCATTTTCTTTGAGTGTTCTTGAGGGTATACCAGTTAGGCCGAGTCAAAGTGGCCATTCTGTAGGTGTCCACTAGCGTCCTAGGTGTACTGAGTCACACACATCACACACACCTCGAGAGTTTACCTATTTATACTCGAACTTATATGATTGCATTAACACTGAATGTGCCACTGATTAACTTCATGTCAGTACACTACTCTCAAATCACATATAAACGATAAAACTTGCATGAGTGACGTGCTTCAGAGTCGTGTGCATTGAATATGAACGAGCTTGTGTGAAATTCAGTTATGTTCTTGTATGTGAAGTGGTATAGTTATATTTCATGTGCATTGATTTCATGATTATTGGAGTATGTAGTTGTAGATACCACCCTGAGATTCATTCACGTCATTTGCTAGAGACTAGCAAAACGTTAGTTGGGGGTGTGATTACGCGTCAAAACTACATAATTGGATGTTTAACCCAAGCTTTACGGTTTATATTTTTAATTAAATATCTAAAATTGTCCAATATTTTAATAAAATTCCAAAATCATCATTCTTGAACTTTATTGCACTATTTATGAAGTTTTGATAATTTTTTGTAGTAGGAAAATTCCCGGGAACCAAAACCAATACCTGTTCGTATTTCGTACATAACTTTTCTGTCCAAGCTCCGATCAAGACGATTCAAATTTCTAGAGAAAGAGGAAAGGATTATCTACAACTTTCATGTTTTTAGTTTTGTGAGATACGGGCTACAGAAGAGCAGGATTTGCAATGAACATAGAACAAAAAAATATAATAATTCGGGTCCTCTAAATGGGTCAAATCTCTAGTCCGGGTCTAGGGCTTTCTTCCCCAATCTCTATTTATTCTTCTCTTCCCCTCTTTCCTAGCATGTGCCCTACACACCAAGCTTTTCTCTCCTCTCCTTTGCTCTTCTTCTTCTTCTTCTTCTTCTTTGGTTTTGTATTTTTTTCTTTCAATTCTGCTTTGTTCTCTTCTTTTCCTCTCTTCCCTCTTCTCCTTCCCTTGTCTGTTTCGCCCTTACCTTGCCTTCAACCCCTGCCCCGAGCCCTCCTACTGTGCTTCAATCTGCTGCAACCGAACCTCTGTTTTTATTTTAATTTTCTCCTTGAATTCTCCCCTACTCTCTTCCTCTCCCTCTTTGTTCTCCCTAAACTCCCTCTGCTTCCCTCTGCTTTGCTGCCAGCACCCGCTCCCTGAAGCTACTCCATCACAGCAACACCATACCAGATCCCCGAAGCCACTCCAGTGGAGACTCCTCTATAGCAGTTCCACACAGCAGCTGCAACCACCTTCGACAACACAGCAACAACACCCGAGAGCAAGCCAGCATCTTCTCCACTCTACTGCCAAGCCATACTCTGCTACAACCCGTGAAACACCAGTAGCAGTGTGTCTCTGCAGCTGCAACAACACCAGCACAACAGCCCCCTGTTTGATCACAGCAAGCCTTCCTCCACAGTAGCCAAAAGTCTCCCTCACAACCAGTAGCAGCAGCAACTTGAGAACCATCTGCTATGGCTTTTTTCCCTTTCTCCGTTTATTGCAATTGAATGTGTTTTGTTTTTAAATTATTTAGTTAGTTAAATAGAGTGTTGAAAATTTGTTTGAGTGATTGTTAAGTACTTTTACTTTATTTTATTTTATTGATGTTTAGTTCTTGATTATTTGAGATTTCTCAATTAATATTGTCATTAGATTGGTAGAGTTTAGTTTAGCTTCTTTCAATTATTTATTTATCATTCTTTTAATTTAAATTCTATTTTACTTCTAGCCAACTAATAATAGTAAAAAGAAAAGAGAATTTTTGTTTGAAGTTGTTTTTCCAAAATTTAGTCTTTTTATTGAATCTCGGGTTAGTTACGACCAATTTCGTCAAAGGTCGTATTTTTCAATTTTGTTAAAGTTCTTATTTTTATCTTTCGGTATCATTCAAAGTTTAGATTTTTGATGTATTTGCATTTTTGTTCGAGTTCTTGGTTTGAATTGTTGATCCGTATTAAAGGTTTGATTGTTAGTGCGTATGTGTTGATTGAGTTTCCATTCTTGTGTGTTTTAATTCCGTGTCCAAAGTTGCCATTTTTAATTAGTGCGTGTTTCGATGTTTCCTTAGGTAGATTAGAGTTTCCATTCTTGCATGTTTTAGTTCCATGTTTTAGGTTTCCAGTTTTTATTAACGCGTGTCCCAATGTTTCTTTAAGTAAACTAGGATTTCTAGTCTTGTTTCTTTTATTTAGTACATGTTAGTTTTAGGATTTTTAAATTACGTGCCATCTAATTTGTCAAAAGTAAAATTGAACAACTCTGAAAAAACTCCAAATCTGAACTGAGTTCAATGCATTTTTATTTTCGATTGGACAAACGTGAAATTGAGAACGCATTCCCTGAGGAGACGATCTAGCCCTTGGGCTTAATATTACACGATGTAACTCCTATACTTGGGATAACTTTCGAGCTGCTTATTTTTCGAGTGAGTCAGTTCATCCTAAAGGCTTCATACTTTTTGGTGAGCATGTCAATCCTACTCTCTCTAACATCTACGGTTCCCTTATAGGTAACCTCTAACTTGTCCCAAATTTCTTTATCTGATTTACAATTCATAACTTTATTGAATTCATTGGCATCTAAGGCATAATATAGCGCATTCATTGCACTAGAGTTAATTTGGATTTGTTTCATGTCTACATCATTCCATTCTTTTTCTTCTTTAGGGACTTTTTTTTGTCTACAGATTTGGTGGGAATCAAGTCACTATGTGTGACCACTTTCCATACTTTGTGATCCATGGTTAGCAAAAATATTCTTACTAGTTACTTCGAGAAGGTGTGGTTTTCACCGAAGAATATGGGAGGTCTAGATGAAGATCGGCCTTCGCCAACTGGGGATACTCCTAACTTTGTTGTAGGAATCTTTATGTAGCTACTTGTTAGGATATACTACAACCTACGCTCTGAGACCAATTGAAATTAGGATCTATTCTCAAGAGGGGGGTGAACTGGGTTATTTCAAAATTATTCACGGAATTTTAAATACTTCAACCCTTTAACTATTCAACGTTCTAATATATATATATATATATATATATATGTGTGTGTGTGTGTGTGTGTGTGTGTGTGTGTGTGTTTGTACAACAATTAGAACAATTTTAATTACAAGCCTTTACATATGAATATGGATATACAAACTAAATTTACAATATGAGATAACACATTCAGTTGAGCACTTGTTCGTATAATAACTTTCAGCTTGATTCAAGAAGATTCACAACAATGTACTCAAGAATAAATTTAGTGATTGATTTATGCCTTAATAAAAATCAATATTACGATCTAACTTTCAGCACATGTATTTTCTTTCAAAACAAATTTTGTAAAATACTTGTTTAGCTTCAGCATGTATACTTTATTCAGAAAATATGTTCACAAACAAGTTAATCCTTAGATTTTTTATTTTCAAAATCAAAGTTGTAAACTTTTCTAAATGTTGAAATCAATTCTTTGCTCTACAACTAATATATATTTGATCTCAAAAAAATTATATTCAGCTAGCTCACTATGTTTAATAAGATTCTTCTTTTCAACAAATTTTCAAATACTTAGCTCATCCTCAAATATTCAACAAGATTTAATATTGAGCACGAGATAATATTTGGCAAGTTCTTATAAAAATAAAATTATGCACGCAATTTATAACTTGCATAAAATAAAAAGAGTAGGGAAGAAGAAGCCAAACACCGTTGTTTTTACAAGGTTCGGCCGTAGCCTACGTCCTTGCCTCTAGCAACACGCTTTGAGGATTTTCTTTACCAACTTCGTTACACAGTGAAGTTGCAACCTCTCTCCATCAAAGGTGGAGTTTGCCTCTCTAACGAGAATCCTCTCCTGCTAGGCAACGATTCAATCCTCTCAACTGTAAAAAATAAAAGAAAAAATAAATGCTTGCTTGTACAAGAAAAAACTCCTTAAACGAGCAGATTAGTAAACGTTAGATTCAAAAATAATACTTCAAGAATAATATGAAAGTTGAAGCTCAAAGTATATCACCAAAACTGATTGAAAGATGTTAGTTTTGAAGATCAAATTAGCCTTTTCCAAGTGAAAGAATCAAGAACACAACAATAGCCTTTCAGCAAAGAGAAATAAAAGTGAGTTATGCGTGCTGTTGCTTTTCTATTCATGTTCTTAACCTAATGTGCAAGAATAATATGTTTAAATAGAGCAATAGTGTTTCAAAAAGTTTCCCTTGAACTTTATCCCAATTTGGAAACCATTCGCATAAGATTTTGAAACAAGATCAACGCTGTTTAATGTTTAAACACTCACATCAGTCGCCTATCCCCGAAGGGTCAGTCGCCTATGCTCCTTTAAAATCAGTGCATTATGATTGTTAGAATGAGGTTAGTCAACTATGCCTGATAGGTTAGTCGCTTGTGCCTATTTTGTTTGAATATTTTCAAACACAGAAGCTCCATAGTCGCCTGTCCTTTCAGAAAACCTTTTTTTCAATGATTTTTGGTTCCAAACTTAATTCATATATTTGAAAACTCATTTTGGACTTTGAGAATATATTTTTCACGAAAAAAGATTAGGTATCTAAGTCCAATTACATTTCATAGGAACATCAATCAATCATTATTGAGTTTTGAAGTACTTACATAAGTCTTTCATACGATTTTCTTATCTTAGTGTCTAAGTCTTTATGTTGTGAAGCTTCCAATATATCTTCTGAGTTTCATGCACTACTTGAACAAGCTTCATGTCTCACATGACTTGAACCTTCGTGTTTATGATGTCTCATTGCCTTAACTATAATTTTCCATTTAGATTCTTCAAGTGTATCCACTTGAAACCATAAGATCACTTAAGTCCTGAAACTTATACTCACAAAGACATGTTAAGTAACCTTGATTTTTTATCATCAAAACGAAATCAAACTTTGTTAGGCCAACACACACACACACACACACACACTCATATACTCACACACATATTAATTTTAATAAACATGAAGTAAGCATTCATAAATGCATAAATGTCTATGAATTAACACACACACACACATATACATTAATATATATATATATATATATATATATATTCATATTGTTCGAAATGATGTTATTCCAAAAGGGGGAGAATTGGTAGTTTAAAAAAATTAATCAAATATCTAGACAACTAACTTAGTTAATGCTTGAGTTCAAAGTATGTAAAAGCAATCTCAAAATATATAATGCACTTGTGTGGAAATAAAATAGTATAGGGAATGAGAGAGCAACACTAGGATTTTACAATGTTCAACGATACCAGCTTATGTCCTTGCCTAAATAAAATTGTCTGGCGACTCCACTAACTGCTCCTTTAATAGGCAGGGCTATCTCTCCCTTGTACTCAACGGAGATGCCTTTATAATCCCTCCTTATCCTTGGATAGAGATGCCTTTACACAACCTCAAGCAATATACCCTTTCTTGAGATGATTCACACATGAACCGTTGTTGTAGACTAAAGAATCAAATGATGTACAAGTGAATGCTTTTTAATAGAGCTAATGAGTACAACAAAAATTCAACTTTAATAGACTCCCAAATGAATATGAATGAATCTCAAAGGAAAAACAAGGTTTTCTCTATGGTGTTTGGGAAATATTTGTGTGAGAGAACTTGAATATGATGCAAATGATATTCTCAAAATAATTAATAATCAATCAACCTTTGAATAACTCTAGAAGCCTTGTATTTATAGGCAAGGTCGAGTTATAGTCGTTATATGACCATTGGATGAGTTTATTTATATTTTATTTTCTAAAATATGACCATTTTAAAGCCATTTTACTTTTTCCCAAGAGATTCAATCACCCGGATTAGGATTCGGTTGCCTGGATTGCTGGATATTTTCCAATTCATGATTTTCGATTGCTTGGCCTTATGATCCGGTCGCCTGGAGTATAGTGATTTTCAAATTTTGATTTCTTACGATTTTTGGTCACCCAGATTGAGGATTTGGTCTCCCAAATTGCTTGAAATTTGTATTTCTATTTGGCTTTTCATTCTTAAAAGCATTTTAAGTCTTTTAAATGATTTTAGAATTTAATAAAATGATTTTTCATAAAAGTTTCAGTGCCTAGAGTCCAACTAAGGTCAAGTTTAAGCTTCTTCACATAATCATGTGAAATGTACTTACAAGGCTTCCTAAATGCAATATACATAGAAAAATTTTTAAGTCTTCAACCTTGATCTTCAAGGGCTCCATGAAATTGGTCAAGTAATGTTAGCTTGAATGCTTCATGGCTTTCAATTTGCATCAGTCATTGTGCTTACATAAAACGTCATTCTTGTGAACATACTTAAAACACAATTAGGATGTCTTGTTTTGTCATTATCAAAACGAGATAAGGCTCAAAAAGACAAAAATCTCCCTCTTTTTGATGATGACAAACACATGAGCAAAATAAGATAGCCTTGACAAGGCTTCCCCTCACAATATGCATAAATCTAAAAAGATACGCAATGTACATCTCAATTTAGGCATATTCACATGAAGACTTAGAATTTGTCAAGTTTAAAAACTTTTGATCTTAGCTTAGTTTGCATTTAGCTTTGAATATGATTCTGAAAATATTTTTAGCCATTGTGTGCTATATGATACAAGCATATGGCAAAGTTCAGTACATGAGTATCATATTCCTACATATGATTCATATGAGCCAGAACAAGTCATTATGCTTTAAAAAACACATGCACAATAAATGCTTGATGGAAATTTAAGCCAAACGTTAGGTGAGCATACAAAAATGGATTTTTCATAATTTTCCAAAAAAAAATCTCCGCCTTTTGATATCATGAAAAGGTGTTAGGAATTAAAATAGTTGTTTACTTCAAAATCTCCCCCCTTTTGACGTTAAGGCTAGTTTAGATGAAATGAATCACTTATACTTATCATAGATGACGTCATTTAAATATTCCAACTAGTATAAGCAACCATATAGAGCATAAATGCATCAAAAAACTAATATTAAGTCATATTCAATGTTCGTGAATCCTTATGAACAACCATATATATACTTGAATCCATAGATGTCATATATGATGTGTGTTCTCATGCATGCATATATGTAGTTTCTTATTTACGGCTTCCATTTTGCATCCTTCACTTGTACTTCCATAATTATAAATCTCTATATTCACTAAGTACACAAGTGGGATGCAATTTTTTTTTTTTTTTTTTCATAAACAAAATAGAGATCAAGCTAAAAAAGACAATAATCTCCCCCATTTTGATGATGATAAACCCAAGAGCAAAATTGGGTTCGCCTAACAAGGTTCCCCGTGACAATGTGCATAATTTAAAAGATTATCAATAAAATTCATTTTCACAGATGAAGACTTTAGAAATTTCCAAGTTACAAATTTAAGCTCAGTGGTTCAATGTGCAGTATATTTTTGAAGCTTACGTAAAAAATATTCAATTAAGCACATTTATCAATTTCCATTTTTGTAAAACAAAAGCAGGAGAATAAATGAATTTTTATTTTGCTCATAGATCCTCTCCCCATTTTGTCATCAGTAGTAGGGTAAAAAGAAATTTTATTTGAGAAAGAGAACATGTAAACTTTCTCCCCTTTTCCATTGAATTTTAGAAATATCATGACAAAACGAATTGAAGGAAATTACAAAACACATTTCATGAATGCTTTTAAGTTGAAGGCAAGAGATAAGATATATATTTTACAAAATTGGTTCTTCCCAAAAAAAAAAAAAAAAAAAAACAAAAACAAACAAAAAAAATTCCCCTTTAATACTAATAATGAGTGCTGGGGACAATGCTTGCAATATAATAATTTCAATCACTAAAGTTCAAGCAAACATAATTTTTCTGGTACTCGTTTAAGCAGAAACATTTCATGAATTAACTAGAAAACTCAACCATATAGATCCTAAAAAACATCAGAAATTTAAATACGTACAAGATCATATGGAAAATTTTAAAAGATTGTAGCAAGCAACAAGTTATCACCTAAGTTTTTCAATAAAATCATCATGCTTTTAGTATAGGCCACATAAATCTCAATATAGATCTAAACCAAAAAAAAAGAAAGTGTGGGTGAGCACAATAAGATATGGAAATTCAATTTGACGGGCTCCCCCTTTCAATTTGAGTGCTAGCTTAGATGCAATAAATTGCATATACTTTTAAAATGTTTCTACTGGATATTGACTAGAATAATTTTATACGTCCAGTAGAATCATTCCTATAGGGCACATATGCATAAGAAAACGATATTAAATCATTTTGTGATCATAAACAACAAGAACAATCCATATCATCTTATAAATCTGTAAAAACAGGATATGATGTTCATGGTTTTCACATGAGCCTAGGATTTAAAAACAAAAACAATGATGATCTGATGCATATGTTATCCACAAGAATGTTATATTAAAGCTTTTATTTTCTCTAATGATGGGGCTCACCTCCCTGGTATATTCTCAAGCACACATAAGTGCATTTATGGTCAAGGATGAATTTCATTTAAGAACACTCCTCATATGTTCATCCTTCACGATAAGACTTAGCAAGCAAGAGATTATAGGCATTTGGCACGATAGGTATTCCAAAATACCATCATGACTCAAAAGTAAAACCAATAGAATAATAGTGCATATGAGTCCATGGGGGAAGTGAATTTAATCCTTTTTCTTAAGGATGGGGCTTAAGCTTCCCTATATATTTGCATGCACACATACCTGCAATTAGTTCAAGGATGATGTTCATTTACACGCACTCATCATATATTTATCTTTCAAGAGATTTTCAGCATGTAGCAAATATTAGACTTTTAGCATATAGACATGACATACTGCATTTCAATTAGCACTTGATAGCTAGTCAAGGTCATACTCAAAAATTATGCAATAGGGGTTCAATATAAAGATGACGCAACTCAAAATACACAATGAATGTGTTACAAATGAAAACTCCCCCTATGTCATGCATTTGATCTAGTTTATAGACCATCATCAAAATATGCGTCGTTTAAATACAAGGATGATGTTTTACTATTTAGGTATTGAGTGAAAGTATATAACCCAAATATTTGGATCAAATGGTGTCCGTGAACTAGAATTTCCTACCTAAGTCTATAACATCTATACATGTTTTCAATTTATATAGCATTTTGGATTTAACATGTACTGATCTATTCAATTAATTAGCATGCATTAAATATATTCATTTTGTCCAACCAGAAGGCAATGGATTTCAAGCCATGATCATTAAGCATGCATCAATAGTGAATATTCAGTAATGGAAAAATACATATAACATTGTAAATGACCACTTAAGATAAAATATTATGTTCAACATGGTCACAAATTTGAATATGCATAAGACTTCTAAAACTATCTAGAATTCAAAAATAAGTCTTATGAAATCATGATCTCAGTTTACTAGATGGCATGTGATTATATGATCATTCAATTCAACATGCAAGATCCTCGTTAACTACCAGCATGCAATTCACAATATTGCATTAGCCATGCAGTTGGCATTCAAAACAAGCATGCATACTAGTATGGCTCAAATAGCAATTTTTGTTATAAATTATCCTTCCATCAGATAATATAATCAATAAGTAAAGAATGGATAGTAGCATTCAGCTCATGAAAATCATCCAATATAATTAAGTTGGCAATGAGATATATTGAAAGTATGCACAATATAATACGATATTTATTGGATGAAATTTTAAATCATGCTGGTCCCCTTTCTCATTCAACTCATTAGCCAAAGAATTATATATTCAATTAGCAATATTTGGCATAACTAATATTTTCTACTAGGGGATGAGTTTTAAATGCATTTGAATATGATTCATCATATAAGCTCAATGAAGAGTTTAGGGATATATGATACGTAGCATAGATTGATTTCCTATAACTCAATTCAATTCGGTGGACAAAAAAAAAATGCTATATTTAAAATTATTTAAACTTTAAGCATATATATATATATATATATATATATATATATATATATATATATCATTACGAATTATTTCCCCAATTAAGAGTCATTGACCATGTGAAGGGGATTTACACATTAAAGCAGGCAATAGCCAATATTTTCAAAAGTTAACCAATGATAATATATATGATTTAAGCAATTGGATTGGATATTATCAATTAAGATTTTCATATTGACACGCTTTTCTAAAAATCTTAGCATAACAATAGTGTATACTAAAATTTAAAAATTTAGGCATAAAACACTATTTAAGCATGTAAAGCATTATAACCCCTTTTTTTAAATAAATTCAAACATCTTTTGAGCATTAATAAAGTTTCTCTTGAAGACTCTTCAAAAGATAACATGCAATCATAATATGATTCAAGTAAAAAGATTTAACACAATATACATCATATGAATCATTTCATGAAACATCCAATAAAGTATAAGGAGGATAGATATACCTTTACATTTTACTCCTTAGTCGTTTAAGCTCGAAACCATTGGAAATGATGATCTTCTCTCTCTCGGTCCTCTTATTATTCCCAAAAATTCCTTAGTACTATTACAAGATATAATTCTTTTAAAAAACATTAGTAACTAAGATACAATATGAAATGCATGACACTCAAAATGATATGCATTGAATTTATGTCACGCTCATTCAAATCATTTTCAAGTATGGGAAACTTTGCGTTTCAAAAACATTTTCCTTGAGATACAAAATTCTTTATCAAACACTTTCCAAATCCTCCAATGAACTAATTCAAAAAGAAAAACTCATTTTCAATATCCAAATAGTAAAAATCTACATAATCAAAACAATCCAGGATATGTAAAGGAATAACCCTCAAAATAGGGATACACCAAAAACAAGCCTTTGCAATCTTTATGCAAAAGCGGTTAAGTTTATTGCACCCGGCCTCTGATACCACTTAAGAGATATGGTGTGATCCCAATAGGGGGTGAATTGAGATTTAAAAATATTTTTCTGATTTGAACTTCACCAATTCACCACATTAAATCTTATTTAAGAATTAAAATGTGTAAAAAAAATAAGAATGACAATAAATAAACATTCATACACATGTGAAAATTAAAGTGTGGAATTTAAATGTGATAGAGATAGATAGAGAGAGAGAGAGAGAGAGAGAGAGAGAGAGAGAGAGAGAGAGTGAGTGAGTGAGAGCCAGAGAGAAGATTTGTTATCAGGGTTCAGCCAATCCTGCCTACGTCCCCGCCTCAAGCCAAACCAGCTTAGAGGATTCCCCTACCTTTGCTCACTTATAGGGTGGGGTGACAGCATTACAACCTCTCCTAAGGTTAGTATGAGGTTAAGTGTGAGCTTCAAATTTAATCATGAGATGCATGTATAATTAAACATAATTAATTATTACAACCCAAAGATAAATAAAGCCTTCAAGCTTGCTCTCTTGAGTCCCATGGAATACATTGATTGGTGCGAATTTGAAGTGCATTTACGACTTCCATTTTGCATCCTTCACTTGTGCTTCCAAAATTATAAACCTCTATATTCACTAAGTACACAAGTGAGATGTTGTTGTTTGTCATAATCGAAAAAGACATCAGACTCAGAAAGTCAACATAGTTTCTAACAAGGATTAAGTAAATTCATACATCCAGCATTCAACATCCTACATAATAACACTCAACTAGCATGCAACACCTAATAACAACTACGCAGCTTGCAGTTTCCATTATGATGATAGCCACTCATATATCATCCATCTGGCATGCAACATCCTATTGATCATCAACTAATCAGCATGTAATTCCCATTATATCAATATCTTGTCAGCATACAATCAATTGCATATTGTCATTTTATTATCATTGATCATAGAGTCACCTGCATATGACATTCTAATGAGCATGCAATAGCCAACAAGGCTACACTCAATCAGCATGTAATAACTATGCAGTAACAACCATTAACTATCTAGCATGTAATATAATCCATCATAAAAATGGACTACATCATGCATGCAGAAGCTATAAGTATTCAATAGTAACAACATTCACACATTGGTCTACATCCAGCATGTAGAAACTATAAGTATTCAGTAGTGACAACATTCACACAATGGTCAGCATCTAGTATGCAGAAGCTTGCCTATATCTGTCTAATCAGCATGCAATTCTCAATAGGCCAGTGTCCATTGGTCGAATATTTCATCATCATGCAATCATAATTAAGGATTATGCCATGTTATATCAGTCATTATTTGATGGGTTCAAGAAGAGAATGTTTTAATATATATATATATATATATATATATATAATAACACCAAATTGTTTTTGAACAATATTAAAATAAAAAGCCTTTCCCCCTGAATATTTGCAATCCCTTAATCATCATCTTCTTCTGATGAGCTTTCCTCGTCCTTAGATGAGCTTTCTTCCATAGGATCTTCTCTTTTAAAAGAATAAGAGCCTTCAAACATGTCAAATTTATCGTTGAGGATCTGAAAATTCGTTTGCACGGATTCATTGAGCGTATTAATATCCTCGCAAATTGTGTAGAGTTTAAGGTCTACATTGTAACAAAAAAAAAAAAAATTAAATGCTCCTAAAAGGATTGCAATTGAGGTGAGGAGTTCCGAAGGATTTTTTATGGCATATCCAGGCACCTGAGGATCAACATGAGGATTATTCATGTGAGTGTGTCCAGGTTCCTCTACAATGGGCTCATCCATTCTTTTGAGCAGGGGAAGCTTAGCCACCTAGATACCATCAACATTCAATTTCACTGTGGTGGATGTGAAGATCTTAGATGAACAACAAGGGATGAACAAGGAGGAGAAACGATCAAAGTTGAGTTTTTCAAAAATTCGATTTCACATTCCTCTGTAAGGAAGAATAATTATCTTAGCACTTTCTTTTGCAACCATCGAGTGAATGATAAGATTGTGTAGATCTATGCATTTGCCAGTATATAGGCACCACATAATGAAGCAGTCTAAATATGAGATACAGTCTCAGGATCTACCTTTGAGAAGAATATTATATAACAAAAAAGGTGGATTTTGCTTGCTTCAATAGTGAAAAGCTTATGGGCTAGAGGATATCCTAGGTTTATTACGAATTCTTCCATCATAGGCGGCAGGAATTGCTGAGGGGTAAAACTTTGCTCCATGACCCAAGTGTTTCCTATATATGGACACTCAAAGCCTTTAGTTCTAGACAAAAAAATTATGCGATCATTTTGGCATCGAATCTAAATGGTTTGTGAAGAACTTGGGTAAAGCAAGAATTTTCATTGTGGTGTAGATTAACATAGAATAAGCAAACTAGGTTAGGAAAAATGTCCTTGAGCTGATAAAACAGGAAACAATCCCAACATAGACGAGTAAACATTTGACCAATGTTCAGAAAGTACTTATTTATAAATGTGAAGTCAAGAACTTCACCTATAAATAGTTCAAGAGTTTGATGTTTCCTATGATACAGGTTTTTAGCCCTTGATGATGTGAACTAGCGGCCAAAACCTTTTCCTCTGTCATGGCTAGAGGATTTCCTCATGTCACTTACCCTTTTCCCCCTTGGCCTAGTGAAATGATGTAATAGGGTTTTGTGCATGGAGGGATATTAATTGTCAACGATTAGGTCAACTAGATTGAGATTCGATTGCCTAAATCCTACACATAAACATTCAGCCACTCGAATCTAAGATTCCATCACCCAAATCTCAGAAAAAAACATTTGATTGACTGGATTACACTTTTGGTCACCGAAACTTGGCCGTACTTCTATATTTTGAACACTTGATTGCATAGCCAAATGTCTTCAGGCAATTGCCCTGACATGCAATAGGCCTAATTCATGTCTTATGGTGATTAATTTATCTTCTTGAAGCAATTTAGTGAATATATCAGCCCATTGCTCATCGTTTTACACAAACTCAAGTACTATATCTCCTTTTTGCACTTTATCACGAATGAAGTGATGTCTAATTCCAATATTGTTGACTTTGGTGCAATCCCAAAAAGGGGAGTGAATTGGAGATTTAAAAATTCTTCATTGGTTTAACTAATCCAACAATAGTATTACACAACCTAAGGGTAGTCTAAATATGTATGAAATTGTAGAGATGATATATCAATTAATTTTTAGCACATGCAAGGCAATTCCTGTATCTCTCAACAAAACACAATAACGTGTCAACTAGATATACAGTATATCCAGCGAAGAAATTAAATCAAGCACAAAGCAAAATATAAAGCAAGGAAAGAAAAGGTGACACCAAATATTTTATTAGGGTTTGGCCAACTGTGCCTACGTCCCAGCCTCGGCTCACAAGCCCAAGGATTACAACTATTGCTCACTTAACGGGTGGAGCGGCAGCGTTTACAACTATGTCAAATTAAAGCAGGGTTGACCTCAACCTTTACACACTTTCCTTGCGGGGCGATGAAGGCCCTAAACAAATGATCCTTCTAGGCTAGATCAAACCCCCTTAGGTTACACCTGGAATACAACAGATAGTTGAAATTTGCGTACAATTTAAATGCTTCCACACAAACATATATGTACCACAATACAATCCATATAAATATGCACTCACAGATGGTATGGATTTAATGCTCAAGTGAGATCTAATATGTAAACTCTCCAAAATGTGTGAGTGAACGTATATATGAGAGTTTCAATCTTTGATTCAAGTTATGATATTCAACAAACAGTTTATCTAAGGAAGTTAAAAACAATCCAAGTCAAATATCTCAAAGATTTTGCAAATGAAGGACACGATAGCTATTTGGATTGAGTTTGACAAAATCAATATCAAGGATAATATGCACGCTTTCAAGTCATGCAATATAAGTGTCAAGACTAGCAAGCGAAAATCGAGATCTTCCCAATCGAGTATTTATAAATGAAATACTATGGGAAAGATCAAATAAGCAAAAACTCTCAAAATGGTTTTTCAAAATGTATGCATATGATAGAGTATTTTCCAAAGGAAGGATTTGTAAAAATGTATGCAATAACAAAAATCACTTCCCTTCTATCTTGCAATTGATTTGCAAGTGATGGGAACAAATAAAACCAACACTTAATCTCAAAAGATGTTTACAATAAGAGAGTATGAATGAGTTTTTTTCACAAATATGAGCTTGGAATAAAAATATTATAGCAAAATAGTATGAAAAAATTTGAGAGGAAAAATTATAATCACTTTTTCTAATCTAGTTATTAATTAGGTCAAATGAAATGCTATATATATAGGAACCCTTAAAATTTTGATCAATGGGGACCTATTTGGAATTTTGAAAAATGTTTAATGACCTTTTAACCCCATTTACTCTTAATTACCATAGTTAAAAAATACACAACCCGATAGTTTTGGTATAGCTCGGTCGCCCAAACACTCACATACAAAAAAGCTACTTTTGAAGTTCGGGTGCTTGAGGTTAAGTTTGGGCAGCTGAAGTCAAGACGATTTTCAAAATGTTCGAGATTCAATCACTTGAACCTAATTTTGGTCTACCGAACCTTTCAGTTTAGTCGCCTGAGGTCAAAATGACCGTGGAATTTGGGCACCCGAGGACGTTGGAAAAAGTAAGGATTGGAGTTCGGTCGATCAAGGACACTTAGTCACCTGAAGTCAGGTCAACACAGCTGACTTTTCCACGTTCGCTCGACTGAGGCGTTTTCAATGCACAAGTTCAGTCGCCTAAAACCCTTACATTTTTAAGATTATGTCCTATTTATGATTTAAAGTTCACCCTTGATTACATAGTTGATAGTGAGGGGTTATTCTAAGTGCTTGTGCCAGGACCTAGGGTTTATCTAAGGTCTTGAGCATTTAGTTCTATCATGCATGTGATGCGGTTATTATAGACCATATTATATTACAGACCGAGAAAAAAAATGAATCCAAATACAATATCAAATAGGTCTTCATTCTTTTGTTTCTTTAGATGTCATATATATGAAGCATGATCTTTGTTGTCTGTATGCCCTCCTTGAGTTCCAACCATCAGTGCATGCTAAGAATGAACCTGTTCAAGAAGCTCCGTGCACAGGTGAGAAACATTGGTTTTGTCATAATCAAAATGGGATCAGACTCATAGAGTCAACAAATATATTTAGTTCGTGAATGTTGTTGGCTTTTTTAGTGTGATCATTGTTTTAATGCTAACCAAGCATCTATATCTTATATGTGTACTTAGTTTGTGAACATGTTCATATTTCGGCACGCACATAAGGATTAAGGGAAATGGAGGACAAGATGGATCTTAATGCACATAAACCTGGAATACTCATTCAAGTAAAGAGCAAAAGATTAAGAAGAAGACATTTAATTCAATTGTATTGCATTTAGTTTTATATTTTTGTTTGTCATAATTTGCATATCATGCATTATGTGAATGCTATGCTCAGATGACCATAGATTTACCGTAGGGAATCGAACAAAGGCCATAGATTGACCGTAGGACATAATACCCTTGCTCTAAAATGCTATAACTTATTCACAAGGGTTTTAAAATGTCACAATTAGGGCAAGAATGACTTTGATGGACCGATGCAAGGTTTTTGGGCTTAATTAAAAGTCTTAGTCAACCGATCGATTTTTGAACTGGACTTCAACGGTCAACTGAACTGAGAAGTTTATCAATGTCAAAAGCTTGGTTGACCGAACCCTTGGCAATATAAGTGCTTTGGTTGATTGAATCAATCAGAAGTCAACATGTCGACTTCGCTCGGTTGACTTCGTTCGGTTGACCATTCTGAAATGAACGTACCGTGCATAGTTGACCAAACTAGAACGTGTCTGTCCCTTAACTACTTGTATGACCTTTTGTGTTGTTCAAACTGGTTACGTTTGACTGAACCATGTGAATGGTTAACTGAACCTTAGCCATGGTGGACCAAACTTACGAAGGATCCAAAATTGCCTTGAGGTGGTTGACCATATCTTCAGTTCAAAACTGCCATGGTCAACTGAACCTGTTAAAGTGGTCAATGAAACCTCTCGAGTTGGAAATTTTTTTACCACAGTTAAATAGGGTTAATTTTTGTTGAACATAATTAAACAATTCCAAAAATTCCCGTTATGTCCCCAACTGTCATATTTTTCCCAATATCTATATATACCCCCTCAAAACTCATAAATAGCAAGGTAATTAGTCCAAAAGTTCTCTGAAATTTTTATACCTTATTTTTGTCCCTTCAAGCTAGATTTTCGTCCTCTCTTAGTTGTTTATTTTGAAAATCATTTTCAAATAGAGTGTTTTATTTATCTTGTGCATTTTGTTTTACTCTCATCTTGCATTCATTTTTCAAGTCATTTCTTTTGAGAGTAAATCCATAGTTTTCTCCCACATATTTCATTTGATAAATATTTTAGGGAGTTAATATTATTTTCTTGTGAATCATGCACATCCATTGCAGGATTCAAAGGTTCATTTACTTGTGCTTGCGAAAATATTTTTGAGCCATAAACCCTAGATTCTCCAGCGCCTTACTGGGAAAAATATTTTTGGAGAAATTTCTTATTTGGGCATAAAATCTTTGTGCACTCATCATACACATTTTTTTTTCTACTCAAAGATTATATTGACCAAAACACCATACTCACACTGAGCTTATATTCACATCATATGTGAGTATTAATTGATTGTGTGTAGTGGTACATATCTTCTTAGTGTATGAAGCATTTGTTTGTACAAAAAAGATATTTGAATACTTGTTGTATTCCCGATGCATGGTCGGAAGAGCGAGACTTGCCTTGTGAAAAGTCTCGGACTTGCGTAGACTCGGTTAGGAGAGCACCAGATTGGTTCATACTCGGTTAGCAGAACTAGGTACACCAGCCTATAAGGTGCTGTAAACGGTGTCACTCTACTCATGAAGTGGGCAACTAGTGGAATGCTCTTGCATGTGAGCTTGAGGCGGTGATGTAGGCTAGTTTGGTTGAACCTTGATAATATTTAATGTGCCTGATTTTAATTCCCACTATTATTTTCTGCACTTGAATGTTTATGTGTTTATTATTGTGAATGATTGAGAAATATTGAGATTGCTTTAATTATTTAAATATATGCTCAGTTAATTACCAGTGTGATTGGGATTGCATAGACAGACCTTAGGTTGCATAATATTGTTGTCATCTGGTTTAACTTAGGCATAAATTTTTAAATACCTAATTCACCTCCTTCATGGAATACACCAATTTCGACAAATGTGATATAGGATTTTTTTAGATGTTGATAGCACTGGTATTATCGCATTTTATTGATGTTGTATCATAATATAGTTCATAAGCCTTAAGTTGATGTTTCACATATAAGACTTGCGCACAACAACTACCGGCAGCGACATATTCAACCTCAATAGTGCATAGGGCAACTGAGTTTTGTTTTTTGGAGAACCAAGAGGCAAAAGCTTGACCCAAGAAATGACATGTTCCACTCGTGCTTTGTTGATCAAATTTGCTCTCGGAAAAGTTTGCATCAGAGTAACTAATTATGGGAGATGAAGTAAACCTTGGATACTATAATCATAAGTCAATATTGCCAATTAGGTACCATAGTATTCGTTTAACCAATGATTAAATGTGACTCTTTTGGTGCAATTTGAAACCTTGCTCACATATAGACACTGAACATTATATCTGGTCTTCTACCTGTTAAATAAAGCAGACTTCCAATCATGCCTCAATTGAGCTTAACATCTACCAATATACATTGCTCATCTTTGTCAAGCTTAGTGGAAGGGCTCACAAAGGTTCCCAATACCTTGCCATCTTCCAATTTAAATTTCTTGAGCATTTCCTACACGTATTTTGGCTGGTTAATGAATGTGCCATTTTCTTCTTATTTAATTTGAAGTCCAAGAAAGAAAGTGAGCTCCCCCATCATGCTTGTTTCAAATTTTTTTTGTTTGCGTTTGGGAAACTCATTGCACATGTCCTCATTAGTAGCACGAAATATAATATCATCTATATATACTTGGACAAGAAGCATGTTTTCATTTTTGATTTTGATAAATAGATTAGTATCAATTTTCCCTCTTGAAATACCATTGTTTTGGAGAAAACCACTCAACCTCTCACACCAAGCTCTGAGAGCTTACTTTAAACCATACAAGGCATTAGATAGTTTAAAAACATGATTGGGATATTGATAACTCTCAAAACTCGGAGGTTGCTCAACATAGACTTCCTCATTTATGAAGTCATTTATAAAGCTTTTTTTAACATCAATTTTATATAACTTAAACTCCTCATAGGATGCATATGCAAGCAACATGCGAATGAATTCCATCCTAGCCAGTGGTGCATAGGTTTCTTCTAAATCTATTTCTTCGTCTTGATTGTATCCTTGTGCCACTTGCCTTGTTTTGTTTGGAAAAACAACTCCATTTTCATCCTTCTAGTTTCTATAGATCTATTTCATTCCTATGATGGTGTGATCATTTGGCTTAGGAACTAAGGTCCATACTTTGTCTTTTTCAAAGTAGTTCAACTCTTCTTGCATTGATAAGACCCACAAGATTCATCTTCTATTGCATCATGAATATTGTTGGGTCATTCTTCAGATAAGAATGTGAAATGACTACAAATTTTTTTGAGAGATGAACGAGTTGTTATCCCACATGACCAAAGATTTGGTCCTTTGAGTGGCCCTTCACAAACTTCCATTCCTTGGGCAACTCATGAACTTTACTCTCTTCTTGTTTATCATCATCAAATGCCTCTTTGATCTTAATACTCTCTTTTATATCATTATTGATTCTTAAATTCTCTAAGTCCTTTCTAATGTCAAGATCATCATCAACGTTTTTCTTGGTGGAGAAAGGATTAGATTCCTCAAACACAAAATTGATTGATTCTATAACAATCAAAGTTTTTGCATTAAATACTCTAAAAGCTTTATTGTCTTAAGCATATCCAAAAAAGATTCCTTTATTCGAGTTAGCATCAAATTTTCCTAACTCATTCTTGTTATTCAAGATGAAGCACTACTATCCAAAAACATAAAAATATGATATGTTAGGTCTTGTTGCTTTCCATAGCTCATATAGGGTTTTATTTAAGTTTGACCTGATTGAAACTATGTTCATAACATAACAAGTGGGATTTACCACTGCGGCCCAAAACTATTTTGGCAAGTTATGTTCATTAATCATTGTCCTAGCCATTTCTTGCAGAGATCCATTATTTCTCTCCATGATTCCATTGTGTTGGGGAGTTTTAGGTGCTGAGAAGTAATGTGATATGTCATTTATATCACATAACTTTTCCCTGTCCTTATTCTTAAAGTCTCCTCCTCTATCACTTCGAATGTGTGTAATTATATAGCCTTTCTTATTTTGAAATTTTCTATATAGTTTAGCAAACATTTCAGACACTTCATCCTTAGATGCTATAAGTAAAACCCATGTAAATCTAGGGTAATCATCTACAATGATGAAAGCATAAGTCTTTCCTCTTAGACTTTGGATTTTAGTTGGACCAAAGAGATTTAGTAGTTCTAGTGACCTACTGGTGGAGTTAAACTGCTTCTTTTTTAATTTTGACTTGGTTTGTTTACCACGTTGACAAGCTTCACAACTCTTGTCCTTTACAAATTCAGTTTTTGGTGGGCCTTTAACTAAGTCACCATTGACTAGTTTTGAAAGAAGATCCATGCTAACATGACCTAACCTCCTATGTCATAACCAACTAGATTCACTTGTAGCTGAAAAGTAGTTTACATCTTGTGAAGCTAAGTTTTCAAAACTAGTGGTGTAGACATTTTCAAAATGACTTGCAACAAAAAGCACTTTATGATCATCTACATTTTCAACAATGCAACTATCCTTTTGAAGGTAATATTAAAACCTTTGTCACACAGTTGGCTAATACTCAATAAACTATGCTTTAATCCTTCAACAAGCAACACATTTTCAATAGTAATGGAAGGTTCCTTACCAACCTTTCCGACACCAATGATTTTTCCTTTGACATTATCTCCAAAGGTGACATGTCCTCCTTGCTTTGGCGTAATAGATGTGAATTTTGATTTGTCTCCCGCTATGTGCCTTAACCATCCACTATCCAGGTACTATTTATCTTTGGAGGACGAGGACCAAAAGCATACCTAGCAAAAAAAATTAGGTGACTTTCTTTGGTACCCAAATTTTCTTGGGTCCTTAAGGGTTATAGTTAGATTCATGTTTTACTTTCCAAACCATTTTATTTTAACATCTTTGATTTTTAATGGGCATTCAAATTTAATGTGTCATTTCTTTTTGCATAGATGACATGTAGTATAAACATAAGTATTGCTAGAAGGGTTATAGGATTTTGACTCCTTTACAAAATAGCCAATATACAGATTTTTCTTTTTCTTATTTTGTTTGCCATTAAAACCAATGCCTTCTTTATCTAAAGATCTTCTTTAAGCACTTACAATGTTTTCAAAATTATTTTTTTCCATTTGTAAACTTGTAGATAATTTTGGAATTTTCTTCCAATTTTCTTTCTATGTTTGCAACTTTCAAATCCTTGTTCTTTATAAGAGTCGTAAAGATTATTTCAGGTTTTCTAAGTCAATAGTTAAATTCTTATTTTTAATTTTTAGAGTGGTGTTTTTCTTGGATATTTTAACAAGAATCTTATGTACGTTCAATAGTTCCATTTGAAATTCATTAAATAAAGGCACACTATCATTACATGAATCATCACTGGAATCAATATATGAGCTAGGAGAAGGGAAATGTACCTTGTTATCATCAAATGCCATTAAATAGAGGTTTGCCCATTCTTGATCACTCGACTCTCTATCTTAATTGCACAAGTTGAATTCATCCCACGTAGTTGCCCTCATTGCCTACTTTTTCTTCTTGGGGTCCTTCTTGAGTAGAGGACACTCTGTCTTAATATGCCCCTCCTTTTTATAGTTGTAGCAAATGGGAGGATTTGACTCTCGCTTACTCAATTCCCCTTTCTCCATTCTTGAGCCTTGGAATTTTTTAGCGAATTTCATGTTTTTCTTGAAAAGCTTTCTAAGTCTTTTAGTTCAGAGTTGCATGCAATTGTCTAAATCCTGATCGTCTTTGTCACTAGAGTTCACCGTAGAAGCCTTGAGAGCAATGGAGTTCTTTGTTTTATTTAGCTTTTCTAATCTTTCTTTGATTTCCATTTCATAGGTGAGAAGAGATCCCATGAGCTCATCCAAGGTCATAGCCTTCAAATCTCTTCCTTCTGCAATGGTTGTTTCTTTCAGCTCCCATATGGATGGTAATCCTCTAAGCACCTTCCTGATCATCCAATAAGTAGGGTAAGTTTTCCCAAGTTCATTACGAGAAATAGTCATGTGTGTGAACCTAGTGTACATAGAAGATATAGATCCATTGGGGGATCATTTTAAAAGCTTCATATTAACTCATGAGCATGTCAATGTGACTATCTTTAACAGTTTTAGTTCCCTCTTATGTAATTTTTAATTTATCCCAAACATTTTTGGAGATTTTGCAAGCCATGATCATGTTGAATTAATTTACATCTAAAGCACAATATAAAGAATTCATAGTGCTAGAATTTATTTGCATTAATTTCATATCGTTTTCATCCATTTCTTCTTTAGATTTAGGAACTCCTTCTTTTTTCAATAGTTTTCAAAGGTACATTGTTTCCCTAGAAAATAACTCTCCACGCTCTCCAATCTATGGTTTGAATGAAGATTCTCATTCTTTGTTTCCAAAAAAGTATAGTTTACACCATAGAAGATTGGTGGTCGTCTAGAGGATTGAACCCCACAAAAAATGGTGTTCACCTTATAGGTCACGCCCAGTTTTGATTATGACAAATACTCATTGTATCTAATGAGTGTTTGAGTTTTTGTGCAAGAACTAAGAATGTTAAGATCAAGATGTGCACAAAGCAAGTAAAACCTGAAGACCAAATTCTATTCAATGTTGTAATACATTTCATTTTGTTAGTCTGTAATAGTAACTAGGACTCTTGTTTGTAATAAGCTCACACACATCACATGTATGATTTATTACATAAGCTCAAACAAACCTTAAATAAGAGATGGCCTTAGAAAGACCTTAGGGTTTTCCCTTCGGTCGGCCGACACCAGACTTTTTTGGTGTCTTAATTTTGGACCACAAGTGACCCTAGGACACACACATTTACACATATTTTTTAGACACTTCATTAGGGTTTGTATGCTTCAAAATTGGACCGAAATGCACACATGGTGCACTTTCGGTCGACCAGCACGGTCAGTTCATTTTGGCCTGGTCGACCAAAACCTCCCTGGTCAAAAGTTTGACCATCTGGTCGATCGAACCAGGTAGTTTAAAAAGCCCTGGTCGATCGAAACCTCCCTAGGTCAAAAGTTTGACCATCTAGTCGACCGAGCTAGTTTTGTACTCCAACTACCTGGTCGACCGATGGTCCTCGGGAGAAATCCTAGCAATCTGGTCCACCGAACCAGCCAGTTCAAAGTGGCTTGGTCGACCGAACCTCAGAAAATTAAGAAATCGCCCTCTCCTGGTCGACTGAGCCCTCAGTTCAAAAGTTCCCTGGTCGACCGAACCATATGAGACTTGGTCGACCGAAACATTTCTAGTCAATCAGACCTCTCGTGCCACCCTGATTTTTACCGCGGTTAAATATTTTTTAAATAAGGTTAAAATGCTTTAAACATCATTAAACTTCCCTAATAATACCTAATAGGTCCCCAACAATCATATTTTCTCCCATGCCTATATATATGAGATCATTTGTGCAAATTACAGATACATTAGCAGATTTGATTAGGGAGAATTCTTTGAAAATTAAAAATCCTATAATACTCATATCTAAGCTCCAACCACTCATACTTACCTTCTCATACTGATTAAACCCTCTATAAGTTTATTGAGTATTTGTCTAAATAGGTTTGCTCTCCTTGTGCTACTTGTTTGACATGATTTTCTTGAGAGTCAAACCTAAGGATTCTTAGGGGGCTTTTGCTAATAAGTCTATCCTAAGAAGACTTGCTTAAGCTTCTGAGTATTGCATTTGTGTTGTAATTTCTTAGGAAGCTTGTATTTGTCTTTAGGTTGCAAAATCATTTTCAAAACATACTCAAATAATTTGTGTGATTTATATTGATATATTTGTGAAAAGATATTTGTGTTTGTGATAGTGGTCTTTGTTGCAATATACACTCACTCATATATTATTTGCTGAATACAAGGATTACACATCCGTTGCAAACCAAGCATATACATCATCTGATATTCACATGCTTGAGACATCTTGCTGATTGAAATACATGAGACTTGATATCTTTGTGTGAACTTATTGGCTGAATATCTTGTGATACAAAGATTGCTTGTTTGACACTCTCATGTATGCATTACACTGATAGAAAATACTTTTGAGAGTTGAACCATCTGGACCACATTGAGCTTACATATTAAATCATATTGTGGTGTATGTTATTGCGCGTATCTAGGTACATATCTACTTTACATGAAAGCACAATCATTGTACCATTTGATTGTAATACACATCTGTTGTATTTCTAGGCACGGGCCTAAAGAGGGAGACTAGCCCTGGAAAAGTCCCGGATTGGCTTAGACCTAGTTAGGAAAGCTAGGTGTGTCATCCTGTTAAGGCGTGTAGGTTGAGGTTAGCCCCGCTAATTGACCTGGTTAAGGTTAAGGTCAGCCTTTTGTTAATTTGACCTGGTTGTAAACGGTTTCACTCCACCCTTAAATGAGCTATTAGTGGAATCCTCCGGCTTGCGAGCTGGAGGCAGGGATGTAGGCACAATTGGCCGAACCCCGATAAAATATCGTGTGTTTATTCACATTTCCGCATCTATATTTATCGCACGCATATGTTATTATGTGAATGATGCGCTTGATTTAAATTTATACATATCTTATACACCAGCGCATTTGGAATTGCATAAAAAGACCCTAGGTTTGTGTAATACTGATTGTAGGAATAGTTGAACCTAGGAAGAAAGTTTAAAATTCCAATTCACCCTCTCCCCCTCTTGGGAATACACCAATTCTAACAAATGGGATACACCAACTTGTGTTATGTGATCTTTATACAAAAATAGTTAGGCTAATTATAACCATGCTTTGATACGAATTGTTAGAATTGGTGCAATCCCAATAGGGGGGTAAACTGGTAGTTTTAAAATTTTAATCAAATACTTAGAGAACAACTAACTCAGTTAATGCTTGAGTTCAAAGTACATAAAAGCAATCTCAAAATATATAACATAGATGTGCAGAAATAAAAGTGTATATAGAATGAGAGAGGAACAACAAGATTTTACAAGGTTCAGTGATACCAACATAAGTCCATCCATCAAGAAAACTACTTGAGGATTCCACTAACTTTTCATCAATAGGCGGAGCTACGTCTCTCCATTACTCGGCGTAGACACCTTTACATTCCCTCCTTACCTATAGGTGGAGATGCCTTTACACAACCTCAAGCAATATACCCTTGCTTGAGACGATTCATACTCAAACCGTTGTTGTAGAATGGAGAATCAAATGATGTACATTCCTCAATAGAGCTAATGAGTACAATAAAAGTGCAACTCTAATACACTCCCAAATGAATATGAATGAAACCCAAAGGAAAAACAAGTTGTTCTCTAAGGTGTTTGCTAAATATATGTGTGTGAGAGCTTGAAAAATGATGTCAATGATATTCTTAAAATAAATCAATAATCAATCAACCTTGGAATAGCTCTAGAAGCCTTGTATTTATAGGCAAGGTCGAGTTGTAGCCGTTATATGACCATTAGACAAGTTTATGTACATTTTATTTTTGAAAATCTCACCATTTTAAAGCCATTTTGCATTTTTTTCAAGAGATTTGGTCAGCCAAATTAGGATTCAGTTACCCCAATTGCTGGAAATTTTCAAAAGGTGATTTCTTGTGATTTTTAGTCGCCCAAATTGAAGATCCGGTCGCCCGAATTGCTTGAAATTTGCAATTCTATTTGTCTTTTCATTCTTAAATGCATTTTAAGTCTTTTAATTGATTTTTCACTTTAATAAAATGAGTTTTCATAAAAGTTTGAGTGCCTAGAGTCCAACTAAGGTCAAGTTTGAACTTCTTCACATAATCATATGAAATGTACTTACAAAGCTTCCTAAATGCAATATACGTATAAAATTCTTTAAGTCTTCAACATTGATCTTCAAGGGCTCCATGAAATTGGCCATGTAATGTTATCTTGTATGCTTCAAGGCTTTCACTTTGCATCAACCATTGTGCTTACATAAAATGTCATTCCTATAAACATACTTAAAGCACAATTAAGATATCTTGGTTTTCCATTATCAAAATGAGATAAGGTTAAAACATCCAACATACATAACACATAAATATATAAATTAGTAATTACATGTATTCATTAATAAATATATACACATTCATGCACATTCTAATAGACATAAATGCATATACACTTCCAATTTGGAAGTCATCCTATCTTCAGTACTCGTAATAAACCCACATGCTGTCAATGAAAAAAACACTATGTTGATAACAACATCCAATAAAATATTGCACATATGGAGCACATGAACAAGTTTATGCAAATCACAAAATAGAGGCTATAATCTTAATTTTTTCACACAACTTTCATAGCTTTAAGAGGAATCCCAAACCAAGCTCATTTGAGTGAAAAATATAAGGATATTAAAAAAAAAAAAAAAAAAAACCTATTACACCATGGAAGAACATAAACGGATAAAACCAATTTGAGAATTATCTTTCATTCAAGCACTCATTCAAATTCCATGACATAACTTACTTTCACTTACGTCATGTATTAATAGTCCACCCTAAAAATATTAGCCTAAGGTATAGGACAATCAAACATAATCAAATCAAAGAGGAATAAAGGAAGAAACCCTAGAAATATTAGCCTAACCGCGTTGCATGGACAAGCCTACATTTTCATTTTTATACACATTGGGGAACCTTAGTCAAAACCCTAAATGCCATTGTTCTAAAACCATGCCTGAGGGTTGCCTTTCTTCTCTAAACCTAATACCACATCCTACCTATGTTTGATGACCATATAGAAACCGCCCCCACCCCTATTATGTGATAATCATGCAGTTGTCACATATGCTATTGCTTACATATGCTCATGCAAACACAGCAAACACTCACTCTAGCAGTTGCTATAAAAGCTATGACTCCCATTTATGCAAAAACATTAAAGGAAACAACCCTAAATAGCCCCTACAACTGCTTCTACTCTAATTTATGCAGACACAATGAAGGAAACATGAATAGCCACTACAGTTGTTGCTACTCTCACCCTCATTCATGGAAACATAGCGAATGAGACCCTAAATAGCCCCTACAACTGTAGTTACTCTTATTCATGAGAACACAACAAAGGAAACACCAGCAGCCACTACAACTACTGCCAATCTCATTCATGCAAACACAACAAATAAAACAACCATAAACAACCCCTACATATATAATTTATGCCCTAAACGTACTAAACCTCTTGATTCCCATGTTGCCCTAGCCCTTCTATTACTAATTCAATTAACTAATTCTTGATTATAGCTTCCATTTTCCTTTAACTTTTGCCCCCCTTCTCTTTTCCTGGTTGTAACCAGCCATTTCATCTAACACTCTCTCTCACACTCTCTATTTTTTTCTTCTTGATTTTTTTTCTCTTATTATCCTTGGTTATTGCCACTCTTTAACTCTCTCTTTTTTTCCCTCTCTCTCTCTCTCTCTCTCTCTCTCTCTTTCCTTCTCTAAATCCCTGCTCTTTTGAGGTTGTAGCTTTTCTCCTCTAACCCTTAAATTCTCTCCTCTTTTTAGCTCATTCCTCTCTCCACACTAGTGAGTGTTCCCTTCTAGCTTTCTCTCCCTTTTATTGATAGGCAAAAAAAAAAAAAAAAGGGAGAAACTAAGTTTTCTCTTAGAAATAGAAGGATATGAGAGTCTCTAGGGCAAGAATAACTACAAATTTGCCCCTAGGGCTTAAAATGGTGCTCTTCGACCTTTAGGGCCCTAGTTAGGGTCCCTTAAGTTGCAATAAGCCTTTTCCTAATTCTTAAAGAGGCCTAAAGAAGTATAAAAGAGGTCCTATCTACCTAATAAATTTGCAAAGATCCTTATAACTACCCTAAAAGATGTTGACCAAAACACTGAGACTTCTTTAAGACCTTCAAAGCACAATTAAAACTCCAATAGGCCCCGGAGGAGGGCACTAAATTGAAATAAAAGCTCCTTAGACCTCTTCTAAGCCCACTAACTAAAGTAAGAATTTCTTAGGTCGTAATGGGCATCGAAAGCTACCCATTTTTACTAATGTCTTCATAAGGGGACATTGGGCAAATAAAGGGATATCCCATTTAACCGAGTGATCTGATTTGAGTGAAAACCATAAGCAAGTGAAGGTGTGTCCCACCTATTTTGAATTAAGTAGGAATATAATAGTGCAATTGAAGGTGCACCTGAGAAACTTAAAAAAAGAAATCTAAATCCATAATATGCAATTGTGGAAAGACTCGAATGCAAAAAATGCATGAATTAGGAAACATCAAGTGCTTAGTTGCAAGGCATGCATGATAGCTATGGTGTGTTCCCAATAGGGGGGCTAAATTGGGTATTGAAAAAATCTAGGTTTCATAATCCCTAATTTTGAGCACAACCAGTATTACACAACCTAGAGTTTTTCTAATCAATTACAAATCCCAACAATATATAACTAAGCAGATATTTAAAACAAATATAGCAGTCTCAGTATTTCCCGATCAATCACAAAGCAGTATATCTCAAGAACTCACAATAATCACAATAATTTAGATGCAATCATATAAGTGCGGAAATATAAAGAGTGTAAGGAAAGAGAGAATGTAAACACTGATTTTTATTAGGTTCAACGATAATCACCTACGTGCTCACCTCAAGCCAACCTACTTGAAGATTCCACTATCCTACTCACTTAACTGAGTGGAGCAAATTTGTTTGCACACTCCTTACAGGGTGGAGCCCCCCTTTACAC
Source organism: Malania oleifera (assembly GCF_029873635.1). Taxonomy (NCBI): domain Eukaryota; kingdom Viridiplantae; phylum Streptophyta; class Magnoliopsida; order Santalales; family Ximeniaceae; genus Malania; species Malania oleifera. The sequence continues at coordinate 63,272,554 of NC_080422.1, forward strand.
ACTCATTACAAGATGGAGTCCTCCTCTTCAAGCGATACCCCATGCTTGGTCCACTTGTAACGACCTGCCTAATTTACCACATATATATTTTTTTCCACATAATAACGTACATAATATCCAGCTAAACTTTCATAGTCATAGTCAACTTGGAACCATGGGTACAAGGGATATATCTATCATAAAACTCTGATAAGCAACGAGAAACATAAAATTATATACATGTCATAAATACCATAAACCATACTAGAGTTCTATTAAATCCGTCATATACATATACATACAGTCATCCACAAAATACCAAATAGTGCTCCTAGGGTTTCAATCCCCAAATTCCATCTAACCCTAACTCAATCCACTTACCCTACAGATAGGGTAGTCCAATCCTCTTCTACAACTGTGGGGCTCTATTCGTCCTCCTGCCTAGATTTCTTGAAATGTTTGTAATGCTGGGGTGAGACGTCTCTCAGTATGGGATACAAATTAATATCAGTGTGTGGCAACATGAGTATTTTTCATGGTATACATATAAACAATACATAATTTGTAACTTGTATAACAGTTGTATCATATCGCATAAAAGCATGGTTTATCGTAACATAGTGTATCATACTAAATTTTGTACTGGGAAATCATCTTATATAACCATATCATACAAAACTTATTACCCAAGATAGATAGTTAGTTAGCTATCGTCGTGTCTTAACCCCCCACATGGCAGGGTTGTACGGCTCTAAGGCAGGACCTAGCAATGGCTGGTCGATCATGCTAAATCAAACATAAGTCTGTAAGTACGATAGACCTGTTCCACCTATGCCGGTATACTAGGGGAACTACAACACTCCCATAAAGTCACATCGACTATCATCTCCCACACTCTACATAAGATGTGTGGTAGCATTAACATATTCATATTCATAAGCATATAGCTACTGTATCATGCTTCATAAAACTAAATTAAACTATCCGAGTTTTGATAACATATAATACATTTCATATTTAAACATAATTGTTCCGTAATTCAGAGTAATATCTGACATAAACATATTTCATGATTTCTTACATATCATACATAATCACGGCATCGGCCCTGGCAAAATTCATAACATAAAATCACGACATTAATGTCAGCATAATTCATAACGTAAAATGATGGCATTAACACTGGCATATTTCATATCAAAATATACATATATTCTTGCATTATTCAATATAATCTTTAAAACATATTCCCGTGCTAGTTTTAGGGTTTTCCTTAAAACCGCTATAACATACTTATTTGGAAAACTCATAATATTTCAACATAGCATAATTTCATGAAAATTTTGTACTCATGCCATACAAATATACATAACCTTATGAACTCATAATTATTTCTGAAATCATATTTCTAGAGCAAATGTTTTAAAATAATTTCTATGTTCAACAGCCGTATTCCCAAACATAATTATATATCATACATATTTTGTTTTAAAAAAATGTTGTTTTATTCACAATAATAATTGAAAATACTGACTTAATTTATCCCCTTACCTGACTTATTGTGAAGCACACAAAGTACTCCAAATCTACACCCGTGTGTTCCCCAGCTCAACACCCTAAAATAGCATTTTCCCCAAAAGAACTTTAGTATAATACCATCTAAAGCATTTTCCCTAGTCCAACAACACCAAAAAACTTATAAAGCCTAAAATAACTAATATTTTAACTTACCAAGATTTTGGGATGGTGCCTAAGTTGGCCTAACCAACGAACTACTCCAAAAACTTGAAAAGAATCTTCCCAAGAGTAGTGTGACGCCTTCCGATCGTTGAACTAGCAAAGAATGGAACCAAAATCGAAGAAAAAAGGTGAGAGAGACATAAGAGAGAGAGAGAGAGAGAGAGAGAGGGAGGGCCTGATAATTTTCTCGTAGAAAATTTGGAGTTGGTATATTTATAAAATTCAAATTCATCAACGAGACATGTCACCTCATCGACGTGTCCTTGAAGGGAGTTCATCGATGAATACTTACTTCTCGCTGATGAGTTTTAGGACCTAAAAGCAACCCTTTCAGTAATTTCTCGTCAACGAGACAAGTGTCCCCGTTAATGAGTCCAAGAGGCCTGCTCATCGATGAGACCCTGCTGAAACCCCTTTTAAAATTCATTTTTCTTTCCTTTATTTTATTATTTAATTTCTATAATTCTCCAAGTCTCTACATTCTCCCCTCTTTATAAAATTTTGTCCTTGAAATTTAATATCTATATTGAACACCATGATTTGAGGAAATTGGGCTACTTATTTTATTACTTACCCTCACTTATGGTGAGGAATACCATGGTTACATTAAGAGTTTTAGGAGATTATATATACATAAAAGGAAAACATTTCCCTCAAAACCAAAACACTACCTATCTTGTCACCTACAATAACACTTACACATATATTATCATACTTAGCATAAAAAAATCAAAATTTCTCCATTGAGCATAAAATTCTCCCTTTGTCTACTACCGGTTCCCACTAAATAGATGTGGGTATTTCTGTCATACTTCTTCCCCAAGCTCCCATGAAACTTCTTCCAGTGCATGATTCCTCCACAAGACTTTTACTAATGAAATTTTTTTTTTACACAATTCATGTTCTTTCCTATCTAAGATCTACACTGGTATTTCCTTACAAGCTAGTGATTCTCTCTGTTCTATCCCTACATAACTAACTATGCGAGAAGGATCTGGGACTTATTTCTTCAGTATAGAAATATGAAATACATTATGTATTCTAGATAAAACTTGTGGTAAGGCTAGTCGGTAGGCAACTGATACCACTTTCTCAAGTATCTCGAAAGGGCCAATAAGCCTATTGCTCAGCTTACCCTTCCTCCCAAATCTCATAGTACCTTTCGATGGTGTTATTTTCAGAAATTCATGGTCTCTTACCTTGAATTCCAATTTTTGGCGACGATTATCTATACAACTTTTCTGCCGACTCTGAGCTACACTTATTCTTTCTATAAAAAAATGGACTTTATATGTCTGTTGCACTATTTCTAGTCCCACAACTCACCTCTCACCAACCTCATCCCAGTATATAGAAGAGTGACATATCCTACCATATGGCGCCTTGTAAGGTGCCATGTCGATGGTGGTCTTATAGCTGTTATTGCATGTGAACTCTACTAGTAACAAATACTGGGTCCAACTACCCCCAAAATCCAGCACATATGCCCGCAACATATCCTCTAATATATGAAGCATCCTATCTAACTACCCATCTATCTGAGGATGAAATGCCATGCTGAATGAAAAGTGAGACCCCAGAGCCTCCTGCAAGCTCCTCCAAAATCGTGATGTGAAATGTGGGTCCCGGTCTATATCTATAGACACTGGCGCACCATGTGATTGTACTATCTCTTGAATATATATTTTTTCCAGTCAGTCCATGGAGTAGTTGAATTTAATAGGAATAAAGTGAACTAGTTGAATTTAATAGGAATAAAGTGAGCGGTCCTCATCAGTCGATCAATGACCACCGAAATAGCATTCTGCCCCTGTCGTAACAGCGGTAAACTCGTCACAAAGTCCATAGAAACGTGATCACATTTCCACTTTGAGATGTAAAGTGGGTGTAACTGGGCCACCAGTCTCAGGTGCTCTACCTTAACCTGCTAGCACATCAAACACTATTGCATAAACTTAGCAATCTCTCCATACCGCTCCACCAGAAATACTCTCACATATCTCTATACATTTTAGTGCTACCTGGATTTACCATGTACAGGGACCTATGAGCCTCCTCAAGGATTGTCCTCCTGACATCCACATCTGCAAGCACATACAGCCTTGCATAGAACCTTAGAGCTCCATCATCAGATATACTAAACTCCTCCCCCTGTCTATCCCGTAGTTTCTTTAGCAACACCATCAACTCTTCATCATTCTTTTGGGCTGCTTTAATTTTTTCCTGTAATGTAGGATGCACTACCAGGTTGGCAATAAATGCCTAGTGATCACCCTCTACTAACTCCATGCCAAGACTCTCCAAGTCCATTTGGATTAGGTGCTGAATTTCTACTACTAACTGTGTTGTTTCCTTTGATTTTAGGCTCAAAGCATCGGCCACCACAATAGCTTTACCTGGATGGTAGCAGATAGTACATTCATAGTCCTCGATGAGCTTTAACCATCTTCTCTGCTGCATGTTCAAATCCTTTTGCATGAAGAAGTACTTTAAACTTTTATGATCTGAAAATAATTCACATCTTTCATCGTACAGATAATGCCTCTAAATCTTCAATGCATGGACTACTGCAGCCAATACTAGATCATGAGTGGGATAATTCTTTTCATGTTCCTTTAATTGTCTAGAGGCATACGCTATTACTTTGCCCTGCTGCATCAATACACATTCGAGCCCCTTTAAATACGCATCACAGTAGATCATGTAGCCATCACCTCTCAATGGAATAGTGAATACTAGTGCTGTAATGAGCTTTTGCTTTAATTCTTGGAAGCTCTACTCACAACTATTATCCCATTAAAACCTAACATTCTTTCTGGTTATTCGTATTAGAGGCCCTGATAATACTGAAAATTCCTCTATAAACCATCGATAATAACTTGCCAGTCCTAAGAAACTTCTGACTTCTTATACGACCCTCGACCTAACCCAATTTAGTACTGCATCTATCATACTAGGATCTATAGAAATTCCATCCCTTGATATAACATGCCCTATAAATGCAACTGTCTTAACTAGAATTATAAAGTCCCAAAGAATTAGAGTAATTAAATAAGATAAGAAAGGAGAGAAAATGATTTTTCAAAAGAAAATTCAGCTAGGTCTCATTGACGAATGAAGAAGTGCTTGTCGACGAGCAAGGCCTTCGACTCGTCAATGGGAGCTCGTGCCTTGTCGATGAGAAATTATTGAGAGAAATTCTTCCAGTTCCTAAAACTTGTCAACGAGAAGAAGGTGTTCGTCAACAAGACTATTGCTTGGACTCGTCAATGAGGAGATGTGACTTATCGATGAGGCCATATGGACCAACATCTTATAAAAGGTCAAGAAACCATTTTTCCTAGGAGTACCATGCAGGAAATCTCTCTCTCTCTCTCTCTCTCTCTCTCTCTCTCTCTCTCTCTCTTACTCACACCCCCTCTGCCTTCTCTCTAGGTTTTTAGGCCCATTCTTCGCTGGTTCGATGATCTAAAATCGGCATGTTACTCTTGGGAAGATTCTCTACAAATCTGTTAGAGTGATTTTTTGGTTAGGCCAACTTGGGCACCATCCCAAAATTTGGGTAGGTTGATTATTTTAATATTTATTAAGGTATTTGGTATTTTTGGACTGAGGAAAGGTATTAGCTGAGTTTATACTGACGTTTTTTTGGGGGAAATGTAAATTTTGAAGGTGTTGAGCTGGGAACACCACGGGTGTAATTTTGGAGTAATTTGTGGGCTTTTCAATAAGTCAGGTACAAGGATAAACCAAGTCAAAATTTTTCATGAAATTATTTACCATATTACTACATTTATTTTCATAAAATATGTATGTATTAGCACAATGTTTGGGAAAACTGCAGTTGAATAGGAAAAGGGATTTAATGTTGTTTTATAAGAAATACGATTTCAGATCAAGTTTTATGCTTTAAAATTTTATTCATATTTATGTGGCATGAGTATAATTTTCATGAAATTGTATTATATCATAATATTATGATTTTACACGATATATTATTCTGACACAAGGGCCATGGTTTTTACATGTTATACTATGTCGACGTAAAGGTCGTGGTTTTATATGATATGCAATGCCAGTGTAAGGGCTGTGGTTTTTCATGTTATACTATATCGACATAAGGGCCATGATTTATAAGGTACAAAATGCCGGCGTAAGGGCCGTGGTTTATACAATACGATATGTAAAAATTCATGCAAATATTGTCTTAACAGATATTATTATGAAACAACTATGTATCATTATTTGAGATTTACTATAGGTTATCAGAACTTGGATGGCTTGGTTTAAGATTTCAAGAAGCAAGGTACCGTAGCTACATTTTCACGATCATGTATATGTTTTCAAGTCATAAGGAACTATAGGAGAATGACAGTTGATGTGGTTTTATGGTAGTGTAGGCGTCCCTTTGATTGTCCAGACCAAGAGGGGTAGACCAATCATACTTACACACTTATGTTGATCTAGCGTGGTCGGCTAGCCATTGCTGGGCCCCGCCTTCGAGCCACACAACCTAGTCACGTGGGGGTAAGACATGACACCATCCAACTATCCATCCAGGGTGTCATTTCATGTACAGTTATATAAGATGGTTTCATGTATAGAAACTCAGTATGTTATACCATGTTATGATAAATTATGTTTTATCTAATTATGATAAAGACAATTTTGCCAAATATGATTTATGTACTGTTATATATATTTACACGAAATTACTCATGTTGCCACACACTGATGTTATTTTATTTCCATTGCTGAGAGGTGTCTCACCCCAGCTATATAAACATTTTAGTAGACCCAGATAAAAGGGCGGATAGAGCTCCGCAGCGTTAGAAGTCGTCTATCCTATGTTGTCAGAAGGGTAAGTTGTTATGTTAGGGTTTGATAGATTTTTGGGTTATGACCTAAGGATACTTTTTCGATCTTTTTGGGGCATATCTATGTATATGACATGTTTAATAGAACTATGGTATGGTTTATGGTGTATTATGGCATGTATATGATTTTATGTATTCTGCTGCTCTGGTATCAAAGTTTTTTGATAGGTATATCTCTGGTACACAGGGTTCAAGTTGATCATGCTTTATCTGCTGAACGGGATATTAGGAATATTATATTAAAAAAAAATTATGGTAAAATAGGTAGGTCATTACAATTTGGTATCAAAGCCTAGGTTGTTAGGTTTTGTAGACATTAGAGTGTAGTGGAAACAGTACCAAAGTATAGGAAAAGGTTTTGAGGTTTTATTCTACTGTCTAGAGGCAAGATTTCTGTGACGGTTTTTGTGCCTTTCCTAGGGTGATGATTTCAGGAAAGTTATTGTAAACTATTATTGGATTGTGTTTCTAAATTTTAGGACTGAATCTTGAATTAAGAAAAGAATGTCAAGATAGGGTATTTTGGTTAGATGCATAGATCATAATAATAGGGTCCCTGAGCCATGTTTATTATCTTTTTAGGATGGACCTTGGAGGAGGTAGTGCCCATGCAAGCGATAGTGATGGTGCAGAGCCCTCGAGTGCAAGCAGGACTGATTCAGATGTTGTATTGCATAGTGTAGCTCAGCAGGTTATGGTTGAGATCGTTAGGAGCTCTAGAGAGTAGGGAGGCCTATCTTCAGGCCATGGGTACACGATAGAGAAATTCACCAAGATGAATCCTCCAAAATTTTTGTTAGGTGCTGATCATGCAGTTTCTAAAAATTAGATGCGGAAGATTGAAAAGGTGTTGGCAGTATTACAATGTACGGAGAAGCAGAGGGTCTTCTTCACCACCTATAAACTGACAGGGGAGACCAAGAGGTGGTGGACTACTGTGGAACTCTTGGAGCAGCAAAGGAAGATGCTGATAGCAATGACATAGAGCTAATTTAAAGAATTATTATTTGATAGATATTTTTCAGCCACTATTAGAGAGGCCAAAGTGGAAGAGTTCTTGAATTTGAAGTAGGGACATTAGAATGCGGCGAGGTTCATAGAGTCGTCTCACTTCGCCTTGTGTATTGTTCCTGATGAAGTAAAGAAAGCAAGGCAAATTAAAAGAGGATTAAGACGTTGAATATACAAGCATGTAGTAGTGTTGAAGATATAGGATTTTGCTGAGTTGGTCGATAGAGCAACATTGGCTGAGGCTAGTGAGTGGATGGATGTAGAGGAATAGGGACTGAAGAAGAGATCTACGCTTTCAGGCTTCTTGCAGGGTACTAGATAGGGTTAGTGGAGGAGAGGAAACCATAGTTAAGGGCAGAGGTCGGAGATTGGAGGTCGTGAGTTTCAAGTTGTGCAAAATTTCCCTGTTTGTCAGACTCGTGGAAAGAGACACTTAAGAGAGTGTCGAGTGGGGATAGTCATCTGCTATCACTGTAGTAGGCAAGGTGTTGACCCCATGGGTCATACCTTATTTTGATCATGACAAATACTCAGGTATTTAATGGTTGTCAAGTTTGTGTGCAGGGTCTTATTGGCAAATACACATATAATGGCATGCGGCAACCTAAAGTGAAGCTCGAAGACCCTAAAGATTCTATTTCATACTGTAAAGTCAATTAATGTAATATGGGTTTGTAATAGTAACTAGGAATATGGTTTATAATAATCTTTGCATGTCATGCATATAGGTTTGTAAGCTCATAAATGCCATAAACTGACCATAGAGACCGAATGACCTTTGGTCGATCGACGCCAGGTTTTGGGCATACTCAGTAAGACCTTAGAAAAGACCCTAGGTCATAGCACTTACACAAAAGAAAATCCCCAATATCACTTATAATATCTATAAAATCATTAGAAGTGAAAATAAATCTAGTAGGCATAAAATGAGAGAGTTCTGGCGACCGAACCCCAGGAGTTCAAAACTCCTTGGGCGCACAAACCGTAGGGAAGTCAGCGGGTTGACTTGGTCTCGGGCGACCAAACCTTTTTGAAAATATCTTCCTTGGGCACCTAAACTCGTCTTAGAGTGATTTTCACCAACCCGAGTGAGCAAAATTTATAGTTCAAAATGACCTAGGGCCACCGAACTTGTTAGTTCGGGCTACCGAACCTAGGACTGGGCACCCAAACCAACAAACAAATTGCTATTGACTTTTGTTCAGGCCGCCGTAAAAAAACTCATGCGACTGGACCATTTTTGAGGCTTCTTATAATTGTGTCTGTTCAGGTGGTTGAACCATAGTTTAACCTCCCGAACCTTGCGAGGTTAAAATTATTTCAACTGTGGTAAATATGGGTTAATGAGGGTTCAATGTGCTTAAGCATTTTCTTCCCAAAATCCAATTTTGCTCAAAATGCTCTCAAATATTTATTCTCTTGATATATCTTGATATTGTGAGAGTTTATTGAGTTGTCTTGTGTTTATTAGATAGTGCTAATACCCCCATTTGATTGGTTGATTGTGATAATATTTTGGGGGAGTTTGGCTTAGTTTTATCCCACAGATTTCAATATTATAAATTTTGTGTTAGGATAAACTAGCAAGCTTAGAATATTTGCATTATTATTGCATGTTTCCAATAGCTTGGTTTTTTGTTGTGCAAAAATTTTCAAACTACTATTATGCTTATTTCATTGAAGAAAATCTTCTTGAACTAGTTTGATTATCATATTCATATCTTTAGAATATTTGCTACTGAACTATGCCTTGTTTAGATTCCAAGATACTACTTGTTTTGAACACTCTTGAGCATATCACTTATTAGACCATATTGAGTGTTGTTAGCACAACTATTTGCATCATTGAGCTCACATGACCTACATTTTTTATGTGCATGGTATTGCGCATATTGGGTACATATCTGCTTTACATGAAAGCATAATCACTGTACCATTTGAATGAACATATTGTTGTATTTCCAGGCGTCGCCTGAGGGGGCGGTAATCCAGGACGATAAGGATTGTGTAAAGGTTGGGGTCAACCCTATGAATTTAACCTAGGTCCTTCTCCGCCCCGCAAGGAGACTTTGTAAAGGTTGAGGTTAGCCCTGTGCTAAATGATCTGGTTGTATTAGGAGCCGCTCCACCCATTAAGTGAGCATTAGTGGAATCCTCAAGCTTGTGAGCTAGAGGCGGGGACGTTGGCACAGTTGGCCGAACCCTGATAACGTATCGTGTGTCTATTTATATTTTCACACTTTATATTTACCGCACATGTATGTTATTGTGTGAATGATGCACATGATTTAAATTCCACATATTATACTTATCGATGAATTTGGGTAGACTGACCCTAGGTTGTGAATATACTGTTGCTGAACTAGTTGAACCTAGGGGAGAAATTTTTAAACATCAAATTCACCCCCCTATTGGGAATACGCCAAATCTAACAATTGGTATGAGTGCCTTGTTGCACTAGGCTTAACAACTTTTTTCAAAAATATCACAATGGCTCAATTTTGTGTATCCCCATTTGAAGAGGGACGATCACCTTCCAATCCTCCATCATTTTGTAGTGTTGATAACACCGCCTAGAAAACTAGAATGAGCATATTTGTAAAATCTGTGAATTAGAGGACCTGGCAGGTGATTGATAAGGGAATTTGTATACCAGTAGAAAATGATATTAATTTTATGCATACGAATTCATATGCCACAAACATGTTATATCTTGCATTAGATTTTGATATTTTTGTTGAGTTTGTGGCATGTTAGAATGGAAAGAATATTTGGGATGAACTCAGAAAGAAATATGGAGAGTCCCAGGAGAATAAAGCCACCACTCAAGCAGTGGTGAATAATAGGGTAATTGCTTTATCAGATGTTGAGGTATATGATTCTATCTCTACCTCGGTTGATGATTCTTGTGTTGAATGCTGTGATGTATTATATGTTAAATCATTTGTCGAACCTTGTGATAATACAGTAAATAATTCATGCGATGTTTACTATGAAAAATCTTGTGATGAATCACTTGATTGCTCATGTGATGTTTTGGCTGAAAATTCATGCACCGATTCATATGATAATCCTTGTGTCAAATTATGTGATGAATCATGTGCTAATTTGATAAATGAAAGCATGCTCTCATATGAAAAGTTAGATAAAACTTTATTGAAAATGAATAAATTTCTAGCGAAGTTATCTAAGCAGAAATCCATTTTGAAAAAAAGAAAATAAAAAGCATGGCAAAGCAATTAAGAAAAATAAAATATTATTATGCCATCTTAGAAAAGAGAAAGATTAAGAAAGTCTTAAAAATTATCTGCTTAGAAAAAGAAATGGATGATTATTCTAGAGCTACACTCAATGTTAAAAATGAAAAGAATAATCATAATAAACCCTTAAGAATTAAAAAGAGAAACATTTGAAAGAAGGGTTTAACCTTTAAATCCAATAGCTATTTTAATGCCTCATCAAGCAAAAATATGAGTTGTAAGCATAATCTTTCACGTATTTACAAAACTTGTTTACACTATAAAAGAAAATGGAACATTCTATCTTCATGTCCATCTAGTTGTGCCAGAGGCCTAGATAAGAAAATGAATTTGATTATCATGATGGTGAATCTCTCAGGATCTAAGGAAGATTGAATTCCAATAGAAATTGTATAAATATTTTAATCTTCCCTTAGTTCCTAGGTTTAGGGATTTCAATGACCGAGGGTTTAGGAAGTTGTTTGTGCTTAAAATGAAAATTCTTAGTAGATGCATTCACTATGCACTATATTGAATACTAAGAATCCTTGATAATTAAGCCAATATGAAAAGTCAAGTAAAATATCCAATCTAATCACTTAATGAAGAAAAATCATGATGATTGGACAAAATATGAAAACATTGGTTGTAGCATACTTGAATTAAAATCCACTTCAAAATGGACAAATCCTTTTTTTACTTAGTAAATAATTCAAATGCTTAATTCATGCTTAAAGATAAATCATCTTAAGTTATGCCACTATTGTCCATAACACAAGCATGTGGTTTAAGGGATTCACCTCACACTATATATCATTTAATCCTAAACCCATCCTTGAACTTTAAAGCCTCGAAATAAGTAGCATCCATTACCCTAGGCTTAAGCACTAATGATCACAAATGCCTATTATACAAGTTCTTGATTAATAAAAGAAAAAGAAAAAAAGGACATCCCTCATAATCAAAATTTGAGGTAATCAGTAAGGGAATCAAAATGTTCCCTTTATGCTTTAAATGTAAAATCCTCTATTCTGGTTCACCATCCTATCCATATGAAATCTATACCAAACCACGATCATATCAGGTATAGATTCATCCTTTCCTTGGTTTGTATCCTTGTTCCAAACTGTGATAATAACTAAAGGATACTTTTCAATCACGAAAGAGCATTGTTCACAACATTCACATATCCTATATGCTCTTTGCCCAAGCATGGACATGATTATCATCACAAAAACATTTTGAAAAATGTCCTGTCTATCCTAAATACTCTTCTGTACCCATTAGTGATTTAAATTTTCAAAGAGTATTTATTTATCTTCCCTTCACAAGCTCTCAAATCATTAAGTCATATCCTTTAGAGTTTCGTATCCTTAGAAATGAGTTGAATGGCTAAGTTGGTTGCACTAGATCTTAATCTAGATGAATACATAAAAATCAAATAGACCTATGCACATGCATTTTTATATTGGAAACCCTTTGAACTCGTGCCTCTGTCATATATTGAAGTTCATAAGTAAAGAGGCATACATTGGCTTATGACCTCGAAGGAGTATTGCATGATAATCTTTGGTCCTCTAAGCCTAAGCATGTTTAGCCAATATCGAATCACAAAAAATATAAAAACTTGGCTAAGTAATAAAAAATGAAAAAGGCATAAAATGCGTTGAGTGCATGACTCAGGGGGATATTTTATTCTTCATATATGTATATAAATTTGAATGCTCTTATATTCTTATATCACTTATGCCTTTATGCATATATGTGTACAGCATTACCACACCATCCATGATTCCATAAATGATTAAAATGTGTTTGATGGATAGTCTATGTCTTCTCCCAGCACAAACTTCTATTGAGTTGTATTGAATAACTTGTGTTGATTATACTACTGGAATGCATGCTTAGTATAGAATGCCTCCTGCGTTCTAGTAGTGGATTATAGGTTGTCACATGCTCAAATTGATTTATTTTGAATTTATTTCTTGAATCTATCAGGTTTTGGTGCATGAAAATTCAGGAAATGTCTAATTTACAGACGGCAGGTTGCCGAAATTTCAACAAGAATTTTCCTAAACCAAAACCTTGTGTTAAAGATGATTATGATAATAAAAATGTTAAAATTTTTTTGAAATGATGAGTGAAAATTTAAATAGAAATATCACACTTTCATCCTTGCATAATCATCAAATACTTAGGGGAGCTTAACTCCATCCCTATCGAAAGCACATAAATGACTTATATACATCACTTCACCTTTTGAAATATTAAGGCTCTTCTAAAAATTGTTGAACATTATATCCTGCACTTGAAGTTCTATGATTTGATATGGAATGTTCTTGGGCCATGAAATACATAGCATGGCTTAATATATATTCTTTGATGCATCTATGATCTATAGGGACAACTATATAGATAATGATAAATATAGTTGATTAATAATTAGTATGGTTCATATAAGAGATTTAAAATGAATGGCTTATACTACTGAGCAAAATGAAATTAATATTTGGATAGTATAAGTAGTTAAAGTATCTAAGCAAGAATTCAAATTGATAGAGGGAGCATCTAAAATTAAAATGCCTATCATATTATGCTCACAAGCCTTTTAGCTTAGATATGTTGTTGAATCAAATATGGCATATGATTGAATAAAATGTTTTATTGAAAATCATAATCTAAAACATGTTGATTTGCCACCGTAATTTTATTTGCCATATGATCTTGGATGCGATTGTTAAATCATTAGGATCATCATGGTTGTAGTTTTCTGGTTATATTTCAGTTTGTGTGCTTAATTAACAAACTAGAAAACTATTGCTTGCTTACATGATCTTTAAATTTTTTTTGGCAAGCAACCACTAGCACTATTTTGCAAACATCCTAAGGGTGATATATACTTTATATATATGTTTTTAAAATTGCATAACTTGTTCAACAACTTCACATAAGAATGCATGCGAACTAGTTAGACTGTTTTATGCTCAAACCTTCTATTTAGTATCATATGACGTGTGCTTTTTACTAAATCTTTCACGGGTCTTATGATATGATTTAAATGCTATGGTTTGTTGATAATTCTAGTCTAATTATTTTTGGTATATCATTTAAATCATTTAAATGACTAGTTAAATAGTTTGTGTGCTCAATTGCTATACTTCATACTTTGTCATTCATTATGCATTGTGTGACTTTATTATCTCTTTAGATGCTACAAATAATAATTCCTGATCATACTAGACAGTTTGGGTTAAGTAGTTGAGGATAAGCTATTAATTTTAAAACTCCAAACAAGTCATTTTTTATACAAATATTCTTTTAGGAAATGTTATATTTTCAAATGGCATGCTGCAGAAATTTTTTAATGATTTCCCACAACCATATTTGTATTTGAATGATAATTACTTTTTATTTGCTTATATACTTAAATGTCTAATCTAGGCCCTTTTTGCTATTTTCAAAAGGGGGAGAAGCAGGCAAGTATTTGTCATCATCAAAAAGAGGGAGATTGTTACCCTGTTTTGATCATTGCAAATTCTCAGGCATTTAATGGTTTCCAAGTTTTTGTGTAGGTTCTTATTGGAAAATGCTCATATAATTGCATGCGGCAACCTAAAGTAAAGCCCAAAGACCCTAAAGATTCTATTTCATATTGTAAAGTCAATTAATGTAGTATGGGTGGGTAATAGTAATTAGGAATATGGTCTGTAATAACCTTTGCATGTCATGCATGTAGGTTTGTAAGCTCAAAAATTCCATAGACTGACCATAGAGACCGAATGACCTTTGGTCGATCGACATCAAGTTTTGGGCGTACCCAGTAAGACCTTAGAAAAGACACAAGGTCCCAGCACTTGCACAAAAGAAAGTCCCCAATATCACTTATAATATTTGGGAAATCAATTGAAGTGAAAATAAACCTGATAGACTTAAAATTAGAGAGTTCGGGTGACCGAACCCCAGGAATTCAAAACTCCTCAGGCGCCTGAACCACAGGGAAGTCAGCGGGTTGACTTGGTTTCGAGCGACAGAACCTTTTTGAACATATCTTCCTTAGACACCCGAACACATGTCAGAGTGCTTTTTACCAACCCGGACGACCGAACTATATAGTTCAAAATGACCTCAGGCGAACGAACATGTGAGTTCAGGCTATCGAACCTAGGATCGGACACCCGAACCTATGAACAAAATGCTGCTGACTTTTTTTTGGGCTACTATACCAAAACTCGGGTGACTGCACCATTTTTAAGGCTTTTTATAGTTGTGTCTGTTCAGGCAACCGAACCATAGTTCAACCACCCAAACCTTGCCGGGTTAAAATTATTTTAACTGTGGTAAATATGGGTTAATGGGGGTTAAATGTGCTTAAGCATTTTGAACTTTTCTAATAATACCTATTAGGTCCCAAACGGTTATATTTTTAACATTGTCTATAAATATGGGTTCATTTGTGAGGATTAGTGTGAGATTAGCCAAAATAATTAATAAAAATCCTCTATATCTAAAAATCCCATTTTGCGCAAAATGCTCTCAAATATTTATTCCCTTGATATATCTTGATATTGTGAGAGTTTATTGAGTCGTCTTGTGTTTATTAGATAGTGCTAATACTTCCATTTGATTGGTTAATTGTGACATTATTTTTGGGGATTTTGGCTTAGTTTTATCCTACAGATTTCAATATTATAAATCTTGTGTTCGAATAAGCTAGCAAGCTTAGGATATTTGCATTATTATTGCAAGTGTCCAATAGCTTGGTTTTTTGTTATGCAAAGTTTTTTCAAACAAGAAAAATGTTTTTAAAGTAGTATTGTACTTATTTCATTAAGTAAAATCTTGTTAAACTAGCTTGATTATCATATTCATATCTTTGGAATATTTGCTACTGAACTATGCTTTGCTTAGATTCCAATATACTACTTGTTTTGAACACTTTTGAGCATATCATTGATTATACCATATTGAGTGTTGTTAGCACAACTATTTCCATCACTGAGCTTACATGACCTACATTGTTGATGTGTATGTGATTGCGCGTATTGGGTACATATCAGCTTTACATGAAAGCATAATCACTATACCATTTGAGTGAACATATTGTTGTATTTTTAGGCATGGCATGAGGGGGCGGTAATCCAGCCCGGTAAAGATTGTGTAAAGGTTGTGGTCAGCCTTGTGAATTTGACCTAGGGCCTTCTCTGCCCCGCAAGGAGAGTTTGTAAAGGTTGAGGTCAGCCCTGTGCTAATTGACCTGGTTGTATTAGGTGCTGCTCCACCTGTTATGTGAGCATTAGTGGTATCCTCGAGCTTGCGAGCTAGAGGCAGGGATGTACGAACAATTGGCCGAACCCCGATAACATATCGTGTGTCTATTTATATTTCTGCACTTTATATTTACTACACGTGTATGTTATTGTGTGAATGATGTGCATGATTTAAATCCCACATATTATACTTATCGACGCATTTAGGTAGGCTGACCCTAGGTTGTGAATATACTGTTGCTAAACTAGTTGAACTTGGGGGAGAAATTTTTAAACATCAAATTCACCCCCATCCTGGGAATACACCAAATCTAACACAGGGACATATAGTGCGAGATTGCCCTACACCACTTGGTGCCACTTCTACTCTTGGACCGTACCGAGAAGGCTATTAGCTGCCCCGTGGAGGCCCACATAGGAATGTAGCCCCTGCGAGGGTTTATGCTATGATGCCATGAGACGCTGAAGCTACTACAGATGTAGTGACAGTTACCTTTACTATTTTACCATATCAAATTATTTTTTTATTTAATTCAGGTGCTACTAATTTCTTTGTGTCTGCGATCTATGTTAAATTGTGTTGAAATGAGACCCAGTTATTAGATGTAGAATTGTCAGTAGCTACACCCTCAGAGTCAGTGAAGAAGTGTCGTAGAGTGCTTAGGGGTTATCCAGTACGAATTCAGAGGACGGTGTTACCGAATGATTTGATTGTTCTAGATATGTATGGATTTGATATAATATTGGGTATGGACTAGTTAGCAGCCAATTATGCTAAGATTGACTGCCATCTAAAAGAGGTGATATTCAGACAACTGGGAAAGCAAGAATTAAGATTTTTGGGATTGCAGGTGAGTTCCCCTCCACAGTTAGTGTCAGCCATGCAAGTGAGAAGATACTCTTGAAGGGATGCTAGGGGCTTATGGCCTTTGTAAAGGAAATGTCTGAAAATGAAATAAAGCTTGTTAATACGCTAGTGGTGAAGGAATTTCCAGATGTCTTCCTAGATGAACTACATGGTTTACCTCCCGACTGTGAGGTAGATTTTACTATTTATCTACTTCCCAAGACGGCACCGATTTCTAAAGCTCCTTACAAAATGGCTCCAATAGAGTTGGGAGAGCTAAATGATCAGTTACAAGACTTGTTGGATAAGGGTTTCATTTGGCCCACTATATCACCGTGGGGAGCTCCAGTGTTATTTGTAAAGAAGAAGGACAGGTCCGTGAGGATGTGTATAGATTACACAGAAATTAATAAGGTGACAATCAAGAACATGTATCCTTTGCCCCGTATAGATGATTTATTTTATCAGCTTCAGGGTACATGGGTCTATTCCAAGATTGACCCCAGATCAGGCTACAACCAGGTGAAAGTTAAACTTAGAGACATCTCGAAGATAGCTTTCAAGACCAGATATGGACATTATGAATTCCTCATTATGCCTTTTGGTCTGACGAATGCTCCTACTGTATTCATGGATATGATGAATAGAATTTTTCCCTAGTGTTTAGATCAGCTTATTGTAGTTTTCATTTATGACATACTAGTTTATTCAAGGAGTTTTGAGGAGCATGAGGTGCACTTGGGACAAATACCGCAAAAGCTTAGAGAAAAGAAGTTGTACGCCAAGTTTAGTAAATGTGAATTCTGACTGGAGGAAGTGACATTTTTGGTGCATGTTATATCAGAGGATGGAATTTTTGTGGATCTCAACAAGATTCAAGTAGTAGTGGATTGGGCCAGGCCAAAGAATGTTTAAGAACTCAGGAGTTTCTTGGGACTGGCAGGCTATTACCGTTGGTTTCTTGAGGTATTCTATGCATTATCAGGGTCTTTGATGCATTTTATCAGGAAGAATGTCAAGTTTGAATGGGACAACATTTGTGAGGAGAGCTTCCAGGAACTGAAACAGAGGCTCGTCACTGCACCAGTACTGACGATTCCATCAGGGGGGTGATGGTTATGTTATTTATAGTGACGCATCTTTGAAAGAGCTCAACTGTGTATTAATTCAGCCTGGTAGGGTTGTAGCTTTTGCCTCCTGACAATTGAAAGAATATGAAAAGAACTACCTTACCCACAATCTGGAATTAGCTGCAATGGTACACACATTAAAGATTTGGAGGCATTAGTTGTATGGTAAGAGATGTGACATATTCTCTGATCACAAAAGTTTGAAATGCTTTTTCATGCAAAAAGAGATGAACATAAGATAGGGGAGGTGGTTGGAACTTGTTAAATATTATGACTGCACTATTGGTTACCACCCAGGGAAAGCAAATGTGGTAGCTAATGCTTTGAGTAGGAAATCAGTGGGACCAGCCCTGGCAGTTATGGAGGTTCAACATCTGGTCTAGATGGATCTGAAGAGGCTTCGTGCAGAGTTGGTAGAGAGTGATTCTTAGGAATTTGTGGCCAACCTAGTGGTGCAACCTACTCTACAGGATAGGATTAAGACTGCTCATAGAGATGACGTATAATTAGCAGAGCTGATAGATAAGGTGTAGGACAGACAAGGAGAGGACTTCAATATTAATGATGACAGGGCCTTGAGGTTCTATTCCAGGTTGTGCGTGCCTATAGATATGGAAATTAGGAGAATGATCTTAGAGGAGGCTCATAGGTCCGTGTACATGATTCATCTAGGTAGTACTAAAATGTATAGGAATTTGCGAGAGTCTTACTGGTTAAGCGGAAGAAAGAGGTGAAATTAGAATAGCTTCCCAATAAGAGGGGTGAATTGGGTTTTAAAAATTTTATTCCTCTTAGTCTTAGTTCTTTTTTGTTATAATAGTAATCAAAACATAAACACAATCACAATTCAAACAATAAGATCATTCACACAATCTTTGTCACAATAGCCCTGTATGAATACGAGAATTTGCTTGACTTGTTATAAACCCTGTATCAAAATTATCCTTCTTCCTTTTAAATAAATTTTTAGATTAATAAGTCAAGGATGATCAACCAACATAGTCCATTTTGGTTTCCACAATCAATGTTGATCAATCCACAACAAATTACCTTCCGGTCTATTTAACAACCAAACAACCAAACATTCAGAATTTAATTTTAAAGTAACCACACAGATTATATCTTTTGCTGAAAAATAAAAAGTAGATTAGAGAAAGAAGAACATAGGGCTTTTACGAGGTTCGACTTCAACACAGCCTACGTCCTTGCCCTTCGCAAAACCACCAAAGGATTCACTATTACGGTTCCTTTATCGGGCAGAACAATACCATTTACAAATACTACTTGGGTAAGGCTAGATCCTTCCTTCTCCAAATAATATCCCCTTCTTTGGTCAATGATTCAGCACTTGAACCTTCAATTAACCTATTACAAAGATATAAAACAAGGCATACAAGAACTTGCTCCTCAAATAGCTGATTAGTACAAATTGAAACACTATGTACTTCAGTAAATTCAGAACATGAATTTCAGAATGAATCTCTTAGAAGCTTATCACCATAGGTATCTTTCAATGGATGAAAGAATCAAAAACTTGATGCACAAACTCAGTGATAAGCTCAGCAAAGCTTTTAGAGAATTTCTTGAGTGATGAAAGCAATAGCACAATTTCAGAATTTCAGTAGGTTTTAAGAGAGAATGGGAGCTGAATTGATTTCTTGGTGTTTAAAACAATGATCCTTGAGGATATTTATAGAGGTACAAAGGCTCCTTGCTTGTTCCTCAAGTGTACTTAGAGTACTTTCCAAAATTTAAATTTATTTAAGCGTACTTTCCAAAATTTAAATTTATTTAAGCTTCAAATAATTTGAATTTCAAAAAATATATCAGTTGGAAATTTGAAAATTGTGGCAAGCCAGATGACTGGGAAGTCCTAGCAGTCCTCTGTCCATATATTATAACTATAAACTTCATAGGCAAAGAGGTGGCAGTCGTCTGTCACTAGAAGAATTTAGTTTTAAACCAACTCAGTAAGGTGGCAGTCATCTGTCCTTAGCTTGGCAGTCGTCTATCACCAGAACAACTTGTTTTTTAAAAAAAACTCAGAAAGATGACAGGCGTCTGGCTGAACACACACAAGCATCTCAATTTGCACTGGTAGTCGTTTGTTAATACCTTGGCAGTCGTCTGTCAGGCTTCTGTCTTCAGTTAAAATACTCTAATTTTGCCAGTCGTCTGTCCATAGACAAATAGTCATTTGTCAATTGGATTTTCCTCATTTCAACAAATTTTTTAGTTCTCGTTTCTTTGCTTAATTAGTCATGGAAAATGAACTTGTTTAACTTTGAAAAACTTGTTCCAAGTTTTATACTAAGGTCTCTAAGTCTTTTTTCCTAATGAGCTTCAAAATGAAAAATTGATATTTGAATACACTTAGAAATACTTACAAAAACTTTGTCCTAAGCTGATTTGACATTTGCTTCGTGTCCTTTCAATGTTGTTCTTTAATCTTTCAGACTTCTATGAGCTTTTATTATTGATCTTTGGGTATTCACATGTGAATTTCCTTGTTCCTTGATCCTTGTAAGCTTTGCATGTCAGGGTATATGTAATTTGATCAAATCATCATTGCTTGTAATCATATCACTTGAAAATGCAATAAATTTACTTTGTTATCATCAAAATGTAGAGTTTGTAAACCTAACTAGGCCAACAATCTACCCCTTTTTGATGATGACAAAGAACGAGCAAAGATATGAAATTAAAATTAATGCTCCCCCTATCAATAAGCATAGATTAAAAACAATCTAATTAAGACACATTATGACATACATTCAGAGGATGTGAAAGTTCCAGGATTAAGGCATATATACTCATGAAACTCTTCATAGAGCTCGTAGTACATTAGACTGAAGATACAAACATGTTCAAATTTCAGAACTGTAAATACCTAGAAATACATAAGCAAATACATACATAAGTTCATAAACTTTGCTCACACACATACTCCCCCTTTTGAAATCAACAAAGAGGCATAGAACCAGCAAACAAAGTATGTGTAGCATACAAAAATAACAAAAAAAGTCTATGTGTAAGAATCAGTGTCACTATCTACAGCAATTCCTTTTCCTTTGGATTGTCATGAGCCTTCTTCTTCTTCTTCTTCTTCTGCTGTGTCTTCTCCTCCTCCTTCTTCTTCTTCTTCTTCTTCTTCTCCTTCTTTGTCATCTTCTTCTTCTTCTTCTTTTTTAGCTTCATGATCATCATCCTGTTCCTTACCCTCGTTATTTGAGTCATTGTTATTTTTATTGACATGATGCCCTATTTTTGCAATGCGATTATCTTGAAAAGTGTATTTGTCATCAATATTTGAGATCTTATCCTGAAGAGAAGCAACATTTTTTTACATTTCAGAACTGAAGTTGGTATAATTCTGATAAAATGGAACAAACCAAGGTGGCATATTAGCTTCTTTAGGAGCTGGATTTCTTTCGTCTTGTGCAGGTTTTGCCACTCTATTGTCCCTAAACATCCATCACTATGTAAACTTTTTGTAACCCATTCTTTTTAGTGCAGTAGTGGAGAAGACATGGTAATGGGTCCACTTCACTATTTTTGAAGATTAAGAGAGGACTTGAAAATAAGCGAAGATCAAGGAAAGAATGCCGCTATATGGAAGCCCAATTCTAGGAGATTCGAGCTTCATAACCATCCATTTTAGTATGATGCTAGCTAAGTCTAATTCCTTCCCTTTTAATAAGCACCACATTATGAAACAATCGAAGAATGACACATGATCAAAGGATCTAGAACTCAGAATTATGTTATACGCAATGATCTTGTGTAGGATTTGTGCTTGGAGATTGAGCTATTTATATGGTGGAGGATGTCCAAAATAAACGGGTGCATCGTTCATCACAAGAGACAAAAATTCTTGTGGTGAAAAACCTTGCTCCATTATCCATTGTTTTTCAACTGGAGTACACTCAAAATTTCCATGCTTGATGCGAAGAATTTTCCATAAAGAGTGTGGAGTAAGTAAGAGTTATCTTCTTGCCATAAATTTCATTAGCAATTTCAACTTCTTTCTTTACCAAGTTTGAATAAAAAATCTTAATCTTATCTGGATAATACCCCTTAACATAGTGAAGAATGAACTTATCCCATCCTATATTTTTGAACATTTCAAGTATTTTTGGAAAGTTTTCTTCAAAGAAAGTGACGTCTAATACCTTACAGAACATTGGATCGATTGCCGAGATGTGATTTTGATACAATGCTTTTGCATGTGATGAAACCAACCATTTTTCAATGTTGTCGTTGCTTGTAGGCTTTGAAGAAGACGAGGATGCTTTGTCCTTTTTCCCCACTATTTTGGTACAAACCATCTTGATGAAACCAATATTTAGGAAACCCTAGGTGTAAATGGATTAGTGTTATGATAGATAGACGTCGGGAGGCTTTTAGGAGAGAAGGAACTTTGAATAGAATGAAGAAGAATTGATTTAAAGAAGGGAGGATGAATAGACAGACGTCTAGGGGGGTTTTTAAAATAGCATTTTTATGTGAAATGAACACGACCCACCGCAAGACAATCGTTTGTCACTAAGTTGACAGTCATCTATCCATTGTCTTTTTACATAGATAGTAGCCTGCTAGTCGCTTGCCAGATATCTGGCAGTCGTCTATCCCGATCAACTGTTCTTCTTCTCTTTTAGTTAACTTCTCTTATATGTGACATGCCTAATTCCCATAAGATGAATACAAATTGATCCTCGGCGAATGGTTTAGTAAATATATCAGCTAATTGATCATGAATATTAACAAATTCAAGTACTATTTCTTTCTTGTCTACATTATCTCTTAAGAAATGATGGTGTATATCAATATGTTTAGTTCTTGAATGAGATACTGGATTCTTTGAAATATTTATCATGCTTGTATATCACACTTTATGGGGATTGTTTGGTATTGAATTTTGAAGTCCCTTAGTTGTTGTTTCATGTATAAAGTTTGAGCACAATAGCTCCCAGATGCTATGTATTCTGCTTCAGCTGTAGATAATGCTACGAAATTTGGTTTCTTTGAAAACCAAGAAACTAGTGAGTGTCCGAGGAAGTGACAAGTCCCACTAGTGTTTTTTCTATCTATTTTGCACCCCGCATAATCTGCATCAGAATAACTTATCATTTCGAAATCAGTTCCTTTTGGATACCATAATCCTAAATCTAGTGTGCCTAACAAAAATCTAAGGATTCATTTCATTGCTATTTGATGTGATTCCTTAGGATCCAATTGGAACCTAGCACACATACACACACTAAACATGATATCTGGTCTACTTGCTATTAAGTAAAGTAAGCTTCCTATCATGCGTCTATTATGTTTGGTATCTACTTGTTTCCCTTTTTCATCCTTGTCAATACTAGTTGAGGTGCTCATGGGAGTTCCTATAGGTTTGCTTTCTTCCATATCAAACTTCTTTAACATGTCTCTAATATACATAGTTTGATTTATGAAAGTTCCATTTTTAGCTTATTTGATTTGTAATCCTAGAAAGTAATTTAACTCTCCCATCATGCTCATTTCAAACTCTCATTGCATAGTTGTAGCATTTTCATTACACAAGTCTTCATGAGTTGCTCCAAATATAATATCATCAACATAAATTTGTACTATAAGCATATCATTTTCTTTAATTTTTATAAATAAAGTGTTATCTATCTTTGCTCTTGAAAAATTATTTTAGAGTAGGAATTTGCTTAGCTTGTTTCAATCCATATAAGTCTTTAGTTAGCTTGAATACGTGATTTGGGTTTTTAGAGTCTTCAAAACTTGGAGGTTGTTTAATGTAAACTTCTTCATTTATATAACCACTTACGAATGCACTTTTTACATCCATTTGGTATAATTTAAAGTCTTTATTTGCTACATAGGTAAGAAGCATTCTTATTGCTTCCATCCTTGCTACAAGAGCAAAGGTTTCTTCATAGTTGTTGCCTTATTCTTGATTATAACCTTGTGCTACTAGCCCAACTTTATTTCTTACAACTACCCCAGATTCATCCATTTTATTTCTAAACACCCATTTTGTTCATACGATTGACTTATCTTTGGGTTTAAGTATTAGTTCCCATACTTGACTTCTTTCAAATTGATTTAGTTCCTCCTGCATAGCTATAATCCAAGAATCGTCTTTTTTAAGGCTTCTTCTATATACTTGGGTTCATCTTGAGACAAGAAAGCATAGTAGTTACAAATATTTTTTAATGAGGCTCTAGTGGTTACTCCTTTTGATGGTTCATCAAGAATTTGGTCTTTTGGGTGATTTTTAGCATATCTCCATTCTTTAGGTAGTTCTAAATTTTCAATGGTGTTTTCTTTTGAAACTTCATTATTATTTTCTTCTTTTATTTCAATATATTTTTTATTTTTTGAATTATCTTCTTTTTCATCAATCTTAATTTTGTTGTCATGATCATTTGATTCATCAAACAGTATGTGTATTGATTCAATAATTGTAAGAGTTCTGGTATTGTAAACCCCATAAGCTTTTCTATTTGTTGAGTAAGCTAAGAAAGTTCCTTCATCAGATTTTACATCGAACTTTCCTAGATCATCTTTACTATTAAGGATAAAGCATTTGCATCTGAATACATGAAAGTAGGAAATATTGGGTCTAGATCTTATGGATACTCTATTTATAATGTAACAAGTTGTATTCACAACTTCTGCGCAAAAGTATTTAGGTAGATTACTTTCGTTTAACATGGTTCTTGCCATTTTTTGTATGGTTCTATTTTTTCTTTATACAACTTCATTTTGTTGTGGAGTCCTAGGTGTTGAAAAATTATGGTTTATTCCATGTTCATTACAGAAATCGTTGACATTTTTGTTTTTAAACTCCCTACCTTCATCACTTCTAAAATTTGTTACATTATAGCCCTTTTCATTTTGTAATTTCTTACATAATGTGATTAGCATGTCACAGGCTTCATCTTTGTTTGCTAAAAATAATACCCTAAGTGAATCTTGAATAATCATCCACTATTACAAAAGCATATTGTTGACCTCCTAGGCTTAAGGTTCTAGTTGGACCAAATAAGTCTAGGTGCAGTAGTTTTAGGGGTCTTTTAGAGGTATATATTTTTTATTTTTAAAACTTGCTTTCCTTTTTGGCATGCATCACACATCTTTTCTTTTATGAATTTAGTATTTGGTAACCATTTTACAAGACTTTTCTTTGATAATTTGGATAAAAGGTCCATGCTAGCATGTCCTAATTTCCTATGCCATAGCCAACTTGTTTCATTCATTTCTGCCAAATAAGTTACGTGATGATTTACTAAATTCTCAAGTTTTATGCAATAAACATTATTTATCCTATGAGCTATAAACAAAGTTTCATCTTTCTTAGGATTTTGGATAACACATTTTTCTTTCTTAAATATTATTTCGAACCCTTTGTCACTTAATTGGCTTATCCTTAAAAGATTGTGTTTTAATCTTTTTCTACTAATAACACATTATCAATGGTAGGAGAGGGTTCTTTACCTATTTTCCCGATGCCAATAATTTTACCTTTGGCATTGTCACCGAAGGTGATGTATCCCCCATCCTTTTATTTCAATGTAGTGAACTTGGTCCTATCAGCGGTCATGTGCCTTGAACATGCATTGTCCAAGTACCATTTATCCGTTGATGGTGTAGTCCTAAACGATACCTACAATGAGGGATTCATTGTGTTAGTCTTCGGAACCCAAATTATTTTAGCCCTCTTTGTGTTGTTTTTAGTTCCATTATTGACTTTCCATTCTCCTTGAATTTTAACATACTTTATTTTTAAAAGGCAGTTGAACATTACATGACCTTTAGTCTTGCATGTGTAGCAAGTGGTGTGTTCATGTTTGTTGTTTGAAGAAGTACAAGCATAGTGTTTGGCTTCTTTCATAAAGTACCCAATGTATAGTTTTTTATTCCTTTTGTTTGTTTTTCCATTATAACCTATCCCTTCTTTATTTCCATGTAGTCTTTGCTATCC
The DNA here is from genome assembly GCF_029873635.1 of Malania oleifera. NCBI lineage: Eukaryota > Viridiplantae > Streptophyta > Magnoliopsida > Santalales > Ximeniaceae > Malania > Malania oleifera. The sequence goes on from NC_080422.1 coordinate 63,298,625, forward strand.
AATCATTTTTTCAAAATTTTCTTTTCCTTTAGTGAAGTTATATATAATTTTCTCCTTATCCTCTACTAATTTCTTAAGTTCATTTATCTCTAAATTATTTTTATTCAAATCATCTACATGAGTTTTTCCTAACTTTTGAGCTATTTCATTTACTTCCTCTTCTAATTTTTCAATACAAGAGCCTTTTTCCTCTTCAATAATTTTGAAGGATTCCAGTTGCTTCATTAATTCTTTATTTTAATCTTTCAGAGTTATATTTCTCTTAGATATTTTTATGAATCTCTTATGTAAAGAAAACAACTCAGCTTGCAATTCCTTATAGGAAGGCATGCTATCACATGACTCATCACATGACTCATTGAGAGATTCTGTAGAAGAATAGTAGGAGTTTACCTCTTCGTCATTAGCCATGAAGCATATGTTTTCCATCTCTTGTCATCTTGATTCATTTTTCATCTTGCTGGAGCTTGAATCATCCCACGTAGCTTTCATAACTTCCTTCATTTTCTTCTTGTCTTTCTTGAGCAACAGGCAGTCTGGCTTGATATGCCCTAATTTCTTGCAGTGATAGCATATAGGAGGTTCATTCTTACCTTTATTTTATTTTCTACTTATCCCTCCTTTTTAAGATTTCTTTTCTTTAAATTTTCTAGGAAACCTTTTATTTCTCCTATAGAACTTGCTTAGTCTCTTAGTGATGAATGCAAATTCATCTTGATCTAAGTCGCTTGATTCACTTTCCTTTTCACTTGACCAGTTACTATAGGCTTTTAATGCGATGGATCTTTTATGTTTGGGTTTAGGATTCCTTTCCTTTAGAGCCATCTCACAAGTGAGTAATGAACCAATGAGTTCATCTAGAGAGGTGTTCTTAAGGTTTCTACCTTCAGTGATAGTTGTAGGCTTTGGTTCCCATATGGAGGGAAGGCCTCTTAGAAATTTTCTAATCATTTCGTAGGTAGTATAAGTTTTTCCTAAGGCACTTTAGGAATTAATTATGTGAGTAAATCTAGTGTACATGCTTGATATTGTTTCATCCGAATTCATCTTGAATGTTTCATATTCGCTAGTCAGCATATCTATCCTATTGTCCCTAACATCTATAGTTCCTTCATATGTCACGTCTAATTTGTCCCATATTTCTTTAGACGTCTTGTAGGCCATGACCCTATTAAATTCATTATCATCTAACGCACAGTATAAAGCATTTATAGCGTTTGAATTGATTTGAAGCATTTTATAATCTAAATCGGTCATATCCTTTTTCTCTTTTGGAATATGTTTTCCATCTAATATTTTAGTGGGAATAAGGTCTCCATTCATAACTACTTCCCATGCTTTCCAATCCATGTGTTGAAGATGGATTTGCATTCTCTTTTCCCAAAATGTATAATTATGTCCACAAAAGATTGGTGGACGGGTTGAGCATTAGCCTTCACCGAAGGGTGCTACTCCTATATTTTCCATTTGATCTTTTTTAGTTTCCTGTTAAGAATTACTATAATTAGGCTCTGATACTAATTGAAATTGGAATAACTTCTTAAGAGGTGGGTGAATTGGGTTTTAAAAATTGTATTCCTCTTAGTCTTAGTTCTTTTGTGTTATAATAGTAATCAAAACATATACACAATCACAATTAAAACAATAAGATCAATCACTCAATCTTTGTCACAATAGCCCTATATAAATATGAGAATTTGCTTGATTTGTTATAAGCCCTATTTCACAGTTATACTTCTTCTTAATGTTCAACTTTTAAATAAATTTTCAAATTAATAAGTCAAGGATGATCAACCAACGTAGTCCTTTTCGGTTTCCGCAATCAACGCTGATCAATCCACAACAAATTACCTTCTGGTCTATTTAACAACCAAACATGTAGAATTTAATTTTAAAACAACCTTACAGATTATATCTTTTACTGAAAAATAAAAATTATATTACAGAAATAAGAACACAGGGTTTTTACGAGGTTCGACTTCAACACAACCTACGTCCTCGCCCTTGGAAAAACTACCAAAGGATTCACTATTACGATTCCTTTACTGGGCGGAACAATACCAGTTACAAATACTCCTTGGGTAAAGCTAGAGCATGCCTTCTCCAAACAATATCCCCTTGTTTGTTCCAACGATTCAGCACTTGAGTTGTCAATTAACCCATTACAAAGATATAAAACAAGGCATACAAGAACTTGCTCCTCAAATAGCTGATTAGTACAAATTAAAACACTATGTACATCAGTAAATTCATAACATGAATTTTAGAATGAAGCTCTTAGAAACTTATCACCACAGGTATCTTTCAATGACTGAAAGAATCAACAACTTGATGCACAAACTTAGTGAGAAACACAGCAAAGCTTTCATAGAATTTCATGAGTCATGAGAGCAATAGCATAGTTTTAGAATTTCAATAGGTTTTAAGAGAGAATGAGAGCTGAATTGATTTCTTGGTGTTTAAAACAATGATCCTTGGGGTTACTTATAAAGGTAGAAAGACTCCTTGCTTGTTCCTCAAATGTACTTAGAGTAGTTTCCAAAATTTAAATTTATTTAAGCTTCAAATAATTTGAATTTCAAAAAATATATCCATTGGAAATTTGAAAACTGCCATGAGCTAGATGACTGTGAGGTCCTAGCAGTCGTCTATCCATATATTATAACTATGAACTTTATAAGAAGAGAGGTGGTAGTCATCTATCCCCTGATTGGCTGTCATCTGTCACCAGAAGAATTTAGTTTTAAACCAACTCAGTAGGGTGGCAGTCATCTGTCCTTAGCTTGGCAGTCGTGTGTCACCAGAACAACTTGTTTTTAATAATAAACTCAGAAAGATGACAGACATTTGGCTGAACACACAGGCATCTCAATTTGCATTGGTAGTTGTCTGTCAAAACTTTGATAGTCGTTTGTTAGGCTTCTATCTTCAGTTAAAATACTCTAATTTTGCCAGTCGTTTGTCCATAGACAGATAGTCGTCTGTCAACTGGATTTTCCTTATTTCAAGATATTTTTGAGTTCTCTCTTCTTTGCGAAATTAATCCTGGAAAATGAACTTATTTAACTTTGAAAACTTGTTCCAAGTTTTATACTAAGGTCTCTAAGTCTCTTTGCCTAATGAGCTTCAAAATGAAAAATTCATATTTGAATACACTTAGAAGTACTTACCAAAACATTGTCTTAAGCTAATTTGACATTTGATTAGTGTCCTTTCAGTGCTGTTCTTCAATCTTTCAAACTTCTATGAGCTTTTATTGTGGATCTTTGGGTATTCACATGTGAGTTTCCTTGTTCCTTCCTTGATCCTTCTAAGCTTTTCATGTCAAGGTATATGTAATTTGATCAAATCATCTTTGCCTGTAATCATATCACTTGGAAATGCTTTAAATAACTTTACTTTGTTATCATCAAAACCAAAAGTTTGTAAACCTAACTAGGCCAACAGAAGGGAAATTGCCGAGTTTGTCCAGCAATGTCTAACATGCCAGCAGGTAAAAACTGAGTACCAAAGGTCGACGGGCCAGATGCAATTGCTTTACATCCCAAAGTGGATATGGGATCATGTATCTATGGACTTCGTGACAGGTTTACCACCAGCACTGCATGGTCAGAATGCTATTTGGGTGGTCGTTGATAGATTGAAAAAAACCACTCACTTCATTCCTATTATAGTCAACTACTCCATGCACATACTAGCGGAATTATATATTCAAGAGATAGTTTGATCACATAGTGTGCCAGCGTCTATAGTATCAGACCAAGACCCACATTTCACGTCATGGTTTTGGAGGAGCTTATAGGAGGATCCGTGGTCTCAGTTATCTTTCAGCACGATGTTTCATCCTCAAATGGATGGCCAAACTGAGAGAGTGATTCAAATATTAGAAGATATGTTGCGAGTGTGTGTGCTGGATTTTGGGGGTAGTTGGACCTAGTATATTCCACTAGTAGAGTTTGCATACAATAACAACTATTAGGCCAGTATCAGCCTGGCACCTTAAGAGGCGCTTTATGGTGGGAGGTGTTGTTCTCCTCTATGCTAGGATGAAATAGGTGAGAGGTGAGTGGTGGGGCTAGAGCTAGTGCAGCATGCATATGATAAAATTTAGCTCATTAGAGACACGATCAATGCAACTCAGAGCTGGAAGAAGAGTTACATTGATACTTTTTGCAGGAAATTGGAATTTAATGTGGGAGATCACATGTTTTGGAAGATAAAACCATTAAAAGGAGATATGAGGTTTGGTAGGAAGGGTAAGCTGAGCCCTAGGTTCATTGGCCCATTTGAAATTCTTGAAAGAGTAGGGTCAGTTGCCTATCGGCTGGCTTTACCACCAGATTTATTTAGAATTCATGACGTATTTATTAGTTCCATGTTAATGAAATACATCCTAGACCCTCCTATGTAATTAGTTATGCCGAGTCAGAACTCAGTGACACTTTGGCTTATGAGGAAACTCAGGTGCAGATTCTGGACAAGAAGGAACAAGAATTGCATAGTAAGAGGATTCCATTAGTAAGAGTCCTATGGAGGAATCACGCAATGGAATAAGCTTCTTAGGAGCTTAAGGAAGAGATACGAAAAAGAATACTCATATTTTTTCAGATGGTAGGTTGTGTTTTGGTTTTGGGAGAATTTTATTTTAAGTATTTGTAATCTCCGAGGACCCTGTATGTAACTACGGTATTCCTCCACCATAAGTGAGGGTAAGTAATAAAATAATTAGCCCATTTTTTTTAAAAGATGGTGTCAATACAGATAATAAATTTGGAGAAAAAAATTTTTATAAGGAGGGGAGAATGTAGAAACACGAAGAATTATAATAATTAAATAATAAAAGAAATGGGAGAAAAAGATTTTTAAAAAAAAAATTCAACAGCATCTCGTCGAAGAGTGAAGAAGTGCTCGTCGATGAGCAGGGCCTTTAGCTCGTCGATGGAAACTTGTGCTTCGTTGATGAGAAATTGCAGAGAAAACTCTTCCAGAGCCTGAAACTCTTTGATGAGAATAAGGTGTTTATTGACGAGCATATCATTTGGACTCATTGACAAAGAGATGTGACTCGTCAACGAGGCCACGTGGACCAGCATCTTTAAAAGGTCAAAAAACCATTTTTACTGCGAGCAACATACAATAAATCTCTCTCTCTCTCTCTCTCTCTCTCTCTCTCTCTCTAACTCTAATCCCCTCTGCCTTCTCTCTAGGTTTTCATGTCGATTCTTTGCTAGTTTGACAATCTGAAGCGGCCACATTACTCCTGGGAAGATTCTCTACAAATCTATTGGAGTATTTTGTTGGTTAGGCCAACTTGGGCACCATCCCAAAATTTGGGTAAGTTGATTATTTTAATATTTATTATGGTATTTGGTATTTCTGAGCCGGGGAAAGGTATTAGCTGAGTTTATACAAAAGTTTTGTTAGGGGAAATGTAAGTTTCAGGGCATTGAGTTGGGAACACCACAGGGTGTAATTTTGGAGTAATTGTGGTCTTTTCAATAAGTTAGGTAACGGGATAAATTAAGTCAGAAATTTTCATGAAATTATTTACCATATTACAACATTTATTTTCAAAAATTATGTATGTATTGGCACAGTATTTGGGAATATTGCAGTTGAATAGGAAAAGGGATTTAATGTTGTTTTACAGGAAATATGATTTTAGATTAGGTTTTAAGCTTAAAAACATGATTCATATTAGTATGGCAAGAGTATAACTTTCATTAAATTGTATTATATTAGAATATTGTTATTTTACATGATATAATATGCCAGCGTAAGGGCCGTGGTTTTTACATATTATACTATACCGGCATAAGGGTCGTGGTTCTATATGATATGCTATGTCGGCATAAGGGCCATGATTTTTCATGTTATACTATGCCAGCATAAGGGTCGTGATTTATAAGGTACAAAATTCCAGTGTAAGGGTCATGGTTTATAGGTTATGATATGCGACAATTCATGAAAATATTATCTTGACAGGTATTATTATGAAACAATTATGTATCATTATTTGAGACTTCCTATATGTTATCAGAACCTAAATGCCTTGTTTTGGGCTTTCACAGAGCACGGTACCGTAACTATATGTTTATGATCATGTATATGTTAGTGCTATCGCACGTCATAAGGGACTGTGGGAAAACAGCAGTCGATATGGTTTTATGATAGTGCAGGCGTCCCTCTAGTAGCTCAGACTAAGAGGGGCAGACCTGTAAAGACCCGAAAATTTAAAAAGGATTAAAATAATTTAGAAAAAAAATAATAAATAAAATAACAGATAAATAAATAAAAGGAATGATGTGGGAAAAAAAGAGAAAAAAAATTAAAATTAAAGAAATTAAATAAAATTAAGATAAATTAAAAAATTAAATAACTAGTTCTTAAATTAAATTTTATTTGTATTGGATTTATAAAAATAATAATAATTAAAATAAGATATATATATATATATATATATGTAAGTAAGTTAATATATATATATATAAGTTAAAGTAATATATAATATATATATATATATATATATATGATAAGTATAAGTTTAATATATATATATATATATATATATATATATAAAGTACTGACAGGAAGAGATAAGAAGAGAAGAAAGAAAGAAGAAAGAAGAAGGAAGAAGAAAGAAGAAAGAGAAAGTCAGAGGAGTCAGGACGCCCCCCCCCCTCTCTGCAAATCTCCTATGTGTCTCTGCTTCCGTCTCCGCCTCTCTCTCTTCTTCTCTCAATTACTCGGCGAGTTTGCGATGAATCAGGAAATGGAAGGTGCCGTTGGAATCCTGGTTCCACTGCTGACATTTCTACTAGAGCAGATTTCTGATGGGAACGACTTAAGTACTACTCTTGGGGAAAGGTAGTTTTTTCCCATTTTCTCAATTTCACCGTTAATATGTGGTTAAATCGACGAACGGACACCACCACGGGGTCCTAGTTGTCGTCATCGTCATTTTGACGTATGTAATTTTCCAATTGGGGTTTTCTAGGCCCTACTCCAAAGCGACAGTGGGATTTGGGAAATTGGGCAATTTGACTAAATTTAAGGGTATATTTATTTATTTAGGAATTATGACCCTAGGAAATATTTAAATAATATTTTATTCAAGAATAATTTATTAGAATTAAGAATTTAATTTCAGGGTCCGAGTGAGCGCCGCAGGTATTTTTTGGAGTCCCTGTTGGTGTAGTTCAAGAAACCAGGTAAGGGGAAAAATATATATTAAATCAGAATTTTTATGAATTTAATGGAAAAATAAATTGTGTTATATGTACGTGCATATGTTTCGGTATGGGTAAAATTCCAACTGTTTAAATTATATTTCCTTCGAGTTTAGGGCTGTTTATTAGATATGTATATTCGAAAATGAACTGATAAAAATGGGAAATATTTTCAGGATAATTAAGTAAGAAATGAAATGTATTTTCAGTATATAAACATTAAATGTTGGTTGGCTTATTTTACAGGTAGTGTATGAATTTTATTGCTAAATTGTGTGGCATGAGAATCTGTGCAAATATATGTTAAATGTATGAGATGCAGGCTAAGTAAGTAAAACAATGAGAATAAAATATGATATGGACAATGTTGCCTGTGTATGTTAAATGCAACCATGTAAATGTAAGATAGCTAAAAGAGAGCCATGTTAGCAGATCTAGCACACTTTTGTGTAGACTAACTGATGACAGCTAAAAGGAGCTGTGTTAGCAGATTTAGCATGTTTCTACGTAGACTAACTGATGATGGCTAAAGACTAGCTGTAGTATGAAGTAATGAAATGAAATGTTATGCAATGAAATGACTGATGAAATGGCAATGAAATGAAATGAAAAAGGCAAATGATGTAAATGGGAAAAAGTCACTTAAAGTGAAATGAAATGCAAAGTTAAGTCATGAACATGAATGAATGTGCATGAATGTATAATAATAGAATAGAATGATGTATTATGACATTAGAAGTACGTATGTACGTAGAACATGTTATGATTGGGCGAGGCATACCTTTCACCTGAGGGCTTGCTGAGTAAGGCGAGTACACTAGTAGCTACAGATGTGGTAGTAGCCACATAACGTACTAGGGCAGAGGGAACCTACTTGTATGGGCGGGTAGAATTCCCTATCCTTAAGGCCTTTGCCGATAAACTATTGTTGAATGCGTGAGTACGAGATTAATTTATCACTTGAGGGCTTACTGAGCAAGGTGAGTGCCCTGGTATGCTTAAATTGTGACCTTTGGGTTACCAAATGTATCAGAGCAGAGGGGTGCTACTTGTATGGGCTGGTAATCACCCCCATCCTCGGGAAATCTCGTGGGTTAAACATTCGCATGTGTTTGATTAGGATCAGGGAATGCTTTTGAAAATTATGTTAAGGATTTTCAAATGTTAAATATTATGTTATATATAAACTCGTGTTGGCCACACACTGCTTTAATATATGGTTTCTTCCCTTACTGAGATGTGTCTCACCTGAATATAAATTTATCTTTTTTTGAGGATTTCATCGAGATCAAGCTTAGAGAGCTCGAGGTTCTATAACATTATTGGGAAATAGTAAAAGAAAATGGTATATTTCTATGTTAATTATGAGATGAAAAAATTTATGTTTTGCGTCCTTATATTTTAAGTCTGTGGAGAAAAGAAAGTTTGTGAACATACTGAATTATTTTGGGAGTTATGTAGATTTATGGAAATGTAGGTGTTGGATGATTTAATATGGATTATAGTTAGAATTAGTAAACTCTGGTAGTATGTTATATGGAAATTATGATCATGTTTTCCGCTGCGTATGTTATGTTAATTATGGATGATCAGGTATAACGCACCGGACCCGGGTTTAAGGGTTCGGGGAGTTTCAAGACCTATCGTACTTACAGACTTATGTTGATCTAGCGTGGTTGGCCTATAATGACCTGAAGAATAATGGTATTTAAATAATAAAGAGAGAGGAAAATGGAAATTGTAAAAGAGGACGGCAGTAGATACCGCGGGGGTATATATCGCAGCTCCGAATTTCATCGACAAGGAGTAACATTCGTCGACGAATTGCCTTCTTGACCTAATTGACGAAGTGACGTGGCTCGTCAACGAAGGCTGATGTATAAATAGGCGTAACCTTCATTTTATGGCCGAAAATATTATGAGAATTTCTCTCTCTCCTCACTTTGTCCCTCCTTCCTTCTCTCTAAGATCTCGGGCTGGATTCTTACCAGTTTGACAATCTAAACCCACCATGACGCTCCTAGGAAAGTTCTCTGTAAACCTACTGGAGTGGATCGTCGATGGAACTACTTTGGAATTCATGCCTATTTAAGGTAAGATTTTTTATTCAAAATTTAGTCTTTCCATAGTTATATGAAATGTTGTACACGAAGAAATACTGAAGTTTAGTTATGACATATGTTGGTTTCGGGGTGTTGAATGGGGAACCATGCAGGTGCAGGACGAGTATATTTTAGGGGGTTTCTTCTACGAAATCAGGTAAGGGAATAAACTAAAGTAGTAATTTTTCCATGAAAATTAATATGAAATTATTTGTAGATTTATGTTCAAAAAGCATGTATTACATGCGAGTATTACTGAGAAAATGTATAATTTCGAAAATACTATTGCTACACTGGAATGTATATTTTTAGTATAAAATACCAGAAGAGATGATTTTAGAATAGAAAGTATGATTTTATTCAGCATTGTGTGGCATGAATTTTATTTTTATGCAAACTATAAGATGTTAAGGTAATTTTTCAAATAAAGTATATCTCAATGATTTTCCGAGATTTGGAAATAATGCAGTATATTATGATTTTGAATATGATAAATAAATTATTTATTCAGATTGATATATATGAAATGTTCAACGCAAGGCCATGATTGATAGTCAGTGCAAGGTCGTGTATGATGTATGATTTCGGTGCAAGGCCGCAGATATGAAAGTAAACGGCACAAGACCGTATGTATTTATGATATTACAAAAATGCTATCAATCCATTTATGTTAAACCGTATATTATCATGTATTATATGTTATCAGAACCCAGATGATAGTTTAGCTCAGTTTCAAGAGCACGGTACCGTAGCGATACAGATCAAATTATTATGTTTCAGACTTGTGCAAACCACCCCTACAAGTAGAGTGTTAGGAGATGGATAGTCGATGTGACTTTCAATGTAGAGTTGTAGACATCCACTTGGAAGTCCGGACTAGGGTGTGGCGGGCCTATCAAACTTACAAGCATTTTTTACTCAACAGTGGTTGGCCAGCCATTGTCGGGTCCCGCCTTCGGGCTGCACAACCCGTCATGGGGGGTAATACCTAACATCAGCTAGCTCTACAACCTAGGTAAATTTTCGGTATTATTAGCTATACCAGATAGTTCATGAACAGTGCGATATTAAAAATATGAAAGTATATGTCTATGCAGTTATGATATGATTAATTTTTTTTAGTATGCAAAATGTATTGTATATCTATATTAGCATTAAATATTCATGTTGCCATGCAACTGTATTTAGTTTATTTTCCCATACTGAGAGGTGTCTCACCTCAGCTTAAATAGTATTTTTGCAGATTGTAAATAACTCTGGTATTTTTATGGATTGTAAATAACTCTAGTATTATGTATTTCATAGTTTGATGGATGTAAATTATATTTACTGCTATTTATGTTCCTGCTGTGTATGTCAGGTGTGTCCCTGGCGATGTGGTGACAGGTATGGTTAGTATGTTTTTATTTAAAGTCATTGCATTATTTGATTCATGTGCCACACACTCGTTGGTGTCTTCGAGGTGTGTTAAATTATGTTCGGCAAACGCACAATCATTAGATGTTGAATTGTTAGTGACTACACTTACTATGTCATCCGTGAGGTGTAGTAGGGTGCTATGAGGCTGTCCAGTAGATATCTATGGGAGAATTTTGTCAGCTGATCTGATAGTACTATACATGCATGGGTTTGATGTCATATTCAGCATGGATTGGCTAGGAGCTAATTTTGCTAGTATTGATTGTCATTCAAGAGAAGTGATATTCAGACCGCCAGGAAGACTAGAATTCAAGTTCATAGAGTCACGAGTGCAATCTTTACCTCGGATGATTTCAGCTATTCAGGCAAGGAGATTGCTTTAAAGTTGTTGTCGGGGATTCATGGCTGTTGTGAAGGAAATTTCAGGGAATGAATTAAAGCTTACTAGTACACCAGTAGTGAAATAATTTACAGATGTGTTTCCAGAAGAATTACCGGGTTTGCCACCTGATCATGAGGTAGATTTTCCCATTGATCTGCTTCTAAGTATAGCATCAATCTCTAAAGCACCGTACTGAATGGCACCAACAGAGTTAGAAGAATTAAAAGACCAATTGCAAGATTTACTCGATAAAGGTTTTATACGACCTAGTGTATCCCCATGGAGAGCTCTAGTATTATTTGTGAAGAAGAAGGATGGGTCTATGAGGATGTGCATAGATTATAAGGAGATTAATAAAGTGACCATCAAGAACAAGTATCCTCTACCCCGTATAGATGACTTATTTGACCAGCTCCAGGGTACACGGGTGTATTCTAAGATTGACCTTATATTGGGTTACCATCAAGTAAAGATAAGAGCAGAAGATGCAGCGAAGACGGCTTTTAGGACCAAGTATGGACATTATGAGTTTCTTGTTATGCCGTTTGGTCTAACGAGTTCTTCTGGGATATTTATGAAATTGATGAACAGGATCTTCCACCCATAGTTAAACCAGTTTGCTGTTATTTTTATTAATGATATCATGGTCTATTCGAGGAGCCATGGATGCATTTGAGACAAGTTTTGCAAGTGCTTAGGGAAAAGAAGTTGTACATGAAGTTTAGTAAATGTGAATTCTAGCTCGAGAAGGCTATGTTTTTAGGGCATGTGATCTCAGGAGATGAAATTTTTATGGATCCCAGTAAGATTGATGTTATAGTGAAATCGTCTAGACCAAGGAACATCCTGGAAATTAGGAGTTTCTTGGGGTTAGCTAGTTACTACCATCATTTTTTTAAGGGATTCTCATCTTTATCAGGGCCTTTAACACGACTAACTAGGAAGAACGTCCGTTTTGAATGGGATGACAGCTGTGAGCAAAGTTTTTAGGAATTGAAGTAGAGGCTTGTCACAACACCAGTGTTGATCATTCCATTAGGGGGTGAGGGTTATACTATTTATAGTGATGCGTCCTTGAAAAGACTTGGTTGTGTACTGATGTAGCATGATAGAGTGCTTATGTATGCTCCAGGAAGTTAAAGAATATGAAAAGAACTACCCTACCCATGATCTTGAATTAGTTGCAGTGGTACATGCATTGAAGATTTGGAGGCATTATCTGTATGCAGAGCGAAATGAAATTTTTCCGACCATAAGAGTTTAAAGTACTTCTTCACTCAGAAGGAGCTGAATATGAGGCAGAGAAGGTGGTTGGAGCTTATAAAAGATTTTGATTGTACCATCAGTTATCACGCAAGAAAAGCAAATGTGGTAGCGGATGCGTTGAGTAGGGAGTCAGTGATTCCAGTGTTAGTAACTATAGAGATCCAGTATTCGATCATGATGGATCTAGAGAGACTCGACATAGAGTTAGTGGAAAGTGATCCTTTAGTATGCATTGCAAATTTAGTGGTACAACCTACTCTATAGGAAATAATTAAAGTAGCTCAAAAGGAAGACCCATAATTAGTAGAGGTATTAGTCAAAGTGCAGAATGGTCCAAGGGAGGAATTCTGCTTGTCAGATGACGGAGTTTTTCGGTTCCGTTCCAGGTTATGTGTTATTTTCGATGCTGACATCGGGAAGACTATTTTAGATAAGGCTCACAGATCTTTGTATACAGTTCATCCTGGCAGTACAAAAATGTATAGGGATCTATGAGAGTTTTACTAGTAGAGTGGTATGAAAAAAGAGATTGTCAAGTATGTAGTGTAGTGTCTGACGTGCCAGTAGGTAAAAGCGGAGCAGCAAAGGCTGGCGGGTTAGTTGCAGCCACTATTTATCCTAGAGTGGAAGTGGTATCATATATCCATAGATTTTGTTTCAAGTCTACCTTCGTAATTACATGGTCAAAATTCGATTTGGATGATTGTAAATCAGTTGACTAAGACCGCCAATTTCCTTCTTATCAAGATCAGCTACTCCTTTAACCATTTGGCACAGATTTACATTCAAGAGATAGTTTGTTCTCATGGAGTGCTTGTGTCTATAGTGTCAGATAGAAATCTGCAATTCACGTCACATTTTTTAAGGAGCTTGTAGGAGGCTCTACGGTATCAGTTGTCTTTTACCATGACATTCCATCCTCAATCTGACTGACTGACTGAGAGGATGATACATATATTAGAAAATATGCTTCGAGCATGCGTACTGGAGTTTTGGGGTAGTTGGACTCAGTTCATGCCGCTGGTGGAGTTCGTATATAATAACAGTTATTAGGCCAAGATTGGTATGGCACTGTTTGAGGCACTGTATGGTAGGAGATACTATTCTCCGTTGTGGGACGAGATGGGTGAGCGGCGAGTTGTGGGACCAAAGTTTGTGTAGTAGGTGTACAATAAAGTTCAGCTAATCATAGGTAGAATCAGTGCAACTCAAAGCCGATAGAAGAGTTATGCCGATAATCACCACCAAAAACTAGAATTTGAGATGGGTGATCATGTATTTTTGAAGATAGCTCCATTAAAAGGGGTTATGAGATTTGGAAGGAAGGGTAAACTTAGGCTTAGGTTTATCAGTCCATTTGAGATTCTAGAGAAAGTGGGACCAGTTGCGTACACGTTAGCTTTACAACCTATGTTATCCAGGATGCACGACGTATTTCATGTTTCCATGTTGACGAAATACGTCCCAGACCCTTCTTATATAATCAGGTAAGGTGAATTAGAACTCAGTGATTCACTAGTCTATAAGGAGGTACTAGTATAGATTCTAGATAGAAGAGAATAAGAATTACGTAACAAAAATATTCCTCTAACAAAGATTCTATGGAGGAATCATATAGTAGAAGAGGCTTCCTAGGAGCTCAATGAACAAATTAGACAGAAATACACCCAATTGTTCCTAAAAGTTCATATATAACTAGGAAAATATAAGTAATTATATAGTATTTCTTTTGTAGGTATATGTAATAATTAGGTTAATGAGAAGTCTTTTAGTTTTCAAGGAAATTTTATTTTATATATGTAATCTCCCAGAACTCGGAATGTAACCACGGTATTCCTCTGCCATAAGTGAGGGTAAGTAATAAAATAAGTAGACCACTTTTCCTAAGGGATGGTGAGTCGTATGGGTAGTAAATTTCGACAAAGGTGTGTCTCGTCGACAAGAAGATACTGCGGGGATATATATCGCAGCTTTGAATTTCATCGATACGGAGTAACATTCGTCATTGAATTGCCTTCCTGACCTCATTGACTAAGTGATAGGGCTCGTCGACGAAGGCCATTGTATAAATAGGCCTAACCTTCATTCTATGGCCGAAAATCCTACGAGAATTTCTCTCTCTCTCCTCACTTCATCCCTCCTTCCTTCTCTTTAAGATCTCGGGCCAGATTCTCATCAATTCTACGATTTGAAGCCACCACGACCCTCCTGGGAAAGTTCTTTGAAAACCTACCGAAGTGGATCGTCGGTGGAACTACTTTGGAATTCATCCCTAGTTTAAGGTAAGACTTTTAATTCAAAATTTGGTATTTCCATAGTTGTAGGAAATGTTGTACACGAAGAAATATTGAAGTTTAGTTATGAGAGATATTGGTTTCAGGGTGTTGAACGGAAAACCCTGTGGGTGCAGGATGAGTATATTTTTCCATGAAAATTAATTCAAAATTATTAGTAATTTTATGTTCAAAAAGCATGTATTATATGTGAGTATTACTGAGAAAATGTATAATTGGGAAAATACTGTTGTTACACTGGAATGTATATTTTTAGTATAAAATGCCAAAAGAGATGATTTCAGAATAGAAAGTATGATTTTATTCAGCATTGTATGGCATGAATATTATTTTTACGCAAACTATAAGATGTCAAGGTAATTTTTCAAATGAAGTATGTCTCGATGATTTTCAGAGATTAACAAATAATGCAGTACATTATGATTTTTAAATACATGATAAATAAATTATTTATTTAGATTGATATGTATGAAATTTTCAACTCAAGGCCATGATTGATAGGCGGCTCAAGGTCGTGTATGATGTATGATTTCAGCACAAGGCCACAGATATGAAAGTAAACGGCGCAAGGTCATATGTATTTATGATATTATAGAAAATGCTATCAGTCAATGTATGTTAAACCCTATATTTTCATGTATTATATGTTATCATAATTCGGATGATAGTTCAATTCAATTTCAGGAGCACGGTACCGTAGCTATACAAATTAGATTATTATGTTTCAGACTTGTGCTAACCGCCCCTACAAGTAGAGTGGGTGGGAGATGGATAGTCGATTTGGCTTTCAGTGTAGACTCATAGATGTCCGCCTAGTAGTCCAAATTAGGGTGTGGTGGGCCCATCATACTTACAGACATTGTTGACTCGACAGTGGTTGACCAACCATTGTCAAGTTCTACCTTTGAGCTACACAACCTATCATGGGGGGTAATACATGACATCAACTAGCAATACATCCTAGGTAAATTTTCAGTAATGTTAGCTATGCCAGACAATTCATGAATAGTACGATTTATTAGAAATATGAAAGTGTATGTCTATGCAGTTATGATATGATTAATGTTTTCTAGTACGCAAAATGTACTATATATCTATATTAACATTAAATATTCATGTTGCCACACAGTTGTATTTAGTTTTTTTCCCTTACTAGGAGGTGTCTTACCCCAGCTTAAATAATTTTCAGGAAACCTAGAAAGATTGGTGAAGCGAGGCCACCCTTGAGTCAGTTGTGCTACCCAGCTAGGAAGGTAAGTTTTAAGCTAGGATCCGGAGGTTTCGATGTGGGATCCTAGATATATATTTTTATTTTCTTTGGCAATTGTATACAAGTACAATATTTTTGTGGATTGTAGATAACTCTGGTATTATGAATTTCGTGGTATGATGGATTTGATTTATATTTACTGCTGTTTAGTTTTCCGCTATGTATATCAGGTGTGTCCCCGTTACCCACAGGTTCAGGTTGAATGTATTTCATGTGTTATTATATAGTAAATTAAGTAGGTCGTTACACGGCCAGCCATTGCTAGGTCCCCCCTTCAAGCCGCACAACCTAGTTATGTGGGGGTAAGACATGACACTAGCCAGCTATCCATCTAGGGTGTTATTTCATGTACAGTTATGTAAGATGATTTTATGTATTGAAACTTAGTATGTTATACCATGTTATGATAAATTATGTTTTATCTAGTTATGATACAGACAGTTTTGCCAAATATTATTTATGTAATGTTATATGTATTACACGAAATTACTCATGTTGCCACACACTGATATTAGTTTATTTCCCTTACTAAGAGGTGTCTCACCCTAACTATATAAACATTTCAAGAGATTCAGAAAGAAAGGCGGATAGAGCTCTGCAGTGTTAGAGGTCGTCTGTCCTACCTTATCAGCAGGGTAAGTTGTTATGTTAGGGTCTGATAGATTTTTGGTTTACGACCCTAAGACCCTTTTTTGGTCTTTTTGGGGATGTGTATATGTATATGACAGGTTAAATAAAATTGTGGTATGGTTTCTGGTGTATTATGGCATGTATATGATTTTATGTATTCCGCTACTTAGGTATCAGAGTTGTATGACAGGTATATCCCTAGTACACATGGGTCCAGGTTAATCATGGTTTATCTGTTAAATGGGATATCAGAACAATTCGTTACAAGAATTCACATTTTCTAAACTTGACATACAATTTCTTTTCCCAAAACATCTAAAGTACCAGCCTTAGGTGCGTCTCATGCTCCTCAAAACTCCTTAAGTAGACCAGTATGTCATCACTGAAAACTATAATGAACTGGTCTAAATACTAGTGAAAGACTCTATTCATCAAATCCATAAATACAGCAGGAGCATTAATCAGACCAAATGGCATAACTAGAATTTCATAATGCCTATACCTGGTACTAAAAGTTGTCTTTGAAATATCTTCAGTTTTAAATTTCAAGTGGTGAAACCTGACCTGAGGTTGATCTTGGAATAGACTCATGTACCCTGAAGCTGATAAAATAAGTCATTTATACGGGGTAGAGGATACCTGTTCTTAATTGTTACTTTATTTATTTCTCTATAATTTATACACATCCTCATAGACCCATCTTTATTTCTCACAAATAAAATTAGAGGTCCCCAGGGTGATGCACTAGGTCTGATAAACCCTTTATTCAATAAGTCCTGCTTCTGATCCTTTAATTCTTCCAATTTTGCTGATGCCATTCAGTAAAAAGCTTTAGAAATCAGTGCCGTCCTTGGAAGTAAGTCGATAGTAAAATCTATCTTGCAGTCGAGAGGCAACCCAGGTAATTCTTCCAGAAATATATCTGAAAACCCTTTAACCACTGGTGTACTGGCAAGCTTTAGTTCACTTTTTGTCACCTCCTTTACTTATCCATAAACCCTTGACATCCATTCAGAAGTAGTCTTCTCATCTGCATGGCTGACATTAACTGAGGTGGAGATTGCATCCGTGATCCCACAAATTTGAATTCTGGCTTCCCTGGTGGTCTGAAAATCACCTCTTTCAAATGACATTCAATACTAGCATGGTTAGTAGCTAACCAATCCATACCCAGTATTACATCAAATCCATGTAAATCTTGCACATTTAGGTTGGCTGGCAATACTCTCCCCTGAATTTCTACTGGGCAACCCCTGAGCAGACTACGACATCTCACCACTAACCTTGTCGGTGTTGCTATTGGCAGTTCAACATCTAATAATTGTGTTTCCATACTAGCTAATTTATAATACCCTGCATAAATAAAAGAGTGGGTGGCTCCTATATCAAATAAAACAATAGCTTGATATGATAAGATAGTAAAGGTACCTTTCACAACATCGTTTGTAGCCTTCGCGTCTCCTGGCGTCAAAGCACAAACCCACGTTAGGGTGACATTCTTCTGTTGGTCCCCATGAGGCACCTAATAACCTCCTTGGTGCGGTATAGGAGCAGGTGCGGTACCCGGCGGTGTAGGAAAATCTTGCACTATATGTCCCGGTACACCGCAATGATAGCAGACTCCTCTCCCTATTCAACACTCTCTCAAGTGTCTCTTTCCCCATGTCTGACAAGCTAGGTAGACCCTGCATACCCTAAATCTCAAAACCTCTCATCTCCTACCTCTGTTCCCTGCCATAGTTACCTCTCCTCCACTCGCTCTGACTAGACCCCCGCTGATAGCTTGAAGGTGTGGACCTCTTCTTCTGTTCTTGCTCCCCCACACCCATCCTCTCACTACCCTCAGCCATAGCTGCTTTGTTTACCAACTTAGCAAAGTCTTGTACTTTCAACACTGCCACCTGCTTATAAATTTATCGACTCAAAACTCTTTCAAACTGCCTCACCTTCTTTGTCTTATTAGGTACGATGTACGGGGAGTAACGGGATAATTCTATAAACCTTGCCACATACTGCTGGACTGACTACTGTCCTTGCTTGAGATTCAGCAACTCCTCCACTTTGGCCTACCTAACGGTGGCCGAAAAATATCTATTGAAGAACAAATCTTTAAACCACCACCAAGTCATAGCTATAGGCACCGCCCTATGTTCCTCCAACAATTTTACCATAGTCCACCATCTTTCAGTCTCCCCTATCAGTTTATAGGTGGAAAATAAAACTTTCAACTCCTCCGTACAATGCAATACTTCCAAAACTATTTCTATCTCCTACATCCACTTTTTAGCAACTGTAGGATCTGCTCCTCCTAAAAATGCTAAAGGATTCATCTTGGTAAATCTCTCCATCGTGTACCCATGGCCTGCAGACGGGCCTCCCAACTCTCTGGAGCTTCGCGTGGTCTCAACCATGACCTGCTGAGCCACACTACATAATATTGCATCTGAATTAGCTTTGCATGCACCTGAGAGCCCTGCATCCTCACTACCACTGGCATGAGCACTGCCACTACCCGAGTCCATCCTCAAAAGATAATAAACATAGCTTAGGGACCCCATCCTTATAACTTACATAACTAACCAAAACTCATATTATCCCTCTATCTTAACATCCTTGTTTTAATTCAGGATCCAGTCCTACACTTCAGAAACACAGCCCGACAATAGTTTACTATGGCTTTCCTGAAATCATCACCTCAAGAAAAACACAGAAAGCACAATGGTAGTCCTGCCTCAAAACTATAGAATAAAATCTCAAATTTTTTTCCTATACTCTAGTATTGTTTTTGCTGCTCTCAAAAGTCTATAGAACCCAGCAACCTAGGTTCTGATACCAAACTGTAACGACTAGCCTAATTTACCCCATATATATATATATATATATATATATTTTTCCACATAATAACATACATAATATCTAGTTAAACAATCATAGTCATAGTCAACCTGGACTCGTGGGTAATAAGGATATATTTGTCATAAAAAATATAATACTTAAGCAACAGGAAAC
The DNA here is from genome assembly GCF_029873635.1 of Malania oleifera. Lineage (NCBI taxonomy): Eukaryota > Viridiplantae > Streptophyta > Magnoliopsida > Santalales > Ximeniaceae > Malania > Malania oleifera. Next base: position 63,318,226 of record NC_080422.1, read on the forward strand.
ATAAAATTATATACATGCCATAAATACCATAAATTATGGCATAGTTCTGTTAAATCCGTCATATACATATACATACAGTCATCCATAAAAGAAAAAATAGTGCTCCTAGGGTTTCAATCCCCAAAGTCTATCTAACCCTTGGTCAATCCACTTACCCTGCAGATAGGGTAGTCCAATCCTCTTCTACTACTGTGGGGCTCTTTCCACCCTCATACCTGGATTTCATGAAATGTTTGTAATGCTGGGGTGAGACACCTCTCAGTAAGGGAGACAAATTAATATCAGTGTCTGGCAACATGAGTATTTTTTGTTGTATACATATAAACACATACATAATTTATAACTGGTATGACAGTTGTAGCATATAAAAACATGGTTTATCATAACATAGTGTACCATACTAACTTTTTGTACGGGGAAATCATCTAACATAACCATATCATACATAACTTATTATGGATGATAAATAGTAAGTTAACTGTCATCATGTCATATCCCCACATGAAAGGGTTGTGCAGCCTGAAGGCAAGACCTAACAATGGCTGACCAATCATGCTAAATCAAACATAAGTCTATAAGTATGATGGGACTGCTCCACTTGTTCCGATCTACCAGGGAAACTACGACACTCCTATAAAGCCACATCGACTACCATCTCCCACAATCTACATAAGATGTGTGGTAGCACTAACATATTTATATTCATAAACATATAGCTATGGTACAATACTTCATAAAACTGAACTAAACTATCTGGGTTCTGATAACATATAATACATTTCATATTTAAACATAACTATTCCATAATTTAGAGTAATATCTCACACAAACATATTTCATGATTTCTTACATATCACACATAATCACGACATCAACACCGGCATAACTCATAACGTAAAATCATGGCATTAACGCCGACATAATTCATAACCTAAAATCACAGCATTAATGCTAGCACATTTCATATCATAATATACATATATTCTTGCATTATTTAACATAATCTTTAAAACATATTTCTCATACTGGTTTTAGGGTTTTCCTGAAAATTGCTATAACATACTTATCTAGAAAACTCATAATATTTCAACGTAGCATAATTTCATGAAAATTTTGTTCTCATACCACACAAATATACATAACCTTGCAAACCCATAATTATTTCTGAAATCATATTTCCATAATAAACGTATTAAAAATAATTTCTATGTTCAACAACAATATTTCCAAACATAATTCTATATCATACATATTTTCTTGAAAATAAATGTTGTTTAATTCATTATAATAATTGAAAATACTAACTTAATTTATCCCCTTATCTGACTTACTATGAAGTCCACAAAATACTCCAAAACTACACCCACGTGTGACCCAGCTCAACATCCTAAAATAGCATTTTCCTCAACCAAACTTTAGTGTAATACTATCTAAAGTATTTTTCCTAGTCCAACAACACCAAAAAACTTGTAGAGCCTAAAATAACTAGCTTACCCAGATTTTGGGATGGTGCCCAAGTTGGCTTAACCAACAAACTACTTTAGCAAACTTGAAGAGAATCTTCCAAGGAGTAGCATGGCGGCTTCTGATTGTCAAACAAGTGAAGAATGGGGCCAAAATCAAAGAGAGAAGGTGAGAGGGACGTAAGAGAGAGAGGGAGAAGGTTTCCTAAAAATTTTCTCATAAAAAATCTGGAGTTTCTATATTTACAAAAGTCAAATTCGTCAACGAGATACGCCACCACGTTGACAAGTCCCTGAAGGGAGTTCGTAGATGAATACTTACTCCTCGTCATCGAGTTTCAGCCCCTGAAAGTAACCCTTTCGGTAATTTCTCATTGATGAGACACACGTCCCCGTCGATGAGTCCAAGAGGCCCGCTCATTGACAAGCACTCTACACTCGTCGACGAGACTCTGCTAAAATCGCTTTTAAAGTTCCTTTTCTCTCCATTCTTTTGTTATTTAATTTCTATAATTTGTGAGGTCTCTACACTAATACTTCTAGGCGTAGCTGCCTCTCCCAATGATGCACCATCACTTGGCCATGGTTGATAAACAAAACTGTAGGGATACAAACAAAAATGAAATTTGCTTACAATAGAGTGCTTCTTAAATAAGCAAAGATGTATAATTTAAAATCTATATGGACTCTCAAACGACTTACATTTGAAGCTCAATAGAGTATACGAATTTCTCTCAAAATATTTTTCAAGTAAAATATGAGAGTAGGAAAATCATTTTCTTTATATTGACCTTTGATAAACCAAAAAGCTTTTCAAGAAATATATATAAGTTTAAATATGCTCAAGGCTTTATTGTAAAACTAAAAAAAATAAAATTACTTTCTCCAAAAGATTTTTGAAAATGACGAGTAGGAGAAAAATATTTTTCTCAATATTGACCTTGTAAATATCACAAGATAAAGAAGCCTTTGAATCAATGTATATATATATATATAATTTGAATATATGCTCTAGGCTTTCTAAATAATCTCAAGTAACAAGAAGGTTTTCAAGAAATATGTATGAACGTTAATGTATGCTTAAACCTTGCTTGAATAACCCAATAGATTTTTCTCCAAAAAGATATTCAAAATAGAGGTAGAAGAAAAATGAACTTTGATCTTCAAAAACAAGAGAGCTTTCAAGAAAAATATATAGATGTGAATATGCGCTCAAGCTTTTAAATATACCTCAAGAAGAAGAAACCTTTCAAGCAAAAATATATGAATGGATATATGCTTCAAGCTTCCTTGGACGATCCAAAAGATTTTCTCCTAAAAAAGTTTTCAAAATGAAAGAGATGGAGAAAATAGATTTTGATCTTCAATAAATGGGTATAAAAAAGAATAAGAATGAAAGAATAAACAAGTAAGCTCCCAAATTATTTTTCTAACATTTTACAAGTGCTTTAGGCTTGTATTTATAGGCAAAGACCCAATATAGCCGTTATATGGCCCTTTGGGGTTAAAATATTATTATATTTCAAAAACTAGCCATTTTTTGGCTCCCATGAGATCTAATCGATTGGTTCCAAGGTCCAATCGACTGGATGTTCAAATGCATGAGGTACGATCGACCGGAGTGAAGATTCGGTCGGCTGGCCCTGGGTTTTCACTGCGGACACTCTTCCATGTTTTAGACATAACATTTTCTATACAGCTCCAAATTAGATGTTCGTGGTAACAATAGAAATATAAGAGAAAATACTACAACTTTGATGTTGAACGCATTTTATGATAAGAAGCGGTTGATTAAGAAAAATGTTCATCAACGAGACAGAAGAAACATGAAGGCAATTTTTCTACTACAGATACCTTTTAGTATTTTGGGCATTACATTTTCTAAAAAACTCCAAATGGGACGTTCTTAGTATCAAAAGAAAGCTAAAATAAGATCCCACAATTTTAATGTTTAAAATATATTAAGATGAGAACTGATTGGTTAAGAAAATTGCTCATCAATGTGACAGTAGAAACATGAAAGGGATTTTGAAAAACTTGTTTTGGAGTTTTTCACTTGAAATAATTTTTTTTCAGAACCAATTTAAACCTTTTGGTATAAGTTTAACCTTTTGAATAAAATTTTTCATTAAAATCATGGGTCCTAAGGCCAATCTATGGTCAAGTATGAGCTTTAAATTAAATTATGAGATGTATGCACAAATTAAACCTAATTATTATTACAACATATAAATAGTAAAGTTTTCAGTCTTTGGTCTTTGTAATTCCATGGAATACATCAATTTGATGTGAGCTTTAAGTTCTTTCTTGGCTTCCACATTGCATCATCATTTGTGCATTCTAACATTTATATTTTTTATACTTTAGGCACACAAATAAGATGTTGTGGTTTGTCAAAATCAAAACAGAGATTGGACTCAAAAAGTAAACAATGCATGTATTTTACCTGAAAATTTAGAAATTGGGAGTCATTACATGCCGAAAGTATGACCCATATGTAAATTTGTGTTAATTTGGAGCCATTATGTGCTTAATTGCAAAACTTGCATACAGAAATCTGGAACTTTGGATATCAAAAGCAATTACATGCTTAATTGCAAAATTCATGTACAAATGTGTGTATGAGAAGTGATTGCATGTTTAATTGCAAGACCTACATACAAAAGTCTTGAAATATGGAAATTGGGAGCCATTATATACTTAATTGCATGATATGTGAGATAGTGTGTGTGAGTCAAGAGCCATTACATGCTTAATTGAAAGACCTACATCCAAAAATCTAGAAATTTAGAATTTGGAAGCCATTACATACTTAATTTTAAGACCTTAGTGCAATTGTGTGTGAATCAAGAACCATTACATTCTCAAGTGCAAGACTTGCGTGCAAAAATATGAACATATTGAAATCAAGTCATTATATGCTTAATTAGAGGACTTGTGTGCAAATTTATGTTAGTTAGGAGCCATTACATGCTTAATTACAAGGTCCATATGCAAAAATATAGACATTTAGAAATTGGATGCCATTACATGCTTAATTGCAAAACTTGTGCACAAATGTGGGTGAATCAAGAACCATTCGATGCATAATTGCAATACCTGGGTACAAAAATAAATAAATTTAAAAATCGGTAGCCATTACATACTTTACTACAAGACTTGAATGCAAAAGTCTAGAAATCAAAAAATCTAAAGCCATTACATTCTTAATTGTAATACCCATGTGCAAATATGTGTGAGTCAAAATCCATTGCATGCTTAATTTGTAGGACCTGCATGCAAAAATCTAAAAATTTGGAAATTGGAAGCCATTACATGCTTGAAGCAAGACTCATGTGCAAAATCCTATGAATGAGGATCCATTACATGCTTAACTACAAGACTTGCACGCACAAATGTAGAAATTTGGAAATCATAAGCCATTATATACCTAAAGCTAGACCCGTGTGCAAAAGTGTGTGAATCATAATTGCAAGATCTATGTGCAAAAATCTTTAAATATATAAATTAGGATCCATTACATGGAAAAAGCAAGACCCGTTTCAAAAGTGTGTGGATTATGAGCCATTAGATGCTTAGTTAGAAGATGTGTGTGTAAAATATGGAAATTGGGAGTCACTACATGCCCGAAGCAAGAACCGTGCACAAATGTGTGTGTGTGTCTAAAGAAGTGAAGTGAAAAGAATAATGAAAGGACTATAAAACCTTGAATTGTCCTATTCTCAAATATTTGTCAACCCAAAAATGGCTCTTCCTTGAGGATTTATTGACACTAATTGGTCGCTTTCACAACTTTGACAAACTCTGGCTATAAAGGGCAAGAGGATGAAACAGTAGCATTATAATTGTCTTGGAACTATCATATCCTTAAATAGGAACAATGATGGACTTCAAGGATTTGGAAGATTCTTGACTTTGTTTATATGAAAGAGAGAAGACTTTTGAATTTTGAAATGTCTTTCCTACATAGATAGAGGGAGAGACCTCCGAGATTTGATGATTTTAACTTGGCTTTCTTGTTAAGGAGAAAATAAACCTCAAAAATTGGATGACTCTAAATTGGCTCGTGCATAAAAGGAAAGATAAAAAAAATACATTAGAGATTTGACTCCAAATTGACTTTACCATACAAGAAGAAGAGATGACCTTGGAGACTTGATGGCTTTGAATTGACTTTCTAATGAAATTGGAAAAAAATATCATAGAGGCTTGATGATTCTGAACTTTTAGGATTTAATGACCTAAAAATTGCATATCCTATAAGGAAGGTGACATACATTATGGATTGGAGGGCTCTGAATCATTTTACCCCTAAAATAACCGACCTAAAGGATTTGAAGACCTTGAATTGACTTAAAAAGAGTTATCAACCATTGTTTAAAACCATATCAATACCCATATATTGTTGATGCCTTCGGTTGTGCCAAACTGCAAGGGCTTACTTCAATTTCTTGACTGAATATGAAAGTCCATGACTTCTTACTGGTGTTTTTTTTATGTATTTATGAAAATCTCTAAAGTTTTGGAGACCATATGGCCGCTATTTAAATCACAACCTAAAATCAATTGGTTCCCAATTACATTGGTAGATTAGTGTCCATTATGAACTTGAGTGTAGTAAAAAATCACAAATTGTTTTTCAAAGTAGAGCAAGCCAATACGTCATGGAAATGGGTTCAAAGAATATGACAAACTAGCAATTTGGGATACATTAGTGCAAAAACGGGGCTAGGGCACCCTGGAGATAAAAATGGATTGCAAGAATATCACATTTCCTCAATCCTGTAGCCAGGATAGAAAGTAGTTGAAGACACCACCACACTCTTCATGAAACCCGATAAAAATAAAAAGAAAAAAAAACTTATGCAATATCTACATTGCTGATATGTATTTTGATATGATGCATTTTAGGCAAGGTGGAGTTGATTCTATCCATATTAAAACAAAATTGCCCCACTATCATGATGTGAGCTTGTTCTTTCGGCTTTGGTTATTTTTCTTAATCTTTTTTATTTCTTCTTCTTGAATACCCACATTCCTTCTTGGTGCCATTTTTGGTTTTCACCGAGAGTTGGCTTCTGCCTTCTCAATGCTTTATGATTAACTTGATTATACAATAAGCATGATAAATTTAATACAAAAAATGTGAAATTCTAAATGGACATTCAAAAATATGAAATGTGGCCAAAGTGACACCAGATGCATTATTGGGGTTTGCCAACAATGCCTACGTCCCCACCTCGAGCTAACACACATGAGGATTTCCACTAAAACCTTTTGCCCTCTTGAAAATGGAGCAACACCACTTCAAAGCCTCTCCTTACTGGGCAAGGTAAACCCCAGGTCAGATTAATAGGGTTGACCCTAACCCTTACAAACTCTCCCTAAAGGAGTGGAAAAGACCCACCTCAGGCCACTCTTGGATTACAACAGGTAATCAATATGATTTTCGTGTACAATATATGTGTTTGACCAACAAGAATATATGTACCAATACAACAAATACAATTAATTGCACTTTAGTATGATAGGAAGTTTAAGCTCAATGAAGTTTATGTAGCAACTCTCAAGTGTATACAACTATAACAATTAATATGTGAGAGTGTGGTGAATGAATCTTTGAGTCAATGTATGTATATCAATCACAAGTAGTAATCTCAAAGATCTAAAAAGCACATGCAAATATCTTAAAAATAATTTTTTAAGTACCAAGAACAAGAGATATTTGTATTTCTAGCTTGTCAAAAATGTTTTCCCACAAGCACAATACAAGCTTTTGAATCCTGCAACAAGAATGCAAGACTCACAAGCCTGTGAGTCTTCCCAATAGAAATTTATGAATTAAATAACGAGGAAAACTCTTGCTCACTCTCTTAAAAATCAATTTCAAATGTGAATATGCAATGAGAGTGTATGCCTTTGCAAATGAAATGGATGATCTTAAAACACTCTTACTAGAATGATTTTTAAAAAAGAATTAGTAAGAGTCAGAATATTTGCTATTATAAATAAGAGTATGAGAACATTTCGAAAATAATTTCATAGAGTTTTTGCTAATCAACATTACTAATTGATTACTAATCTCTCCAAATGAATTGGTATATATAGTGTTTCAACAAATTATGACCGTTAGGGAAACAAGTGGAATTTTAGAAAAAGGTTTAACTATGTTTAATAAAAAATTAACCCTTGTTAACCATGGTAAAAACCTGTCAACTTGAGAGATTTCATCAACCAAGGTCAAGGATTGGTTGACCAACCAAGCAAGAGAACTGAAATTTTAAGCAAAGCTTAGTTAACCAATGAATGGGTTGGTTGACCAATCATAAGGTGATTTGAACCCTTTGTGGGTTCCATCGACTAGGCAAAAAGGTTGGTCGGCTACTCAATTGCATCGGTCGATCATGAAGAATTATAACTAATACTTTGGTCAATCGGGGCATGTGAACAATGTCCAACAAAAGGATCGGTCAACCAAGGAAGGTTAGTTCAAAACTTTGTCGGTCAACCAACAACAGTCAAACTTTTTACTTATGGTCAGTTCGGTTGACCAAAGCTCTTTTAACACAATGGGATGATCGACCAAGGCACTTGAAAAGTCAAGGTAATGTCTCTTTCACCTAATAATTTTTTATCCCTATCATTATAAGTATGACATTTAGGCTTTAGGGATTCCTATGGTCATTCTATGGCATTTTGCGCTTATTCCTCCTATCATTAATGTAATGCAATTATTACAAACCATAATATTACAGACCCACAAATTTAAATGCAAATATAGTTGAAAATTGTGGTCTTCATTCCCTTTGCTTCTCCAAAAGCCATCATGTGGTGCGAGCATTGAGTTTTCTATCAACTGTATCTTTGTCATTGCATGCTAAGAATAATCATGTTCAAAAACTCAAGGCACAGGTAAGATACAAAGATATTTGTCATTATCAAAACGGGTTATGACCTATAAGGTCAACATTCTCCCCCTTTTTGATGATGACAAATACTTCAAGAAAAAATTGGTATAGCCTTGAAAGGCTTCCCCTAAGAATATGCATAATAGGAATTTACATTAAAACTCAAGCATATATGGAAGGAAGACACCATGCGATCAATCATGCATGCAATCAAATTGTTGGTAGTATAGCTCAAATACATGGGAGAATAAATATTATAATCTAAGATAAATCACTCCCAATTTGATTTACCTAGGTTTACATACTTCCATCCCTTTTTGCATCAAAAAAAGGGCTAAGGTAAAAAGATATAAGCTTTGAAAGTAACCTTAGATAGAGGTTTACAAGCATGTAGTGGGTAAAACTCATTCAAATACAAGATTTAGTTTTGGGAGGATTTTTAGAAATTTTAACAACATGCCATTTGAAAGTAAAGATTTTCCAAAAATAAATAAATAAATAAATAAAACCTATATATCAAAGACGTTATTGAATTCAACAAGCATTTTACAATAATTCGCATCAATCAATTCAAGCAGCAATTAGTGTAGTATGGTCTAAAGCAGTTAAATAGTAAGTGCAATACTTTCAACATCCACAAAATTGTATAGTCATCTAGTTCTTAATGGATAACATTAAAAACATATGTGAGAGAGTGTTTAAATTTTCAGAGCCATAGTTTTCTAAGTTAAGTAGGTCCCCCATTGTTTATGGACTAAATCATATCTCTAGGTGGCATCTCTACTGTGCATTAGGCTTAATTCATGTCTAATCTATAGAAATCTATCCCCCTAAAGAGATTTTGTGAATATATCGACCCATTGTTCATTTGTGCAGATGAACTCCAGTGCCACATCCCCCTTTGGCACATGATCATGAATGAAATGATGTCTAATTTTCATGTGTTTGGTTCGTGAGTGTGATATGGGGTTCTTTGAAATATTAATTGCACTAGTGTTATCACATTTGATCGGAACCATGTCATAGTGAAATCCAAAATCCATAAGTTGTTGCTTCATATAAAGTGTTTAAGCACAACAACTTCCAGTCGCAATATATTCAACTTCGGCTATGGATAGTGCAACTGAGTTCTGTTTCTTGGAGAACCAAGAAACCAGAAATTGTCTTAAGTAATGACAAGTTCCTCTAGTGCTCTTTCAATTTACTTTACTACCGAAAAGTTAGCATCCGTATAACTAACAGTCTCAAATGAAGTATGCTTAGAGTACCACAATCCTAATTCAATAGTCCCAATAAGGAACCTAGGTATCCTCTTAACTTCTAACAAATGAGACTCCTTAGGTGCAGCCTGAAATCTAGCACACATACAAAATACTAAACATAATATCAGTCCTACTAGTTGTATGATACAAGAGACTACCAATCATGCCATGATAGAGATTGACATTGACAAGAATACCTTGCTTATCTTTGTCAAGTTTAGTGGAAGAGCTTTTAGGAGTACCTAAGATTTTTCCATCTCCCATGACAAATTTCTTAAGCAAGTCCGTAACATATTTTGATTGCCATATGAAAGTTCCATGTTTTTCTTGTTTGATATGGAGTTCTAGGAAGAAGATCAGTTCACTCATCATGCTCATTTCAAACTCAATTTGCATGCATTTGTAAAACGCATTACACAATTCATCATTTGTAGCTCCGAAGATAGTATCATCGACATATATTTGCACAAGGAGCGTATGATCATTCCTAGACTTAATGAAGAGTGTAGTTTCAATCTTCCCTCTAATGAAGCCATTTTCAAGAAGAAAACCACTAAACCTCTCACACCAAGCTCTAGGAGCTTGTTTCAATCTGTACAAGGCCTTAGTCAAGCGATAGACAAGGTTAGGATACTTATGGTTTTCAAATCCTAGAGGTTGCTCTACATAGACCTCCTCATTGATGTAGCCATTTAAGAATGCGCTTTTAACATCCATTTGATATAATTTAAAGTCCTTAAAAGTAGCACATGCTAATAACATCTGAATAGCTTCCATCCTAGCTACAGGTGCATATGTCTCCTCAAAGTCTATACCCTCTTCCCGACTGTAACCTTGGGTAACTAATCTAGTTTTATTTCTGATTACAATCCCATTTTCAACTTTATCATTCCTTTAAACCCATTTGGTTCTAGTAATAGTGTGATCATCAGGTCTAGGAACTAGGGTCTAGATTTTACTTTTTTCAAATTGATTTAACTCTTCTTGTATAGATAGTACCCATGATTCATCCTTTATGACTTCATTTGTATTTTCAGGTTCTTCTTGAGATATGAATGCAAAATGGCTAGCCAAATTTCTCGAGGAAGAATGTGTGGCAACTCCACGTGAGGGTTCACCTATTATATGTTCAATAGGATGGTTCCTAAAAAATTTCTAATCTCTAGGCATCTTCAGAATCTCACTATCAATTTTACTATCCTCAACATATGTCTCTTTAATTTTTGAGTTTTTATCTACATTATTCTTAATGGATAGCTTTCCTAATCCTGTTTTTACTTCAATATCATCTTCATCGGCTCTCTTAGAGAAAGGATTTTACTCATCAAAGACTAAATGAATTGATTCAACAACAGTTAAAGTTCTTTTATTGTACACTTTGTAGGCTATGCTATCTAGTGAGTAGCCTAGAAAAATTCCTTCATCAGATTTAGTGTCATATTTTCCTATGTTTTCATTATCCTTGAGTACAAAAAATTTGCAACCAAAGACATGGAAATAGGAAATGTTTGGTCTATGGTCATTCCATAATTCGTAGGGAGTTTAGTTAAGAGAGGACCTGATTAAGAATCTGTTCATTACGTAGCAAGCAGTGCTCACTGCTTCGACCTATAAATATTTGGGCAATTTGTGTTCATTTAGCATTGTTCCGCCCATTTCTTGTAATGACCTTTTTTTCCTCTCAACTACACCATTCTGTTGTGGAGTCCTAGGTGTTGAGAAGCTATGAAATATACCTTTTATGTCACAATATTCTTCTATACCTTGATTTTTAAATTTAGTTCCCCTATCACTTCTAATGTTTGTTATTTTGTATCCTTTCCTATTCTGGATTTTTCTACAAAGTATAGTAAATTGTTCGCATGATTCATCTTTGTGTGCAAGAAATAGTACCCATGTGTACCTAGAATAGTCATCCACAATTACAAATGCATGTGCTTTTCCTGCTACACTCAAGACCTAATTAGGACCAAATAAATCTAAGTGCAACATTTTAGGTGGTCTAGTAATGAAAATCATTTTCTTTTTCTTAAAACTAGATCTAGATTATTTACCAAACTGGCATGCATCACATATATTGTCTTTTACAAATTGAGGTTTTGGCAAACCATTAACTAAATCCTTCTTGACTAGTTTTGAAAGTATATCCATGCTAGTGTGCCATAATCTTCTGTGCTACAACCAAATTGCTTCATTTCTAGCAGAAAAACATGTTACATGTTGAGAAGCTAAGTTATCGAAGCTAGTGGCAAAAATGTTTTCATGACGATTAACAGTAAATAGAATTTTATTAGATTTATTCTCAACTATGCATTTGTCATGTTCAGAGGACACTCTATAACCTTTATCAAATAATTGACCCATGCACAACATGTTATGTTTTAAACCATCAAATTGTAAAACATTATCAATAACAAGGGAAGGTTCCTTACCAACTATGCCTACTTCGATGATTCTACCCTCTGCATTGTCCCTAAAGGCCACGAATCCTTCTTCTTTGGATGCAATGGAAGTGAACTTGGCCATGTTGCCAGTCATATGTCGTGAACAACCATTGTCCATGTACCACTTGTCCTTCAATGAGGACGATCTCAAGCACACTTGCAAAAATATTTAAGTAACCGATGCTGGTACCCAAATTATGTTGGGTCCAAAGGGGTTAGTGCTTGATTCACCTTTGACTTTCTATACTTTCTTAATTTTCACATTTCTATTTCTGAATGGACAGTCAAATTTAATATGACCCTTTTGTTTACATTTGAAACATGTTATATGCATAGATGAATCTTTAGATGGAATGTGCATTTTTTATTCGTGAGCAAAGTGTCCCAGATAAATATCATCTCATCTTTTGTTTTCAATACCATTAAAACCTAGACCTTCTTTATCAAGGGAGCTTCTTTTGACTCCAAGGATTTTTCTCATGAGTTTTTTTGGCCCACGGTGAAATTTAGAAAGAACTTTGTACTTTTCTTCCAATTTACTTTCAAGTCACCAATTTTCAAATCCTTTTCTTTTAGAGAATCAGCTTGGGATTTCTTCCCAATTTCAAAAGGTTTTGACCAATTTTCATATTTTTTCTTCTAAAACCCATTTGCCTTCCTCATCCTTTTTAGTAATTTATGGACACAAATATATTCATGCTGCAGTTCTTTATATGTACACATACTGTCAGAATCAAAATCATCCTCATAATAATAAAATGAGAAAGAGCAAGATGATTATACCTCATCACTGTGTGCCATCAGGCACAATTTTGCGACCTCGGTGTCACTAGAGTCGATATCTGAATCACTGCTATTATGTTTGTCCCATGATGTGTCAACTTTCATTGCTTTCTTCTTTTTCTTTGATTCTTTTTTCAATATTGGCCTGTCTGGTCTCATATGCTTGACTTTTTCTTTTACAATTTTAGCATGTGGGAGCATTTTTTTTTTTCTTTTTCTTGACTCTTCCTTTTCAAATACTGAGCCCCGAAACCTTCTATATGGTCTACTATTCTTCCTAAAGAACCCACTGAATTTCCAGGAAAGCATAGCCATACCTTCTCTTGACTCTAGTTCACTACATTCACTATAAGTGTTAGTAGTTGTTTTCAAAGTAGTTATTTTCTATACTCTATTGTGCTCACTCAATCTCTTATTAATATGCATCTCGTATGTGATGAGTGGCCCTGTCAATTCATCTAGAGTCATTGCTTTTACATCTTTACTCTCGGCAATGGCAATAGCCTTGGCTTCCCAGACTGGTGGCAATCCCCTAAGAATTTTCCTAATCATTTCATATGTAGGATATGTTTTGCATAGAGCATGCAATGAGTTAGTGATGTTTGTGAAACTAGTGTACATGCTCTGTATGGATTCACTAGTGTTCATTTTGAATGCCTCGTACTCACTAGTCAACATGTCAAACCTATTGTCCTTAACATCTCTAGTGCCCTCATAAGTAGCCTCTAATTTATCCCATATTTCCTTAGCAGTTCTGCATGCCATCACCTTGTTGAATTCATTAACATCAAGTGCACAATATAAATTATTCATAGTAGATGCATAACATTTACTACTTGCATGTCATCATAAGTGTAATCTTCCTCAATCTTAGGTACACTAGCACTCTCTACAGTTTTCATAAGAATATAATTTCCTCTAGAGACCACTCTCCACATCTTTCAATCAATGTTTTGAAGGTAAATACGCATCCTCTATTTCCAAAAAGTATAATTCACACCACTGAAAATGGCAGGACAAGTGGACGAGTGTCCCTCAGAAAATGGGGTTACACTAACATGAGCCATTGTGATCTTTTTGCAAAAAAAACGATTGAGTCTAAGAAAGTAGGCTCTGATACCAATTGTTGACTTTTTTGTAATCCCAAAAGTGGGGGTGATTGGACAACTAAAAAACTTCTAGGTCAAGATGCCAGTAAGTAGTGTTTTCAAAACCTAGGGTTAGTCTAGACAGATATTAAATTCTCAAATAACAATCAAGTAGATAATCACCGCATGTATCTCAGTTCCAGTGTTCTCCCAATTATCACAACCCAATATCTAATAATTTAATCACTGCATTCACCATATTAAAATAAATAAGCAAGCAAAAAAATATAAAACGAGAAAGTAAAAGTGACACTAGATGTGTTATTGAAGTTCGACAACAGTGCCTATGTCCCCGTCTCAAGCTAACAAAGAGGAGGATTTCCACCAAAACCTTTTGCTTACTTGCGAGTGGAGTAGCACCAATTACAAAGCCTCTCCTTGCTAGGCGAGGTAACCCCTAGGTGAGATTAATAGGGCTTACCCCAACCTTTACGAACTCTCCTTAAAGGGGTGGAGAAAACCCACCTCAGGCCACGCCTAGACTACAACAGGCAATCAATAAGATTTTTGTATACAATATACGTGCTTCTCCAATAAGCAGATATGTACCAATACAACCAATAATATTAATTGCACTTCAGTATGATAGGAAGTTTAATCTCAATGAAGTTTATGTAGCAACTCTCAAGTGTATACAAATATAACAATTAACATGTGAGAGTGTTGTGAATGAATCTTAGTCAATGTATGTATATCAATCACAAGTAGTAATCTCAAAGATCTAAAGAGCACAAGCAGATATCTAAAAAATAATTTCTCAAGTACCAAGAACAAGAGATATTCAGATTTCTAGCGTGTCAAAAATATTTTGCCACAAGAACAATACAAGCTCTTGAATCTTGCAACAAGAATCCAATACTCACAAGCACAAGAGTCCTCCCAATAGAAATTTATGAATTAAATAACAAAGGAAAAACTTTCGTTCGCTCTCTAAAAAATCAATTTCAAACGTGAATATGCAATGAGAGTCTAAGCCTTTGCGAATGAAATGGATAATCTTAAAACACTTTTACTAGAATGATTTTTTAAGAAAGAATCAGTAAGAGTAAGAATATATGCTCATATGAATAAGAGTATGAGAAAATTTCAAAAAGAATTCAGAGAGTTTTTGCTAATCAATATTGCTAATTGATTACTAATCTCTCAAAATGAATGGGTATATATAGTTTTTCAATAAATTATGATCGTTGGGGATACAAGGGGAATTTTAGAAAAAGTAAAATTAACCCTTATTAACCACAGTAAAAACCTGTCAACCTAAGAGGTTCGCTCAACCAAGGTTAAGGGTCAGTCGACCAACCAAGCAAAAGAACTGAAATTTTAGGCAAAGCTCGATCGACCAATGAAAAGGTTGGTTCAATAATTATGAGGTGATTTGAACCCTTCGTGAGTTCTGTCAACCAGGAAAAAAGGTTGGTCAGCTACTAAATTGGTTCGGTCAACCATGGCGAATTATAACTAATACTTCCTTAAAACCAAGACGTAGTCCCAAGAGGGGGGTGAATTGGGTTATTAAAATTTGTTTTTAATCTTTTTAAGAATTCTTAACCTCTTTTAATTCTTTCAAAGATTTTTGTTTTTTTGTTAATAAAATTTAATGTTGTTTTATTCAATCCACAACCACGCAATACAAGTAATCAAAACAAGGCTCAATCAAACAACCAATTGATTTTCCAAGTACAAGTTAACTGTAACACTATTTAGATTAATGAATGCTTGCAAGATTCAGCACTTTGACAGAAAAGATTTAGAATGTAAGCTTAACCCCAACTTTGGAATATAAACACACTCCAATCAATATCAAACTTTAAACCATTCAATCACATTATATTTAATCAATATATTAGATTCAACTTCCAGCTTATCAATCAGATTTTTCAATTGTTGGTGTGTTTTGAATCACAAAACCATGTATTTATAGGCTTTCAAAAGTATTTTCGTGTTTCCCAAGATTACTTGGAGTATCTTCGAAGTTTATAGAAAATTTGGTAGGCCAAGAAATATGAATTTCAAATTCAAATCTTTAAAAAAATACGACCGTTAACAGTGGTCAGATGATAGAACCTTCGGGGTCAGTCTTCTGAAGCTCCTTAAAGCTTTAAAAATCTTGAACTAGACACAAGATTAGATGTCTGAAGTTAGCGTTCATATTTCTGAAGTTTTGAGTTCAAATGACTAAAGTCAGGGTTCAGTCTTTTGACGTGCTTCTGCTTGTTTATGTGTTTCACCAATAAATCTTCAGATGACTAAACTTAACCTTCAATCTTCTGAAGTAATTCTTCAGACAACTAAGCTTAAACTTCAGAAGACTCTTCAGTCTTATGGGCAGTGACTTTGGTCTTTTGAACTTTCTATTTTTTGGTTTTTTCATTTTAGTTTAAAAAATATGTTTTGCTTTCTTTCTTTACTCTTTTATAAAACATTTTATGGGGTTTCAAAATAGGTCTCTAAGTCCACGTATTTCCCCTAAAAGAGCTTCAAATGATATTTCAATCGATATTCAAACGTTAAAGTACATACATAAAGACTTCTAAGACTTTTCACATTCTAGGTACTTGAGTCTTCATGATTTGTCTTTCTTTGAGCTCTCTCACTTTGCTTTTCTTTGGGGCTTTTGACTTTAACTTTTCTTTGGCTTTCAATAAATCATCCATGTCCTCATTTTCTTTAAACTTTAAAATATCATCTTTAAATCTATGCTTTGACTCTTTTAAGCTTCATTTGATCCTTGTGAGCACTTTGACCTTGCTTTCACATTTGGATCCTTGTGAGTTCTGAAATATCACCACTTAACCAAAAATGTTAAGTTCCACTTGTTTGTTGGCATCAAAACAAGATTTTAAGCCTTGTAAGGCCAACGCTTCCGTCAACCAGGCATGGTGAATAGTGTCCAACATAAGGTTCGGTCGACCAAGGAAGGTTAGTTCAAAATTGTGTCGGTCGACCAACATAAGTCAAGCTTTTGATTTCTGACCAATTCGGTCGATCAAGGCTATTATAACACAATAGGATGGTCGACTGAGGCACTTGAAAAGCCAAGGTGATGCTTCTTTCACCTAATAATTTTTTATCACTGTCATTATAAGCATAACATTTAGGCTTAACAGATTCCTATGGTCATTCTATGGTCTTTTGAGCTTATTCGTCCTATCACCCATGTAATGAAATTAATACAGACCATAATATTACAGACCCACAAATTTAAATGCAAATACAATTGAAAATTGTGGTCTTCATTCCCTCTGCTTTTCCAATGCCATCACGTGATGTGAGCATTGAGTTCTCTATGCCATCAACTGTATCTTTGTTATTGCGTGCTAAGAATAGTCCTATTTAAAACTCAAGGCATGGGTAAGATACAAAGATATTTGTCATTATCAAAATGGGATATGACCTATAAGGTCAACAACAACTTTCTTTGTCAATCTCTTTTTTTCTTCATATTCCTTACTCAATTCATCTCTATTCACCAAAGTAAAAATAGCCTCGGCATTGGGGAGCTTTTGTATGGAATACCGTTATATGTATGTTTTCATAGAAGGACAATTTAGGCTCAAAATGGGTGAGCAATGGGATGTTTCAGTATACAGACAGCTAAAATGAAGGCCACATATCATCTTGGATCTCATCGCTTCCCAATTAAAATTTGAAGCACATAAAAAAATAACAATATAATTTTGAAACAATGTTGAAAAATTCATTACAAAGGATCAACAAGCTAGCAAAGATAATATATTTTATGAGGTGGAGGTTGGATGACTAGTTTCCAAACGTGGCCATCCCTCATATATTCATATTTTAAAGTAATGTGTTAGCCTTAGTGGCTACATAATCCTAAATGACATGTTGTGATTACAACAACCCATTAGTGATTATGTGCTAAAAAAATCGTTGCACATCTAGTTAGCACGAGAACAACATGAAGATACTGGATCAAATGCAAGATCAGGTGAACATTCAAAAAGCAAAGATAAAAGCTCACTCGAAGAAACCCAAACACAACCAACTAAAGCAAATTTAAGGTCACATATGGATAAAGGGAAGTGCATGTGAGGTAGGAATGATTTGTAACTATCATAGTTATGATTCTAGCAAGTTTAATTAATAAAATTTGAGCAATTGCATGAGCCTAAAAGTACATAGGATATCAACGATTCCTAATAAGTTCTCAATGGCGTTTCATACAAGATATCATATAGTCAAATGTGCTTTAATAAAGACAAGTTTTAAATGACATTAGTAATAATATCTTTCATATACACTTGTTCTGATTAAGTTTTAACCAAGATTAAGTACCTAAGTAAAGAAACAGGGCAAACTTTCAATGGTTTGCATGAGGAATATGAAACCAACAAGCAAACAAAGACTAGTTTTCAAAGTATTTAATTATTTTAAATGCCCAACGGTCATATAATAGCTAGTTCGCCCATTTTCCTATAAATACAAGCTATTAGCACTTAATAAATATGTTTGATAGTGATTATACATTTCTTGCAAACATTTAGTTCATCATTCATTGCTCAAATCTCCTTTTTTTTTTTTTTATACTTGTGTAAGAATCACTAATAGAGAGATTAGAGTGAGGCTTTGTGTTGTATTCATATTATTAAAGTAGCATCATTTGTATCAACCTTATTTTCCATCCTTCTAATTGTTGTAAAAGGGTTCTTGGTGAACTGAAGAAAAAAGGTTCTTGGCAAACCTTGTTGATTGCCTTTTGGTGAGTGTGTGGGATTGGTTCCCAGATTGTAAAGGATTCTCCATCCTTGAAGTAGATTGATTAGTGGATTTTGGAATCCTTGTGTGTTTCCCAAGGCATGGATGTAGGCAAGAAGATGAACCATAATAAACTAAGGTGTTAAGCTTTTCTCCCTTATACTTCTCATATTTATTGTGTTGTTCATTTTATGATATAATTGCTTGCATCTACTCAAGTATTTTTATCATGTAGAAAAGAATAATAATTAGCAAAGGAGTCTATTCACCCCCTCCCCCCTTTAGACACGATTGTAGGGCTGACAAGTGGTATCAGAGCCAATCGTTTGATTTATCTAAGTAAATTCCAGAGCGTAAAGATAAAATAGTGGATATGATAGAGGAACCACTCACTGGGGACAATATGTCAATCATTCACCAAGGTTCAGTGGAAGTAACTTCCCAACATGAAAGAATCAAATTACCATTTTCATTCAGTCACATGAACTTGAGGTGTGGCAGGTCAACACATAGGGTGACTACATCTTCAACAATCATAAAGGGGAACTGAAAGAAATATAAGAGATATCAACCAAGGAAAAAAGGTTAGCACAACTAAGTTTTAATACTAAGAACCTTTTTTTATTGTGCCTTAATTGATGAAGAGTACAATCGCATTTGTGGATGCGAAACTGCAGAGGAACTCTAGAAAAGCTCAAGATAACATATGAGGGTACATCCCAAGTCAAAAAATATAAAATTTATATATTAGTGAAAGAATATAAAATGTTCAAAATGGATGAAGGGGAAGCAATCACATCTATGTTTACTCCCTTCACTCATGTAACAAATGGATTGAAAGCACTTGGTAGGGACTATTCTATAAAGGATAATGTGCAGAAGGTTCTTTAATCACTGCTTGAATCATGGCCTGCCAAATTGGTAGCCATCAAAGAAGCAAAGGACCTCTCCAAGGTATCCTTGGATGAGCTGATTGGTTCTCTCATGACCTATGAGATCGAAAAGAAAAATACAGCACTTGAGCAAGACAAACCCAAAATGGCAATGGGCATCACCTTAAAACCATCAAGTCATAAAAAAATAGTTAAGGAAGATAAGAGTGATAGTGAAGATGATGTTACTCTACTCACAAGAAGATTCAGAAGATTCTTACTGAACAAGAATCTTGTAAAGGAAAAAAGAAAAAGGGAAAGCCACTAAAAATGATAACATGAGATGCTATAATTGTAAGAAAGTAAGGCAAAATATGGCTGACTATCCTTAGTTCAAAAACAAGGATAACTATCGATAGGGAGACAAGAAAAAGTACAAAGCCATGAATGCAATTATGTGGGATGAACTAGATGGATGTTCAACAGATGAAAAAGTTGAAGAAGAAGCAACTCATGTTTGCCTCATGGCAGATGAATTAGCAATTATCAAAAGAAAACATAAACTTCTTAGAGACAAACACTCAAAATTCAAACAAAAAGAAACTTCCCTTTGTTCCTCTGTAAAAGAAGAAAATATTTCTTTCAAAATGAAAAATGAGGATCATATTAAACGTGATCAAGAAGATCACAAACTTTTTTCAAATAAAAGTCAAAAATCTATAAATTTAGATTGATGAAAGTTTATCAGAAAGTATACTCTTGAAAAAGAAAATTGAGGATCATAGCAAAACTATTTACAAATTCACAAATGGAAAAGAAAATTTTTATAAGTTATTCGAGGCTCAAAGAATTGGAATCTATAAAGAATGATTGGGTTATGAATTATTATCATGTAAATCAATTTTTTTTGCTATCATTTGTGTCAAAAGAAGTTCCTTACCAAATAAAGATAAGAGACCTAAGCTAAACCCTTCGCATGTAAATAAAGTTTGTTTATATTGTGGAAGAAAAAGGTCATATTTGTTACTCTTATCCTTTTAGAGACAAAAGAGGAAAGGAAAGCAAATATAAATGGGTTGTTAAGAAATCTAACCCCCTAGGACCCAAGATAGAATGGGTACCAAAACAAGTTACTTAATTATGTTTTGTAGGTACGCTTGAAGACCACATCTAATAGGAATAGGTTGTTTCTTGATAGTGGATGATCAAAACACATGATAGGTGATGCTAGCAAATTTGTTTCTCTCAGCTACGAAAAGGAAGGATTCATGACATTTTGGGACAATGCCAAAGGTTGAATCATTGGCAAATGAAAGGTAGGTAACCCATAATTTACTGTTGATAATGTAGTACTTGTTTATACCTTTAAGCATAACTTGTTAAGCATTAGTCAGTTGTGTGATAAAAGGACTTAATATTATCTTTCAATCCACTTAATGTATCATAAATGATTTAGTTGGAAAAACTATCCTAGTAGGATGTTGAGAATCTAATATTTACACTGTTGAGTTTGATGACATTGAAACTAGTGATATTAAATGCTTGGCTGCAACTAATGAATCTAGTTGGTTGTGGCATAGGAGACTTGGTTATGCTAGCTTGGACCTATTGCAAAGATTATTTTCTAAGGACTTAGTTAATGGTTTACCAAAATTTAATTAGTTCAAAAACAAAGTATGTGATGCATGTCAGCATGGTAAACAAATCAAGTCATTCTTTAAGACATAGAAGGAAACTTCCACATCTAGACCCTTAGAGTTAATTTATCTTGATTTATTTGGGCACAACAACATTTCAAGCATTGATGGAAAATTATACGCACTTTTAATAGTTGATAATTACTCTAGGTTTTCTTGGGTAATGTTTTTGGCAAACAAAAGTGAAACTTCTAATGCTTTCATAAATTTTTGGGGCAAAATTCGAAATGAGAAAGGGCTATACATTGTCAATATTAGGAGTGATAGAGGACGAGAATTTAGAAATAAAGAGATTTAAAATTTTTTTTGATGAACATAGTTATTCACACAACTTTTCAACATCAAAAACTCCACAACAAAATGGAATAGATGAAAGAAAATATCAAACACTTCAAGAGATGACTAGAACAATGTTGAACGAACATAATCTTCCCAATTATTTTTGGGCTAAAGCGGTAAATACTGCATGCTATGTAAGTAATCATGTAGTAATTAGATCCAAAATTGGTAAAATTTCTTATGAAATATGGAAGGATCAAAAACCCAACATCTCTCACTTCAAGGTTTTTGGATGCAAGTGCTTTATTCTAAATGATAGAGATTATCTGGCAAAATTTGATCCAAAGTTCGATGAAAGAATTTTCTTAGGATATGTTATGAATAGCAAAGCCTATAAAGTTTTCAATAAAAGAACCAAACTATTCAAGAGTCAACTCATGTAGTTTTTGATAAAGCAATGTCCCAAAAACCACAGCCCATATAGAGGAGGATGATCAAGTATATACCTTTGGATTTGAAAACAAACTTGAACAACTTAAAATAAAAAATGAACAGGAATAAAATTCCCAAAATAACATGTCTTAACATCAAGAGTCACAACCTCAAGAAGAAGTTTCGAAACCAGATGAAGAAGATCAAGAGCTTCTTAAAGCCTGGAAATTCATCGAAAATCATCTAATTGATCTCATCATAGGAAATCCATGTACAGGAGTTAGCACTAGATCACACCTCAAGGATGCAACCACATAGCTTTTGTATCCCAAATTGAACCAAAGAATTTCGAAAAAGCTGAAAATAATGAAAGTTGGATCATGACCACACAGGAAGAACTTAATCAGTTTGAAAGGAACAAAGTATAGCAACTTGTCCCAAAACCCAAGAATACTTCCATAATTGGTACAAATAGGGTATTTAGGAATAAGAAACATGAAGACGGTAATATAATAATAAATAAAGCATGACTAGTTGTACAAAGGTACAATGAACAAGAGGGTATTGACTACGATGAAACCTATGCCCTAGTAGCTAGACTAGAAGTTATTAGAATGCTACTTGCCTTTTCTTGTTACAAAAAATTTAAGCTATCTCAATGGATGTCAAAAGTGCTTTTCTCAGTGGGTACATAAACAAATGAAGTCTATGTTAAACAACCCCTTGGATTTGAGAGCCATGTATATCCTAATTATGTATTCAAACTCTTAAAAGCACTCTATGGATTAAAACGAGCGCCAAGAGCATGGTATGACTGGTTAAGTAAATATCTCTTAGAAAATGCCTTTTCAAGAAGACAGTTTGATGCTATCCTATTTTTAAAACACAAAAAGGATGACATACTAATAGTGTATATTTACGTAGATGATATCGTTTTTGGTGCTACAAATGAAATCATGTGGGAGGAATTTGCTAAGTCTATGCAAGATGCTTATGAAATGATTATGATGGGAGAATTATCCTTCTTCCTTCAATTAAAAATTAAACAATGAAAAATGAGATTTTAATCAATCAAGCCAATTATGTAAAAGAAATGCTCAAGAAATTTGCATTGGAAGATGAAAAATCCAAATCAACTCCCATTAGCATAACAATCAAGCTTGACACTAATGAAAACGGCAAGAAGGTAGATCAAAAACACTTTAGAGGAATGAATGACTATTTACTATATTTGACACCTAGTGGACCAGAAGTAATGTTCAGTGTATGTCTATGCACTAGGTTCTAATCATGCCACAAAGAATCTCACTCTAGTGCTATTCGGAGAATATTCGAATATTTCACCAGAACATGTGACTTAGGCCAATTTTATCCCAAGAATGCACCATTTGATCATACTTGCTACTCGGATGCTAATTACGGAGGGTGCAAAACTGATTAAAAGAGTACTAGTGGCACAGGTCACTCTCTAGGAAACTCACTCATTTCATGGTTCTTCGAAAAGCAAACCTTAGTAGCACTTTCAAAAACTCGAGTTGAGTATATAGTTGTCAATACTTGTTGTTCTCAAGCTTTATACGTTAAATAACAGCTTGAGGATTTTAAAATTATGATCAATCATATTCCATTACATTGTGACAATGCTAGTACAATCAACATCTCTAAAAATCCATGTCTCCATTCTCGAACTGAACATATTGAAGTCAGATATCACTTTAGTAGAGATCATCTTCAAAAAGGGGATGTCGAGCTAATATTCATTAATAACTAATGTATATTGGCAAACATCTTGACAAAACATGTAAACAAAGATAGGTTTTGCAAAATGAGGCAGGAATTTGGAGTGTACCCCTCAAGATATTTGTTAAAATTGTAAGGAAGACATTACTCAATGAGCATATTCAAAAGAATTTAGATGGTTTGGTTCAATACCTTTAATTCAGGTTTTGTCCCAAACTGTCGACTGTTTTGGGGCAACCATCGATGGTTTCAGCCGAGGAGACGTCTTTAAAACATGTAAAAACGCATTTTTACGAACCCTAACCATTTTTTCCTATTGATTTTTCCTCCTCTTCTCACAAATAACTCTCCCAAATAACCCCTTACTCCTAGAAATCCTTCACTACAATGGCCCCTAAGATGAAACAGAAGGTCGACAACACCTTTAGGAGACCAGAAGCCAAAGGATCCATGTCCCATGAACATGTATGAAAAGCTTCTGAGGAATGGAGAAGTATTATTATATCTCAAGAAACACATGCACGATTCAAAAGCATTATATCCAAATGAAATGTGGTGAGTGGCAAAATCATTTCTATTAAATTCCTTGAGGATAATATCCCAGTGTTCATAGAAAAATTTAGGGCTATAGGTTAGGAGCCCCTTATTACTTTTAATGAACCTATTTATTTTTAGTTAGTCAAGAATTCTACGCAAATTTTGTGCCATCTATGTCTCAATGTTTGGCATATTACGTGGTTAGAGGAACATCAATTATACTGAATAATGCCACTTTTTTTGCAACTTTGCAATATGAATGATATAATGTTCATAGTCTTCCCAATAAGGTTTGGCCTACGCACCTAGCTTGGTTAAATCCCCACAAGGCACTCAAGCTCATAACATGAAATCCACAAATACCAGAAATTTCTAGACCGACGGCCAAAGATATTACAATTTAATTTAGGGTGCTCCATCATATAATTAATTACCACATCTCACCATAGCTTGGTGGGCATGACACAGTCACCCACGGGGAAATTTTTCTGATGTTTTTCTTATGGCACCAATGCGGCATTGATTTACCCTCCATCACTATCCAACAAATGAAGGATAATTTGAGAAGAAAGAACGGGTGTCTGCCATTCGATCACCATCTTATAAAGATTTTCTCATATTACGATGTACAATTCATAGGCACACCAGCAATAATGCCACAAATGATGATCTATATTTTGAAGCCGCCCTGCACCAATTGCATTTTTTTTAAGATGAATGTTCATTGATATGGCTAAAGCCAGACAAACCATCAAGGGGACCAATTGATGAGGTGGAAGATACTATTGCATAGGAGGCAGTAGCAGCAGGAGAACCTGGTATCCCATATGAGTTTATGGACATACTTAAGGGTAATGATCTATGAGATGATCCCATTTTACAGCTCCTTGATAAACTCAATTTCGGAGTAAACGCCTGCCTCGATCCAATGGAGCAGAGGATGGATGTTCGCCTAGATATCATCGATTCTAATTTTTCTTAGATACTTGATCTTCTTTGGCATGGAAACAAGGACCCATATTTTTGATGATGTTCAAAAGGGGAGAAGTTTGTAGCTGATTGGGTGTTCATTTTGTTAAATTGTTATGCTAATGATGTTTTGAATTCTGCATTGGTATTTTGTTGAACTGTGTTTATTTTGTTAAATTGTTATGTTATTTGGTAGTTTATTATGTTTGGTATTGATGTTGTTGAGTACTAATGCCACATTATTTTTTTATTACTAATGTTGTTAAATACTGTGACTATATCCTTTGTTGTTGACAATGTGGTAGCCATATATAAGAGAAAAACAAAATCGCAATGAGTAAAGATTTGTTGGATATAATGTCTCTTGATGAAAGTTTAGTAATTGATTGCTGGTATATATTAAAAGAACTTTCTAAAACTTACATGGCTACGAAATATAGAGTTAAATGGTTATTATCATGCTTGATGTGCATATAGTAGAAGGAGTAAATTGTGATATCTTCAAAAAAAAAAAATGCATAAATTGAGGGGGAGGTTTAGATTATATCCTTTAAAAACAACAATGGTTTGCCTTCTTAGGAAAATGAGAAGATTATTAGCCTTAGTTGCTACATAATCCTAAATTACATATTTTGATGATAACAACCCATTTGTGATTCCGTGTTAAGCTAACCATTGCACATCTAGTTAGAAAAGGAACAACATGAAGACACTAGATCAAATGCAAGTTCAGGTGTATTAAGAATGGTGTATTTACAAGAGGAGGGTGAATTGAGCATTTAAAAATTCCTAGGTTAAATTCAAATCACCATCAGTATTTCACAACCTAACGTCATTTTAAGGAGTTACCAATTTCACAAATATTCAAAGCATGTATGTAAAACAATTAAGACAATAAATAATTAAACATATATGTGCAGGAAAGATAAATAGTAAAGAGTAAAAGAGACACAATATTCTTTATTGAGGTTCGGTTAATCCTACCTACATCTCCGCCTAGGGTCAACAACCCAAGGATTCCACTATGTGCTCACTTAACCGATTGGAGCGACGCCGTTTACAATACTCCTTACAAGGTGGAGTCTCCTAAACTAAATTAAGGGGGTAAGCCACAACTAGTTCTCTTTACGAGGCAAAGTCTCCTCAGCTCACTTATCAAGCGGAATCAAACCAGTTCTCCTTACGTGGCAAAGTCCCCTCAGCTCACCATATCGAGCTAGAGCCAAACTAGTACACCTTATAGGATGGTGTATACCTCTTCAAGCCATGCCTAGAATACAAAGATAACAAAATGATTTTTGTACAAATAAAATGCGTCTCCAATAAGAAGATGTGTACCACACTAAACACAATGCGCTCTAGTATGAGGGGAGTTTAAGCTCGACAGAGTTAAAAAAAAAAAATTATGAAATAATGTGAGAAATGATAATAAAAATTGATCTTTAATTCAAATATGTAAATTATTTCACTACGTATATTTCAAAGATCTAAGACTCAAATAATATCTTCAAAAATACTTTTCAACCATAAAGTGTAGGAGATAATGATGACTAGCTTTTCAAAAATATTTTCAAATAAGCACAAAGACTAGCTTTGAATCTTGCAATGAGTGTGACAATATTTATCAATGAAATAGTATTGGAAAAACTCAAGCTCACTCTCTACCAATCGATTTAAAAATATGAATTAATGAGAGAGTATAAGCTTTTGAATAGAATGTATAATGCCCACAAGAATGATTATATGAATTAATGAGAGAGTATAAGCTTTTGAATAGAATGTATAATGCCCACAAGAATGATTATTCAATCAATCTTCAAGTTGCAATAGATTAGCAAATGAAGATGATTAATATAATGCTCTCTTTCCTTGATGATTTTGCAAAGTAATACGAGAAAGAGAAAAGAATGTAAGCTTGTGTATGTGGGAGTATGAGAAATAGCACAAAAAAAAATTTCAGAGAGTTCCTAAGCTAATATTTTACTAATTATGCTTCAGAAAGGGCTATATATATACTTCTTAAATATATGACCGTTTGGGGACACACTCGTCATTTTAGAAATGTTTAAACACAAAATTAAGCATGTTTAACACTGAAAATATTAGGCAACCCGAGAAGGTTGGTTGACTATGTAAACCATCGATCAATTGACCTAGGTCAAATTTTAAAATTTCTTAGGGTTTGATCGACTGAGAAAGAGGTTGGTCAGCTGACCATAGTTGATTTCCAAATTTATGATACTTCGGTGAACTGAGCCTTATGAATGGTCGGCTAAGCATGAAGGTCTATTGGCTAAGGCTAAATTTAGTTCATTTAGTCCGGTTGACTAATCATTAGTTTTGTCGAGAACTTTATGGTCAATCGACTGTCCATTTGTGTTCATTGTTAGGCCGGTTGGTTGAGTTTGAATAAAATTACCATTTTCCCCTTAAGGCATGGTCGGTCAACTGAGCAATTTTAAACGTGAAAGGTTGGTCAACCGAGGTTAGTGAGAAACGAAGTTTTTTCCTTAATTTTGACCTTAAAAATTTCACCCCTATGTGTATGAATATGCCATTTTAATTGAAGGGTTTTTCATGAGAACTTGGGTTTTCCAAGGTCAGTCTATGGTCTATGATTGAACTTTCATTCCCATCATGCATGACATGCATTACTATAGGAGAAACACAAGCTAAATGCATTACAAATAAAATAACAAATATCTTCTTCTTTGCTCCTGTAATTTTTCATGAAATATGCTAGGTGAAGTAAGCATTTGGATTATCATGGCTTCCACTGTACCTCTCATTTGTGTGTGTGCTAATTTTTTAAACCTGCTTATGCACTAAATATACACATGAGATACAAGCTTTTTGTCAGCATCAAAATAGGGATTGGACTCAAAAAGTCCCAAACCTCTCCCTTTTTGATGATGATAAACACATGGGAGTGAAATGGGTTCGGCCTAAAAAGGCTCCCCTTAACAATTTGCATAATCTTAAAAAATAAGCCATATAGCTCAGGAACATCAAGAAATAAGATATATCAAATTAATGCATTTAGTTCTGACAATGAAGCACATTAAAGCTGAAATATTTACCCCATTTGAAAAAAAAATATTCGCCTTATCCAAAAAATTCTCCCTTTCGAAAAAAAAAGAAGGTTATTTATAATTTTGCTCATAAAACACTCCCCCTTTTGGCATCAGCAAAAGGGCTAAGCTATAAAACCATTTGAGCACTAAAATAATTAGCTTAAAAGTTGAACTCCCCCTATTTGATTTAAAATATGGGCATAGCACATACAAATAGTAGTATAACTATTTAAAAATTTTGACATTTTGCAGAAAAAATAGTATAACTGGTCATTTAAAAAATGACATGATAAACATGGTTAGACCATAAATATCCACAAACCATTTCAATTTACACATTACATAAGACCCACAAAAGAATGCGGCATATGATAGCTAGATGTAGGTTTGAGTATGATTTCAGTCTAACTAGTTAGCATGTATTTTTATATAAGATCAATGAGCTAGTTACGCAATTTAATATATATAAGGCAAGATATAAAGAGTTTTAGTTTTGAAAATATTTCTTGCAATAAAAGAAATTGTATTTTGTAAAATATATTTCCCTTATGATATTATAACAATATATTGGGGAATATGCTTGCTAAAAAAGAAACTTTAATACAAAATTCAGGCAAGCAATATTTTTCTGGTTAGCATTTAAGAGCATTCCATAAAATAACCATAAAACACAACCATATGGATCCCAATGATCAAACAATTCAAATGCAAAATTATATGGAAAATTTCAAGACATGTGGCAAAGTATTGTATTTCAATTCAAAATTTTCAAGAAATTCATCATATTTTAGTGCACATGCCACAATACAACTCAATGCACATCTAAGCATAAGGATGGATGAGCGCAACAAGAAAGAAATTTAATTTTAGATGCACCCTCTTTTGATTTGAATTCTAGCTTAGATGCAATGAACTGCTTATACTTAATCAGAGATTTATTTTATTTAGAATGCAAGATTGTATAAGCAATTATCAAAAGAACAAATATACTGAGTATCAATTTAACGATCTTTATCAGTTGTTCAGTATGGTCTCCCTATAAACTACAGATGCATCAAAGAAGAAATATTAAGGCATTGCTATCGTGCTTATAACAAAAAATAATCCAAATTTAATCATGAAGTTTTAAGAGCTGGATATTATGTTTGGGGTTTTCAAAAAAGCCTCAATATTAAAAAATCTAAGCATGTGTGATGCGAACGAGTCATTTATGCTCTATCTCTATGAATGGAGCTCAACTCCCCTACATATGTTTTTAAGCATGCATTTTCACATAACAAATAGTCATCCTTTAAAATGAGTTCTAGCATGCAACATATTATGACGGTTCAGTACATGGTTATTGTATATTACATTCTATTTAGAATATGATAGCCAACAAGGCTATACTCAAATAATTATGCAATAATCATGTAGTTTACACACACATGCACCAAATCTTAAATGTTTATGTACATGACTTATGGAGTCCAAGAAGTGGCTTGACTCTCTAAGTGTTCCCAATGGAGTCACAACGCTATTGACACCAAATTCTAGTTCAAGGAGGTTGTGTCGATTGATGGGAAGTTGTTGCATAACGATCCCTCAAACAAGA
This sequence comes from Malania oleifera, assembly GCF_029873635.1. NCBI lineage: Eukaryota > Viridiplantae > Streptophyta > Magnoliopsida > Santalales > Ximeniaceae > Malania > Malania oleifera. The sequence continues at coordinate 63,348,144 of NC_080422.1, forward strand.
TAATTAAAGGGGTGGAGTATACTCAATAAAACTCAAAGGATGGAAAATTCAAAGTCGCCACCTTTATTACAATTTTTTTTTTTTTGGGGAAAACTGAGGAATGAACCTAAAGAGGTCTACGATAGAGAGAACAATGGTTTAGATGTACATTTTTGTGTAGGAAGACGGTAGAGTAACCGTTCTAAGTGGAATTAACCAACCGAAACCCTACCAACACCCATTCTAAGAATGGGTCATTTAGTGAAGTGCATGCAGGTGTCCTAATTAAAAATAAAAGTAAAAAAAAAAAAAGCTCCCTTTTGGGTCATTTAGTGAAGTACCATCGTCCAAGAGTCCAAATAATAGAGGTAAGAGCTTTGACATGATCTTGCTTGAAAAAGGGGAGTTGGCTTCAAAATATCATAAATTTTGAAAAAATGAGAGAAAATGGAAGAAATTTATGGAAAAAGGTTTTGATTGATTGCCTTTAGATTCAAAGATGACTTTTTCCCTTGAAATTAAGGTTTAGAAAAACTCAAGATCAAAATATCTAATTTTAATCATAGACCGGATAAGGCGCATGAGGTTTTTTTTTTTTTATAATTAAATTATGAATTGATCAAACTTATGGTCCCAATCCCTAGTTGAAATTAGAAAATTCAATGCTAGTAGAGTTGAATATCTCCTGAAACTAGGTCTTAATGGAGAGTTGACACAAATCGATCATTAAGGAATTTGAAAATGTCTTCTAATGAATGGTGGAAGTCGATCATTAATGAATGGTTTGAAGATATTATAACTGACAACAAAGTTTTAAGAGTTGGATTAAGTTGGCCCTAAATTGAGGATCTCTAAATATCTCTGATTGTAAATTAGGGTTTTAATGCTTTGATTGAGTTAACTCTTTATTGAAGATTTTAAAAATCTCCAATTGACAATTAAAGTTTAATTGATTAGATAGAGTCAACTCTTAATCAAAGATTTTCGCAAAACTCTGATTGAAAATTATATTTAAATTGACTAGATTGAGTCAACTCTTAATTAGACACTTTGAAGATCTTTGATTATGAATTAGGTGTGAATGCTTTGGGTAAAGTGAACTCTTAATTGAAGATCATTAAAATATCTTATTGCCAATCAAGTGTGAATAGTTTGGAGAGAGTCAGCTCTTGATTGAGGATTTTAAAATCGCTGATTAACAATGAAATTTCAATGCTTTGGATAGGGTCAATCTCTTGATAAAGGATTTGAAAATCCCCCATTGAGAATCAGGGATTTAATATCATGATAGAATTAGCTCTTTATTAAGAATTTCAAAATCCCTAATTGAAAATCAAGGTTTTAAAGCTAGGATAAAGTTAACTCTTGATCAGGAATTTAAAGTTGCCAACTGAAATTTAATGCTTTCGATTGAGTCAACTCTTCAATTAAAGACTAGGAAATGCTTGATTTGATATAGCACCAGTAATAAACATTTTTTAGAGATATTATGACATTTTTTAAAAGATGAAAGTTTCAATTTTTAGGAAAGATGCTTTTATAAAGAAAGAATATTTTTGAAAAATTGCTATATTCATCATCGACCCCAAAAATAAAAGAATTTTGAATCGTCTCTTTAAAAGAAGGCTTTTGAAAGAATGGAATTCCAAAATTGCCTCTCATTATTAGTCATATGGTGCAAATGTTGGCAACCATTTATCCATACAAGCTTAAGACATCGACTGTTTATCCTTTGTCTAGGGTTGAGAAGGGATAGGACACCATATAGTGAAAACTCCCAATCATCTCATCTTTCAGCTGGGGTGAGAGGCCTTGACTAAGTCCAAATATGCACTAGAGGACATGTAGGGATCGAATCAAAAGGTATTATTCAATAATCATGCACTAATAATATGCAAATGTAGTAACGTGCATGCACACATAGGTAATGATTCATTTGGTAGCACTGAGAGTATGAAATAAGCAATTTGTAGTTCATCATACCTTTAGTACTCATAATAAACACACATGCTATGAATGAAAACAATGCCATAAGGATATTTAAAAGAAAAAAAAAAAAAAACTATTACACCAACAAAGAACTTAAGTGGATAAGACCAAGTTAATAATTATCCTTCACTCAAATCCCCCAAGATAACTAGTTAATAGTGCACCTAAAACAATACACTAGAACATTGTAATAAAAAATAAGAAAGCATGAGGTATAGGACATTCAAAGATAACCAAATCCAAATGGAATGAAAGCAAGAAACCCTAAAAAATTAGCCTAACCAGGTTGCATGGACAAGCTTCCATTTTTAGCTTTATGCACATTGGGGTGTCCTATTCAAAACCCTAAATGCCTACTCTCTCAAACCATGCTAGCAAGTTGCTCTTCTTCCCAAAGCATAATACCGTAGCCTTTCGCTGTTTGATGCCCACGCAACAACCCCGCCCCTCTAATCTATGATAACCTTGCATCCATCACAACTGCTATTGTTTACCTGTACTCATGCAAACACCATAAAAACACTACCCCTAGCAATTGCTATATATGTTGCTACTCTCATTCATGAAAACACATAAAAGGAAATAACTCTAAACAACCCTTACAATTGCTGCTACACTTATTTATGTAAATAAAGCAAAGGAAACACCAACAACTGCTCTAGCTATCATTATTCTCATCCTTATTCATGTAAACATAGTGAAGGAAACAGTAAACAACCTCTACAACTGCAACTACTCTCATTCATGCAAAAACAATAGAGGAAACACCAATAGTCACTACATTTTTTGTTACTTTCCTTCACGCAAACACAATAGAGGACACAACGCTAAACAGTCCCTATAGCTTTAATATTTCCACCTAAAACCCAATAATCCTCACTTATCCCATGTTGCCTTGCCCCTCTATTACTACTTAAATAAACTAACATGAAATAAGAATAAATCATCCATTAAAAAAACAAGAAAACCGTTATATTAAGTAAGAAAAAAATTGACTGATTCAACGATAGTCTACAAGTTCCCATTTGCTCCATTCATTGTTGTAGTCTCCTCGTCTTTTAGCCTTTTTTTTTTGCTCCATTAGGGTCATCCCTTCAACGAACGTCTTTGTAGTAAGGTATTAGGGAAGGAAAGAGATGTCCCATTTTGACCTAGTGACTAGATTTGAGTGAAAACTATGAGTAAGTGAAGGTGTGTCTCTTATAAAGATTAACAACCCACTTCGAATAAAGTATGAAGATGACAACATAATTGAATAAGAGCATGAGAAACTTTAAAATGAAATTGACAGCCATTGTATGAATTAGGGCAAGACTCAAATGCAAAAAGTGTGAATTAGGAGTCATTACATGCTCAATTGTACAACCTGTGTGCAAAAATCTTGAAATCCATAAATTGGGAGTCAGTACTTGCCTGAAGCTAGTCATATGTGCAAATATATGTGAATAAGGAGTCATTAAATCTTAATTGTAAGAAATGCATGCAAAAATGTGGAAATCTAAATATTGGGAGTCATTACGTGCTTAATTGCAAGACATGTATATATTTGTGTTAATTAAGAGCTATTACATCCTTAGATGCAAGAAATCCATAAAGAAATCTAGACATCTATAAATTAGGAGCCATTACATGCTTCATTGCAGTACCTGCATCCAATATTCTAGAAATCAAGAAATGGATAGCCATTGCATGCTTATTTGTAAGACTCGTGTGCAAATGTGTGTGAATCAAGAGCCATTATAGGCTTAATTTCAAGATATATATGCAAAATCTGTAAATCTTGAAATCAAGAGTCATTGTGTGGTTAATTACGTAACCCGTATTCAACTGTGTGTGAGCTCGGAGCCATTACATGTTTAATTGCATGACATGCATGCAAAAAAAAAAACTAGAAATCTTGAAATCGATTCTAAAGGCTCGAAAAATATAATAAATAAAATAAAATGGGAAAAGTGAAATTTTGGCTGGAGGAGGAGAAATTCGGTGATGGTTTTCTGAAGAGGGAAGAGAATCGGCGACGATTTTTCATAATTACTTGAGACAGTAACAGGTAAACGGTAAATTTAAAACCGGTTAAATAAAAAAACAGTGATGGTTTTTTGAAAGTTAGAAAAAACTAGTGACGATTTTTTGTAGCAGTGCTAAAGTTATAAAAGAACCGATAGCCATTTGAAAATTAAAAACAAACTCTCTCTCTCTCTCTCTCTCTCTCCTCTCTCAACCCTACGATCCCTCCACCCTTCCATCTTCAATTCCTGCTCCATTAAGCCTCATTTCAATGATCAAGAACCACGATAAGGTTCCTGAGAAGATTCTCTACAACCTTGGTGGAGTAGAATTTTAGTTTGGGGTTCCGAGGCACCATCCCAAAACTGAGGTAAGGGTGCTAAATATTAGTTTCATGGTTTATTTGGAGTATTTAGAGCATAGAAAAATACTGAATGATAAATATACTAGTTATTGAGTTGATTAAATTGGGAAAATTATAATTTTGGGGATTTAAGTTTTGAATTCCTTAAAGGCATAGATTTAGCGCTTTAGCAGACTTCTAAGGAAGCAGGTAAAGGAATAGATTAAGTCGGGTTTTTCAAAAAAATTATTGTTTATTGTACAATATATGTTCTAGAAATTATTTGTATGATATAATTAGTTTTGGGAATACTTGAATTAGCAGAGAAAATGGATTTTATAGTATGTTATAGTATAATATAGAGTAGGACACACTCGTGTGGCATGAGTATAAATTTAATATAGTATGTAAGAAATGTTATTATTTTAAAGAATAAGTCTAATTTGCTAATATTTTTTATAAAAATGATAATCAGGTACATAATTTGAGATATTTTTCAATATATTATGATATGATAGCGAGAGCAGATGCTGAGATATGTTAGTTGGCGCAGATGCCGAGATAGGTTAGCTGGTGAAGATGCCGTGAAATGATAGCCGATTTAGATGCCATGAAAAAAATTATTATGATGATTTATGCAGAAATTATGAAATGACATCTTCCATTCAGAAATATGTAAAAGTCAAGTTTTATTATAGGAATATGAAAATGTTATTTATGAATAGAAAGCTAGCTAGTCAGATCAGTGTAGTCGGTACCGTAGCTAACTAGTCAGATCGGTGTAGTAGGTATACCCACTAAGTGCCGACCCCAATGATTTTGATAGTGAGTAGGTTTGGCATACCAAATTGGGTATAGTCAACAGTGCAACCACACTATTCAAAATGTGTGGGTTGGTGGCCGATTAGCCAAAAGTGTGACGGTGTAGTAGAATGGGCAGGCCAGGTTGGGTGGGCAATCGTACATTGTATGTTATGTTTAACTTAACCTGGTAGGCCAGCCAACATTAGGTCTAGCCTTCGGGCCGTACAACCCATATCATGAGGGGTGGAGTCATGATACACAGCCATAAGGGGTATAATTTCAGTATTATATAGATTCATAAAATGATTTAAATGTTATTTAAATTCATTATGATTATGTTTATAAGTAAATATTTTCCATGTATTAATAGCTACAATTTAAGTTATGCTGCAATTAAATTATTTGCAGTATATATTTATAATATGTCAAACTCACATTGTCACAGACTGATATTAGTTCATTTCTCATACAGAGAGGTGTCTCACCCTAACATTACAAATATTTCAGGAAATCCCGACAGATAAATGGAGCAAGCTTCGTGACTGAGGGGTTCGTTGGTTTTACCCAATAGCAGGGTAAGTGGATGAGTAAGGGACATGATTGATTTGGGAGTTTATATGTCTATATGTGGGAATAGTGAAACTTTGGTTATCGTACATATGTAAAGTGTAATTTGTTTCCACTGCTTAGGTGATATGCTTGCATGAACAGGTAAATTCCCGGTACCTATGGGTCAAGGTTGACTTTGACTTTGACTATGTATGTATCGAAGCATTATCTGAGTTATAATTTTACGTAAAAAAAAAAATAGTTCTAAAGTCAGGCCATTACACTTTGGTATCAGAGCCTAGTATGCAACATGAGCAATACCAAAATATATAAATAGATTAGAAATTTAGTGAATCAATGTTGGGGAATTTAAGATGAGTATTTATGGTTTTGTTTCATAATCGGGAGGCAGGACTTTTGTATTGGTTTCTATGTCTTTCCTGGGGTGACGATTTTAGGAAATTCATAGTAAACTATTGTCAGGTTGAATTTCTCAATTGCTAGACCGAATCATAAATTGAGTATAAGGACGTTGGAATAGTTGATGATATGAGATTTCAGTTAGATAAATATTTTAGTTATGTTATGCAGATAGAGTCCTCATACTATGTTTATCTTCTTTTCATGATGGACCCTGAGGTAGTAGTGCCCACGCCAGTGGTGATGCCGGTGCACACCCCTTTGGCATGGGTGGCGATGATTCAGATGCGGTTCTGCGTAGTGTGGCTCAGCAGGTTATGGATGAGATTACATGAAGCTCTAGGGAGCAAGGAGGACCAATAATAGATGAGGGCTACACTATAGAGATGCTTGCTAAAATGAATCCTCCAGCATTTTCAATAGCAGTTGATCCTACAGTTACTGAAAACTGGATACAGGAGATCGAGAAAATACTAACGGTGCTTCATTGCACTAATGAACAAAGGGTCCTATATGCCACATATAAGTTGACATGTGCGGCTGAGAGATGGTGGATAGTTCTGAAATTTCTTAAGGAGCAGAGACCCGTACTAGTGGCCATGTCATGGAACCTATTCAAGGAAATGTTCTTTGATCGTTATTCTCCTCCTAATGTTAGAGAAGCCAAGATAGTAGAATTTTTGATTCTGAGACAAGGGCAACTGAAGATTTTGCAATGTGCAACAAAGTTTATTGAGTCGTCACGCTTTTCCCCCTACATCATTCCAGATGAGGTGCGGAAGGCGAGAATGTTTGAGAGAGGTTTGAGGCATGACATCCATAGAGAGGTGGTAGTCCTAAAGGTATAGGATTTCTCTGATTTGGTGGATAAGGCCACAGTGGCATAGGAGAGCTGCCTGAGGTATCAGGGAACATTGAGTCAAAGGAAGAGGCCAACGCCTTCAAGATTTCAGGCATGGTCCAGCCGAGGCCCTTAGAGAGGAGATAGATATAGTAGAGTCTAGAGGTGGGAGACTAGGAGAGGTAGATTCAGGGTCAGCAAGAATTCTAAGTTTATCTTGCATATGGAAAGAGACACCGGGGGGAATGCCAAGCAGGGAGGAATGTCTGCTACCAATGTGGTGTATCGGGTCATGTGGCATGAGACTGTTATATGTAGTATAGTACTATTCCTACTCCCAGCCCATTTGGAGGGAATATCCAAGCACCCAGGGGTGGTGGTCAATAAAGGAAAATAGCTCCAGCAAGGGTTTATACGTTGACACTGGGTGGTCCTGAGCCTGCAGGTGATGTTGTGGCAAGTATGGTTATTGCTTTATCATATAAAGCTTTTGTTTTATTTTACTTAGGTGCCACACATTCATTCATATCATTGGGATATGTCAAGTCAACTTGACTTGAGACACAAATATTAGATACTGAGTTGTCAGTAGCCACGCCAACTATGCCAGCATTAACTGCCATTAAAAAGAGGTATGTTGACCTAATTAGTCATATCCTGTTTTGATAATGACAAATACACTTGGTACTGATGTTTGTACTAAGCTTGCATACAGGTTCACTCTACGCTTTGAATTGAAAAGAATGCTATATCATGATGGCATATGGTCATATCTTATAGAAGATTGAAGAATATTGTTCTTTACTTGTATTTGTATATCCTTCATTCATGGTTGTTCATAATTGGACTATAATGCTATATGGTATGTGATAATATGCATTATGCATTATAGGACTATATGCTTAGGTGACCTTAGATGGACCTTAGGTTCCTACACTTAGTGCACAAGACCCCACTATAGTTTACATGTCATCAGGGGTAAAATTAAAATCAAGCAATGGACCTTAGGCTTAAATCTTAGAGGCTTCGGGTGACTAAACCAGGCAAGTCAAATTGCCTCGGTCAACTGAACCGTGGAATGGTCAAATAATTGACCTAACTTTGGGCGACCAAACTCAAATTAACATAATGTCCATGGGTGATTGATTTTGCATGCTTAGTTTTCCAACTACTCAGGCGCCCGAGCCACACGTTCAAATCACCCTCGGGCGACCGAATGTTCAAGTTCAATAGACGGAACTTGAGTCCAGGAGACCGAACCTCAGACAAAATGGAAAATCGCCTAGGGCAGCAAACCAAACTGACATTTAGACACCCGAACTTTAAAATTCACTTTTCATGTTCTGTTTGTTCGAGCGACTGAACCTATGCCTCGATTGACCGAAACTCTCGGGTGGGCCAAATTTTTACCGTACTTAACTAAGGTAAAACAGGGTTAATTTCTTAAACTCATTTAAAGCTTTTTTAATAAATCCCCTTATGTCCCAAAAGGTTATAATATTGGCCTCATATATATATATATATATGGGTTCATTTGGAAAAAGTAAGGGTGACTAGCAATTTCAATTAGCCAAAATTCCTCTCAATTTTCAAGTGCCTATTTTTCACATACTAAGCCCATACACTCTTTATTTGTCATTCCTTTGATAAATCCAACTTCCTAAGCATGTTCTTGAGTGGTTCTTACTATTTAAACTCTTATTGTTCTAGATTGGTTGATTATTTTAATAGAGAGTTTTTGCTAAGGTTTTTCCCCCGATTTAACTAATAAATCTTTGAGTAGGAAAACCTTTGTAGCTAGTGAGTCTTTGTATCTTTGTTGCAAGACTCATCAAGTTTGTGGTTTTTGATTTGCGAAATATTTTTCACAAGCTTACATACTTTTCAAATATTTCTTGGGCTACAGAAAATCATATTTGAGATATTTTGAATATTCTAGTTGGTATTCTTTGAAAGTTGTGGTGATTTATTTACATTGATACTTTGTTTCAAAGATTGTGCTGAAATACTCTTTAGGCCTTGATTGCACATTAACATCTAATTGAGTGTTTAGCACACATTATTGGCACTAAGCATATTTACTATCATCTGTGCTTGCATGTTATTTGTACTATATTATTGTACATATTTGCTTGATTAGAAGCACTTCAGTTGTACGCAAAAATCATATTGTTTATTGTATTCCAGGCGTGGCCCTGAAGAGGGTGACTTGCCATTGTAAAAGTCACGGACTCACTTCAACCCGGTTAGGAAAGTTAGGTGCACCATCTTGGTAAGGTGTAGTTGTAGATTGAGGTCAGCCCCATTAATTGTATGATTGTAAATGGTGCCGCTCCACCTACGAAGTGAGCCTATAGTGGAATCCTTGTGCTTCTGAGCCAAGGCAGGGACGTAGGCACTTTTTCCGAACCCCGATAGCATATCGTGTGTGCAATTTGACATTTCCAAAATTTATTAAGTGCACGTGTATGTTTAATTGTGAATTATTGGATTTAAAATTGCATAGATAGACCCTATGTTGTGTAGTACTGTTGTTGGATTAGTTCAACCTAGGAAGAAAATTTTTAATATCCAATTCACCCCCCTTTTGGGATTACATCAAAGTCCGCAATTGGTATCAGAGCCTTGTTACCAAGACTTAACCATTAGTTTGTAAAAGGATCATGATGGCTCACGTTGCTACATCCCCTTTGTATGAGGGAAGGTTAGTCACAAACCATTCGGTATTTTGTGGTGCGAAATTCGCTATATGGAAATTTAGAATGACCATATTTGTCAAATATTTAAATTTAAGGATCTGGAGAGTTATTGATCAAGGAGATAGTATACCAGTAAAATTCATTGATTGTGTTGATGTTCGTAAATATGAATTTGAGGTGAATGATAATGATAGGAACTTAATGCAAAAGAATTTTGATGCCATGAATACCTTGTTGCATGCTTTAGATTCTAACATTCTCGTTGAGGTCATGACATGTAATAGTGCTAAAGAAATACTAGACAAATTTGAAAAGAGATATGCTCCTTGTGACTCAAGCTCTACCGATCTTGAAGGAGGTAAACAGTGCTTCATAGCTCTAACCGACGATGAGGTAAATTCATCACCCACTACTTTGTTAGATAATCCTAATAATGATTCATGTGATAATTCTAATGATACATCTGATACTAAATCATATGATAGTTCTGGTAGTGAAAGCATGCCTACTTATGAAGAAATACAAATTGAATATGTTAGAATTCATAAGTCACTTGTTAAAGCTAATAAAAGATATACTGCTTTGAAAAACAAGTATGAGGTATTTTTGAAAAAATATGAGTCAAAAGTTCTTGTTGAAAGGGAAAATGATTTCAAAATTAAACAGTTACAAAACAAGAATGAAAAATTAGAAAAAAAAAAATTGAATGCTGTAAGATCTCAAACTTCAAATGATAATAATAAAGATCTTCTTATTACAGAACTTGAATGTAAAGCAAACAACATGAAAAAATAATTTGTTAAATTATAAGATGTTTGCGAAGGTCTTAAGAATTTAAAAATGCAAGATCTGGAAAAGAAAGTAGAAGACCAAGCTAAGATCATCTACGCGTTCACTAGAGGCTAAGACAACATGAATAAGTTGTTAAAGTCACTGAAGATGTGTAACGACCTGCCTATTTTTTCGTATATATATATATTTTTCCATTTCCACATAATAATATATATAATAATCCTGCCAAGATGTCATAGTCATGATCATCTTGGACCCGTAGGTACCAGGGATATCTCCTTCATACAACTCTAATACCTAAGCAGTGGAAAACATAAAATTACATACATTCCATGAAACACCAGAAACCATATGAGAGCACTACTAAATTTGTCATATATATAGTCATCCAAAAAAGTCCCAAATATATCCTAGGGTCATAATCACAAAAACCCATCTGATCCTAACTCACCTACTCACCCTTTTGACGGGGTAGTTCGACCAACTCCTACTACTGCGGAGCTTTATCCGCCCTTCTACCTAGATTCCCTAAAATGTTTGTATGGCAGGGGGGAGACACCTCTCAGTAAGGGAGATAAACTAATATCAGTGTGTGGCAACATGAGTATTTTTCATGATATACATATAAAGAGTGCATAATTCATAACCGGTATGAACAGTTGTATCATATTTGAATAAAACATGATTTATCATAACATAGCTTAACTTACTAAATTTTAGTACTACAAAATCATCTTATATAATGATATCATACTTTAATTAATACTCAGGATAGATAGTTAGTTAGTTTTTGTCATGTCTTACCGCCCATATGATGGGGTTGTGCAGCCGGAAGGCGGGACCTAGCAATGGTTTGCAGACCATGCTAAGTCAAACATAGTTGTGTAAGTACAATGGACCTGTTCAACTTGTGCTAGACTACCAGGGGAACTACGACACTCCCATAAACCCACATCGACTTCCATCTCCCACACTCTACATAAGATGCATGGTAGCACTAACATATTCATAATCATGAACATACAGTTACGGTATCGTGCTTCATAAAACTGAACTAAGCTATCGGGGTTCTGAAAACATATAATACATTTCATATCAAAACAAAGCTATTTCGTAATTCAGAATAATATTTGACATAAATATATTTCATGATTTATTACATATCATACATAATCATGACATTGACACCGGCATAATTCATAACATAATAATTACGACATTTATACCAGCATATTTCATAACATAAGATTCACGACATTTGCGTTGACATATTTCATAACGTAAAAATTATGGCATTTTTTCTGTCATAATTCATAACATAATAAACATAAATTCTTTCACTATTTAACATAATCTTAAAATCATAGTTTCTCTACTGTTTTAGGGTTTCCTGAAAACTTCTATAACATGCTTATCTTGAAAAACTCATAATATTTCAATATAGCATAATTTTCATGGAAATATTATACTTGTGCCACACAAACGTACATAGCCTTATAAACTCATAATTAATTCTAAAATCATATTTCCATATAAATTGTGTTAAAATTATTTCCTTATTCAACAGCAGTATTTCCAAACATAATTCTATATCATACATATTTCCTTGAAAATAAATGTTGTTTAATTCATAACAATTTCATGAAAAATACTAACTTAATTTATCCCCTTACCCGACTTACTAAGAAACCCAAAAAATATTCCAAACTTACACCAATGTTTTCCTCTGCTCAACACCCTAAAATTGCATTTTCCCTAACTAAACTTCAGTTTTTTTCTATCTAAAACATTATCCTCATTCTAGAAATACCAAATAACTTATAAAGTCTAAAATAAACAGCTTACTTAGATTATGAAATGGTGCCCAAGTTGGCCTAACCAACGACGTACTCCAGCAGATTTGAAGAGAATCTTCCCAAAAGTAGCGTGGCGGTTTCCCATCGTTGAACTGGTGAACATTGAAGCTGAAAATAAGGAGAGACGGAGGGGAAGATGATTTTAGAGAGAGAGAGAGAGAGAGAGAAATATATATATATATAGAGAGAGAGAGAGACACTTCCTGCATGAAAATGTCGCTGAAATCCTGAGGTTAGCTTATTTATAAAAGGCAAATTCATCAATAAGACACGTCACCTTGTTGATAATTCATTGAAGGGAGTTCATCGATGAGCACTTATTCCTCATTGATGAGTTTTAGGCCCTGAAATAAGCCCTCTCGGTAATGTGTCATCGATGAGACGCACATCCCCGTCGACGAGTCCCAGAGGCCTGCTCGTCGACGAGCACTCTGCCCTCATCCGTGAGACCCTGCTAAAACCACTTTTTGAAAAAATACTTTTTCTCCTCTTTCTTTTTTTATTTAATTACAATAATTCGTTGGGTCTCTACATTACCCCCTCCTTATAAAATTTCATCCATGAAATTTATTATCTGTATTGAACACCATCCTATGAGGAAAATGGGCTACTTCTTCTATTACTTACCCTCACTTGTGCGGGAGGAATACCGTGATTACATTCAAGGTTCTGGGATATTACAAATACATAAAAGAAAAATTCTCCCAAACCAAGATACTATCTACTAACAGAAAATTATTACATGTACTAACTAACCTGCACAAGAGAAACTTAACATACTTACTTGCGTTCCGTCATGATTACTACTAATCCCCACTACATGGCTATGGATATTTATGTCGTATTTCTTCTTGAAGCTTCCATGAAGCTTCTTTCACCATATGATTCCTCCATAGGATTTTTACAAATGAAATTATCTTATTACGCAATTCCTATTCCTTCCTGTCTAGGATTTGCACTAGTATCTCCTCATAAGCCAGTGATTCTCTTAGTTCTATGCCTGCATAACTGACCACGTGGAAGGGATCTAGGACATATTTATTTGATATAGAAACATGGAACACATCATGTATTCTGGATAAAACTGGTGGTAAAGGTAGCCGGTAGGCAACTGACCCCACTTTCTCGAGTATCTCGCAAGGGCTAATAAACCTATGGCTCGGCTTACCCTTCCTCCCAAACCTCATAGTACCTTTTAGTGGTGTTATTTTCAAAAATACAAGGTCTCCTACTTCGAATTCAAATTTCCAGCGGTGATTATCTACATAGTTTTTCTATCGACTTTGAGCTGAACTGATTCTTTCTTTAATAAGCCAGACTTTATCCTATGCCTGCTACACTATTTCTAGTCCCAAAACATGCCTTTCACCAACCTTATCCTAGTATCGAGAAGAACGACATCTCCTACCATATAGCACCTCGTAAGGTGTCACGCTGATGCTAGTCTGATAGCTATTATTGTATGCAAACTCTACCATCGGCAGATACTAGGTCCAACTACCCCCTAAATCTAGTGCACATGCCCGTAGCATATCCTTTAATATATAAATCATCCTCTCTAACTACCCATCCATCTGAGGATGAAATATCGTGCTGAATAACAATTGAGACCCTAGAGCCTCCTACAGGCTCCTCCAAAATCATGAAGTGAAATGTACATCCCAGTCTGACACTATAGACAGTAGCATACCATGTGTAAAGACCCAAAAATTTTAATAATTAAATAATTGGGAAGAAGGATAAATTTTAGGGAGATTACGCAGGGTTCGTTGACGAATTTTTTCTCTTTGTCGACAAACTACCCTCTTTACTTCGTTGACAAAGCCACATGTCTCGTCAAAAGGAAGATGCTGAGAGAGGTTCTAGTAGAGCCTGAAAATTCATCGACAAAGGTTAGGAGTTCGTCGATGAAATTCCTTCCTTGACTCGTCGACGAGGTGACGTGTCTTGTTGGCGAAGCCGCCTGTATAAACATGCCAAATTTAGGATTTCAACATGAGAACTTTCAGAAAACCTTTCTCTCTCTCTCTCTCTCTCTCTCTCTCTCTCTCTCTCTCTCTCCCTCTCTCTCTCTCTCTCTCAAATGTCTCCCACTCATTATTTCTATGTTTTTGGCTTCATCCTTCGCCAGTTCAATGATTAGAAGTCGCTATGCTACTCCTAGGAAGATTCTCTTCAAATCTGCTAGAGTAGTTCATTGGTTAGGCCAACTTGGGCACTATCCCAAAATATGGGTAAGTTGGGTATTTTGAGTTTTATAAGGTATTTAGTATTTCTGAATTGAGGAAAAAGCTTTAAGTTGAATAATACTAATGTTTTGTTGGGGAAAATATTATTTTCAGGGTGTTGAGCTAGGAAACACATAGGTGTAAGTTTGAAGAATTTATGGGCTTCTCATGAGTCAAGTAAGGGAATAAATTAAGTGAGTATTTTTCATAGAATTGTTATGAATTAAACAACATTTATTTTCAGGAAAATACGTATGCTATAGAACTATGTTTGGGAATACTGTTGTTGAACAAGGAAGTGGTTTTAACACATTTTGTATGGAAATATGATTTCAAAATAAATTATGAGTTTATAAGGCTATGTATATTGTGCTACATGAGTATGATACTTCCATGAAAATTATGTTATTTTGTAATATTATGATTTCTCCAAGATAAGCAAGTTATAGTAGTTTTCACAAAAACCCTAAAAGTAGTACAGAAACTATATTTTTAAGATTTTATTAAATAGTTCAAGAAAGTTTGTTATTACGTTATGAATTATGCCGGCGTAAATGTCATGATTTTTATGTTATTAATTATGCAGGTGTAAACGCCGTGAGTATTACGTTATGAATTATGTTGGCATAAACGCTTTGAGTATTACATTATGAATTATTCCAATGTAAACGTCGTGAGAATTACCTTACGAATTATGTCGGCATAAATGCCATGACTTTATGTTATGAATAATGCGGACGTTGATGCCATGATTATGTATGATATATAAAAAATCATGAAATATGTTTATGTCAAATATTACTCTAAAATAGAAAACAACTATGTTTTATTATAGAATGTATTATATGTTATCAGAACCCGAATAGTTTAGTTCATTTTTTATAAAGCACGGTACCATAGTTGTATGTTCATGATGATGAATGCCACACATCTTATGTACAGTGTGGGAGATGGTAGTTGATGTGGCTTTGTGGGAGTGTCATAGTTCCTCTAGTAGTCTGGAACTGGTGGAACAAGCTCATTGTACTTACACTCCTATGTTTCACTTAGCATAGTCTACTAACCATTGCTAGGTCCCGCCTTCGTGCCACACAACCCTGTATTGTTAGGTCCTGCGTTCAAGCTGCACAATCCTCTCATGTGGGGGGTAAGACATGACGATAGCTAACTAACTATCTATCCTGAGTAATAATTCAAGTATGATAAGATTATATAAGGTGATTTCTCTGTACAAAAATTTTGTATGATACATTATGTTATGATAAATCATGTTTAATTGAGATGTGATACAATTGTTATACCAATTATGAATTATATACTGTTTATATGTATATCACGAAAAATACTCATGTTGCCGCACAGCGATATTAGTTTATCTCACTTACTAAGAGGTGTCTCACCCCAGCCATACAAGCATTTCAGGAATTCTTGGTAGAAGGGAAAATAAAGCTCTGCAGCGGTAGGAGTTGGCCAAGCTACCCTTTCAAATGGGTAAGTAGATGAGATAAGGTCGGATAGGTTTTGTGATTATGACCCTAGGATATTTTTGGTCCTTTGGGATGCATATATGTGAATATGATAGATTTATTAGAACTCTTGTATGGCTTCTGGTATTTTATGGCATGCATGTAATTTTATATTTTTCGCTACTTAGGTATCAGAGTTATAGGATAGGTATATCCCTAGTACCCATGGGTCTAGGTTGATCATTACTATGACGACTTAGCAAGATCATTATGTATGTTATTATGCAAGAAAAAAATATATGGAAAAATAGGCAAGTAGTTACAGTTTGGTATCAGAGCCTAGGTTGCTAGGTTCTATAAACTCTAGAGTGCTGTGGAAACAATACCGGAGTATAGGAAAAAGGATTTGAGGTTTTGTTCTTGCAGTTTAGAGGCAGGAATTCTATGGTGGAATCTGTGTCTTCTTAGGGTTACAATTTCTAGAAAGCCATATTGAACTATTGTCGGGTTGTGTTTCTAATGTATAGGACTGAATCTTGAATTAAGATAGGGATGTCAGGATAGATGGATAATATGATTTTTGGTTAGATATGTAAATTACAAGGATGGGGTCACTAAGCTATGTTTATTATCTTTTCAAGATGAGCCCGGGTAGTGGCAGTGCTCATGCCAGTGGTAGTGAGGGTGCAGAGCCCTCGATTGCAGGCAAAGCTAATTTAGATGCATTATTATGAAGTGTGGCTCAGCAGGTCATGGCTGATATTGCACGAAGCTCCAAAGAGTAGGGAGGCCCGTCTATAGGCCACGAGTGTATGATAAAGAAATTTACCAAGATGAATCCTCCGACATTTTTAGGAGGAGCATATCATCCAGTCATCAAAAATTGGATGCAGGAGATAGAGAAAGTTTTGGTAGTGTTGTAGTGTACAGAGGAGCAGAGGGTCTTATTTGCAACCAATAAACTGACAAAAGAGGTTGAAAGATGGTGGATTGTGGTAAAATTATTGGAGGAACGGAGGGCGGTGTCTATAGCTATGACATGGTGCCATTTTAAAGATTTGTTCTTCGATACATATTTTTTGGCCACTATAAGGGAGTCCAAAGTGGACGAGTTCCTAAATCTAAAGTAAAGACAACAACGGTCCAGCAGTACACGACAAGGTTTATATAGTTGTCCTACTTCGCCCCGTACATCATACCCAATGAGGCAAAGAAGGCAAGGCAGTTTGAAAGAGGTGTGAGGTGAGAAATTTATAAGCAAGTGATAGTGTTGAAAGTGCATGACTTTGTCGAGCTAGTAGGCAGAGCAGCTGTGGTTGAGGTCGGTGAGCGGATGGGTGCATAGGAGAGATAATTATGGCAGGGGATAGAGACAGGAGATGAGATGTTGTGCGGCTCAGGGTGTGCAGGTCTACCCAGCTTGTCAGACATGTGGAAAAAGACATTTGGGAGAGTGTCAAGCAGGGAGAGGCGTCTGCTGTCGCAGTAGTGTACTATTTCATTTAGTACGAGATTGCCCTGCACCACCTAGTATCGCACTTGCTCCTAGATCGCATTGAGGAGGTCATCAAGTGTCTCATAGAGGCCAGCAGAGGAATGTAGCCCTGACAAGGGTTTATGCTTTGATGCCGAGAGACGCGGAGGCCGCAAATGACGTCATGACAGGTACCTTTACTATTTTATTATCTCAAGCTATTGTTTTATTTGATACAGGTTCCACCCACTCTTTTGTGTCTGCAGAACATGTCAAATTGGCTGGTGTTGAGACACAGTTATTAGATGTTGAATTGTCAATAACAACACCAACAGGGTCAATGGTGGGGTGTCGTAGAGTGCTCAAGGAGTTACCGAGTAGAAATTCAGGGGAGAGTATTACTAGCTGACCCAATTATGCTAGATTTGCATTGATTCGATATAATACTAGGAATGGATTGGTCGGCTACTAACCATGCTAGTATCAACTGTCATGTGAAAGAGGCTACATTCAAACCACTAAGGATGCCATAATTTAGACTACTTCTGAATGGATGTCAGGGGTTTATGGTCTATGTAAAGGGGGTGACAAAATATGAATTGAAGATTGACAATAAACCAGCAGTTAAGGAGTTTTTAGAATTTTTTCCAAATGAATTACCTGGGTTTCCTACAGACCACGAGATAGATTTTACTATCGACTTACTTCCAGGGACGACGTCAATTTCTAAAGCTCCTTACTGAATGGTTCCAGAAGAATTAGGAGAATTAAAGGATTAGTTGTCCTTTATCAGACCTAGTGTATCGCCTTGGGGAGCTGTAGTTTTATTTATGAAAAAATAAGGAATGGTCTATGAGGATGTGTATAGATTACGGAGAAATAAATAAAGTAACAATTGAGAAATGGTATCCTCTACCTCGTATAGACAACTTATTTGATTAGCTTTAGGGTACATGGGTCTATTCCAAGATCGACCTCAGGTTAGGCTATCACCAAGTGAAATTTCAAGCAAAAGATGTATCAGAGACAACTTTTAGGACCAAGTATGGGCATTATAAATTTCTAGTTATGCCATTTGGTTTAATGAATGCTCTTACTTTGTTCATAGATTTGATGAATAGAATCTTTCACCAGTATTTTGACCAGTCCATTGTGTTTTTTATTGATGACATACCGGTATACTTGAGGAGTTTTGAGGAGCATGAGACGTATCTAAGGCTAATACTTCAGATGCTCAGGGAAAAGAAATTGTATGCCAAGATTAGACAATATGAATTTTGGTTAGAGAAAGTTGCATTTTTTGGGGCATCTTATATCAAGGGATGGAATTTCTATGCATGCCAGCAAGGTAAAGGCAGTAGTGAATTGGGTTAGGCTGAGAAACATACGTGAAGTCAGGAGTTTTTATGACTGGTAGGTTATTACCATCAGTTTGTAGAGGGATTTTCAGCATTATCAGGGCATTTGACGCGACTAACCAAAAAGAATGTTAGGTTTGAGTGGGAAAATAGTTATGAGTAGAGCTTCCAAGAATTGAAATAGAGGCTTGTCAGAGCACCAATATTGACTATTCCATCGGAAGGTGATGGTTACGTAATCTACCATGACGCGTCTTTGAGGGGGCTCGGATGTCTATTAATGCAGTAGGGCAGAGTAATAGCATATGCATCCAAAAAATTGAAAGAATATGAAAATAATTATCCCACTAATGATCTAGAATTGACTACAGTGATTCATGCACTGAAGATTTGGAGGCAATATCTGTATGAAAAGATATGTGAAATATTTTCTGATCATAAAATTTTGAAGTACTTCTTTATGCACAAAGAGTTGAACATGCGGCAGAGAAAATGGTTAGAGCTCATCAAGGATTATGATTGTATCATTAGTGAGTCACTCTAAAAATGAGCAGCTTGGAAGCTATCTAGAGTATAGGAGTTTTGTCGTGTAATATTTAGCCCAAAGGTTAGATCATCTCCTTAGGGAAAGCGATTTAATCTCAAATTTTACGGATTTTCAATCGAAAATAAAAAGTTACCGAACCTAGTTCAGATTCGGGGTTTTCAAAATTGTTTGAGGTTTCTTTTGATAAATTAAATAAACATGCATTTTAAATCCTAATCCTAACATGCACTGAACTTAAAAACGAGAAACAGAAATTGTATGTTTAAAATTCTGAATCAAACAAGAATTGAAACACGCGTGAACTTCGGGATAAAAACTAAAGGCTAGAACTTTCCTACTTAATTAAAGCATGCAAGACTAAGAACGCAACTAATAACAAATTTGAATAACACTTATTTAAGTGCAATCAAGAACTAAAACAAAAATCCGAGACTTCAAAAAAAAAAAAAAAAAACATAAACGGAACACTAAAAAAATCGGACTTTAATAAGATCAACTCAAACTAAATAAAATTCACCAAAATTTAAATTTTTAAGGAAGAAAATTAATATAAATCGTAAAGAAAATATTTTTCTTTTTGTATTTATTTCTTTTATTATTATTATTATTATTATTATTATCAAGAAGCCAAATAGAACTTTAAGCAATAAAGAAAAATAACCCAAGAAAAACTTTAATCTAATACTAGTATTAATTAAGAGAAGAAAGAATTTAAATAACTCAATAATAACACCCAAACAAGCTTCAAAAATTAAAACTTTAAATAAAATCCCACAAAAAAAAATTCAATTATTCAATCAATTAAAAGCAAGAACAAGTAAAACTAAAAGAAAAGAGAAGAAATAAGAAATAAAGGAAAAGAAAGATAAGGAGAGAGAGAGAGAGAGAGAGAGAGAGAGAGAGAGAGAGAGAGAGAGAATTACCAGGTAGTAAGTGGCTAGCCATGGAGACTGGCTGCAGCAAAGAAGCACTGGGCTTCTCAGGTCTTCGAGTCAAGCCAACACAGCAGCAACTGACCATGGCTGGTGCAGGACAGCAGCAACTTGGTGAAGCTTGCAGCAAGGCGTGGAGCAGCAGGGTGGAGGCTGCAGGTCTTCTGATCAAGGGAGACCCTATGGGTGACTAGCCTCGGGGTTTACAACAACAGCAGTGACACATGGCTATGGGAAGCTGGGAGGAGGAAGCCGTAGTAGTGGCACACGACTAGGAGCTTCCACAGCAGCAGTAGATAGAGAAGAAGGAGGAGCAGCAGGGGAGTACAAGGAGTAAAGGAGAAAGAGAGAGCTAAAGGAAGAGGGAGAAGAGAAGGAGATATAAGGGAAAGAGAAGGAGAAAACAAGGAAAACAAGGAGAGGAAGGAGAGGAAAGAAAGGGGATAAGAGAAAAGAAAGGAATGACAAGGAGAAGGAGAAAATGAGGGGAGTTGGCGCTGGTGCCTAAGAAAAGGAAGAACAAAGGAGAAGGGAAGGAGAAGGGAAGGAAGGAGATGAGAGTAAGGGAGAAGGAGAGGAGGGGCGGGCTACTTGATTGAAGAAAAGAAATAGGATTTAGAGGAAATTGGAGAGAGCCCTATCCGCGTACGCCCACAAAAACCCAGCTGCATAGCCGGGTCAAATCAAAGCTTTTTTTTTTTTCTTATAAAATTTTTCTCTTTTTTTTTCTTCTTGTTTTTCTTTTTCTTTCCCAATGAATATGCTCACTTTTGATAATCCTAGAGCCCCTATCTCTTAAAGTTTGAAACAAGAAAGTCGTAGAACACCACCTTAGCATTCTTTTGAATTTTGAATCATCTCAATCGGAGCTTGGACAAAAACTTTACGCACAAATTACGAAATGGTGCCAGTTTCAGCTTCTAATAATTTTCCTGCCATAAAAAAATTCGAAATATTCATAAATTGCTCAATGAAACCCAATTATTATAAATAGGTCACCGTGTAAAATATTGAGAGTAATTAGGTATTTAATTAAAAATATAGGCCCCAATGCATGAATTAAAATGCCTAATTATGCAGTTTAAGTGCATAATCACATCCCCTAACTAACGTTTGGCCAGTGTCTAGCAAATAACGTTAATGATTTCAAGGGTGGTATCCACAAATACTAACTCCAGCAAACATGAAACTAGTGCCCATCCAACAAAATCATACCGTTTCACAAACAAGAATATAACTGAATTTCACACAAGCTTATTCATATTCAATGCACACAACTTCAAAGCACGTCACTCATGCAAATTTCATCATCATATAGCATTTAAGAATAATATACTCTCATGAAGTTAACCAGCGGTACAATTCTGAGTTAATGTGGACATATAAGTTCGAGTATAAATAGGTGAAATCTCGAGGAATGTGTGATGAGTGTGACTCGTTACACCTAGGATACCAATAGACACCTATAGAACGGTCGTTTTGACTCGGCCGAACTGGTATACCCTAAAAAACACTCAAAAGGAATGGTTCTCTCATAATATGTGAGGAGGAGTGTCATGATCAAACATCTAATATATTGCATGGAACAAATGCAAAATGTATGGAGTGGACTATTTGTGAGGTGTCGGGTCCTGTCCCTAGCATCTTCTCACCTACTCGCCATGTCCAACCGAGACCACCCCAGATCAACTTATTTAGAAACTTGGCATGAATACATCTGAAGTATTAAATGATTGAAGAATCTTCATATGTGGAGAACATGTGTCATGTCCTTGACTTTTTGTTGTATTTGTGTGGAGCAGGTGTTACCATTTCATTTAATGTGCTTTTCTTTTTTTCTTATTCTTTTTTCTACTCATTATTCAATTTCTGTCTTTTCTTGGTCAATTAGGACAATCATTATACTTCTTTTATTATCTTCATACCATCAATGGGAATTAAGCTCGAATAATAGTCCATGAACTAAGTCAATTTCTAGGGGTTGTTCAGCCTTCACATCATTAGTAGGCTACAAGACCTAGGTTTCTACCTCCCCACTAGATGTCACCTCTAGGCTAGCAAGTCAAAACGGAGACTAGTGTACAAAGAATCATCCATAAGAAAGAAGAACTAAGTTTCATGAACTAGGATTTGATGTTAACACTCAAAAGGATGATAAATAGCTCAAGGATATCTCACAAGGTGTCATAGTTACCACGAGTGTTCTTTTAGTGCTCATAAGGAACCTTAAGTGCGATGAATCATGTGAATGTGTCTATTCAGCCTCATAAGATGTCGTGTAAATACCAGAGATTATATAGCCAAATTAACATGAGTCTACTACCAATCAATTCGTCATTGAGTTAAAAAGTCATATAAAGAGAAATTACAGATAACTCAAGTGTGTAATTCTTAGGTTATATGCAAGTATGTGAAGGATATAAGTTAGAGTTAATCATGGCATAGTTGTGTAATTCCTCAATGTTCTTTCTTTCTTTATTTTTTCTTTTTCTTTTATGACATAAAACCTAGCAAGTGGACGTGCATAGTGTCATATGCAAATTGACACCCCCCAACTAAAGTGGAACATTGTCCTCAAGGTGAAAGTATATAGGAAATAGAAAAGTTGTGCACGGGTGAACAAACTAATAGAAAATCACTACCAACTAATGCGACAAAAAAAGAAAAGAAAGATGAAGAAAAAACCAAATAGAATGAAAAGAAAAAAATTGAAAAAAAAAAACAGTAAGATAGAAAAGTCAGAGGACTCCCCTAGGGTTTTGCAGAAACATGATCTTTTTATTGGGATCGAAGGGGATCGAGGGAGGCTTGAGTTGCTATTCATTAATCATAATGTCATTATCATTCATTGGACCCACCAGTTCTACTACGTCATGGGAATGAGCGTGTTCAATGATATCCAAGCCATCCCATTGGGATCTCAGCTTCCAGGGAAATAGACAGTATCTAGATTTGCAGAGAAGGTCTTGTTGATTTGGAAAGAGTTTTTGGGCTTGATTTTATGCAGCAACTTCATCTGCTTCTTCACTAAGTGGTCCTTGTCATAAATGTTCCTCTTGGATTATGTAAACTCACGCACCCTCAACTGTCTCAAACTTATGGCATTGTCAAGTAAAAAGTTAATATGTTTTATAACTCATAATGAGTAATGCTAAATCTTAACAGGTACACAACATGCCTTATCATAAATAAACCTTCATGGAGTCATTCCTAAAATTTTCTTGATTGTAGTTCAGTAGGCCCAGAGCGCATCAACCAATTTCTCAAACTAGGCTTTTCGGTTAGGGCAACCCATCTACTCAAATATGATCTTGACTTCTTAAAAGAACTGTCGCTTATCCTGCATTATCCCATGTCCAGGCGTTCGATTGGTGGCAAAGTAATTCACAATATTATCAACCCAAGGGTTACGTGACATGTCGGTGATAGGATGGATGATGTCTAACATCGTTAACTCTGGTAGTCTCCATCACACATCACTGACCAGTATTGCGTCTATCTCTATGGAATGCCCTTGTGATTCAAGTAACACACTAATAAAGGGATCTTTTTCATCAATTACCTCAAGTTGCTCTGGGGCTCCATTCTGAAAAGCACCACTAAGACCAAATGCTGAAAATAGCTCTAGCGTATCCAAGTCATCTACCACATCTAATGCATGTACCTCTGTCGGTGTTTTATCAAACACATTCATCTCCAGTGTCATATTTTCCGGACAACGGCACCAAAAGCTTGACACACTCTAAAAATGAGTAGCTTAGAAGCTATCCCAAGTATAGGAGTTCTGTCGTGTAATATTCAGCCCAAAGGTCATATCGTCTCCTAAGGGAATGCAGTTTAATATGAAATTTTACATATTTCCAATTGAAAATAAAAAGTTATAGAACTCAGTTCATATTCAGGGTTTTTTGGTTTGTTTGAGATTTCTTTTGACAAATTAAACAAACAAGCGAATTAAATCCTAATCCTAACGTGCACTGAATTTAATAACGAGAAATAGAAATCCTATGTTTAAAATTCTGAACCAAACAAGAATTGAAACACGCGTGAACTTCAAGATAAAAACTAGAGGCCAAAACTTTCTTACTTAATTAAAGCATGCAAGACTGAGAATGCAACTAATTACAATTTCGAATAACACTAATTTAAGTGCAATCAAGAACTGAAACAAAAATCTGAGACTTTAAAAAAAATAAATTATAAACGAAACACTAAAAAAATCATACTTTAATAAGATCAACTTGAACTAAATCAAATTCACCAAAATTTAAATTTTTGAGGAAGACAATAATATAAATCATAAAGAAAATATTTTTATTTTTGTATTTATTTCTTTCATTATTTTTTTTCAAGAAGCCAAATTGAACTTTAAGCAATAAAGAAAAATAACTCAAGCAAAACATTAATCTAATACTCGTATTAATTAAGAGAAGAAAGAATTTAAATAACTCAATAATAACACCCAAACAAGCTTCAAAAATTAAAAATTTTAATAAAATTCCAACAAAAAAATACAATTATTCAATCAATTAAAAGCAAGAACAAATAAAACTAAAAAAAAATAGAAGAAATAAGCAAGAAAGGAAGAGAAAGATAAGGAGAGAGAGAGAGAGAGAGAGAGAGAGAGAGAGAGAATTATCAGGTAGCAGGTTGTTGGCCATGGAGACTAGTTGCAACAGAGAAGTAGTGGGTTTCTCAGGTCTTCGGGTCCAGCCAGCATAGCAGCAACTCGGTGAAGTTTGCAGCAAGGGGTGGAACAGTAAGGTGGAGGCTGCAGGTCTTCTGATCAAGGGTGAATCTCGGAGTGGCTGGTCTCAGGGGTCGCAATTGCAGTAGCGGCACATGGCTAGGCGGAGTCGGGAGGATGAAGCAGCAGTAGTGGCACACAGTTGGGAGCTTCCACGGTAGCAGTAGATAGATAAGAAAGAGGAGCAACAGGGGAGTACAGGGAGTAAGGGAGAAAGAGAGAGCTGGAGGAAGAGGGAGAAGAGAAGGAGATAGAAGTGAAAGAGAAGGAGAAAAAAAGGAAAACAAGGAGAGGAAGGAGAGGAAAGAAAGGGGAGAAGAGAAGAGAAAGGAAGGAGAAGGAAAAGAAGAAGAGGAGGGGACATGGGGCTGGTGCCTGAGAGAAGGAAGAACAAAGGGGAAGGGAAGGAGATGGGAAAGAAGGAGATGAGAGTAAGGGAGAAAGAGAGGAGGTGGGGGCTACTTGATTGAAGAAAAGAAAAGGGATTTAGAGGAAAAGGGATAGATCCCTACCCGCGTACGCCTACAAAGACCCGGCTGCATGACCAGGTTAAATTAAAACTCCTTTTTTTTTTTTTTAATTTTTGTTTCTCTTTTTTTTCTTCTTGCATCTTTTTTTTCTTTCTTAGAGAGTTTGCCTACTTTTCTTAATCCTAGGGCCTGTATCTCTTGAAGTTTGAAACACGAAAGTTGTAAAGCACCCCCTTAGCGTTTTCCTAAATTTTGAATCGTCTCGATCAGAGCTCGGATGAAAAACTCAAATGACGTAATGATGTTGTTTCAGCTTCCAATAAATTCCATGCAATAAAAAATGCCAAAAATTCGTAAATTGCTCAATTAAACCTAATTATTATAAATAAGACACCATGTAAAAATATTGAGAGTAATTAAGTATTTAATTAAAAACATAATCCCTCATGCATTAATTAAAATGCTTGATTACGCAATGTAAGCGCGTAATCAATCAGCTACCATCCAGGTAAAGCTAATGTGGTGGCTGATGCTTTAAACCAAAAATCAAGAGAAACAGCACAGTTAGCAGCAGTAATTTAGCGTTCGATCTAGATGGACTTGTAGAGGCTTGGCGTGGAGTTAGTAGAGAGTGATCACCGGGCATTTATTGTCAACCTGGTAGTGCAGCCTACGCTATATGAAAGGATTAAAGTAGCCCAGAAAAATGATTCTGAGTTGATGGAGTTGATAGAAAAGGTATAGGATGGACAAGGGGTGGAATTTAGTATTTTTGATGATGGAGCTCTGAGGTTCTGTACCAGATTGTGCGTGTCTATAGATGAGGATATCAGAAAGGCAATTTTTTATGAGGCTCATAGATCCTTATATACGGTTCATCCAGGTAGCACTAAAATGTATAGGGATCTGTGAAATTATTTCTGGTGGAGTGGTATGAAGAGAGAGATTGCAAAACTTTTGCAGTAGTGGTTGACGTGTTAGCAGGTTAAAACTGAGAACCTGAGGCTGACAGGCTAGCTATAGCCACTTTACATCCTAGAATGTAAATGAGATCACATTTCTATGGACTTTGTGATGGGTTTACCGCTGGTACAACAGGGACAGAATGATATTTGGGTGGTCATAGATCGACTAACAAGATCACATTTCTATGGACTTTGTGATGGGTTTACCGCTGGTACAACAGGGACGGAATGCTATTTGGGTGGTCATAGATCGACTAACGAGGATTGCTCACTTTATTCCTACCAAAATCAACTACTCCATGGAAAGACTGTCAGAAATATATATTCAAGAGATAGTACAATCACATGGTGTGCCAGTGTTCATAGTATCAGACTGAGACTCACGTTTCACGTCACAGTTTTGGAGAAGCCTGAAGGGGGCTCTGGGGTCTCAGTTGTCATTCAGCATGACATTTCAACCTCAGACAGATGGGCAGTCAGAGAAGGCAATTCAGAATTTAGAGGATATGCTACAGGCATGTGTTTTGGATTTTGGGGGTAGCTTGACCCAGTATTTTCTGCTGGTAGAGTTTGCATACAATAACAGCTATCAGAACAACATCGACATGGCACCCTACGAGGCGTTATATGG
The DNA here is from genome assembly GCF_029873635.1 of Malania oleifera. Taxonomy (NCBI): domain Eukaryota; kingdom Viridiplantae; phylum Streptophyta; class Magnoliopsida; order Santalales; family Ximeniaceae; genus Malania; species Malania oleifera. The sequence goes on from NC_080422.1 coordinate 63,375,241, forward strand.
TAGGAGATGTCGTTCTCCTCTAAACTGGGACGAGGTAAGTGAAAGGTGGGTTGTGGGACCAAAAATAATGCAGCAGGCATATGATAAAGTTTGGCTTATTAGAGAAAGAATCAGTGTAGCTCAGAGATGACAAAAAAAGCTATGCAAATAATCGCTGCCAAAAATTGGAATTTGAAGTCAGAGACCATGTATTTATGAAAATAACGCCATTTAAACAAACTATGAGGTTTGGGAGGAAGGGTAGACTGAGCCCTAGGTTTATTGGCCCTTTCGAGATACTTGAGAGAGTGGGGTCAGTTGCCTACCGGCTAGCCTTATCACTAGTTTTATCTAGAATACATGACATGTTTCATGTTTCTATGCTAAGAAAATACATTCCATATCCCTCTCACGTGATCAGTTATGCAGGGATAGAACTCAGAGAATCACTGGCTTATGAGGAGATACCAGTGCATATCTTAGACAGGATGGAATAGGAATTGCGTAATAAGAGAATTCCATTAGTAAAAGTCTCTTGGAGGAATCATGCAGTAGAAGAAGATTCATAGGAGCTTGAAGAAGAAATATGACAGAAATACCATGTCTATTTTAATGGGAACCAGCTATAGACAGAGAGATAAAGCAGTAGTAATTTAAGTAAAGTAGATAAAGTTTGATTTATTTTATGCTAAGAAGGATAATATGTGTATAAGTGTTATTGTAGGTTATTAGATAGGTAGTGTTTTGGTTTTGGGAGAAATTTTCTTTTATGTATTTGTAATCTTCCAAAACCCCGAATCTAACCATGGTATTCCTCCGCCACATAGTCGAAAAGCAGCACATACTCGGCAGAAGAGTTATGCAGATACTTGCCGATGGGAGCTAGAGTTCGAGATCGGGGATATGATATTCTTGAGGATTGCTCCGATGAAGAAAGTGATGAAGTTCGAAAAGAAAGGAAATCAAAGCCCTTGGTACATTGGACCATTTGAGATCCTAGAAAGGATTAGATTAGTTGCCTATCGAGTGGCGTTATCCCCAACATTGTCTAGAGTTTATAACATCTTCCACATATCAATACTGAGGAAGTACGTGTCAGATGCTTTGCACGTGATAAGCTATGAACCCTTAGACATCAGGAATGTTTTGGCTTACGAGGAGGTATCATTTCATATTCTAGATAAAAAAAAATACAGGAACTACCTACTAATTAAGGAAATATCATTAGTGAAAGTGTCGTGGCAATGCAGTAGAGGAGGCTTCTTAGGAGTTAGAGATAGAAATACCCACAAATTTTTAGTGTGGTGAGGGGTAGTAAAACATGTACAGTTGCTCAGGTAAGTGTTAGTTTTATTTGCAAGTCATGTATGGTAAGTGTGTTAGTTTATTAGTTGTTTATGATTCCGTATATGATTGGTCATTAGGAGATTTTGGTATGACATTGTATTCTCCCTAGAAAATATGTGTAACTATGGTATTCCTTTGCCATAAGTGAGGGTATCTAATAAACATGGGACAGCACTGCTATGTGGGTGGGTACCGACTCTTTGGTAATAATGGATTGTAAGTTCAGGAGATGAATAGTAATAGTTAGAAAATTTTGAGGATGAAATTCTTATAAGGGGGGAGATTGTAGAAACCCAAACCGAGAAAAATAAAGGAAATAAATAAGAAAAGAAGTAAGGAAAATTTTTGAGGGGCAAACAGCAGGATTCATCTACGAACTCCCTATTTTCATCAACAAAGTCCCTTCTACATTTCGACGATGAAGTTCAGGTGTCGTCAATGAGGAAATGCCGAGAGAAATTTCAGGCATCGCATTCATCGAAGAACCCATTCTTTTGTCGATGAAAATCCTTCTGTAGTTTGTCGATGGAGGCTCCAATTTTTTGATGAAGTTGGTTGAGTCAACGGCCTATAAATAAATTTTTAAGTAGCTTAAGGGTTAAGAAATCATAATTTCTCTCTCTCTCTCTCTCTCTCTCTCTCTCTCTCTCTCTCTCTCTCTCTCTCTCTCTCTCTCTTTATCTCTCCCTAATCGGCACCCCTCACTCTCTTTCTCTACCATTCTTCGTCGTTCTTCGCTAGATTCAACAATCGAAAGTTACCATTAAGATCCAGAGGAAATTCTCTACAAGTCTAGTGGAGTAGATTTTTGAATGGGGTCTTTCTAGGAACCTCCCCAAAACCAAGGTAAGTAGGTATTTTTGAGTTTTATTGTTGATTTGGAGTATAGTGGCCCTAGGGAATGCTTAATGATAAGTATTCTGTGGGTTGGGACGATTAATTTGGGGAAAATGTATTTCAGGATTTTGAGCTTTAAATGCCTTAGGGCATGGATATAGGGTTTCAGAAGGCTTTCTTGTAAGCCAAGTAAGGGGACTAAGTTAAGTCACGAGTTTTACTAAAATTGAACTGATTAAAATGCTATATATATGTATATTTATGTTTTCAGTTCTCATTTCAAAAACCAAGCATTCAAAATAGTTTTTTTCAAACCTAGGATATATGATATGGTATTTTGAGTAAAAATGAATAGTTGAAAGTTTGGTTTAACGTTATAAATGGGAGGTATTGTATACTAAAATTGTGTGGCGGATGGATAATGTTCCAAGGTTATTATATAAACGAGTTTTTGGAAATGTTTGTGAAATACATGAAATGTTTGTGAAATACTAGAACTGCTTATGAAATACTGGAACTGTTTGTGAGAACACAGGGGTTTTTATACGACGGCCGCGAGGGCCAGGATTTGATATATCGACTATGAGTTGAGTTTTATATGATGGCCGCAAGGGCCGGGATTTGATATAGTGGCAGTAAGATGAGAGGTATATGATGGCTAGGGGGCCGAGTTTCATAACAGGAAAAATTTTGTATGAAATAAGTGGAAATTTAGTTTTTATTACTTAAATTGTATGATATGCTCTAGGAACCTATAGGACCAATTATGTTATGCGGACGGTACCATTGCTAATGATTCAATATTTGGCTATGTCTGCCCACACTTTTCTAGATGAAGGTGTAGGGTGGTCTCAACCGATTAGCCACAATGGAGGGTGTACCTTCCCTGGAAGTGCAGACTTTCGGGATGTGGTAGGGAAATCGAAATCTCACAAGCGAGTTGTGGATGCCTGCATAGTCAGAGTTAGATGCAGACATATGATTTGACTTTATCTGGGTTGATCACCAAAGGCTTAGTCTAGCCTTCAGGTCACAGAACCCATGCCATGGGGGAAGTAAATGGCGTTAGTCACAAGGAATGTCTTTTAAGCATATCTGTAGATTTATGTAAATGATACTAGTTGTTTACTGAACTATTTATACCATGGAATCGAAATGAATACTTTCAGTAGTATAAAGTGAGTACAATGTATAAATGTTATTTTCAGTTGAATGAACGATGGATGTTTTCTGTAAACACCTAATACATGATGACCACACACTAATGTTAACTTAATTTGCCTTACTGAGAAGTGTCTCACTCAATTATACAAATCATATTTTCAGGAAATATAAGGGATTGTGCTTAGCAGGATAAGGGAGTGGAAGTTAGAATAGTCTCTTTTGCGAGTATTTATATGAAGTCTGGCTTACGTAAGTTTTATTGTAAGTCAGTGGACTTGCATTATGGTTGTATGGATTGAGTTAGTTGTCCTTTTTCAATCAAGATGTAATATGGATGTTTGGAAACCTTTATATACAAAGGAAATTGGAACTCTGGTAACGTATATTTGGAGATTGTTTCATTATTTTTGCCGCATTTATTTATGATGATGTGGTATCAGGTATGCAGACGTCACTAAAGTAGCATCCAGGGCCCACGTGGTGGGTCAGGGGGCTGCAAATCTTATCCCTACCAAACTTGTAGATGGAAAAAGAATTACCCAAAGAAGAAAAAGACATGACACAAAACAATCATAAGATGTTGCAAGTTAACTCAAGTGCTATAAATGCATTGTATTGTGCCCTTGACATAAATGAATTCAATAGGGTAATGGCATGTAAATCTGCCAAAGAGATATGGGGCAAACTAGAGGTAACCTATAAAGATCGTAACGCCCTGATTTTAGAACCTTTTTTTTACATAAAATATTATTACTCTAATAATACTCTGATACCATAATAAACAATCAAAATCAACCCGGACCCATAGGCACCAAGGATTTATCGGTTTATACATACATATTACCTAAGTAGCGAAACCAAAATACACTACACATATATACAATACCAGAGCTTCATTGTTTATACATATACATATATACATCCCAAAAATCATTATGAGTCTAACTAGACTACTTACCCTGCAACTAAGTAGTACCTACGAACTCCTCTATCACGGAGCTTGCTTCACTCGTTTGTCGGGATTTCTTGAAATATTTATAATGCTAGGGTGAGACACCTCTTAGTAAGGGAAATAGACTAATATTAGCATCTACTAACGTCATTTTGTTATATTATAAACATATACAATAAATAATTTATTTCTAGTACGATTTAAGTTGTAGCTGATAATACTTGGAAATCTATACTTATAGACATAATCATAATGAATTTACATAACATTTAAATCATCTGTTAAATCTTTATAATACTAAAATTAAATAATAATATTTGTGTATCATGACTCAACCCCTCATGATCTGAGTTGTGTGGCCCAAAGTCTGGACCTAACACTGCCTGGCCTACCAGGTTAAGGTAAACATAACATAACCCTGCGTGATTGCCCACCCAAACTGGCCTGCCCATACTACTACACCATCACACTTCTAGAGGGTCAGTAACGCAGTGGGTATCCTACTACACCATCACACTTCTGGCTAATTGGTCGCCGACCCACACTTCCTAAATAGTATGGTTGCACAGTTGGACAACATGCACTATTCATGGCATTTGTGCCGGCTATCATATCTCGGCATCTGTGATGGCTATCATATCTCAACATCTACGCCGGCTATACTATCACGTCATCTGCGCCAGATGTCATATAATAATATATTGAAAAATATCTTAATTTCTGTACTGATTATCATCTTTCTAAAATTCCTATAATATCATGCTTATTCTATGAAATAAAGCATATTCTGAAATACGGTTAACATATTCAATTTGTATACATGCCACACGAGTGAGTAATTCTATATAATATTGTATAGCTTGTAAAACATAATTTACTGATAAAATATTATCAAATATAAAATCATGTTTTACTCAGTTCAACATCAGTATTTTCCAAAACTAATTATATCATACAAATAATTTATGAAACATTTATTGTATAATAAACGTTAAATTTCCTGAAGAACCCTAACTTAATCTATTCATATACCTGTTTCTTGAGAAGCATTCTAAAGCACTAAATCTACGCCCCTGCAAAGTTCGAAACTCAAATTCTTAAAATTATGTTTTTTCCAAATTAATCAACTCAATCACTAGAATATTTATCATTCAGTATTTTCTAGACTCTAAATATTCAAAATAAACCATAAAACTAATATTTAACACCCTTACCTTAATTTTGGAGTGGTTCCCCATAACCCTAAACTGAAAATCCGCTCCGCCTACGTTATAGAGAATCTTCCTAGGAACCCCATGGTGGTTCCTGATCATTGAAACAAGGCTTAACAGAGCCAAAATCAAAGATGGAAGGGTGGAGGGTCGTAGGGTTGAGAGAGGAGAGATAAAATGAGAGAGAGAGAGAGAGAGAGAGAGAATATTTTTTAAATTTTCAAATGACTCTCGGTTCTTTTATATTTTCAGCACTGCTAACAAAAATCGTCGCCAATTTTGCCTAGTTTTCAAAAAACCATCGTCGGTTTTCTATTTAAATGGCTTGAAATTTTTGTTCACCATTTATCGTCACGCTGTTATATCCCAAAACCGTCGCCGATTTTCTTCCCCCTTAAGAAAATCGTCATCAGTTTTCTTCTCCTCTAGCAAAAATTCCACTTTTCCCATTTTCTTTTATTTATTATTATTTTTGGGTCTCTACAAAGGTATCATTGACGTAAGAGATAATACATTTGACATGCTTACTAGCAAATATGAAGCCTTTAGGATGAATTCGGATGAATCTATTACAAGTATGTACACTAGGTTAACACACATAATAAACTGCCTAAATGCCCTAGGGAAAAACTACTCTACATATAAGATGATCCAAAAAATCCTTAGAGGTCTTCCACCCATTTGAGAACCTAAAATTACAACAATTATGAAAGGAAGAAATCTAAAAAATACCTCCCTAGACAAATTAATTGGATCGCTTCTCACCTATGAGATGGCAATAAATGAAAGGAATGCTGAAAATAAAAATAAGAAATCTATAGCCCTTAATGCTACGAAAGAAAGCTTTAGTGATGAAGATGAAGAAAATGAATTGGATGATGAAGAACTAGCATTCATTACTAAAAGACTTGGAAAGTTCTTTAAAAGAAACAAGAAATTTGCTAGAAAGTTTAGAGGTTCAAAATCTGAAAAAGGAAATCAAGCAAAACACCCTACTTGTTACAATTGTAAAAAGGTTAGACATATTAAACCTGATTGTCCATAGCTGAAGAAAGACAAGAAGGGGAAAAAGAAGCAATGAAAGCAGCATGGGATGATACAAGCTCAAGTGAATGGAAGAACAAATCAAGTGAACAATAAATGGCCAACACATGCTTCATGGCTCATAATGCTAAGGTAAATTCCTACTATAGTTCATATGAGGAGGTACAAGTGATGAGTCAGGTAGTGATTCATGTGATAGTATGCCTTCATAAAAATAAATTCAACCTGAATTATTTGCATTACATAATAGGTTCATAAAAGTAACTAAAATAAACATTGCCTTGAAAGAACAAAATGAACAGCTAAAAAATCAACTAGATACATCAAAATCAGTCGAAAAGGAAAAAGACTCTCATATTGATGATCTCATGAAGAAAATAAACAACATTTCTCAAGAATTGGTAAAACTACAAGTAAATGGTGAAAGCAAGAAAGACATAGAAATAAAAGACCTTAAAAGTAAAATTGAAGACAAAGGTAAAATCATTTATAATATTACTAAAGGAAAGGAGAACTTTGAAATGTTTTTTGGAAAACAAAAAATGTCATTAGATAAATAAGGAATAGGATTTAATGGAATTGAGAATAAAAAGAAGAAGAATCTTTATATGGGATACTTTGTTAATAAATCAAAGTATTATGCAAGCACATCTTCAACTAATCAGCACACTACATGCTTCTTGTGTAAGAAAAAGGGTGTTGACCTTATACGTCACACCTGGGTTTGATAATGAAAAATACTCTAGTATTTCATAGTTTTCAAGTGTATGTGCAGGTTTATATTAACAGATCAAGTAATGGCACATGAAAGTAAACCATGAAGACCCTGAAGACTATTTTTATGATTGTAATTCATTTTATGTAATGCGGGTATGTAATAGTAATTTGGTGAAAAATGTCTTCTAATAATTATCTGCATATCGGGTATATAGGACATATGGTAAGCTTAATAGACCTTAGTGAGACCTCAATTCCCAAAACTTATGCACAAATAAGTCCTCATTATCATTCACAAATCAGGGAATCAAAACTAAGACAAACTGGACTTAAAATGAAAATCCTGTAAGAGGTTGGGCGATAGAAAGTCAGCGGGTTGACCTGGTTTTGAGGGACCGAACCAGATACGATTCTATCTCCCATGGGTGATCGAACACTTAAAATGACACTTTTCACCAAGTCGGGCTACCAAACATTTTAGTTCAAAATAGTCCTCGAGTGATCACAGACCTGTATTCAGGTAACCGAACTTTGATTCGGGCACGTGAACCACAAATAGAAAGATTCTAACTTTCATTCAGCTAACCGATCTTGAACTCGGGCACCCAAAACATTAAAAATGGATTTTTGAGTTAAGTCTACTCGGGTGACCGAACTAAAGTTCAACCACTCGAAACCTCTCGGCTTGCTAATTATTTACTGAGGTTAAAATTCTTTAAACGGGGTTAATTTTTCTAATGTGTTTTAAAACATTCCTAATAATACCCCACATGTCCTAAACAGTTGTTTTTTGCATTTGTCTATATATAGGACCTTATTTGGGTGGATTAGTAACAAGATTAAGAAAATCATTAACAAAAATTTTCTCTACTTCAAAATCCTACTTTACCTAAATACTCTCATATCTTCATTCCCTTGATACATCTTAGCATTGTGAGAATTTATTGATTGTGTTAGTTCTTATTAGATATTACTAATACTCCCTTTGCTTTGTTAGATTATTGATATTGATTTTGGGGAGTTTAGTTAAGTTCTTCCCACAGATTTGAATATTGAAAGTCTTGTGTTGGGATAAACTAACAAGTTTGAGGATCTTTGCATTGTCATTGCAAGATTCCTATAGCTTTGATTTTGTTGTGCAAATATTTTTCCAAGCTATAGTATTTTTAAACTACTCTTGTGCTTATTTCACTGAAGGAAAATATTTTGAATTAGTTAGAATATTTGATTAACATCCTTGAAAATATGATATGTTATTGAGATTTGATATAACTTGTTTCAAAGATATAGGTTGATTAGAACACTTTTGAGCATACTTGTTATCACATCTTGTTGAGTGTTGCTTGCACAAAAATACACATCACTGAGCTTACATAACCTATACTGTTGATGTGCATGTGAATGATCACATTTGGTACATATATGCTTTACTGAGAAGTATAATCATTGTACCGGTTATATTGTGAAAATACTGTTGTATTCCAAACGTGGCTCGAGGGGGCGGTAATCTAGCCTGGTAAGGATTGTTTGTAAAGGTTGAGGTCAACCCTGTGCTAATTGACCTGGTTGTTTGAGTGTCACTCCACCGTTTAAGTGAGCTTATAATTGTAATCCTTTTGATTGTTAGCCATGGTGGGGACATAGGTAGTTTGCCGAACCTCGATAACATTTATGGGTGTCATCTTTATTTACCGCTTTATTGTGCATGCTTAGCTAAATTATTTGTGTAGTTTACTTTTCACTGTATATTTATATTGATTTACTTTATCTACAGTAGATTGACCATAGGCTTATGTAATACTACTGTTAGGGGATTAACCTAGGGCATTAATTGTGAAAATGCCAATTCACCCTCCCTATTGGGATTACGCTAAAGGTAACAATTGGTATCAGAGCCTCATAGCATAGACTTAATAGTTATTTTGCAAAAGATCTTGGATGACTCATAGCACCGTGACCCCTTTCCCTGAGGGACCATCTTCATCACGATCTTTGGTTTTTAGTAGCGTTAATTATATCTTCTAGAAATGGAGGATGCGCATCTACCTTCAAAATATAGATTGGAAGGTGTGGAGGATTGTCTCTAAGGGAAATTATGTTCCTATGAAAACATAGGGTGTGACTAGAGTTCCTAAAATTGAGGAAGAATATAATGATGATGATATGAAAGCTGTTAGTTCACATGCCACTACGGTGAATAATTTGTATTATGGTCTTGATGTGAATGAGTTTAATAGAGTAATGGCATGTGCTACTGCAAAATAAATCTGGGATAAATTATAAGTCACATATGAAGGCAGTATGGATGTAAAAGATAGTAATAGATATGCTAACTAGTGAATATGAGGCTTTTACAGTGAATGTAGGTGAATCCATTTAGAGTATGTACACTAGATTCACACACATTATAAGCTCATTGCATGCATTGGGAAGACCTGTCCTACATATGTGATGATTAGGAAGATCCTTAGAGGCTTGCCTCTTGTTTGGGAAGCTAAGGTTATGGCCATTTCTAAGGGTGGAGACCTTAAGGCCATAACATTAGATGAATTGATAGGTTCACTGATCTTCTATGAGCTAGCTATAAAATAGAGACTTAATGAACATAATAGGGTGCAGAAGATGACTGCATTGAGAACTTCTATTCATACATCTAGTGAATGCAGCGAACCTGATTTTGAAGATCATATGGTCATGCTAACTAGAAAATTCAATAAATTCTTCAGGAAGAATAGAAAGTCATACAAAAGATATAGGGAGTCTGCATTCGAGAAGGGAGAGTTGAGTAAAATAAAGGAAAATTCAAATGCTCCAACATGCTATAACTATAACAAAGTTGGGCATATTAACTGGATTGTCCACTACTGAAAAAGGATGTTAGAAAAAAGAAGAAAGCCATGGAAGCAAGCACTTCATGAGATAAACTAACTAGTAGTGACTTACACTTAGACTGCAGTGACTTAGAGGTTGCTAATATGTGTTTGATGGCACATGATGATGAGGTATCGTCTTCTTACTCTTTATCTTCATATTATTCTTGTGATGATTGTGAATTTGATAACATGCCTACTTTTAGAGATTTGCAATTTGAATATATTTGCATGTCTAAACTGTTGAATAAAATGATCGAGGAAAATGATGTTTTAAAAAAGAAATACGAAAATTGGTCAAAATTATTTGAAATGGCAAAAAATTCTCATGCTTTTATTATGAAAGAAAAGGATTTCAAAATTGATGAGCTTGAAAGAAAATTGGAGGATAGGTTCAAAATTGTTTTTAAATTCACTAAGGGCCAACGCAAATTTGAAAAACTACTTTTAGCCCAAAGAAATTATTATAGTAAAAAGGGTCTTAGTTTTAATGGCATTGAGAATGTTAGATGGCCTAATATTTACCTAGGGCATTTTACACGTGATCTAAATCTCAAAATCCGCCTAAAGATCCTAAGTGTAGAATGAAATGTTTTAAATGCGATCAAATCGGCCACATTCAATTTTATTGCCCACTTAGAAATAGACGTGTAAAAATTAGAAAGGTGTGGGTTGTAAAGGGTGATCTAATCACTAACCCTTGTGAACCCAACATAATTTGGGGACCAACTTCAGTTATATAGTCTATCTTGCAGGTATGTTTGAGTTCATCCTCTTTAAAGGACAGATGGTACCTGAATAGCGGGTGTTGATGGCACATGACCGGTGATAAGGCAAAATTTGCTTCAATCTCTCCCAAAAATGGAGGGTACATGACATTTGGTGACAATGCAAAGGGACACATCATCAGCATAGGTAAAGTCGGTAAGGATCCTTCCCTGATTATTGATAATTTTCTATTAGTTGATGGCTTGAAGCATAATTTATTGAGCATTAGTCAATTGTATGATTAAGGATATAAAGTTTTATTTAAAAATGAGAAATGCATAGTTGAAAGCAAATCAGATCATAAAATTCTTTTCACTGTAGATCACCATGAAAATGTATATACTACTACTTTTGATAATTTAACTTCACAACAAGTAACTTGTTTTTCTACAATTAATGAAGCTAGTTGGTTATGGCATAGGTGCTTAGGACACTCTAGCATGGACTTATTTCCAAAACAAGTAAGAAAAGATTTAGTAAAAGACTTGTACAAATCATCATTTGTGAAAGATAAAATTTGCGATGCATGTCAAATGGGTAAGCAAACAAAATCTAACTTTAAGAAAAAGAAATTTATATCTATCATTAGACCACTGGAAATGCTTCACTTGGATTTGTTTTGTCCTAATTCTGTGCAAAGTCTTGGTGGAAAATCATATGCTTTTGTCATTGTTGATGACTATTCTAAGTTCACATGGGTGTTGTTTCTCTCACATAAAAATGAATCATGTGAATAGTTTACTAAACTTTGCAGGAGAATTCCAAATCAAAAAGGCTAAAAGATAACTCACATAAGAAGTGATAGGGTGTAGAGACCCTAAGGAATTATAATAATTAAATAATAGAAGGAGGAGAGAAAAGGAAATTATAATTGGAATTTCAACAGGTCTCTCATCGATGAACACAGCACATTCGTCAACGAACGCACTTGATGGGATTCTCGACAAGGACACGTGTCTCATCAATGAGAAAATACCGAGAGGCTATTTTCAGCTCTAAATTTCATGAACGAGGAATAAGCATTCATTGATGAACTTCCTTCGTTGCCTCATTGACGAAGTGACATGGCTTGTCGACGAGGGTTGGGGTATAACTAGCCCTAAAGCTCAGTCTTCAGCGTAGAATTTTTAGACAAACTTCTCTCTCTCTCTCTCTCTCTCTCTCTCTCTCTCTCTCTCTTTTTTCATCCCCTTGACCTTCTCTCTAAGATTCTGGGTCAGATTCTTATCAGTTTGAGGATCCGAGGCCACCACGACACTCTTGGGAAAGTTGTCTTCAAGTCTATTGGAGTGGATCATTGCGGGGGCTAATTTGAACTCCATTCAAAATTCAATGTAAGGCTTTTTATTCAATACTTGGCTTTCCTATAGTTGTAGAAAATGTAGTACTCGACAGAAATACTGAAGTTTCGTTTAGGAAGATTTTGTTTTCAGGGTGTTGAACGGCGAACCTTGCGGGTGAAAGACTATACACTATAGGGGCTTTTCAGTAGTCAGGTAAGGGAGTAAAATAAAGCATTAATTTTCCATGAAAATTATTATCATCTAATAGTAAATCTATCTTTAGAAAGTATGTATTATATATATGCATATTTGTAGAAATGTATATTTGGGAAAATACTGCTGTTACACATGAATATGTATTTTTAGTATGAAATGTTAGGAAATATGATTTTCAGAATAGAATTCATCATTTTATTCAGTATTGTGTAACATGAATATTATTTTATGCATATTGTATTATGTTAAGTCAATTTTACAAAAAAAAATCATGTTTTAGTTATTTTCAAGAATAACATGATAATACAGTAAACTATGATTTCTGAATATATATGATAAATAGTACATTTATTAAGATCAGTATATATGATATGCTCGACACAAGGCCATGATTGATAGTCGGAGCAAGGCCATAGTTATGCATGTTTCAGTACAAGGCCACAGTTATGAATGTATTCGGCGCAAGGCCGTAACTATTTATGTTACTACATAATTCAGAAAATGCTATCAATCTATTTACGCTAAAATAGTATATTATGATGTACTATATGTTATTAGAAACCGGATGATAGTTCAGATTAGTTATTAGGAGCACGGTACTGTAACTATATCGGTTAGTTCAGTTTAGACTTGTGCTAACTGCCCATGCTAGCAGAGAGGGTAGGAGATGGATAGTCGATGTGGCTTTTAGCGTAGTGTTGTAGACGTCCATCTGGCAGTCCGGACTAGGGTGTGGTGGACCCATTACTTACAGACTTTTTTGACTCGACAATGGTCGGCCGGCCATTCTCGGGTCTTGCCTTTGGGCTACACAACCCGTCATGGGGGGTAATACATAACATCAACTAACTATTCTTCCTGAGTAAATTTCAAAAATACTAGTTATATAAGATAATTTTATAAATAGTGAAATATAGTATGATTTAGTAAACCATGAAATTATATAATTACTTAGTTATGTTATTATCAGTGTTTCCAAACATATGACATGTACAATACATTTGTTATAGCACATAAATATTCATATGTGCTACACAACTGTATTCAGTTTCATTCTCTTACTGAGAGGTGTCTCACCCCAACTTAAACCATTTCAGAGAACCTAGAAAATAGGTGGACGGAGCCCTGCGCCATTGAGGCGGTTGTGCTACCTCACTAGGAGGGTCAGTCTTTTGAACTAGGGTCAGTGGGATTTCAATCCTAGTTTTTATCTTTTGATGTTTTTAGGATTGTATATTTATACAGTAAATGGTTGAAAGTAGGTAACTCTTGTATACTATGTTATATGGTTGAGTGGTTGAAATTTATGTTTACAGCTGCTTAGGTTTTCGTTGTGTATGATAGGTGTATCCCCGTTACCCATGAGTTCGGGTTGAATTTGTTATGTTTCACGTTAATGATAGTTAATCTGGTTGATTATGTAGTAGATTAAGTAGGTCGTTATAGTTTGGTATCAGAGCCTAGGTTGCTAGGTTCTGTAGACTTTAGAATGCAGTAGTAACAATACCAGAGTATAGGATAAGGGAATTTGAGGTTTGGTTTGCAGTCAATATGTAGGACTTCCATGATGGTTTGTGTGTCTTTCTTGGCATGACGATTTCAGGAAAGCCATGGTAAACTATCGTTGGGTTGGGTATCTAGGTTGCAGGATTGAACCTTGAATTAAGATCATGGGTGATGAATTACTTAAGAATATAATATATTGGTTAGATGATATGTTATAGTAATAAGGTCCTAAGCTAAGTTTATTGTCTTTTCAGGATGGACCCTAAAGGTTGTAGCATGCATGCTAGTGGGAATGAGAGGGCTGGAGCCTCGGGCACTGCGAGTGGTGATTCAAACACAGTACTGCGCAACATGGCTTATCAAGTCATGGCTGAAATTGCAACGAACTCCAGAGAGTAGAGTGGTCTGTCTGCAAGCCACGACAATTCGATTGAAGAGTTTATTAAGATGAATCCTCCGACTTTCTCTGGAGGAAATGATCTTGCAGTCTTTGAAAACTGGGTGCAAGAGATTGAAAAAGTATTTGCAGTACCACAGTGTACTGAGGAGCAGAGGGTGTTGTTCGCTACATATAAACTAACTAGAGAAGCCGAGAGATAGTGGATGACAGTGAAACTCCTAGAGTAGTAGAGGACAGTGCTTATAGAAATAACATAGGAGCAATTTAAGGAGATATTTTTTGATAGGTATTTTTCAGCCTCGTCCAAGGAAGTTAAGCTTGAGGAGTTCTTGAATTTGGAGCAAAGATAGAAGATAGTGTAGTAGTACGCAGTGAGGTTCATTGAGTTATCTCGCTTTACCCCATATATTATTCTGAGAGAGACGAAGAAGGTAAGACATTTTGAAATAGGTTTGAGGAGAGAATTATATAAGCAAGTGTCAATACTGAAACTGCAAGATTTTGTCGAGCTGGCAGACAGGGTAACTATGGCAGAAGTTGGAGAGCGGTTGGAAGCTGAGGAGCAGAGATAAAGGAAAAGATCCACGCCTTCTGGTTCCTAACATGGCACTCATGGTTCATGAAAGAGAGGTGGATACTATAGAGATTTGTGGTAGGAGTTGGGGAGTCATGGGTTTTAAGGTATGCAACCTTTTCCAGCTTGCCTAACTTGTGGGAAAAGACACCTGGGTGAGTGCCGTGTTGGGCTTGATATTTTCCATCAATGTGGGGAGCCAAGGCATATAATGAGAGATTGTCAAGCTCAAATTGGTGCTGCTCCCACTCCTAGACCTGCTTGGGGAGGCTATCAGGCACCACATAGAGGCCAACAGAGGAATATGGCTCCAGCCATTGTTTTTACTCTAATGCCAGGTGATGCTGAGATAGCCGGCGACATGGTAGCAGGAAGGATTAACATGTTTTTGTTTAAAGTTATTGTATTATTTGATTTAGGAGTCACACACTCGTCTATGTCTATGGAGTGCACTAGACTATGTGGGGCAGAAACACAGTTATTAGACATTGAACTGTAGTAACTACACCGACGGGGTCAGTAGTGAGGTGTAGTAGGATTCTCTAAGGCTATCCAGGGGAAGGTCCTGCCTACTGATTTGATAGTGCTAGACATGCACTGGTTTGATGTCATATTCGACATGGATTGGCTAGTAGCTAACTTTTCCAGTATAGTTTTCCGTTTGAGAGAAGTGATATTCAGACCTCCAGGAAGACCAGAATTCAGGTTTATAGGGTCGCAAGTACAATCCCTACCTCAGTTAGTTTCAGCTATTCTGATGAGGAGACTGTTATTGAGTGGTTGTCAGGGGTTCATGGCCTCTATAAAGGAAATGTCAGTGAGTGAATTAAAGCTCACTAGTACCCTAGTAGTAAAAGAGTTTACAGATGTTTTTCTAGATGAGCTACCAGGCTTACAACCTGATTGTGAGGTAGATTTTCCCATTGATCTACTTCCAAGTACAACAAGGATCTCTAAAGCACCCTACCGAATGGCACCAGAAGAGTTGGTAGAATTAAATAATCAGTTGCAAGATTTTCTTGATAAGGGTTTTATATAACCTAGTGTATCTCTATAGGGAGCTCCAGTGTTATTTTTGAAGAAGAAAGACGGGGTCATAAGGATGTGTATAGATTATAGGGAAATGAATAAAGTGACAATCGAGAATAAGTATCCTCTGCCCTGTATAGATGATTTATTTGACCAGCTCCAGGATACACGGGTATATTCTGAGATTGATCTCAGGTAAGGCTATCATCAAGTAAAGGCAATGGCAGAAGATGTATCGAAGGCGGCCTTCAAGACCAGGTACGGGCATTATGAGTTTATTGTTATGCCTTTTGGTATGACGAATGCTCCTGCAATATTCACAGATTTGATGAATAGGATTTTCCACCAATATTTAGATAAGTTTGTTATTGTTTTTATTGATGATGTACTGGTCTATTCGAGGAGTTGTGAGGAGCATGAGACGTATTTGAGGTAGGTTTTACAATCGCTCAAGGAAAAGAAATTGTGTGCCAAAGTTAGCAAATATGAATTCTGGCTCGAGAAGGTTGTGTTTTTGGGGTAGTGAATTAGGCTAGACTGAGGAACATCAAGGAGATAAGGAGTTTCTTGGGGTTGGCTGGTTATTACTGTCATTTTGTTGAGAGATTCTCAGCATTATCAGAGTCTCTGACACAACTAACTAAGAAGAACTTTAGGTTTGAATGGGACAACAGCTATCAGCAGAGCTTCCGTAAATTGAAGCAAAGGGTTGTCAGAGCACTAGTGTTGATCATCTTATCAGAAGGTAAGGGTTACGTGATCTATAGTGATGCGTCCTTGAAGGGACTTGGCTGTGCATTGATGTAGCATGGTAGGGTGGTAGCGTATGCTTCAAGGCAGTTGAAAGAATATGAAAAGAACCACCATACCTATGATCTTGAATTGGCTGTAGTAGTACGTGCACTAAAGATTTGGAGGCATTAAATTTATGGTGAGCGATGCAAAATTTTCTCCGACTATAAGAGTTTAAAGTACTTTTTCTCTTAGAAGGAACTGAACATGAGGCAAAGAAGGTGGTTAGATATTATGAAAGATTTTGATTGTACTATAAGTTACCACCCAGGGAAAGCAAACATGGTAGCTGATGTGTTGAGAAGGAAGTCCGTGGGACTAGTGCTGGTAGTTATGGAGATTCAGTATCCAATCATGATCGATCTGGAGAGACTCGCCATAGAGTTGGTCAAGAGTGGTCCTTAGGTATGTATTGCCAGTTTAGTGGTGTAGCGTACTCTACATGAAAGGATTAAAGCTGCTCGAAAAGATGATCCAGAATTAGCAGAGGTAATGGTCAGATTACAAGGTGCTCAGGGAGAGGAATTTTATATTACAGATGATGGGGCTTTGTGGTTCCTTTCTCGATTATGTGTTCTTGCTGATGTTGATATCAGAAAGACTATCCTAGAAGAGGCTCATAGATCTTTGTATACAGTTCATCCCGGCAGCATGAAAATGTATAGGGATCTGCGAAAGTATAATTGGTGGAGTGGTATGAAGAAGGAAATTGTCGAGTATGTAGCACAATGTTTAACGTGTCAGAAGGTAAAGGCTGAGCACCAGAGACCGGCAAGTCAATTGTAGCCACTTTTTATCCTAGTGTGGAAATGGGATCATATATCTATGGATTTTGTTTCAAGGATGTCATCAGCATTGCATGGCCAGAATGCGATTTGGGTGATAGTAGATTGTTTGACTAAGACCACCCATTTCATTCCTATCAAGATCAGCTACTCCCTTAACCACCTAACCGAGATTTATATTCATGAGATAGTCCGTTCTCATGGAGTGCCAGTGTCTATAGTGTTAGATCGAGATCCACGTTTCGCATCATGTTTTTAGAGGAGCTTGCAGGAGGCTCTAAGGTTTCAATTATATTTCAGCATGGTGTTCCATCCTCAGTCAGATAGGAAGACTGAGAGGACAATACAGATATTAGAAAATATGCTTCGAGCATAAGTGCTAGATTTTGGAGGTAGTTTGACTCAATTCATGATGCTAGTGGAGTTTGCATATAATAATAGTTATTAGGTCAGCATTGGCATGGCACCGTTTGAGGTGCTCTATGGTTGAAAATTTCATTCTCCTTTATATTGGGATGAGATGGGTAAGCGGAGAATTGTGCGACCAGAACTAGTGCAGCAAGCGTATAATAAGGTTTGGCTCATCAAAGATAGAATAAATGTAGCTCAGAGCCGACAGAAGAGTTTTTCCGATAACAACCACAAGAAATTGGAGTTTGATATTGGTGATCATGTGCTTTTGAAAATAGGTCTGTTAAAATGGGTTATGAGATTTGAGAAGAAAGGTAAACTTAGCCCTAGGTTCATTGGCCCGTTTGAGATTCTAGAGAAAGTTGAGTCAATTGCCTACAGGTTAGCTTTATCACATGTGTTTTCCAAGATACATGACGTATTCCGTGTCTCTATGTTAAGGAAATACGTCCCAAACCCTTCTCACGTAATTAGTTATGGTGAATTAAGGCTTAGTGATTCACTAGATTATGAGGAGATACCAATACAGATTTTAGACAAGAAAGAACAAGAATTGCATAATAAAAAGATTTCTCTAGTAAATGTCCTGTGGAGAATTCATGCAATAAAAGAAGCTTCCTGGGAGCTCAAGGAACAGATAAGGCTGAAATATCCGCAGTTGTTCAATCGAGTTCATTTATAATAAAAAAGGTGTATTAGTTATGTAATGTTTCTTTTGCAGGTTGGTCAATGTATGTAATAGTTTGGTTAGTAAGTAGTATTTTGGTTTTGGGAGAATCTTATTTTGCATATGTAATCTCCCAAAACTTTGAATGTAACCAAGGTATTCCTCCACTGTAAAAGAATAGGAGCAAACGAAATTGTAATTGGAATTTCAACAGGTGCGTCGTTGACGAACACAGCACATTTGTCAATGAACACACTTGATGGGATCGTTGACGGAGACACATGTATCGTCGACGAGATGATACCGAGAGGCTATTTTCTGCTCTAAATTTCATCAACGAGGAATAAGCATGCGTCGATGAACTTCGTTCTTTGCCTCGTCGACGAAGTGATGTGGCTCATCAACGAGGGTAGGGGTATAACTAGCCATAAAACTCAGATTTCAATGTAGAATTTTTAGACAAACTTCTCTCTCTCTCTCTCTCTCTCTCTCTCTCTCTCTCTCTCTCTCTCTCTCTCTCTCTCTTTCTCTCTCTCATGTTCATTCCCTTTCCTTTCTCTCTAAGATTCTGGACCGGATTCTTACTGGTTTGGCGATCAGAGGCCACCATGATACTTTTGGGAAAGTTCTCTTCAAGTCTGTTAGAGTGGATCGTTGGTGGGGCTAATTTGAACTCCATCCCAAATTCAAAGTAAGGCTTTTTATTCAATACATAGCTTTCCTACAGTTGTAGAAATATAGTACTTGAAGAAATACTGAAGTTTTATTCAGGAAGATTTTGTTTTCAGGGTGTTGAATGGGGAACTCTACAGGTGTAGGACTAGACACTGTAGGGGCTTTTCAGTAGTCAGGTAAGGGAGTAAACTAAAGCAGTAATTTTCCAAGAAAATTATTATCAACTAATAGTAAATCTATGTTCAAAAAGTGTGTATCATAAACATGCATATTTGTAGAAATTTATATTTGGGAAAATATTGCTGTTACAAAGGAATATGTATTTTTAGTGTGAAATGTTAGCAAATATGATTTCATAATAGAATTCATGATTTTATTTAGTATTGTGTGGTATGAATATTATTTTATGCATATTGTCTTATGTTAAGTCAATTTCACAGAAAAAGTATGTTTCAGTTATTTCTAGGAATAACATGATAATACAGTAAACTATGATTTCAGAATATATATGATAAATAGTACATTTATTCAAATCAGTATGTATGACATGTTCGGCACAAGGTCGTGATTGATAGTCGGTGCAAGGCTATAGTTATGTAGAGGGGGTGGGAGATGGATAGTTGATGTAGCTTTCGATGTAGAGTTATAGACGTCTACTTGGCAATCCAAACCAGGGTGTGGCGGGCCCATCATACTTGCAGACATTTTTGACTCGGCAATGGTCGGCCAGCCATTGTTAGATCATGCCTTCGGGCTGCACAACCCGTCATAGGGGCTAATACATGACATCAGCTAGCTATTCATCCTGGGTAAGTTTTAGAATTACTAGTTATATTAGATGATTTTATGAATAGTGAAATACTGTATGATTTAGTAAACCATGAAATTATATGCTTACTCAGTTATGTTATTATCAGTGTTTCTAAACACATGACATGTACATTATATTTATTATAGCACGTAAATATTCATGTTGCCACACAACTGTATTTAATTTATTTCCCTTACTGAGAGGTGTGTCACCCCAGCTTAAACCATTTCAGGGAACCCAGAAAGATTGATGGACCAAGCCCCGCACCTTTGAGGTGGTTGTACTACCCTGCTAGGAGGGGGAGTCTTTTAAATTAGGGTCAGTGGGGTTTCGATGTAGATCCAAGTTTTTATATTTTGATTTTTTGAGGATTGTATATTTATATAGTAAATGGTGGAATGCGGGTAACTCTGGTATACTATATAATATGGTTGAGTGGTTGAAATTTATGTTTACTGCTACTTAAGTTTCTGCTATGTATGATAGGTGTATCCCCGTTACCCACCGGTTTGGGTTGACTTTGTTATGTGTTAAGTTAATGATAGTTAATCTAGATGATTATGTAGTAGATTAAGTAGGTCGTTACATAGGGGCACTGAATTTAAAAAAGAAGGCATAGAAGATTATTGTGACTTAGAGGATATATCACACAACTTTTTTGCACCAAGGACCCCTCAACAAAATGGCATGGTAAAAAGAAAGAATAGGTCTTTACAATAAATGGGTAGGACCATGCTGACTGAGCATAAGCTGCCTAAACATTTTTGGGCTAAGGCCATAAATACTGTATGTTATGTCATTAATAGGGTGTTGATTAGACCTTCACTAAGTAAAACCCCTTATGAATTGTGGAACAACCATAGACCTAATATTTCGTATTTTTATGTTTTTGGTTGTAAATGCTTTGTGCTTATGGATAACGAGCATCTAGGAAAATTTGACTCTAAATCTGATGAAGACATTTTCCTTGGTTATTCTCTTAATAGTAAAGCATATAGAGTTTTTAATAAAAGAACCTTAACGGTCATTGAATCTATTCATGTTGCATTTTATGAATCAAATATGTTTTCTATGAAAAATGATGAAGATGACATTGACATTAGAAAATGCTTAGACAAGCTATCTATTGAAAACAATTCAAGTGAGAATTCAGAAATTAATGATAAATCAACTGAAGATAATAACAATAGGAATGAAGTTTAGGATTTTTCTAGAGATTGGAAATTTATTAGCAACGATCCTATATTTCAAATCATAGGTGAGCCTTCCCGTGGTGTAGCCACAAGATCTTCCTTGAAGAACCTAGTGAGTCATTCTACTTTCTTATCCCAAGAAGAACCTAAAAATATTAAAGAATTTATAGAAAATGAGTCATGGGTAATTTCTATGCAAGAAGAACTTAATCAATTTGAAAGAAGTAAAGTGTGGACCTTAATTCCTAGACCCAATGATCATACAATTATAGGAACCAAATGGGTATATAGAAATAAGAAAGATGAGAATGGGACAGTGACTAGGAATAAGGCTAGACTAGTTGCCCAGGGTTATAATCAGGAAGAGGGGATAGATTTTGATGAAACATATGCTCCTATTGCTAGGATGGAAGCCATTCGTATGCTACTTGCTTATGCCGCTTTTAAAAATTTTAAATTATTTCAAATGAATGTTAAAAGATCTTTTATTAATGGCTATATTAATGAAGAAGTTTATGTAGAATAATGAGCCACTTTTGAAAATCATAAATGTCTAGATCATGTTTAGCGATTGTCTAAAGCCCTGTATGGATTGAAGCAAGCTTCTAAAGCTTGGTGTGAGAGGCTTAGTGGGTTTTTACTCTAAAATGGGTTTGCCCATGACAAGATTAACACTACGCTCTTCATCAAATCCAAAAATGATGATATGCTTCTAGTTCAAATTTATATTGATGATATCATTTTTGGAGCAACCAATGATGAGTTGTGTAGTGAGTTTGCCAAATGCATGTAAAGTGAATTTGAAATGAGCATGATGGGTGAACTTAGTTTCTTTTTAGGACTAAAAATTAAACAAGCTAAATATGGAACTTTCATATGCCAATCTAAATATGTAAGGGACTTGCTAAAGAATTTAATATCGACGATAGCAAAATTCTTGGTACTCCTACGAGTTCTTCCATCAAACTTGATAAAGATGAACAAGGAATCCCTGTTGATGTGAAATTGTATCGTGGCATGATTGGGAGTCTTCTATATCTTACAGCTAGTAGGTCTGATATTATGTTTAGTGTGTGCATGTCCGCTAGGTTTCAGGCCGCTCCTATGGAATCTCATCTATTGGTAGTAAAACGAATCCTTAGGTATCTAGTTGGAACCATAGAGTTAGGATTATGGTATCCTAAGCATACGACGTTTGAGATTGTTAGTTATACTGGTACTAACTTTGCCAATAGTAAGGTTGATAGGAAGAGTACTAGCGGCACTTGTCACTATTTAGGACAATCTCTAGTTTCTTGGTTCCCCAAGAAAAAAAACTCAATTGCCTTATCCATAGCCGAAGCAGAATATATTGCAGTTGGAAGTTGTTGTGCTCAAACTCTTTATATGAAACAACAACTTTTGGATTTTGGGTTGCACTATGATACCGTACCGATTAAATGTTATAATGCTAGTTTAATCAACATTTCAAATAATCCTATCTCACATTCACGAACTAAACACATTGAGATTAGACATCATTTCCTTCGTGATCATGTGCAGAAAGGGGATGTGGCACTTGATTTTGTGTGCAAAAATGAACAATGGGTTGTCATTTTCACTAAACCACTTCCAGAAGACAGGTTCATATAAATTAGAAATGAACTAGGTCTCATGCATAGTAGAGATGCTTCCTAGACATTTGATAAAGTACATCAACTTAGGGGGAGCTTTATAACAAATCTCAGGTCTAATAATTGATATAACTTTTGGTATCTTTAATTGGTTTAGACTTTATGAATTTATTTTTATTTTGCAATGCATAATTCTCACATCTACTGCATAATATTGATTGTGTTTATGTTTTACATCTTGATCATACTAGAACTGTTCTAGTTAAGTAGTTGTAGATATACTGTTAATATTAAAACTCAAAATAGGTCATTTTTTATATAGGAATTTTTGGGAAATGTCTTATTTTTCAAATGTTATGTTGCCGAAATTTTTTTAAAATTCTCAAACTTTTCTTGTTAGCTAATGGTTTATACCCAATGCCTAAGGCTGTTAACTGCATAGCCCTTTTTGCTATTGCCAAAAGGGGGAGATGCATAAGAGGGAAAAAATTGGGTTGAACTTAAACTTAAAAGAAAATTTATTTGCATTGATAAATTTTTACATTATGCATATTGTTAGGGGGAGCCTTCTAAGGCTATACCACTTTTTGCATGGTGTATTTGTCATAATCAAAATGGGAGATAATGTCGACCTTATACGTCACACTCGATTTTGATAGTTACAAATACTCTAGTATTTGATAGCTTTCAAGTGTATGTCTAAGTTTATATTAACATATCAAGTAATGGCACATTTAATCAAAGCATGAAGACCCTGAAGACTATTTTTATGATTGTAATTCATTTTATGTAATGCGGATCGGTAATAATAATTAGGAGAAAAATGTCTTGTAATAATTAGCTACATATTAGGCATATAGGATATATGGTAAGCTCAACAAACCATAGTGAGACCTTAGGTCCTAAGACTTATGCACAAATAAGTTCTCATTATCATTCAAAAATCAAGGGATCAAAACAAAGACAAACTAGACTTAAAATGAAAATCCTGTGAGAGGTCGAGCAACTAAACCTGTGGTGTTCAAAAAACTTCAGGCGCCCGAACTGCTGGAAAGTCAGCAGGTTGATCTGGTTTCGGGCAACTGAACCAGAAATGATCCTATCTCCCTCGGACGACCGAACCCTTAAAAGAACACTTTTCACCTACTCAGGCTGCCAAACATTTTAGTTCAAAATAGGCCTTAGGCGACTGAAGACCCATATTTGGGTAACTGAACTTAGACTTGGGCACCCAAACTGCAGACAGAAAGATTGTGACATTTATTCACCCAACCAAGCTTGAACTTGGGCACCTGAACCATTAAAAATGGAATTTTGAGCTGAGTCTATTTGGGCAACCGAACTAAAGTTTAGCCACCCAAAACCTCTCGGGCTGCAAAATATTTACCGAGGTTAGAATATTTTAAACAGGGTTAATTTTTGTAATGTATTTTAAAACATTCCTAATAATACCTTACATGTCCTAGACAGTTGTATTTTTGCCTTTGTCTTTATATAGGGCCTCATCTGGGTGGATTAGTAACTAGATTAAGGGAATCATTAGCAAAAATCCACTCTATTTCAAAATTCTATTTTACCCAAATACTTTCATATCTTCATTCCCTTGATATATCTTAGCATTGTGAGAGCTTATTGATTGTGCTAGTGCTTATTAGATATTATTAATACTCCCTTTGCTTTGGTTGATTATTGATATTGATTTTGGGGAGTTTAGTTAAGTTTATCCCACAGATTTGAATATTGTAAGTGTTGTGTTGGGATAAACAAACAAGCTTAAGGATCTTTGCATTTCATTGCAAGATTCCTATAACTTTGATTTTGTTGTGCACATATTTTTCCAAGTTATAGTAATTTCAAATTACTCTTGTGCTTATTTCATTGAAGGAAAATATTTTGAGTTAGTTAGAATATTTGATTAGCATCTTTGAAACTTTGGTTTGTTATTGAGATTTGTTATAACTTGTTTCAAAGATATAGCTTGATTAGAACACTCTTGAGCATACTTGTTATCACATTTTGTTGAGTAATGCTTGCACAAAGATACACATCACTGAGGTTACATAACCTATACTGTTGATGTGCACATGATTGATTTCATTTGGTACATATATGCTTTACTGAGAAGCATAATCACTGTACCGATTATATTGTGAAAATATTGTTATTTTCTGGGCATGGCCTGAGGGAGCGGTAATCCAGTTAGGTAAGGGTTGTTTGTAAAGGTTGAGGTCAAACCTATATTAATTGACCTTGTTGTTTAGTTGTCGCTCCACCCATTAAGTGAGCTCATAGTGGTAATCTTTGTGCTTGTTAGCCAAGGCAGGGACGAAGCCAGTTTGCTGAACCTCGATAACATTTATGGATGTCATCTTTATTTACCGCTTTATTGTGCATGCTTAGCTAAATTATTTGTGCAATTTAATTTTTGTTGCATATTTATATTGATTTACTTTATCTACACTAGATTGACCCTTGGCTTGTGTAATACTGTTGTTAGGGGATTAACCTATGGCATTAATTTTGAAAATACCAATTCACTCCCCCCCGCCCCCTCTTGGGATTATAGTGAAGCTAACAAAGGGACATTAAATTTGATTGTCCATTTAAAAGAAAGAATGTGAAAGTCAAGAAAGTTTGGAAAATTAAAGGAAACCAATCTGAAATAAAGAAAGCTAAGAAGGTTTGGATACCTAAAAGTAACATATGGAACTCTTCTTGTAGGTTTGCCATAGTTCAACCTCATCAAAAGACAAATGGTACTTGGACAGCGAGTGTTCTAGGCACATGACCGGAGATAAGTCCAAATTCACCACACTAATGCTAAAAGATGGTTGATACGTCACATTCAGAGACAATGTCAAAGGCAAAATTATTGGGATTGGTAAGATAGGTAAAGAACCTTCCCTTACAATTGATGATGTGTTATTAGTAGATGGATTAAAATATAATCTATTGAACATAAGCCAATTATGTTACAAGGGCTTTGATATGATTCTTAAGCAAGACAAATATATTTTTGAAAATAGAGAAAAACATAATATTCTATTCACCACTAGAAGAATTGATAATGTGCATTGCATAAATTTTGAAAAGCCGAAATCTCAAATCATCACGTGTTTAGCATATATGAATGAGACAAGTTGGTTATGGCATAGAAGGCCAGGTCATGCTAGTATGGACTTACTATCAAAACTAGTCAAGAAGAACTTAGTTAGAGGACTGCCTACCACAAAGTCTATTAAAGATAAATTTGTGATGCTTGTCAATTAGGAAAAAAAAACTAAGTCCAGCTTTAAAAAGAAGAAACACATATCCACAAGCAGGCTCAGAGAGCTTATTCACTTAGACCTATTTGGTCCCACTAGGACACAAAATATAGGAGGAAAGCAATATGCTTTCGTCATTGTTGATGACTACTCTAGGTTTACTTGGGTACTTGTTGGCCTTACAAGGCTTAAAATCTAGTTTTGATGATAACAAATAAGATGAACTTAACATATTTGTTAAAGTGATGATGTTTCAGAACTGCTTATAGCGCAAAGTTCAAAAGCTTCAATAGTCATAAAGGATCAAGGCCATTAAAGCTATGTTCATACTTAAAGAGATCCAAAGGAAGCTCAAAGCAACAACAAAATGATCGAAGGATGAGGAATCTAAAGCTGACTCAAGCTAAAGTCCAAGGAAACTCAAAGTGACCATATCATCGAAGACTTCAAGCTTGGAGTGTAGGGCATTAGGATATGCAATGTAAGTACTTCATATTAAAATGCCATGACAAAATATTTTGAAGCACATTAGGGGTATTATTGACTTAGAGACCTAATTTTCAAAACCCCAGAAAATGTTTCAATAAGTAATTAAAGCAAGAGAGCAAAGAGTGTTTGAAAAATAAACTGAAAAACCGATTTTTGATCTATCTAGACGACTCAAGGTTCACTTCAGACGTTTGAAGAATTTCCTTAAACATTTGAAGATTTTATTCATATGGCTGAAGAATTTCCTGAACTGATTCTAAAGAAGTAGTATACCCTCAGACGTCTAAATTGGATCCTCAGACGATTGAAGTGTCACCTCTGACACCTGAACAGGATCTTCAGATGGCTAACCTTGTATCAGTTCAAATTCTTCAGTGTTTTTGAATTGTTCAAATGACTAAACCTGAAAGCCAAGTCGACTTTACACTGTTAACGGCCAGATTTTTTAAATATTTTGATTTCAAATTTAAACTTCTTGCACCCCAATCTTTTTAAAACCTTGGAGGACACTCTAAGTAAACTTGGGTAGCATGAATGAGAGTATTTCTAAGCCTATAAATACACGCATGAATTGAATAATCTCTCAAAGCTCTCTCTCTCTCTCTCTCTCTCTCTCTCTCTCTCTCTCTCTCTCTCTCTCTCTCTCTCTCTCTCTCTATCTCTCTCTCTCTCTCTCAACTCTCTTGCCACTGCTTTGTGCTAAAAATTGCTGCAAATAAACTAAGTGATTTCAGAGTTTATCACTGCTTCTATGAGGCAAACAAATCGAGTTCTTAATTCTATTCAAGAAGGAAACCGATGATAAATTTCTTGAGCTTCAATCTAAATTCTCTTGATAATTTACATTGAAGTACACAATGCTGAAATTGTACTAACTTACTCATTTTGAGAATGTCTTTTGTACATAGAAATTCTTTTTGATTCTCTTGTAGATTGTTATGAGTCCAAGGTATTTGGATCATTGAGCTAAGCGAAGGGATATCGCTTGGAGAGGTGACTACTCTAGCCTATTAAAGGAGTGTTGAGCATAGGGTATCACTTGTAACGGTGTTGTTTCGCCCGGAAAAGAACTGATTTAGTAAAATCCTTTAGTTGTTTACCACAGGCGAGGACGTAGGCTGGGGATAAATTGAAGCTTGTAAAAATCATGGTGTCACTCTCTTTCCTTACTCTCTTTAATTTTCAACAAACATATAAATTGCGTTGATGTTTTAATTTTCATAATCATAAATACTAAGAAGTTTGGAAATTAAATAAACAAAAGTTTAGATTGTTTTTTAGCTTGCAAAAACCAAAAGGGAGTATGTTGGTTGATCCGTACTTTGCAGAAATCGTAAGGAAGTACATTGATTGTTTAACACCCAAAGACTCTTTAACTGGAAGTTTATTTAAAATCTAAGCTTTTGGAAAAAGTGTTGGATTTTATATTGCACTTCATTTTGAGAAAGCAATCCATTAATACAAGGCTTTATATCAGCAAACTTACATTATGAATCTTTACTTTAAGAGATTGAATCAAAATCATAAATACCGGGCCGCAAACAAGCAAAAGTTGAATTCTTGTAAAAAGATGAATCTTATATCTTGGTTTGGATATTGTAGTTAATTGGATAATTGATTGGTTTGATTGGTTGATTAAGTTTTATTTCATTGTGTGGTTATGGATTGAATAAGAATTAAGCATTTGTTGTGTGATTGTTAAATCAACAAGAAGTTAAAGAATTCATAAAAAGAATTTAAAAGAAATTTTAATAACCCAATTCACCACCCCTTCGGGGACTACACCTTTTTTTTCAATTGGTATCAGTGTGGGTATAGCAAATCTTAAATAGTAGCTATTGAAAAACAAACATGTATTCCCAAGAGGGGGCGGTGAATTGGGTTTTAAAATTTTCTTTTAATTCCTTTAATGAAAACTTAACCTTTTGTTGATAATGCACAACAACTTAATTCTTTTTATTCAATCCACAACCACACAAACATTCAATCAAAAAAATTAACCAAGCCAATAATTCATAAAACATTTAATCAAGATATACTTTGCAACTTAATGGAAATTCTCAGCTTTTTCAACTTGCGTGCAGCCTTGTTTATATAAAATTGAATCAAGCCCTGTATATATGAATTTTTTCTCTAAATTTGATATCCAATACACCATCCAATCACTCTTTCCAAATACTTAGGCCTTAAATAAACTTTAAGTTAAAGAGTCTTGGGGTGTTGAATCAATCAATGTACTACTTTACAAATTCCGCAAAAGATTGATCAAC
Source organism: Malania oleifera (assembly GCF_029873635.1). Taxonomy (NCBI): domain Eukaryota; kingdom Viridiplantae; phylum Streptophyta; class Magnoliopsida; order Santalales; family Ximeniaceae; genus Malania; species Malania oleifera. The sequence goes on from NC_080422.1 coordinate 63,404,110, forward strand.
TAGCGTACTCCCTTTAAGTTTTCTCAATCCCAAAAAAAATTAATGTTAAGTTTATTTAATATCTAATCCATTTAGTGTATATGATTTAAATGTTTAAAACATCCATGCAGTTTTATATGTGCAGAAAATAAAGAGAGTAAGGGAAAAAGAGAGTGAGACTGGGATTTTTACGAGGTTCGGGTTATACCCAGCCTATGTCCTCACCTTTGGCAAACCACCAAAGGATTTCTCTAAATTAGTTCCTTTCCGGGTGGACAAAACCTTCACAAGTGATACCCCACGCTCAAACACTCCTTCACTAGGCTAGAGTCCGCCTCTCCAAGCAATATCCCCTCACTCGGTCACTCCTTCAATTAGGCTAGAGCCCACCTCTCTAAGCAATACCCCACCCTTAGTCCAACAATGATCCAAACACCTTGGAATGTCCAAGAACTACAAGAAAACACAAAATAATAGATGGGCACAAGAACACTCTCAAACACAGTGGATTAGTACGAATTTAGCATTATAAACTTCAATATAATTCAATATAATGAGATTGAAGCTCGATTGAATTAAATCACCGAATTTATCTTCCTTGGATTGAAATATTCAAACTTTTAGGACACAAGTTTGGACTTAGGATCAACAGCAACTCAGTAGTGAAAGCAAGATGTGAACAAGAGAGTTTTAAAGCAATTTGAGAATTCTTAATTGCTGAAAGATTTTCTTGGTACTTAAAAATATTATTTTAGAGGCTATTTATAGATGTTTAAAAGTTAATACCTTGTCCCCCAAGTTTTCTTGGAGTATGTACCAAGTTTTCAACAAGAGTAGTACCCAAAATTAAAAATATGCCCGTTGGAATTTTTGAAGCACTGTTTGAGTGGCAGTAGCCTGCAACGATCTAGCAGTCGCCTGCCATGGTTCAATCTTAAAACTCAGAAGGTAGTTAGTCACTTGCCAAAGCATAGACAGGTGCCTTGCTTAACCACCCAGGCGCCCGACAAGTTACAGGCAGTCGCCTAAGACCCTACTATCTGCAAGATTTTAAATGTTTAAAATAAGTAGTCGCCTGCTTGAATTGGCAGTCGTCTGGCTTTCAGAAAACTAATTTTAACTTTAAAAACATCTTCTTATCTAAGACCTTTATGGTTTTAATTTTTTTTTTAAAAAAAAAAAAAACTTATTTTAAGGTCTTCATAATTGGTTTCTTACTTTCTTTTTTTATAAAGAGCTTCAATTCAATTTATATTGAGTATTAAATGAAGTGCTTACATTGAGACTTCCTTAAGACTATTAAACCCTTCAACTCATGAAGTCTTCATGTATGTCCTTGCTTTGAGTCCATATTTTATTTATGCTTTGAATGTACTTTAGGCTTTTAGCAAGTTCACTTTAATATGCATGCTCTCGTAATCTTCAAGCTCTATCGAATCATCTTTGAATCCATGCCTTAAGCTTCATATGATCATCCTTCGTTGAAGTATAAGTTTTCAATGAACCCCTATGAACACTTGATCTTGCTTTCATCAATTGAATCCTAAAATGACATTATTAAACCGAATATGTTAAGTTCCACTTGTTTGTTAGCATCAAAATAGGATGTTAAGCCTTGTAAGTCCAACAATCTCCCCCTTTTTTATGATGACAACAAACAAAGAGGAAAAATTTGACTGAGCCTTAAAAAGACTCCCCCTTTCAATAAGCATCATTATAACAATATTTGCAAGATCAATATCAATGTCAAAAACTCTTTTACAATCATGTCCATCACTTCATTCAAGTTCAAGTTTATCAATCAATATCAAATACTTCTCCCCTTTTTGATATATATATTATGTTCATGCTAAATTTTTGCTTAAAACTTCTCCCCCCTTTGACATCAATCAAAAAGAGTAAAGAAAAAAAAAATGATTAAGTTCAAATAAAATCACATTTTGAGCATATCATCAAACATGCATATCAAACATATGTCCATACTCAATTTATTATTTTTCAATATAGCATGTGTAGTGTGTTTTAATAGTCATGTATATGAGTTGTAACATCTTTACTAACAACTTTTCCCCCCTTTGAAATTATTCAAGATACCAATTGTTGATTTTATGATTCTAATTTAAAATTTAATTTAGGATATCAATTTAAAATTTTATTAATTCATGGTACCAAATGATTAATAGGGAAACGATCATAATATAAGCAATAAGTCATAACACTCCCCCTGAATTCAATAAATTCAGTTTTGTTACCAATTATGCTTTTATCATCCCATGTTTCAAAACATTGATCATGTATCAAATATCAATATCATGTCAATATCATCAATGTCATACCATGCTCATAGATATAATCATACTTGTCATGCTCAAAAACAAATTGAACTTTTAGATTGTGATACCAAGTGAGCTTTTAAATTTTGATATCAATAAAAATATTCATGCATACCAAAGTACTTTATAGATACCAAAGTCATTATCACATCATGCATAGCTTATGGATACAAATATAACTATTATATCTTTCATAACTCATAGATATCAATATAAAGAGCAGTAAGTTTATCCATGTGATTCATCAAATAGCATGCATGGTCAAGAATTAATCTTATATCAAAATTCATGTTTTTGCTCAATAATCTCATGCTCAAATTTTCAACATAGTGAGCCATAAATTATCAATATAAGTCAAGTCAAGTCAAGTCATACACATGTAGCATATAGCATATCAGCACATCACATAAGCAGGGAGCATAACATTATCATTTGCTTTGTACTACAATTTTTCTCAAGTTGTTTCTCATTCTCAAATATCTTTTCTTAAGAAAAACTTATGCAGTAAGCTCATATTTTCTTTTGATTTTAAAACTTTCTTATGACTCATCCTTTAATTTTGGCCAACAATGTTATTTGTGGTTTTATGTGTTTCAATAAACACTTTGAGATTTTCAAGGCTTTTTATCTAGGTACCCATACCTTTTTGGGCCCGGTAGGTTTCACAAGGGATGTTTCTTTTACTCACCATATTTGTTTAGTCTTCACACCCTTTCTTTTAAATGGACATTCAAACTTTATATGTCCATTTTTCTTGCATTGATAGCATATGGTGTTAGTGTAGGCATTAGAAGATGTGCTAGCATAATCTTTGGATGCTTTTGAAAAATATCCCATGTAAAGACTCTTTTTCCTTATATTTTCAAGTCCATTAAAACCAATGCCTTCTTTATTCAACGACATTCTTCGTGAGCCTATCATTTTGTCAAAGTTTTCTTTTCCTTTTGTGAAGTTGTAAGTGATCTTTTTTTTTTAATCTTTAATTTGATTTTTTAGATCATTTATCTCAATATCTTTCTTGCCATCAACATTCTCTTGAGATTTCTCCAATTCTTAAGACATTTTTCTGATCTTACCCTTTAAGAAATATATGTCTTTCTCATATTCCCTAAAGGATAGGGATTGAAGGTCTTTTATTTCATTCATCATCTTTTCATTCTTGCTTTCTAATTTCTTGATTTTCAATTCTCTTTCATTTTCAGCAAGACTTTTATATTCTAACTCTTTTGTCATAGCTTCATTCTTACTTTCTCTTTTTTTTATTCTTAAATCCTTTTCTCTTTCAACAGTTTAAAGGGATTCTAACTCTTTCATTATACCTTCATTCTTATTCTTCAATGAAGTATATCATTTAGTTACATTAATTAACATCTTATGCATCTTGAATAAATCATTTTGAAGTTCTTCATAAGATGGCATGCTCTCATTATCGGATTCATTAGATGAATCACTATCATTTTCATTATCCAATTTGGATGAGGAACATTGTTCTTTACCATCATCCCATGCCATGAAGCAAGTATAAGCAACCTCTTAGTCACTTGATTCACATTTCGAACTACTTGTACTTAAATTATCCCAAGTAGTGGCTTTCATGGCCTTTTTCTTTTTCTTCTTAGACTCTTTCTTAAGTAGTGGACATTCCGGTTTTATATGTCCAGCTTTGTTGCAATTATAACAAGTAGGAATTTTATTTTTTGATTTCCTTTTGTTAATTTCTTCTTCTTCTTCTTCTTCTTCTTCTTATTATTATTTAGATTTGGATTTTCTTTTGAGTTTATTTTTCCTTCTTAGTATTCTTGCTAACTTTTTGGATATGTAGGCTAATTCATCTTCATCCATTTCTTCTTCACTACTAGAGTTTGAAACTTTGAAGGCTATAGAATCTTGGGCTTTAGTTTTTCCACTTCTTTCATTCATTGCTTTTTCATACGTGAGGAGAGAACCTATAAGTTCATCTAAGGAGGTGTTTTTCAAATTTTTTCCTTCCATTATGGCAGTGGCTTTTGGTTCCCATATAGATGGCAGCCCTCTAAGAATTTTTCTTATCATCTCATAAGTAGAGTAGGTTTTTCCTAAGGCATTTAGGAGATTTATTATGCGAGTGAACCTAGTGTACATATTAGTCATGGATTCATCTGGGTTCATCCTAAAAGCATCATATTCGCTTGTAAGCATATCAATCCTATTATCCGTAACATCTATAGTGCCTTCATAGGTTACTTATAGCTTGTTCCATATTTCCTTGGTTGATTCGGAAGCCATTACTCTATTAAATTCATTCATATCAAGGGCACAATATAAAGCATTCATAGCACTAGAATTAACTTGCAACATTTTGTGATCTAAGTCAATCAAATCCTTTTTCTCCTTAGGAAATTGTTTTCCATCTACTAGTTTAAAGGGAATTAGGTCACTATCCCTGACAACCTCCCAAACTTTCCAAATCATAGTTTGAAGGTAAATTCTCATACGTTGTTTCCAAAAAGTATAGATCAAACCACAAAAGATAGGAGGCCTAGTTGAGGATTGTCCCTCTCCAAACAAAGCTATGCCTATGCGATCCATTAAGATCTTTTTATAGCTACTAATTAAGATTTACTATAACCCCACTCTGATACCAATTGAAAAACAAAGGTGTAGTCCCAAGAGGGGGTGAATTGGGTTTTAAAATTTTATTTTAATTCCTTTTATGAAAAATTAACTTTTTGTTGCTAATACACAACAATTTAATTCTTTTTATTCAATCCACAACCACACAAACATTAAATCAAACAAATTAACCAAGCCAATCAATCATAAAACATTCAATCAAGATATACTTTGCAACTTAATGGAAATTCTCAATTTTTTCAACTTGTGTACAGCCCTGGTTATATAAATTTGAATCAAGCCTTATATATATGAACTTTATCTCTCATTTTGATATCCAATACAACATCCAATCACTCTTTTCAAATAACTAGACCTTAAATAAACTTTAAGTTAAAGAGTCCTGGGTGTTGAATCAATCAACGTACTATTTTACAATTTCAGCAAAAGATTGATCTACTAACATACTCCCTTTCGGTTTCCACCATCTCAAAAAACATTAATCTTCATTTTATTTAGTATCTAATTGACGTACTGTATATGATTTAGATATTTAAAACATCCACGCACTTTTATATGTGCTGAAAATAAAGAGAGTAAGGGAAAAAGAGAGTGAGACCGGGATTTTTACAAGGTTCGGCTTACACCCAGCCTATGTCCTTGCCTTTGGCAAACCACCAAAGGATTCCTCTAAATAAGTTACTTTCCAGGCAGAACAAAACCTTTACAAGTGATACCCCACACTCAAACTCCCATTCACTAGGCTAGAGCCCGCCTCTCCAAGTGATATCCCCTCACTCTGTTACTTCTTCAATTAGGCTAGAGCCCGCCACACTAAGCAATACCCAATGCTTAGTCCAACAACAATCCGAACATCTTGGAACATCCAAGAACTACAATAAAATACAAAATAATAGCTATGTACAAGAATACTCTCAAACAGAGTAGATTAGTACAAATTCGGTACTATATACTTCAATGTAATTCAATATAAAGAGATTGAAACTCAATTGAATGAAATCATCGAATTTATCTTCCTTGGATTGAAAGATTAAGACTTTGAATACAAAAGTTCAGAGTTAGGATCAACGGCAACTCAGTAGTGAAAGCAAGATGTGAACAAGAGAGTTTTAGAGTAATTAGAGAATTTTTCATTGCTGAAAGATTTTCTTCGTATTTAGAAATCTTATTTTAGGGGCTATTTATAGATGTTTAAAAGTTAATACCTTGTCCCCTGAGTTTTCTTGGAGTATGTACCAAGATTTCAAAAAGAGTAGTACCTAAGAAACCAAAATTAAAAATATGCCCATTAGAATTTTTGAAGCACTGTTTGAGTGGCAGTAGCCTACCACAATCTAGCAGTCGTCTACCATGGTTCAATCTTGAAACTCATAAGCTAGGAAGTCACTCACCAAATCATGAGCAGGTGCCTAGCTTGACCACCCAAGTGCCTGGCAGGTTACAAGCAGTCGCCTGAGACTCTACTTTCTGCCAGATTTTAAATATTTAAAATGAGCAGTCACCTACTTGATTTGGCAGTCACTTGGCTTTCAGAAAACTGATTTTAACTTTGAAAACATCTTCTTATCTAAGACCTTTATGATTTTAATTTTAAGAAAACATATTTTAATGTCTTCATAATTGGTTTCTTAGTTTCTTTTTCTTAAAGAGCTTTAATTTAAGTTATATTAAGTATTACATGAAGTACTTACATAGAAACTTCCTTAAGACTCTTAAACCCTTCAACTCTTGAAGTCTTCATGTTTTTCCTTGCTTTGAGTCCATATTTTCTTCAACATTTCGATGTACTTTAGGCTTTTAGCAAGTTGACTTTAATATGTATGCTCTCATAATCTTCAAGCTCTATTAAATCATCTTTGAATCCATGCCTTAATCTTCATATGATCATCCTTCTTTGAAGTATAAGTTTTCAATGAATCCTTGTGAACACTTGACCTTTCTTTCATCAATGAATCCTAAAATGACATTACTCAACCAAATATGTTATGTTCCACTTGTTTGTTAGCATCAAGACAAGATATTAATCCTTGTAAAGCCAATAGCTATACAAATATCTTAATAGCTCACATAGGCATAGCTCCCTTTGGAGAGGGTCAATCCTCAACCCGACCTCCTATCTTTTGTGGTTTAAACTATACATTTTGGAAACAATACATGAGGTTATACATTCAAACCATGGATTGTAAATTATGGAGGGTTGTCACACATGGTGACCTTATCCCCACTAAACTTGTAGATGGTAAGGAAATACCCAAAGAAGAAAAAGAATGGACCGACCAAGACCATAAGATGTTACAAATAAATTATAGTGCTATGAATGCTTTATATTGTGCTTTATACAAATGAATTTAATAGGGTCATGGCTTGCAAATCAGCCAAGGAAATATGGGATAAATTAGAAGTAACCTATGAAGGTACTGTTGATGCAAGGGACAATTGAATTGATATGCTCACTAGTGAGTATGAAGCTTTTAGGATGAACCTGGATTAAACCATCACTAGTAAGTACACTAGGTTCATCCACATAATAAACTCGCTCAATGCATCAGGAAAAACTTAGACCACTTATGAAATGATTAGAAAATTTCTTAAAGGGCTGTCACCTATACGAGAACCAAAAGCCACAACCATAATGAAAGGACGAAATTTGATAAACACCTCCTTAGATGAACTTATACATTCTCTCCTCACATATGAAATACCAATTAATGAAAGGAGTGGAAAATCTAAAGCCCAGGAATCTGTTGCTTTTAAAATATCAAAAGAAAACTCTAGTCATAGTGAAGAAGAGATGGATGAAGATCAATTAGCCTATGTTTCCAAGAAGCTAGCAAGAATTCTTAGAAGAAAGAAAAAATTCAAAAGAAGATTCTAAAACTCAGAATCAGATGAAGAAGAAACCAATAGAAAGAAATCAAACAATAAAATCCCCACATGTTATAATTGTAAGAAAGATGGACACATAAAAGTGGAATGTCCACTACTTAAGAAAGATTCTAAGAAGAAAAAGAAAAAGGCAACGAAAGACACTACTTGGGACAATAGGAGTACAAGTAGTTTCGATAATGAATCAAGTGACCAAGAGATTGCTTGCTATATGGCTTGGGACGATGAGGAAAGCTCCTTATCCAAATCCATAAATAGTTCTTGCAATGATTTAGCAGAAGAATCCAATGATGAGTGTATGTCATCTTATGAAGAACTTCAAAATGATTTATTCAAGGTGCATAAGATGTTAGTTAATGTGACTAAACGATACACATCATGGAAAAACAAGAATGAAGGATTTATGAAAGAGTTAGAATCCCTTAAACTTGCTGTAAGTGAAAAAGATTCAAAAATCAAGAAAATAGAAAGTAAGAATGAAGTTGTGATAAAAGAGTTAGAAGCTAAAAATATTATTAAAAGGGAAAAAGATTTGAAAATCAAGAAATTAGAAAGCAAAAATGAAAAATTGATGAAGGAATTAGAAGACTTAAGATCCCAATACTCTATGGAAAATGAGAAAGACTTATATATTTCTGAATTAGAGAATAAAATTACTAAGATGTCTCAAAACCAAGAAAAGGGTAAAAATGTAGAAAATTACGAAATAAATGATCTTAAAAAGAAAAATGAGGATCAAGCCAAGATCATTTACAGTTTTACTAGAGGAAAAGAAAACTTTGACAAAATGATTGGCTCATAAAGAATGTCCTTAAATAAAGAAGGCATGAGATTTAATGGGGCTGAGAATAAAAAGAAAAAGAATCTCTACATGTGGTACTTCACAAAAGCCTCCAAAGACTATGCTAGCACCTTCACTAATGCCTATACTCACACCTCATGCTACCTATGTAAAAAGAAGGGACATATAAAGTTTGAATGTCCATTAAAAATAAAGGGTGTGAAAACTAAATAAGTTTGGAAAGTAAAAGAAACTTCCCTTGTTAAACCATCCAGACCCAAGAAAGTACGGGTACCAAGATGAAAAACTAGTTCAATAAACCAATAACACCAAATATATTTGGATTAGTTAATTATGAAAACTACTTAATCCAAATCAAGGATATTAAACTAGTTGAAATGGAAAATATCAAAGAAGAGTTTAAGAACTAATTGAAATAAAACAAATCAAAATGGCATTTTTGGCCAAAATCATAGTATGATTCATACAAGCTTAACTTAAGAAAATATTAAGATTTGGTAATTCATGTGAAATCAAAAGGAAATCTATATCAAAATTAAGTTGAATAAGAAAAATACTTAAGAAACACGAGAAAAAATTTGAACAAAAATTAGTAGCACAATAATATGCTCCATGCTTATATATGCTAATATGCTACACGCTAAATGATGATATTATGATATGCTACATGCTAATATTTTGATATGCATATGTGGTGAGTTATGACATGATAATATGAACTAAATGCTAAGTTATGCTATGCTGACTTATATGATATCATTGATGATTTATGGCTCACTATACATTGAAAATTTGAGCATAAAATTATTAAGCATGAAGCATGAATCTTAGGCATGATATGATATTAGTATCAATGAAATACATTGGTATCCATGAACATGAATGTGATGCTTGAGCATGACAACATATTTGTATCCATGAGCATATGATGATATTGAGATGATCTATGCGTATGAGACTAATATATTAGTTTACATGTTAGTGATGGATCACATTATTTGTCTCTTGCATAATTGACTAATGGATAAACTTAAGCATGTTATGACATTGATAATATTGATATGATATTAGTATTATTCTTAATATTGGTATCCATGAGCACTTGCTTGAAATAAATTAATATTTGAAGAATGAAATGATAATTTTCAAAAGGCAACTGGTATCTTCAAAAATACATAGTTTTCAATTCGTAATATTGACATTTTCATGAATACATACAATTCACAACTGGTATATGAATTTATTGAAGATAAGATACATTTAATTCAGGGGGAATTAGATTTGATAAATTATCATGATCTATGTTCATTATAAATCATTGAAAATTATAATATTCAATCCTTCGTATCTTCACATGCTACTCTGGAACTTGTTGTCTATCATTTCATGCATAAAGAATGCAAACTTTTGATTATGATTGCTCTTTACTTTAGTGGTTATACATTTCTCTAAATATCTTACTCTTTTTGATTGATTTCAATAGAGGGAGAAATTCTGGGCAAAAATTGAGCATAATTTACCTAAGCATGATGTCTTGAATGATTTATATGAGCATGATATTGAAATTGAAATTAATATTGATTTTGATATTACAAATATTGTTAAGATGATGCTTAATGTAAGGGGGAGTCTTTTTAAGGCTTACTCAATTTTTATTTTTTTTGCTTTTTATTTGTCATCATCAAAATGGGAGAGATTGTTGGCTTTATAAGGCTTAAAATCTTGTTTTGATGATAAAAAATAAGATAAACTTAACATATTTGTTAAAGTGATGATTTTCAGAATTGCTTATAGCACAGAGTTCAGAAGCTTCAATAGTTATAAAGGATCAACACCATTAAACCTATATTCCTACTTAAAAAGATCCAAAGGAAACTAAAAGCAACAAAAAAAAATGATTAAAGGATGAGGAATCTAAAGTTGACTCTTACAAAAGTCCAAGGAAACTCAAAGTGACTATATCATGGAAGACTTCAAGCTTAGAGTGTAGGGCTTTAGGATATGCAATGTAAGTAGTTCATATTAAAATACCATGAGAAAATATTTCGAAGCTCATTATGGGTATTATGGACTTAAAGACCTAATTTTCAAAACCTCAAAAAATGTTTTAATAAGTAATTAAAATAAAAGCGCAATGAGTGTTTGAAAATTGAACTAAAAAAACTTATTTTTGGTCTATCCAGACGATTGAAGGTTCACTTCAGACGTCTGAAGAATTTCCTAAGACGGCTGAAGATTTTATTCAAACGGCTGAAGAGTTTTCTAAACATATTCTAAAGAGGCAATATACCCTCAGACGTTTGAACTGGATCCTTAAATGATTGAAATGTCACCTCAGACGTTCAAACAGGATCTTCAGACGGCTAACCCTATATCAATTCAAATTCTTCAGTATTTTTGAAATGTTCAAACAACTGAATCGGAAGGCCTAGACGACTGAACACTATTAATGGCCAGATTTTTTAAATATTCTGATTTCATATTTAAACTTCTTGCGCCCCAATCTTTCTAAAACCTTGGGGGACACTCCAAGTAAACTTGAGCAGCACTAATGAGAGTATTTCTAAACCTATTAATACATGGTTTATGAAAATTAAACTTACCAAGAATTGAATAATCTTTGAAAGCTCTCTCTCTCTCTCTCTCCCTCTCTCAAAGCTCTCTTGCCACTGGTTTGTGCTTTGAATTGCTGCAGATTAACTGAGTGATTTTTGAGTTTATCGCAACTTGTCTGAGGCAAACAAATCGAGTTCTTGATTCTATTCAAGAGAACAAAACCAGTGATAAATTTCTTAAGCATCAATATAAATTCTTTTGATATTTTACATTGAAGTATATAGTGCTAAAATTGTACTAACTTACTCTTTTTGAAAGTGTTTCTTGTACAAAGAAATTCTTTTTGATTCTCTTGTAGATTGTGATGAGTCAAAGGTATTGGATCATTGAACTAGGCGAGGGAATATCGCTTGGAGAGGTGACTACGCTAGCCTATTGAAGGAGTGTTGAGCTTGGAGTATCACTTGTAATGGTGTTGTTTCACCTGAAAAGGAACTGATTTAGTGGAATCCTTTGGTGGTTTTCCAAAGCGAGGATGTAGGCTGGGGATAAGTTGAACCTCGTAAAAATCATGATGTCATTCTCTTTCCTTACTCTCTTTAATTTTCAACAAATATATAAATTGCGTTGATGTTTTAATTTTCATAATCATAAATACTAAGAATTTTGGAAATTAAATAAACAAAAGTTTAGATTGTTTTTTAGCTTGCGAAAACCGAAAGGGAGTATGTTGGTTTATCCATACTTTGCGGAAACCGTAAGGATGTACGTTGATAGGTTAACACCCAAAGACTCTTTAACTGAACGTTTTTTTAAACTCTAAGCTCTTGGAAAGAGTGTTGGATTTTATATTGCACTTCCTTTTGAGAAAGCAAATCCATTAATACAGGGCTTTATTTAAGCAAACTTACATTATCAATCTTTACTTTAAGAGGTTGAATCAAAATCATATATATAGGGGTGCAAACATACAAAATCTCAATTCTCATAAAAAGATGAATCTTATATCTTGATTTGAATATTGTGGTTGATTGGATAATTAATTGGTTGATTAAGTTTTATTTTATTGTGTAGTTTTAAATTGAATAAGATTTAAACATTTGTTGTGTGATTGCTAAATCAACAATAAGTTAAAGAATTCATAAAAAGAATTCAAAAGAAATTTTAATAACCCTATTCACCCCCCTCTTAGGACTACACCTTTGTTTTCAGTACTCTTCTTAGCCTCAAAAGGTGAAGCATGTAATACATTAAAAAACTTATGTAAAAGACTTCAAAATGAAAAAGCCTATGGTGTTCTAAATATTAGAAGTGATCAAGGAAAAGAATTTAATAATAAAGGTGTTGAAAAAATTCACAATGAATATGGAATTAGGCATAACTTTTCAGCACCTAGAACTCCACAAAAAAATGGAGTTGTTGAAAGAAAGAAGAGAACCCTTTAAGAAGTGGCTAAGACAATGTTAAAATGAAAACAAACTACCTAAGTACTTTTGGGCTAAATCGGTTAATATCGCATGTTATGTAATAAATAGAGTGTCCATTAGATCAAGCTTAAATAAAACTCCCTTTGAATTATGGAAAGGAAGAAGACCTAACATAGCCTACTTTCATGTATTTGGATGTAAGTGCTTTGTACTTAATGACAAAGATGACTTAGGGAAATTTGATGCTAAATCTGACGAAAGTATCTTTCTTGGGTATGCAACAGATAGCAAAGTTTTTAGAATCTACAAAGAGAACTCTCACAATCATTGAATTAGTCCATGTAACCTTGACAAATGTAATCCTTTAAAAAAAAGTAATTGAGATTGAAAAAAAAAAAAAGATGATGCTTCACATAAAAGATATAGAAATCATAGAAGTTAAAGAAGAGAAAATTGAAGAAACCCCAAATGATGATCCTATAGAAAATTCTAAGTTACTCAAAGAATTGAAATATGTAAGAACTCATCATAAAAATAAAATCATAGGAGAACCTTCTCAAGGAGTAACTACTAGATCATCATTGAAAAAATTTTGTAATCACTATGCATTCTTATCACAAGAAGAACCTAAAAACATATAAGAAGCTTTAAGTTTGAAAGAAATAGAGTATGTAAATTAGTTCTTAAACCCAATGACAACTCAATAATTGGAACAAGATGGGTATTTAGGAATAAAAAGGATGAAAATGGCATAGCAGTAAGAAATAAGGCAAGACTTGTAGCTCAAGGATACAATCAAGAACAAGGAATAGACTAGGATGAGACTTTTGCTCCCGTAGCAATAACGGAAGCTATTAGAATGTTGTTAGCATATGCATCTCATAAAGAATTCAAACTATATCAAATGGATGTAAAAAGTGGTTTTTTAAATGGTTTCATAAATGAAGAAGTTTATATGGAACAACCTCCTGATTTGAGGACATAAACAATATCGATCACATATTTATATTAAAAAAAGCATTGTATAGGTTAAAACAAGCTCCTAGAGCTTGGTATGAGAGCTTGAGCGAATTCCACTAGAAAATGGTTTTTCAAGAGGAATGGCGGATAGCACATTATTCATAAAATCCAAAAATAAAGACGTGCTTATCATACAAATTTATGTCGATGATATTATATTTGGTGCTACAAATGATGAATTATGTAAGGAATTTGCCAAGTGTATGCAAGATGAGTTTGAGATGAGTATGATGGGAGAGTTAAATTACTTCCTAAGACTACAAATAAAGCAAGCTAAAAATGGAACGATTATAAATCAATCAAAATACATAAGAGACATGCTTAATAAGTTTGACATGGAAGGAAGTAAGCCCATAGGAACTCCCAAGAGTACCTCCATAAGCCTTGATAGAGATGAAAAAGGAAAACCAGTAGATATGAAACATTATCGAGGTATGATAGGAAGTTTGTTATACTTGACAACTAGTCGACTAGATATAATGTTTAGCGTATGTATGTGCGTTCGATTTCAGTCAACTCTTAAGGAATCTCATTTTATAGCTGTAAAAAAAATCCTAAGATACTTGATGGGGACAATTGATTTAGGATAATGGTATCCTAAGGACACTGGTTTTGAAATAATTAGTTATTCAAATGCGGATTATTGCGAGTTATAAAATTGATAGGAAAAATATAGTGGGACTTGTCACTTTCTAGGATGGTCTCTTGTCTCTTGGTTCTCCAAGAATCAAAATTCCATAGCCCTATCCACCGATGAAGTAGAGTATGTGGCAGCAGGTAGTTATTGTGCACAAACAATCTACATGAAACAACAATTAAAAGACTTTAATTTAGAGTACTCAACCATTCCAATTAAGTGTGATAATAAAAGTGCAATAAACATTTCCAAAAATCTGATATCACACTCAAGAACTAAGGACATTGATATAAGTCATCATTTTCTAAGAGATCACGTGCAAAAAGAGAATATAATACTTGAATTCGTAAATACAAATGACCATTAAGTGGACATTTTTACCAAACCTCTTCCAGAAGATAAGTTTATATCAATAAGAAGAGAACTCAAACTATTACACAGTAAAGAAGTGTTTTATAAAGGATATAAGGTGAGTAAAAAGGATCAAATTGAATTTTTAGAGAGGTCAGGTGACTGAGCTCAGTGTCCTCAGTTGACTGAAGTGCTACTAACTTATGAAAATTGAATTTCATAAAATGTTAGGCGACTGAGCCCGAAACCTTAGGCACCTAAATTGATGGGACTTTATATATTTTAGCGTGAAAACCCTAACTTTTTAGACCCAAGTCTACTAACCAACCTCTGTTCTATCACTCACCCGAACCTCCCTATCATTGATCTTCCTTACCTCTAATCCTAAAATCCTTCAACCAAAGTGAGGAAATCATCCTCCCACATCTCCTACCTATGGATTTATAGGGTTTTCTTCAACTTTCACACATCAAGATGCCTCACACCAAGACAACAGAAAATGTTGAATTGATAGGTCACAGCTAGTTTTGATCATGACAAATACTTTTGGTACTGATCGTTGTACTAAGGCTTGCATGCAGGTTCACTTTGCGCGCGTACTCGAAATGAAAGACATATCATGATGGCGTGCACTGTTTGTGCCGATGAGTGAAGAAGTTTGTGTTGTATTTGTAATTCTTTTTAACTTTTTTCATTTTAGGATGTAATATTATTACAGAATGTACATTCTTATGGCTCATAATAATTTGCATTATGCATGATAGAAAGGTATGCTCAAAAAGACCCTAGTTGGACCTTAGGTACCTACACTTAGTACACATAGTCCCCAACATGACTTATTATATCTAGGGAATTAAATAAGGCAAAATTGTACTTTAATTAAAAAACTTGAGAGAGCTCGGGCCACTGAACCTATGGCGTTTAAAACGCCTCAGGCGACCGAATCCAGCACAGGTCAACTTCTGGACTTTTTATTCAGCTAACCGAACCAATTTGAACATATCTTTCTCAGTCACCCAAACCCATGTCAGAGTACTTTTCACCAATCCGAGCGCCCCAATGTTTGCATTGAAAGAGGCCTCGGGCAACCGAAGTGGACCGATCGGTTAATCGAACTTAATTTCGGGCACCCGAACCTTGGACAGAATGCTTCTGACTTTTTTCCAGCCAACCGACCCCAACTTCGGGCATCCAAATCATTAAAATTTGATTTTTGACTAAGTCTATTCGAGCACTCGAACCTTAGAGAGGGCACCCAAATCTCTCAGGTTAAATTAATTTCTACTGAAATCGAAAGGGGTAAACTTGGTTAATTTTTCTAAACTTGTTTTAAACATTTCTAATTATCCTCATTGAGTCCCCAATGGTAAAAAAAATTCCCCTTGCCTATATGTATATATATGTTCATTGGCAATAATTAGTAAGGATTAGCAAATTTATTAGGGCCAAAATTCTCTCAAAATAAAAAATCCTCTTATTGCCTATACTACTCCCAAACACTTATACACTTCATTCTTCTTGATCTTTCAAGTGTTGTGAGTATTTCTAAAGTGTTTGTGCATAATCTCACTAGCTAGTACTCTCATTTGCTATTTTGTTAGATTGATTTTCATTATATTCTTCCACTAATTTAATTTGATAAATCTTGTGTGGGAAGACATTGAGGGTTGTGGTTCTTGCATTGTCATTGCAAGTTACCTAAGCTTATATTTTTGTGTGCAAAAATCATTTTCAAAGCTTGCATTCAAACACTCTTTGTGCTTAGTATATTGAGAACATCTTGCTGAGTTTGTTTGAATCAACTTGCTAGCATATTTAAACCCTTGATCTGATGTTGTGATATTCATATATTGTGTTTCAAATCTTGCTTTGATATACACTCTTAATCTTGATGTATTATCTAATCTTTATATGCCTCCATCATTTTTTTGAGCTGGTCTTTAAATATCTTGCTCACCAATATATGATAGGTTGCCCCCACGTTCTTTAACCTGGACGACATTGCTCGGTAGCAATAGAGTCCTCTTTCGGCGATTAAAAATGTTTTCTCCTCATCTTCTTGATGCATTGGGATTTGATTATATCCTGAGTATGCATCCATAAAGCTTAGGAGCGCATGCCTAAATGTCAAATCCATCAGCTGATCAAATCGTGGAAGGGGAAAGCTATCTTTCAGACATGCCTTATTCAAGTCCGTGAATTCAATACACATCCACCACTTTCCATTTGGTTTCTTTACCAAAGCTACATTGCTCAACCACTCTGGATAGTTGACCACCCGGACGAATGTGGCATGTACCAATTTCTCCACTTCTTCATCTATCACCTTGATTCGCTCCATCGCGAAGCTCCTCTTCTTCTGCTTTTCAACCTTATGGTTAAGGTCTATCTGCAACCAATGCTCTATGATTGTAGGGTCAATCCTTGGCATATCTTTGGTCGATTGGGAAAAAACATCTGCAAATTCATTCAGTTGCTCACTTAGTTCTACTCTCAAAATATCAGGCAAGTGATTCCCAATCTGCACGCACTTCTTCTGACTACCGTTAATGGGTATACGTGTGAGGTCATCATCCAATGTGCTAATTTGAGGGTACTCTCCCCTCACCTCCAGGTCTTCAATAGTTAAGGTATCCTTTACTTCCGTCTTACCTTTTAATGCCGTCACGTAGCAATTCCGAGCTGCTGCTTGATCTCCCTTGACCATCCCTGTCCCATGTGGAGTAGAGAATTTCATCTTTAAGTGATACGTAGACATTATGGCTTGAGCCGCATTGATCAAGGAGCGGCCTAGTGTGATGTTGTATACTGATGGCCGATCAACGACCAGGAAATTCATCAACGACGTGATTTCCTTTGGGACCGCCCCATTGTTACTGGGAGTGTAATTGTTTTCATGGGATGTACTATGTCTCCTCCAAATCTGACCAAGAAGGTGGAGATTAGTTTGAGGCAATCCCTACCGATCTTCATTCCCACAAGCACCGACCAGAGCATAATGTTAGCCATTGTCTATCAGCACGCGCCTCACTTTGTAGTTAGCCACTAGAAGGGAGACTACTGTAGTGTCGTCATGGGGTTGTTATACTCCTTTTTCATCTTTGCTATAAATAATGATAACATTGTCTTGTTTTTATATTTTGCCGCTTGGCCCCATTTTCTTCGTTAAGAGTACCTGCTTAGCATCCCTCTTTCAAGCACCTCCACTATCTCCGCCACTAGAAAATCCTCCAAAGATCACAACAATTTATCCTATGATTTGTTCCTCTTTCTCATCCCTGTTTGGCCTTTTCTGCTCACAAGCTTCCCTTTGACGATCCCCCTTCTTTATGAACCTTGACAGGTGGCCTTTTTTTATCAATGCTTCATGTTGACTATATAAGTCCAATTCTATTTTGATAATGGCAAATCACTTGGTATTTGATTTTTGCATTGAGATTGTGAACAAGAATATTATTTAGCATGCATGAAAGGTGAATGAGTCACGGAAGCCATGAGGAGTAAAACATATACATCTGGCACAACCCATGGAACTAAAAGCGAAGAAGGATGAAAGAACAAGCTTCTAGTTGAAGACTTTAAAGGGTATTGGTATCTAGAATTGATCTATTTACATGTCATATGATATATTTTGAAGCTCAATTGCATCTTAGACTGACCTTAGGACTCATGCATCTTATGAAAAATTTATTTGAAATAGTTCTAAGTTGAAATGAATTCTCGAGGCAAATTAGTAGAGGCCTCATTAACAAACTCCTTGGTCTCGTTGATGAACATATGAAGGCCACTCGGCGATGAACACATTGTCTCATCAACGAGAAAATATCAAGAGCACTAAAATTTCAGACAAGGCTCTCATTGACGAACTTATAGCCTCATCGACGAACGAGTGTTGTACACTCGACAATGAATGTACCCATTCGTCAATGAAGATCAGGTCACTAACTTACATTTCAGCGCATACACAGATGAAAAATCTTAGTTTTTACTTGATCCAACAGCCAGGATTCATCCTAGGGCCGAGAACACTTATAAATATATCTTCTAAATTGTGGTGCACTAGTTCTTTGCCCATCTCTTGAGAGCTTTACATACTTTCGGATCATTCTTGGCCTATTTCTAGAGAGTGTTGAACATATTGCAAGAATCGTTGTCTGGCCATTCGCATATTCAAGATCCAAACAAATACACGTGCAACTTCTGCTAAATTTGGTTTGATCTTGAGGTTTGGAATAATAGTTTATTGATCTTTCAATTTTCTAATACACTTTTTTCACTCCATTATTTGATTAGCTAAAAAAATTTTTTGGGGAGCAAGAAACAAATTTTCCATAGCTATTTATTTGGAAAATATTTTGGGAATAGTAGTTTAAAGATCGAATCCCTATGATTTTCAAAAGTATATTATATTCAAGGAGATCTAGAATAATACATGTCTTTAAATATTTGATATACTCAAAGTCACACTTTTATTCAAAGATTTAATCTTATGAGTTATTCTCTAGCAAGAACCTAGATCTATATCATTTTCAAGAATTTATTTTGGTATACTTGCATAAAGCATTTTGAAAATAATCCTAAGTTCTCCAAAGTTCCTATGGGATAACAAATCAAGTTGTTTTTTGGAGATATTAATTAAAGGGAAATATTTTATGCATATCATACTTATAGCGATCACATCATTAAATACATAGAGCTTTAGATTGTTATCATATAAGCATGCGTTAGGTTTTATTGTACTCACTAGCTTGTGTAGAATCATTTGAGTTTTTGCAGAAATTGTTATTCATATTGTAATCATGATTCGGGGTGTCAATCGGGTGTGAGGAGAAGGTTGTATCTATTGTAAACAGCGGACTAGAAGGAAGTTGTACCTCTTGTAACTAGCGGATTGTAAGGGAAGTTCCTTCCCAATTAAAGGAGTGAATTATTTAGTGGAATCCTTGAGTGGGTTACTCAAGGCGAGGACGTAGGTGGGGGTAGGTTGAACCTTGTAAAATCGAGTTTGCATCTCTCTTACCCTTATCTCTATTTAAATTTGACGTAATCATATTGTGTACGTGTTGATCAATTGGTGTATGTCTGAATAATTGTGTAACTTTGTATGCTTGATAAAGACACTTAAAGCTAAGGATTGGGTTGATTAATAAAATTGATTGAAATAGTAATTGGGAGCATGCAAGTTTGAAATTATCATTTTCAAAATTAGAACTTAAAGGATCTAGTCTTTTAGAATACTCAATTCACCCCCCCTCTTGTGATAACACAATAATTCACATTTGGCATTAGAGCAGGTTTACATAGACTTGATCATCATTTTTGTAAAATGATCACATGGCACACATCAGTGTAACTCCATTCGGTGAAGGACACTCGTCCACTAGACCACCAATTTTCTGTGGTGTAAATTACACTTACTGGAAACTTAAGATGAGTATATACCTGTTAAATGTAGATTGGAAAGGGTGGAAAATAGTTATGAAGGGAAATCATCTTCCTATGAAAGTAATTGATAAGGTAAATGTACCTAAAACTGAAGATGAATATTCATAGGAAGACTAGAAATCTGTACAAATAAATATTACTGCAATGAACTTGCTTTTCTGTGCACTAGATGTAAATGAATTTAATAGGGTGATGGCCTATAACTATGCTAAAGAAATTTGGGAAAAATTAGAGGTCACATATGAAGTTACTAAGGAAGTAAAATATAGTGGGATGGACATGCTCACTAGTGAATATGAGGCATTTAAAATGACTGCTAATGAATCTATTCAATCCATGTACACTAGATTCACGCACATCACGAACTCTTTAAATGCCCTTGGAAAATCCTTAGGGGATTGCCTCCACTATGGAAAGCTAAAGTTACTGCAATAGCTAAAGGAATAAATCTGAAGGAGATGTTTGTGGATGAACTAATTGGATTGCTTATCACCTATGAGCTAGCCATAAATGAGAGGAAAAGTTAGCAGAATAAGGCAAAGAAAATTACCGCGCTTAAGGCATTGTTAAACAACTCTAGTGAAGGAAGTGATTTTGATATAGAAGACGACATGGCCTTGCTAAAAAAGAATTTCGGGAAGTTTTTGAAGAAGAATAAGAAGTTTAACAGAAACTTTAAGAACTCAAAATCAGAAAAAGGAGAGTCAAGCATGAAGAAAAAGAAGGAAGATCCACCAATTTGCTACAACTGCAGAGAGGTTGGAAACATCAAACCTGAGTGTCCCAAACTAATGAAAGCCTCCAAGAAAAAGAAGAAGGAGCTAAAAGTCGGTTAGGATACGCACAACACAAGTAGTTTAGAATCTGAATCCAGTGATGATGAGATTGCAAATCTGTGTCTAATGGCACATGATGACCTTGAGGTATAATCATCATTCTCATTATCTTCTTATTATTCCAGTGATTTTGAAAATGAGAATGGCATGCTTTCATATAATAAATTGAAACAAGAATATTTGTACACTATTAAAATTCTTGAGAAGAAAACTAAGAAAATTTTTGATTTGAAAAGTAAAGTTAAAGAACTTTCAAGGTTAGTAGTAGGTCAAAATGAATCTTTTTGCATCCCTCATAAAAGACAGGGAATTGAAAATTGAAGAGTTAGAAAAGATTTTGAAAGATAAATCTAAGATTATTGGTAATTTTACAAAAGGACAAACTAATTTTGAAAAACTCCTTGGAATTCAAAGAAACTCTCTAGAAAAGGAAGGTCTTGGTTTTAATGGAAAGGATAACATAGAATAGAGACATCATTACATGGGATATTTCGTAAGAGAGTCAACGACATATGTTCCAACTAAAGACTCTTAAAAAAATGTTACATGTTTTAAATGTAAGAGGTTGGGTCATATTAAGTTTGACCATTTTTTTAAAAAAAAGATATCAAAATTAAGAAAGTCTGGAAAGTCAATAGAGAATCAAGTGCTAACCCCCATAGACCCAAGAAAATCTAGGTACCAAAAGTAGTTATCTGATTATGTCTTGCAAATATGCTTGAGATCATCCTCCTCAAAAGATAGATGGTATATAGATAGCGGATCTTCACATCACATGAGTGGGGATAAAGCTAAGTTCACATCCATCACACATAAAGGGGGAGGATTTTTCACCTTTGGTGGATAATGCTAAGGGAAGGATCACAGGTGTAGGTAAAGTTGGCAACGATTCATCACTAATTATAGATGATGTTTTACTGGTTGATGGTTTAAAGCATAACTTATTGAGTATAAGCCAACTATGTGATAAAGGGTACAAAGTGTCTTTTGAAAATGACAAGTGCATTGTTGAACATAAAACTGATAATAAGATACTATTCACTGCTGAGTGTCATAAAAACGTATACACCACCAATTTTGATAACTTAACCTCACAAAGTGTGACATGTTTCTCTTCTATGAGTGGAATTAGTTGGATTTGACATAGGAGACTAGGACACGCAAACATGGACTTAATATCTAAACTAGTTAAGGGAGACTTAGTTAAGGGATTGCCTAAGACAAAATTCGTCAAAGATAAAATCAGTGATGCTTGTCAACTAGGAAAGCAAGAAAGATCTAGTTTTAAGAAGAAGAAAGTAATTTCCACTACTAGGCCACTCTAGTTGCTACACTTAGATCTAATTGGTACAAACCCAATTCAGAGATTAGGAGGAAAATCATACGCATTCGTTATAGTTGATGATTATTCAAGATATACATGGGTATTATTCTTAGGTCAAAAAGATGAAGTGTGTGAACAATTCACAAACATATGCAAGAAAATCCAAAATGAAAAGGGATATACAATCACTAAAATTCGTAGTGATAGGGGTAGAGAATTTAAAAATCAAGGCATGGAAGACTACTGCAATTCATTAGGAATAGCTCATAATTTTTTGGCTCCTAGAACACCACAACAGAATGGTGTATTTGAAAAAAAGAAAAGGTCTATACAAGAAATGGCTAGAACTATGCCTAACGAACATAAACTACCTAAGTACTTGTGGGCTGAGGTAGTGAATACCATTTGCTATGTTCTAAAAAGAGTTTTAATTAGACCATCCTTAAATAAAACTCCATATGAATTGTGGCATAGCCATGGATCAAACATATCATATTTTGATGTCTTTGGCTGCAAATGTTTTGTACTTAGAGATAATGAACATTTAGGAAAGTTTGATGTGAAATCTGATGAAGGCATTTTTCTAGGATATGCCTTAGATAGTAAAGCCTACATGATATATAATAAATGAACTTTAACTATTGCATAATCTATCCATGTAGTATTCGATGAGTCAAATCCTTTCTCCAAAAAGACTGATGAGGATGAAATTGAGATAAATAATGGAATTGAAAAATTATCCATTGAAGATAATTTAGATAAGAGAAATTAAATTAAAGAAACATCTTCTGAAGATAATCAAGTTGAAAATGAGGTTAATGAACCACCTAAAGAATGGAAGTACATAAAGAATCACCCCATAGATCAAATGATAGGCAAACCATCACGTGGAGTAACCACTCGATCCTTACATAGAAATAAGGTTAGTCATCTTGCATTCCTATTTCAAGAAGAACCTAAGAATGTGAGTGATGCAATAGAGGATGAATCTTGGGTGATGTCCATGCAAGAAGAGTTAAATCAGTTTGAGAGAAATAAACTCTGGACATTAGTCGCTAGACCTAAGGATAAGTCAATTATTGAAATGAAATGGATATTTAAGAACAAGAAAGATGAACATGAGATAGTTGTTAGAAATAAGGCAAGACTAGTAGCTTAAGGATATAATCAAGAAGAAGGAATTGACTTTGAGGAAACTTTTGCACCCGTAGCTAAAATGGAAGTCATTCGAATGCTCTTAGCCTATGCTACTTTTAATGATTTCAAGCCATATCAGGTGGAAGTAAAAAATGCATTTTTAAATGGCTACATAAGTGAAGAAGTTTATGCTTAACATCCCTCAGGTTTTGAAAACCATAAGCATCCAAGTCATGTTTATAGACTAACAAAAGCCTTGTACAGTTTGAAGCAAACTCCTAAAGCTTGGTATGAAAGGCTAAGCAGTTTCTATTGGAAGATGGATTTACTAGAGGTAAGATTGACGCAACACTCTTCATATAAACTAAAAACGAGAATATGCTCCTAGTCCAAGTATACGTAGATGATATCATTTTTGGAGCAACAAGTGAAGAGTTGTCCAATGAGTTTGCAAGTACTATGCAGAGTGAATTTGAGATGAGCATGATGGTTGAAGTAAATTTCTTCCTAGGAATTTAGATAAAATAAGCAAAAGATGGAATTTTCATAAATCAATCAAAGTACATTAGAGATCTGCTCAAAAGGTTTAACAATGAAGATGGAAATATACTAGGGACACTTATAAGTTCCTCATTGAAATTAGACAAAGATGGACAAGGTATGCCAGTAGGTGTAAAGCAATATCGTGGAATGATTGGTAGCTTACTGTATCTGATTGCTAGCAGGCACGATATATTGTTTAGCGTATGCTTTTTTGCAATATTTCAGGCTGCACCTAAAGAATCCCATCTATTAGCTATTAAAAGAATACTTAGATACCTGATAGGAACCATTGAATTATGATTATGGTATCCCAAGTATACCTCCTTTGAGATTGTAAGTTATTCGGATGCTAATTTTGCCGAAAGTAAAGTTGATAGACAAAGCACAAGTGACACATGCCATTTCTTTGGAAATTCTTTAGTATCTTGGTTCTCAAAAAAGAAAAATTCAGTTGCATTATCCACAGCTGAGGCTGAATACATAGCAGCTAGAAGTTGTTGTGCTCAAACATTATACATAAAGCAACAACTTATGGATTTTAGATTAAGCTATGACACAATTCCTATAAGAAAAGTCAATACAAGTGCAATAAACATCTCAAAGAATCCTATATCACATTCACGAACTAACACATAGAAATTAGACATCACTTTCTTCGTGATCATATGCAAAAAAGAGATGTGACACTTGACTTTATATGCACAAATGAACAATGGGCAAACATATTCACAAAACCATTTGTGGAGGATAGGTTTATCCAAATTAGACGTGAATTAGGACTTAGGCATAGTCGTGAAGTTGCCTAGAATTACGTTAGAATACATAATTAAGGGGAAGCAACTTACATTAAAATTGCCAATGGTTCTACATTTTCATTTGTTTTAGCAAAACGTTACATATTTGGTATCAAACTTTGGACTTTAATGGACTAACTTACTTTTCATGCCTATGTCAATTAAAATATTGTGTATGCTCTATTAAATTAAATTGGTAGAGGGAGAAGTAAATTAAATTGCATATAGGGAGAAATTGATTTTTTTACACTGAGATATAATTACGTCAGAATATTTTTATACATACCTTTTTGTTGATGTCAAAAGGGGGAGAAGTGTGTGTGCCAAAATAGTTTATAGTATGTACAAATTTGTGAAAGGGGGAGACAAATATAGTTGCAAACATAGTTTTTGAGCTTTACGTGCGAAATTAGTGCCTATTCTATATTGTGTGTAAGCATACTTCATATTGTCAAACTTTGTATTGTGCATTAATTGGGAGAGAGCCATGTTAGGAGTAACCCATTTTCTATTTTTTTGCTCGTGTATTTGTCATCATAAAAAATGGAGAGATTGTTGACTCTACGAGTCCAATCCTCTTTTGATAATGACAAATCACTTGATATTTGATCTGTACATTGAGATTGTGAGAAGGAATATTATTTAGCATCCACAAATGGTGAATGAGTCATGGAAGTCATGAAGAGTAAAGCATATACATCTGGCACAACCCATGGAACTAAAAGCGAAGAAGGATGAAGGAACAAGCTTCTAGTTGAAGACTTTAATGGGAATTTTCTCTAGATTTGATGATTTACATGTCATATGATATATTATGAAGCTCAATTACATCTTAGACTGACCTTAGGACTCATGCATCTCATGAAAAATTTATTTGAAATAGTTCTAAGTTGAAATGAATTTTTGAGGAAAATTATTAAAGGCCTCGTCAACGAACCCCTTGGTCTTGTCGACGAATATATGAAGGCCACTCAGTGACGAACACATTGTATTTTCGACGAGAACATACCAAGAGCACTAAAATTTCAGATAGGGCTCTCATCGACGAACTCATAGCCTCACCAACGAACGAGTGTTGTACACTTGTCGACAAACGTACCCATTCGTCGATGAAGATTGGGTCGCTAACTTACGTTTCAGTGCGTACACGGATGAAAAATCTTAATTTTTACTTTATCCAATGGCCAGGATCATCCTAGGGCCGAGAACATTTATAAATATATCTTCTGAACCCTAAAGCACCAGTTCATTGTCCATCTCTTGAGAGCTTTACAAACTTTTGGATCATTCTTGGCCTATCTCTAGAGAGTGTTGAACATATTAAAAGAATCGTTGTCTGGGCATTTGCATATTCAAGATCCAAACAAATACACACACAATTTGTGCTAAATCTGGTTTGATATTGAGGTTTGGAACAATAGTTTATTGATCTTTCAATTTTCTAATACACTTTGTTCACTCCATTGTTTGACCAGCTAAATTTTTTTTTGGGGAGCAAGAAAAAAATTTTCCACAGCTAATTATTTGGAAAATATTTTGGGAATAGTAGTTTAAAGATCGAATCCCTATGATTTTCAAAAGTATATTTATATTCAAGGAGATCTGTCTTTCTTATCGGTGCAAAAAGGTATCTAGAATAATACATGTCTTTAAATCTTTAATATACTTAAAGTCACACTTTTATTCAATGATTTAATCATATGAGTTATTCGCTAGCAGGAACCTAGATCTATATCATTTTTAAGAATTTATTTTGGTATACATGCATAAAGCATTTTGAAAATAATCCTAAGTTCTCCAAAGTTCCTATTAGATAACAAATCATGTTGTTTTTGGAGATATTGATTAAAGGGAAATATTTTATGCATATCATACTTATAACAATTACATCTTTAAATACATACTGAGCTTCAAATTGTTATCATATGAGCATGCGTTAGGTTTTATTGTACTCACTAGCTTGTGTAGAAGCATTTGAGTATTTTTAGAAATTTTTATTTATATTGTAATCACGGCTTGGGGTGTGAACCGAGTGTGAGGAGAAAGCTATATCTATTGTAAGCAGCGGGCTAGGAGGAAGTTGTACCTCTTGTATTAGCAGATTGTAAGGAAAGCTCCGTCCCAGTTAAAGGAGCGTATTATTTAGTCGAATCCTTGAGTGGGTTACTCAAGGTGAGGATGTAGGCTGGGTAGGCCGAACCTCGTAAAATCAGGTTTGCATCTCTCTTACCCTTATCTCTAATTAAATTCCACATAATCATATTGCGTATATGTTGATCAATTGGTGTATGTCTGAATAATTGGGTAACTTTGTATGCTTGATAAAGACACTTAAAACTACGCATTGGGTTAATTAATAAAATTGATTGAAATAGCAATTGGGAGCTTGCAAGTTTGAAATTATCGTTTAAAAAATTAGAACCTAAAGGATCTTGTTTTTTAGAATACCCCATTCACCCCCCCCCCCTCTCTCTCGGGATAACACCGTAATTCACACTTCAATTTCATTCTTCAGTTGAATACACTCTTTTGTATCGTGCCCATGATCCCTATGGAATTGGTAGAACTTTGACATGTTTCATTTATATGAGGGTGTTTGCATAGGTTTGGGCCATAAGACGTACTCTTTCTTTCTTGTGTGCCTCAAAACATTGGTTCATGGTGTGTTTAGGGGAGTATAAGTGGGGAACTTATTAGGTTGCCCTCTCGCCCTAGAGTTGTTATGTAGCATGCTATTCTTTTGCCTCTTCATGGGTCTAGAAGGTTCGCCAATGTCCTTGTTACCCTTCCTTTTCAATTTGGTCCGACTTCCTCTGGTATCCATCATTTCCTCCAAGTTGATATACTTATGCGCTTTAGCCATCAGTTCCCCCATATTAGTTGGTGGCTTCTTCCCTAGTGAGTACAACAAATTTCCTGGTTGAAGGGTCATGGTCAGAGCCACCAAAGCCACCCCCATGTCTAGGTTGCGGATCTCCAGGGTCGCAATAAGGAAACGGTGCATGAACTTTTTTAGTGTCTCCTATTCTCCCTAAACCATGCTTATCAGATGAGTCGACGTTTTGATGATTCTTCGACTACTAAGGAAATGGTGAGTGAATCGCTGGTCCATCTCTGAGAAGGAGCCAATTGATCCAGGTTGTAGGGTTCGGTACCGATTCCTAGCACTACCTTTAAGGGTGACTGCAAATGCCTGCCATATGATGACATTACGTGCACCCTACAATTGCATTAACACCTTGAAGTTGTCTAGACGATCGACCGAATCATTCAAACCCTTGTACCTTTCAAAGGTTGGCATTTTGAATTTGCTAGGTAACGGGACCTCCATCACTTCTTTGGTGAATGATGACTCTGAGGATCTTAGAGAGGCTTCCCTGTAGAATGGGTTGGTTCAGCCCTCTTTCATCATCTTCTCAATTTAGTCTATCGTGACATGCTGAACCCGCCTAAAACCACTCTAGCAAATGGGTGCGGCGGTGAACTGGGAAAAAGTGGATGTGAGATTTTGAAAACGTATTTTTGTGGAAAAAACAATGTGTGATAGAGTCATCACTAACCTTTTGAAGTGCGGCTACAACACTTGATTGCTACCCTATTAGGGGTAGAATCGGTCTGCATTACTAGAGTCAGGCTCGGGAGCACAACTACGCGAGGGCAAGGTATTAGCACCCCCTACGCGCCTATTCTTATGAACGGTACCAAATTAATCAAAAATTATCCCAAAATAAATCTAATAAGCCTTTGAAAATTAATCCCTTTCAAAAATCGAAGAAAATGCACGAAATAAAGAACCACATAAATATTCCCTCAAAATTGGGGCAATCCAATACTCCAAAGAGTCCATGCCCTTTGTTGCAATCATTGGGATGGAAAATCAAGAAAATAGTTGACAAAAATACACTCCTGAAGTTTTGAAATATTTATACAATTTTCTAAGTGAAAAGTAATATTCCGGGAGGTTTTTTGAAATCTATTCGAGATGGAAACGATTTTTTTGGGCCTAAAAGATACTTTTGTGATTTTTTTCTAAGTGTGAAAACATTTTTTGTTATTTTCAATATTTTTACCGAACCGCAAAATGACACAAATAAAATTAAGACAAAAACCATGGAAGTCAAAGTTGGAAAATATTTTTGGAATTTTGTGATTTTTCTGACATTTTTTGTGGATTTTCCAAACACACAAATGATACATAATAAATGAAATAAAGAAAACCGGTGCCAACCAGTTTGGGAGGGGTGAACCAGTCAAACATTGTCCGACTCAGGAAAAAACCAGTTTAAGGTATTGGTCGAGATCATATCAACATGCGGTGTCTACAGGGCGCATGTGTTAGTGTGTGTTTTTTAGTGTGTGCATGGAATGTGTGTAAATGTGTGTGCATGGATTGTGTGTGAGTGTGTGAGTGTGGACATGCATGAATGAAAGTGTACTTGTGTGAATGTGTCCATGCATGTGGATGCATGTGGGTGCATAAGTGTTAGAATACATGCATGAATGGAAGTGTACTTGTGTGTGTGTTCATGCATGTGTATGCATGTGTGTGCGTAAGTGTTAGAATACATGCATGAATGGAAGTGTACTTGTGTGTGTGTTCATGCATGTGTATGCTTGTGTGTGCATAAGTGTTAGAATACATGCATGGATGGAAGTGAACTTGTGTGAGTGTATTCATGCATGTGTATGCATGCGTGTGTACATAAGGGTATGAGAGTGCTTATGACTGAACATATATGTGTGATAGAATTATTTTCAAACTGACTTAAAATGGGTTTTTTGGGATTTTTTTCCCTTCTTTATCTATATTTTTGGGTAATTTTTCTGAATTTTTTATGAATATTAGTTGAAATATATATATATATTTAAAATTAAATGAAAATGGGAAGAACCGGTGTGACCTGGTTCAAGAAGACGGACTGGTCAAAGAGAGCCGGTTCAAAGCCTGGTCGGGGCCAAGATGCCACGTGGTGTGCAGCGAATGGAGGATTAGGTTAGACCTAGATTGATGGTAAGAATGAATCCCAACTGCCCAGGGGGAGGGATGATCGGCGGATCGATGGAGGGCCACACAAGGCGTTCGATTGAAAGGACAATGAGTCACCATATAAGGGTCACCGTATGGAGGAGCAGAAGCGTCAAGACCCATGTCAGGGTGTTATCTTGGCCATCCCTAGGATGGTGATCGAGCGGCTTTGCCGAAGTTGACCGTCATGTGCCAGGGATCGCGGCTTTTGATGTGAGGTTTCCGTGCAGCTTAATCCCAGCCATTGTTATGCTAGGAAGACCCGACGGTGGAGAGGTCGGCCACTAGATTGGTGCTAGGACTAAATCACAAGCATCCCCCAGCAATGCAGAATGTACAATTGGGAAGCGATCACACGTGACTCACTGACGTAGCTTCATCTTGATCGAATAAAGGACTCTCGGATCGGACGCTCGTGAATGTGGCCATGCAACCTGGCAATCAAACGCACAAAAATGCACCATGTGCCCTGGATGTTATATTTCTAACTATGTGATTATCTAATTGTGTAGATGATATTGTGGTTTGGTTGTGAGCTTTCGGGTTTTAGAGATTATGGTTTTTAGATTAGAAAAGAATGCGAGTCGGATTGTCCTCAACCCAGTGGGTTACACTCAGGTTCACTCGTAGGAGTCAACACGAGGGCCGTGTGAACTCTGTTAAACACGAGTTGGACTTGGGTGTCATATGTAGGTGCATGTGATGGGCTTAAGTGGGGATGTCTGGGTCAGATGGGCTTGCCCAAGAAGGTGGGACGGGCTTCCCATTTTAAAATGGATTCCTGCTTTAAAATTTGATAATGGGCTACAAGAGTTAGATTTTCAAAAAGGGTTTTGGGTCATTTAAAACTTGGATGAGGCCAACAAAAATTAAAAATGGGCTTCAAAAATTATATCAAATGGGCTTGATTTTAAAAGAAAATGGCCACCAGGGGTTTGAAATGAAATATGGCCTAGGGTATTTAAAAATTGGGCTAGGGGAAGTTTGAAAATGATTTCGGGCCTTAAGGGTGAGTCTTCAAATTAGCTTAGCCCAGTTACAAAAACAAAAAGGGCCTGAGGGTGAGTCTTCAAATAAGCTTGGCCCAATTACATCTTTAAAATAGAACAGGCCGGGGGATTTCAAGTTGGGCTTAGGCCTATATGCTCTATTTTTAAAAATTAAAAAAAAAAAAAAAAAAAAAGCTGGCCCCGGGGTGCTTTTAAAATGGGCTTGAGTCTTTCAAAAATAGGGCTGGCCAAACACAGCTTTTGAAATAGGGTCATTTGAATTTTAAAAGTCGAGCCCACGTGAATTTTTAAAACGGGTCAAGCCCAATGACTTTAAAAATAAAGCCCATCTAGGATTTTTAAAACGAGTCAAGCCCACTGAAGTTTTAAAATGGAGCCCAACTAGGATTTAAAAAAATAGGTTGCGTTGAGACTTTACAGTCTGGGCTATCCGAAGCCAAGTTTGGGTACAAATTTTAAACGGACCTGGGTTGGGTTTAGATGACTGTTATCCAAACCCAAGTTTGAGTTTGGGTCTAAGTTCGGGGTCTAAGACCTAAGAAAAAGGGGGCAGTACCTACAGTCATAAATGCACACATGACACAATACCTTGAAGTTGAAAATGGCTTAGGAGTAATTCTGATTTTATATTCTTTCTCTTTCTCCTCTAGCCATCTTCTCCTTGCCCTAGATCCATTCGAGTGCTCTAGAACACCCTGAATTCGGCACCCTTTGCCTTCTATGCTCTGAACCCTTCAGAATTCTCTCCTATGCCCCCTGCACTCGATAATGCAAAGCCATTTTTTGCTGTCACCTCAGCAAAACCTCCCCTCTTTGAATTCCCTCACTCTCACTTTCTCTCAATTTGACAGGGTGTCTCTGCTTCTTCCCCCTGCCCACAAACTTTTTCTCACTTCTCTCAATTTCGCAAAGGATTCTTTACTATCTAAGAGGGGTGCCTTCTATAATGTCGAGACTCCTTATTTCTAGGGAGTCTGGGGTGGCCTTTGGCGCCAATCCTCCTAAAGGAATGTCAGAGGGAATTTTCACCTTTACAAATTCCATTCCCTCATTGCCCACATGAACTTCTATTTTTTGAATTTTCCCTAACTAACCGATTCCTTGTGGGTGCGCAGGAAATTTGGTGATCCAAGTGGCAAACCAAGACTTGCGAACTTTTGGGGTGTTCCCAAGTGGCCTTCAAGGATAGGAGGGCTTGATATCTTCAACGTTGCTTTTTTGTATTAATTCTTTTTATTGCAAACTGATTTCATTTTTATTTTCTGCGTAGGTACACTAAGTAATCCAGATGGCAGCACAGGACTTGAGGGCTTTTTGCTTCTTTTTTTTTCAATTTTTTATTTATTTTTATTTCTTTCTATTCTATGTGCTTTTGTATGTGCCCCCATGTTTCTTTTCCTACAAATTTTATTTGCACCAAAATTTCCATTTCCTTGTATCTCTTGAAGTATGTAATGTCACTTATTTTTGCACCCCTCTATTGTACACTCCCGCGTGTAAACATGCATTTTACTTGCACATGCTCCTATTGTTGTAATAAAATGTTACCTCGCATATTCATTAAGGACCAATTTTGACCCAAACCAAAGTCTCACTTCGCCCCATGAAAACCAAGGTAAACAAAAATTGACTAACACCCAACAATTCCCTAGTCAAGATCAGCGACTGGATTCACAAGCTACAAAGCTCAATTTATACTCTTGACATTTCAAATTAAAGGACTCTATTTAAATCTAAAAAGTTAACTCTAGACGTTTGGACACTTCAAAATTCCTAGACTCGGATGGAAAAGAAACTGAACTTTCAAAATGAGAGAACAAACTAAAAGTTTTGAAGACTTCAACAAGATACAAGAAAACCTAGTTTTGAAAAGAAAATTTATTTTTAAGAAAAGTGGAAGAAACCTAGTTCAAAAGGGCTTTAATTTTTGGGTTTTAAATCTTGGACCTTAACACCTAACCTAAGAGAAACAAAGATTAATTTTGCAACTTAGAAAAACCTAATTAACCAAAAGGACTCGACTTAACAACCTGAAAATCAAAACTCATATCAAACATCTCCAAGACTCAACTTCAAACTAATTTTCTAACATTTGTAAAGGACTTGACTACTTGGAATCAAAAGGACTTTGATTGGGGAGAATTGGGGTATTGATTTTTACAGAGGGCTTGTTTAGGACGTGAAGCCAAGTTTTGTTGTTCCGGGTTTTCTTGGGGTGGCATGGTTCAAATTGGGGTATCTACGGTTTCCTCTCTTTGTAGGCTTTGCTACTTCAATACAACAGTAGGATCTCTCCGACATTATTCAAAGTAAACAAGTATGCAAAGAAAGAGACACTTATTTTAACCAGGCCACAACTTTGGTCAAATTTTTTTTTTTCTTAGCGAGAATTAGTGATCAGTGGGAAGTGTGAGGTTTTGAGGCGTGGTAATGAGTTTTGGCGGGTCTTCTAACCTGAGCCAAGGTTTTCCTTAGATGGCTTGCTACAGATGTGATAATCTAAGCCAAGGTGATTTCAGTGACCTGAGCCAATGGTTTTCCTCGAATGGCTGGCTATCGATGTGATAATCTGAGCCAAGGTGGGTTTGGTGACCCAAAACAAAAGTTTCCTCAAATGGCTTGCTACAGATGTGATAATTTGAGCCAAGGCGGGTTCGGCGACCCGAGTAAAAATTTTCCTTAAAAAGGCTTGCTACGGATGTGATAATCTGAGCCATGGTGGGTTTGGTGACCCGAGCCAATGTTTTCCTCAAATGGCTTGCTACGAATTTGATAACCAGAGCCAAGGTGGGTTCGGTGACCTAAGCCAAGCTTTTCCTCGAACGGCTTGCTACGGACATGATAATCCGAGCCAAGGCAGGTTCGGTGACCCAAGCCAAAATTTTCCTCATATGGTTTGCTACAGATGTGATAATCCGAGCCAAGGTGGGTTCGATGGCCTAGGCCAAGGTTTTCCTCTAATCGCTTGCTACAGATGTGATAATCCGAGCCAAGGCGGGTTCAATGACCTAAGCCAAAATTTTCTTCATATGGCTTGCTACGGATGTGATAATCTGGGCCAAGGCGGGTTCCATGAGTCGAGCTAAGGTTTTCCTCAAATGGCTTGCTATGGACGTGATAACCGAGCCAAGGTTTTCTTTGAATGGCTTGCTACGGATGTGATAATTTGAGCTAAGGCGGGCTCGGTGACCCGAGCCAACGTTTTCCTCAAATGGCTAGCTACAGATGTGATAATCCAAGCCAAGGCAGGTTCGGTGACCCAAACCAAAATTTTCCTCAAATGGCTTGCTACAGATGTGATAATTTGAGCCAAGGCGGGTTCGGCGATTCGAGTCAAAATTTTCCTTAAAAAGGCTTGCTACGGATGTGATAATCTGAGCCATGGTGGGTTTGGTGACCCGAGCCAATGTTTTCCTCAAATGGCTTGCTACGGATTTTATAACCAGAGCCAAGGTGGGTTCGGTGACCTAAGCCAAGCTTTTCCTCGAACGGCTTGCTACGGACATGATAATCCGAGCCAAGGCAGGTTCGGTGACCTAAGCCAAAATTTTCCTCATATGGCTTGCTACAGATGTGATAATCCGAGCCAAGGCGGTTCGATGGCCTGAGCCAAGGTTTTCCTCGAATCACTTGCTACAGATGTGATAATTCGAGCCAAGGCGGGTTCAATGACCTGAGCCAAAATTTTCTTCATATAGCTTGCTACGGATGTGATAATCTAGGGCCAAGGCAGGTTCCATAACCTGAGCCAAGGTTTTCATCAAATGGCTTCCTACGGATGTGATAATCCAAGCCAAGGCAGGTTCGGTGACCTGAGCCAAGGTTTTCCTCGAATGGCTTGCTACGGATGTGATAGTCCAAGCCAAGGCGGGTTCAATAACCCAAGCCAAGATTTTCCTCAAATGGCTTGCTACGGATGTGATAATCCAAGCCAAGGCGGGTTCAGTAACCCAAGCCAAAATTTTCTTCACATGGCTTGCTACAGATATGATAATCCAAGCCAAAGTGGGTTCAGTGACCCAAGCCAAGGTTTTCCTTGAATGGCCTGCTACGGATGTAATAATCCGAGCCAAGATGGGTTTGGTGACCCGAGCCATGGTATTCCTCGAATGGCTTACTACGGATGTGATAATCCAAGCCAAGGCGGGTTCGATGACCCAAGCCAAGATTTTTCTCAAATGGCTTGCTACGGATGTGATAATCTAAGCCAAGGTGTATTCAGTAACCCAAGCCAAAATTTTCTTCATATGGTTGCTACAGATATGATAATCCGAGCCAAGGATTTCCTCGGATGGCTTCCTACGGATGTAATAATCTGAGCCAAGGTGGGTTCGGTGACTCGAGCCATGGTTTTCCTGAAATGGCTTGCTACGAATGTGATAATCCGAGCCAAGGTGGGTTCGGTGACCCGAGCCAAGGTTTTCCTCGAATGGCTTTCTAGGAATGTGATAGTCCGAGCCATGGCAGGTTTGGTGACCCAAGCCAAGGTTTTCCTCAAATGGCTTGCTACAAATGTGATAATCCAAGTCAAGGCGGGTTCGGTGACCCGAGCCAAGGTTTTCCTTGAATGGCTTGCTACGGATGTGATAATCCAAGCCAAGGTGGGTTCAGTGACCGAAGCAAAGGTTTTCCTCAAAATGGCTTGCTATGAATGAGAAAATCCAAGTCAAGGTGGGTTCGGTGACTTGAGCCAAGGTTTTCCTTGAATGGCTTGCTACAGATGTGCTAATCTGATCCAAGGCAGGTTTAGTGACCCAATGCAAAATTTTTGAGTAGGAAAAAATTATTACTTCGAAATTCTTTGGGAAAGTGAACCTTTAAGTTTAAAACATAATTGACCTGCTAAGGATGATTGGTCGGGAAAGAAATCCTGAGATTCTTTTGGAACATGTCCTCAAGTAGAAGGCCCAAAGTCATCCAACAGGACATGATCAATCGGGAATGGAATCTTGAGATTCTTTGGTTGTTTTTGTATTACCCGTTTTGAAGCTCAAAAACCAATACCTCAATTGGTTCCTTGGGTCAACTGCCCCTATTTCAAAGTATATCAATCTGCGCCTAGGGTCAGCTACCCCAGTTTCAGACACCGGATGGACACAGATGGTTTCATCAAGGATGCCAAAGGATTATTTGCAAGCTTATTTCACAAGACAAGTATGAATGCATGGCTTTTCGTTGCTATATGTATGCATGCTGCTAACTTGTGATGCTAGAATGTAGGGATATGTTGCCATATGAACATGATGATGCATGTTACATGATTCGTATACATGCTGCTACTTATCATGTGCATGCCTTTTCTTAAATGCATGAAATGCATAAGGATGCACGAAATGCATGAGGATGCGTGCCCCTTCTATTTCCAATGTGCTTGTAATCAATCGCCTAATCCTTGACCTTGGCCATGCCTTTAAATTCCAGTCTCATATGAAGGTGCCTGACTTCACCCTAATGGAACTTGAAAAATTCCTTAGTTTCATTTATTGATTCATATCCCAACGAGAAAACGCTTGAATTGTCTCCAACGGGGACTTAACACGAAAACTGCCTCCAGTTACATTCATCAGCCATTGATCCTTGTTATGTGCTTAATTCGTATTATGGAGATAAAGTACTTGAATTGGCTCCAACGGGAACTCAACCTGAAAACTGCCCTAGTTACATTCATTGGCCACTAATCCTTATTATGTGCTCAATTCGTATTCTAGCAAGAAAGCGCTTGAATTGGCTCCAATGGGACTCAACACGAAATCTGCCCCAGTTACATGCATTTGTAACTAACCTTGGCCATATTTTCAAATCCCAATTGAGTAAGAAAATTTCTAATTTGGCTCTCCCAAAACTTGACATGAAATCTGCCCAAGTTGATGCATTTGTCATAGGTCTTGTTCATCTTGTATTTTCCAAACAAGGGCTTTCTTTGGATTGCGTCCTTAGTGTTTTAATATCGATTTGAAACTTTAATGAATAAACATGCAATTATATAATTCAATCTCATTAAGGATATGAAAGGAATGCTTAAGCTTGCTTGATTTTGCTTGCCCTCCTATGCTTGCTTAACAAGAAACAACTCAACCAATATTTTGTAGCTTTGCTACTGTCTTAGGGAATCACATTAATGAGCAGATCCCCTTTTTCTTTTTATTATTAACCCCTTAACCAGAGATCCTTTCTTGCTTATATCAACTTTATGTCTAGTGTCTTATTAAGTAATCTGATCAATATTCCAACCTCAGGGTGGACTTTAGGACACGGGACGAAATTTGGGATAGGGATTTAGGTTTTAACAAGAACAAGGGAACCAAGGCTCGAAAATCCCATCCCATAAAAAAAATTGTGCCCCAGTTTGGGATGTCATATTTGCAAAGTGTTGACCGAACTTGTTTTTTGAACAAGCTGTCTACGTACCTTTTTAGGATCAGGTCATTACATAGTTTAGACTCAAAATTGAGACTAACAAATCATTTAAGACAACAATGTATGTACCAATCTAGTCAGGTCTTTTGATCGGACCATAATGTAGGCTTAGGGAATTGGTTAGAGAAGAAAAGGGTACATTACGACTCAAACTTTGCTAATCTTAAAAAGGATAATCCTTGGTCAAAGATCACATCTTAAGTATGTCCTTTTTCATTTTCTTTCTTTTTCTCCTTTTTCTGCATTTTCTTCTTTTTTGCTTTCCCTTTTATGGAGGATTTTTTTAGCATCATGTTCAATGGGAGCTCAATTGGGGCTATTTTTTTTTTTTTAAACTACCCCTGTGTGAGGTGTGATCATTTGACGGGTTGATCAAGAATTGAATTCTTTTAGGCTCAAGAGGGCTGGGAAGAGATTTCTTCTTCGATCTTCTTCTGGGTAGTATAAAGATGGCCTGCCATCCTTTTGGTAGTGACCATCACCTCAAATGACTTGTCAAACCCTAGGAAACCCAAACCCAGGTTGATTTTTTCGTAAACTAACTTTTGAGAAAAATCTGGCTTAACATTTAGGCTTAACTTGGTTAACAGATGATAAATCATTGTTTGGTTCTTTATGAAAAAATTGGTCCACCAAAGATGGCCACCCCTCATTTGAATAGAATATAATCATTATACTCTTAAGACACCAATCATGATTTGGAAAATGAAGACAAGAGACTTTGTTCATTGATTTCGTTGGGCAAATGTAAAGCTTGATAGGTTGTTTTTTTTTTTTTTCTTTTGTCTGCCTTTCCTAAAACTCTTCATTATCACCAAGTCTCCTTGGCCATATCTTGTCATGGGGTCCTTACTAAACTCCAATTTGGAGATTTTTTCCTTCATTTTTTCTTTCCTTTTCTTTTTACTTTTTCACCCCTTTTGTTGTTGTTGTTTTTTCTTTCTTTTTTTTCTTTTTTTCCTTCTTATTCTTTTTTTTTTTCTTTTCATAAATTCACAAAATCAACTAACTACTAGTTCCAAGCCCCTTGTTATGGTAAAATCATTTCCTATGTTAAATCACAAAATGCAAGCAAAAGTGGACAAAATTTGAAACAATGTGATGGGGATTAGACTAAAATGCATTTCATTTAATTCAAGTTTCAAAATGATCAAAGTTGTTGGATTTTTTTGCCTTATCTTCGTTTTGATGCTGACAAACACAAGCAGTTCTTATGTGTGCTTTTAAGTGCGTGAACAGGTATAATTCGGGTCACACATAAGATCATGAGGACATGGAAGCCATGACATGACTCAAAGCTCATATCCGGCGTATTCCATAAAGTTACAAAGCAAAGAAGAAAGAAGAAGACATTTATGCTTTATTTGTATTTCATTTATTTTCATATCTCTGGTCTGTAATAATGCATGCATCTACATGATATGGATTGTATACTCAGATGGCTGTAGTTTGACCATAGGGAATTGAATGACCTTAGGGCTAGGTCAACCGACACCGAATTTTTTCGGTGTCCCCAAATGACCTAGAATGACCCTAGGACACTCACATATGCATATATATATATATATATATGTGTGTGTGTGTGTGTGTGTGGTAATATGAATAGGGTTAAGGTAAAAGAGAGTTGGAACCAAAAAGCATTAAAAATGCATGTTCGGTCGACTATACTTCACAAGTATATATCTCCCAGTCAACCGAACCCGAACTAGATAAAAAATTTTACCACAGTCCGGTCGATTGAACTCTTTTAGTTCATTTGACCCCGATCGACCAAACTTCCATGAAGCCAACATAGTTCACCATCTGGTCAACCGTGCCAAAAATACAAACCAACGCCCTAGTCGACCGAGTTCCCACATGTGGAACTCAACTATCTAGTTGACCGAACTTAATAGTTCAAATACTCCGAGTCGACTGAACCTCGTAAGATAGGAAAATTGCCTTCGGATTTACAAGTCTAGTCAACCAAACATATAGTTCATTTAATGCCCATTCGACCGAACCTCAACAACTTTGGTCGACCGAACTTGTCCTAGTCGACCGATGCTCTCAGGTTGGAATTATTTTTTAAACTTTAAAATGTCATTAAAATTTAATTAAACTTTTCCAAAATACAGAACATGTCCCTCAACGGTCAAATTTGTTGAAAATCTATAAATACCCCCTCACAACTCCTGATTAGCAACTTTGATTAGCCAAATTTCTCTCTCTAATCTTTTGGGCTAAATTTTATCAAAGTTCCCCCAAATTAATTTTTCATTGCACAAATCTTTTCTTGGGGTAAAATATTTTTAATCTCTTAGACTCTCTTTCACTTTCTATGTTTGAAAAATAATTTTTGAAAGAGAGCACTTATCTTGTTTTAAACTCTCTAACTCTCTTTCCATCCATTCATTTCAAAATCAATTTGTAAGAG
Organism: Malania oleifera; assembly: GCF_029873635.1. Taxonomy (NCBI): domain Eukaryota; kingdom Viridiplantae; phylum Streptophyta; class Magnoliopsida; order Santalales; family Ximeniaceae; genus Malania; species Malania oleifera. The sequence continues at coordinate 63,443,662 of NC_080422.1, forward strand.
AGTATATTTATTTTGGGAAAATTATTTTTATATTCATATGCTATACTCTCACATGCTTTTTATTTTGAAAATCATTTTTCAGAATATAGTTTGGTTCTCTCCCAGATTATTTCCTTGATAAATATTCTTTGGAAGCAAATTATTTATTGCACAAATATTTCCTTGAAAATAAACTCCATATTCTCCAAATACTTTTATTTGAAATAATCTTTGTTGGAGAACATAATAATCATTTTTATATCCACGTATTTTATTTGTGCAAATTATTTAGATAAGCACCCTTACTCTCTTAGCATTATTTCATATCATTGGAGTGCGTATTTTTATTGAGATTATTCTGTGTATCTCTGCTTGTATTTTTCAGAAGCATTTTCATGTACAAGAATGGTTTTAATGTAATGGTTGGGTTCATCCCGTTAATTGAATTGGAGAGTCTCAGCCCCGCAAATAAGACCGGTTCGGTTCAGCCCGAAAATTGAACTAGGGAGTCTCAGCCCCATAAGTGAGACTAGTTCAGCTCAGCCTACTAATTGAGCTGGGGTTGTCCTTGCCCCGTAAGGAGAGGATGTAAAAGACTTATGCTTCGCCCATTTAAGTGAGCAGGTTTAGTGGAATCCTTAGGGGGTATGCCCAAGGCGAGGACGTAGGCAGTGTTAGCCGAACCTCATTAACAAATCTGTGTGTCATTCTCTCTTTGTCTTATTTAAATTCCTACACTTAAATTTTAGTATGTGTATGCTTGTACATGTTTTGTTATAACCATCTTGCTTGCACACATAACTAATTTAAATAAGATATGCAGAACACATGTATGTATGCACACACTGATAACTTAATCATTGTATGTACACGTTTTCAATATTAATTGGGATATAAACTGTGGTGAATTGGCGTAATTGTTTAAATTAGCGAAAAATGTTTTAAAACCCAATTCACACCCCCCCCCTCTTGGGATCACACCAATTCTAACAAAAAGAAAAAGGACCCATAGAAACACCCTTCTTAGCATTTGATTCATTTTTCTACATCATTTCCAAATAGTCCTTCTGTAGAGACCTAAAGGAATTATATTAATTAAATTATAGAAGTAGGAGAGAAAAGGAAATTGAATTTGAAATGTAACAGGGGTGTCGTCGACGTACACAACACGTTCTTTGACGAACATGCTTAAGGGGATCGTTGACTAGGATACATGTCTCGTTGATGAGAAGATACCAAGAAGCTACTTTCAGCTTTGAATTTCATTGATGAGGAATGAGAATTCATCGATGAACTTCCTTCATCGCCTCGTCGACGAAGTGACGTGGCTCATCGACGAGTGCAGGTGCATAAAAAGTTTAAATTTGATTTTCTCTATAGAAATCATGCAAAAACTCTCTCCCTTTCTCTCTCTCTCTCTCTCTCATGTTTGTCCCCTTTCCCCTTCTCTATAAGATTCTGGGCTGGATTCTTGCCGATTTGATGATCCGAGGCCACCACGACACTTCTTGGAAAGTTCTCTTCAAGTCTGTTGGAGTGGATCGTTGGTGGGGCTAACTTGAACTCCATTCCAAATTCAAGGTAAGGCTTTTTATTCAATATTTGGCCTTCGTATATTTGTAGAAAGTGTAATACTCAAAGAAATATTGAAGTTTTGTTCCGAGAGATATTGTTTTTGGGGTGTTGAACGGGGACGCCCTGCGGGTGTAGGACTTGACACTGTAGGGGCTTTTCAGTAGTCAGACAAGGGAGTAAACTAAAGCATCAATTTTCCATGAAAATTATTATTATTTAATAGCAGGTTTATGTTCAGAAATCATGTATTACATAAGCATATTTGTGAAGATGTATATTTGGGAAAATACTGCTGCTACACATGAATATATATTTTTAAGTATGAGATGTCAGGAAATGTGATTTCATAATAGAATTCATGATTTTATTCAATTTGTGTGGCATGAATATTATTTTATGCATATTGCATTATGTTATGTCAATCTTACAAAAAAAGCATGTTTCAGTTATTTTCAGGAATAACATGATAATACAGTAAACTATGATTTCAAAATATATGATAAATAATAAATTTATTGAGATCAGTATGTATGATTAATTCACCGCAAGGTCGTGATTAATAGCTGGCACAAGGCCGCAGTTATGCATGTTTTTGGCGTAAAGCCACAGTTATGAATGTAATCGGCACAAGGCTGTAATTATTTATGTTATTACATAATTCAGAAAATGCTATCAATCTATTTATGTTAAAATAGTATATTATCTTGTATTATATGTTATCAACACCTAGATGATAGTTCAGATTAGTTATTAGGAGCACGGTACCATAACTATATAGTTTAGTTCAATTCAGACTTATGCTAACTGCCCCTACTAGTAGAGGGGGTGGGAGATGGATAGTCGATGTGACTTTTAGTGTAGAGTCGTAGACGTCCACCTGGCAGTTCAAACCAAATTTTGGCGGGCCCTTTGTACTAATAGACATTTTTGACTCGGCAGTGGTTCGCCAGCTATTGTTGGGTCCTGCCTTTGGGCTGCACAACCCGTCATGGGGGGTAATACATGATATTAGCTAGCTATTCATCTTGGGTAAATTTTAGAATTACTAGTTATATTAGATGATTTTATGAACAGTGAAATACAGTATGATTTAGTAAACTATAATATTGTATGTTTACTCAGTTACGTTATTATCAGTGTTTCCAAGCATATGACATGTACAGTCTATTTATTATAGCGCATAAATATTGATGTTGCCACACAACTACATTTAGTTTATTTCCAGTACTAAGAGGTGTATCACCCCAGCTTAAACCATTTTAGGGAACCAAGAAAACCGAGCCCACAGTTGAGGCAGTTTTTACTACCCCGCTAGGAGGGTAAGTTTTGAGCTAGAATCAGCTGGTTTTTGGTATTAGATCCTAGTTTCATATTATGGTGATTTTGAGGATTGTATATTTTAACAATATATGGTGAAATGTAGGTACTCTGGTATATTGTGTTGTATGGTTGATTGGTTGAAATTTATGTTTACTGCTGCTTAGGTTTCCGCTATGTATAACAGGTGTATCCCTGTTATTAATGGGTTCGGGTAGATTTTATTATGTTTTTAAGTTAATGATGTCTAATATGGTTGATTATGTAGTAAATTGAGGCAGGTCGTTATGGTTTGGTATTAGAACTTATGATACTAGGTTTTATAAACTCTAGAATGCAGCAGTAACAATACCAAAGTACAAGATAAGGGAAATTGAGGTTTGTTTTGTAGTCTAGATGAAGGACTTCCGTGATGGTTTGTGTCTTTCTTGGGGTGATGATTTTAGGAAACTCATGGTAAACTATTAACAGGTTGGGTATCTAGTTTGCAGGATTAAACCTTGACTTAAGATCAGTGATGATGAATTAGTTAAGGATATAATATACTAGTTAGATGATATGTTACGGTAATAGGGTCTTAAGCTAAGTTTTTTCTCTTTTCAGGATGGAACTTGGAGGTAGTAGTGCCCATGCTAGTGGTAATGAGGGTGCTGGACCCTTGGGCACTGCAGGTGGTGATTTAGACACGGTACTGCACAGCGTGGCTTAGCAAGTCATGGTTGAAATTGCTAGAAACTTTGGAGAGCATGGTGGTCCGTCTGCAGGCCACGACAATTCGATTGAGAAGTTTATTAAGATGAATTGATCATGTAGTCGCTAAAAATTGGGTGTTGGAGACTGAAAAAGTATCTGCAGTACTACAGTGTACTAATGAGTAGAGGGTGCTGTCCACTACATTTAAATTGACTGGAGAGGCTGAAAGATAGTGGACGATAGTGAAACTCCTGGAGCAGTAGAGGACAATGCCTATAAGGATGACATTTGAGCGATTTTAGGAGATATTTTTCAATAGGTATTTTCCATCCTCATCCAAGGAAGCCAAGATTGAGGGGTTCCTGAATCTGAACCAGAGACAACAGATAGTGCAACAATACGCGGATAAGTTCATTGAGTTATCTCGCTTTGCCCCGTACATTATTCCAGATAAGATAAAGAAGGTAAAATAGTTTGAAAGAGGTCTAAAGAGAGAATTATATAACCAAGTTTCAATACTGAAATTGTAAGATTTTGCCGAACAGAGCAACTATGGCAGAAGCTGAAGAGCGATTGGATGCTGAGTAGTAAAGATAGAGGAAGAGATTCACGCCTTCTAGTTCCCAGTAGGGGTTCGATCGTGGTTCATGGAAGAGAGGTAGCTACTGCAGAGATTCGAGGCAGGAGTCAGGGAGTCGTGGGTTTCAGGGTATGTAGTCTTTTCCAACTTACCTGACTTGTGGGAAGAGACATCTGGGCGAGGTATTTGCTATCGATGTGGGGAGCCAGGGCATATGATGAGAGACTGTTAGGCTCATATTGGTGCTGCTCCCGCTCCAAGACCTGCTCGAGGAAGCTATCAGGCGCCACGTGGAGGTCAACAGAGGAATATGGCTCCAACCAGAGTTTTTGCTTTGATGCTGGGTGATACTAAGACAGCTGGTGGCGTGGTGACATGTATGGTTTGCATGCTTTCGTTTAAAGTTATTGTATTATTTGATTCAAGAGCCACACACTCGTTTGTGTCTATGGAGTGCACTAGACTATGTGGGGCAAAAACACAGTTATTAGACACCGAAATGTTAGTAACTACACCGATCGAATCAGCAGTGAGGTGTAGTAGGGTACTTCGTGGCTATCCAGCCAATATCCAGGGGAGAATTTTGTCAGCTAATTTGATAGTGCTGGACATGCACGGGTTTGATGTAATATTTGGCATGGATTGGCTAGTAGCTAACTTTGCCAGTATAGATTGCCATTCAAGAGAAGTGATATTTAAACCTCCAAGAAGACCAAAATTTAGGTTTATAAGGTCATGAGTGCAATCCCTACCTCAATTAGTTTCATATATACAAGCAAGGAGACTGCTCTTGAGTGATTATCAGGAATTTGTGGCCTTTGTGAAGGAAATGACAGGGAATGAATTAAAGCTCACCAGTAAACCAGTAGTAAAAGAGTTTACAGATGTGTTTCAAGATGAGCTACTAGGCTTACCACCTGATCGTGAGGTAGATTTTCCTATTGATCTGCTTCTAAGTACAGCGCCGATCTCTAAAGCAACTTACTGAATACCGACAGCAGAGTTGGCAAAATTAAAAAATCAGTTGCAAAATTTACTTGATAAGGGTTTTATACGACCTAGTGTATCCCCATGCAAAGCTCCAGTGTTACTTGTGAAGAAGAAAGACGAGACCATAAGGATGTGTATAGATTATAGGGAAATTAATAAGGTGACAATCAAGAACAAATTTTTTCTACCCCGTATAAATGATTTATTTGACCAGCTCCATGGTACACAAGTGTATTCTAAGATTGATCTCAGGTCAGGTTATCATCAAGTAATGGTAAGGGTAGAAGATGTATCAAAGACAGCCTTTCGAACCAGGTATGGGCATTATATGTTTCTTGTTATGCCTTTTGGCTTGACAAATGCTCCTGCAATATTCATGGATTTGATGAATAGAATCTACCACCAATACTTAGACCAGCTTGTTGTTGTTTTTATTGATGATGTACTACTGGTCTATTCAATAAGCTATGAGGAGCATGAGATGCATTTGAGGCAGGTCTTACAAATGCTTAGGGAAAAGAAGTTGTATGCCAAGTTCAGCAAATGTGAGGCTCGAGAAGGTTGTGTTTTTAGGGCATGTAATCTCAGGGGATGGAATTTTTGTGGATCCTAGTAAAATTTGTGCGGTAATGAATTGGGCTAGACCAAGGAATGTCTAAGAGATTGAGAGTTTCGTGGGGCTGGCTGGGTATTACCGTCGTTTTGTTGAGAGATTCTCAGCGTTATTGGGGCCTCTAACATGACTAACTAGGAAGAATGTCAAGTTTGAATGGGATGACAGTTGTGAGCAAAGTTTCCAGGAATTGAAGAAAAGGCTTATCACGGCACCAATGTTGATCATCCCGTCAAGGGGTGAGGGTTATGTTATCTACAATCATGCGTCCTTGAAAGGACTTGGCTGTGTATTTATGTAGCATGGCAGGGTGGTAGCGTATGCTTCCAGGTAGTTGAAAGAGTATGAAAATAACTACCTTACCCATAATCTTGAATTAGTTGCTGTAGTACATGCACTGAAGATTTGGAGGCATTATATGTATGGTGAGGATGCGAAATCTTTTCCAACCATAAGAGTTTAAAGTACTTTTTCACTCATAAGGAATTGAACATAAGGCAGAGAAGGTGGTTGGAGCTTATTAAATATTTTAATTGTATTATTGGTTACCACCCAGGAAAAGCAAACGTAGTAGCTGATGCAGTGAGTAGGAAGTTTGTGGGACCAGCATTGGTAGGTATGGAGATTCAGTATTTGATCATGATGGATCTAGAGAGACTCAACATAGAGTTGGTCAAGAGTGATCCTCACGTATGTATTGCAAGTTTAGTAGTGCAGCCTACTCTAGAGGAAAGGATTAAAGCTACTCAGAAAGACGATCCAGAATTAGCAGAGGTAATGGTTAGAGTATAAAGTGGCTAGGGAGAGGAATTTTGTATTACTGATGACAGGGCTCTGCGGTTCCATTATCGATTGTGTGTTCCTGCTGATGCTGATATTTGGAAGACCATCCTAGAAGAGGCTCATAGATATTTGCACATAGTTCATCCCGGCAGCACAAAAATGTATAGGGATTTGCAAGAGTCTTATTGGTGGAGTTGTATGAAGAAGGAGATTGCCGAATATGTAGCACAGTGTTTGATGTGTCAGGAGGTAAAGGCTGAGCATTAGAGGCTGTCAGGTCAGTTGCAGCCACTTTTTATCCCATAGTGAAAATGGGATCACATATCCATGGATTTTGTTTCAAAGCTGCCATCGGCATTGCATGGCTAGAATGCAATTTGGGTGATTGTAGATCATTTGACTAAGACCGCCCATTTCCTTCCTATCAAAATTAGTAACTCCCTTAACCGTCTGGCAAAGATTTATATTCAGGACATAGTACATTCTCATGGAGTGCCAGTGTCTACAGTGTCAGATTGAGACCCGCATTTCACGTCATATTTTTGGAGGAGCTTGCAAGAGAATCTAGCTCTAGGGTTTTAATTATCTTTTAGCACAGCGTTCCACGCTCAGTCAGATGGGCAGAGTAAGAGGACGATACAGATATTAGAAGATATGCTTCGAGCATGCGTGCTGGATTTTGGGGGTAGTTGGATTCAATTCATGTCGTTGGTGGAATTTACGTATAGTAACAGTTATCAGGCCAGCATTGACATGGCACCATTTGTGGCACTCTACGATAGGAAGTGTCGTTCTCCTTTATATTGGGATGAATGAGTGAAAGGCGAGTTATGGGACCAGAATTAGTGCAACAAGCGTATGATAAGATTCGACTCATAAGAGATAGAATTAGTGCAGCTCAAAGCCGACAAAAGAGTTACATCGATAACCGCAGCAGGAAAATGGAATTTGATATTGGTGATCATGTGTTTTAGAAAATAGTTCCGTTAAAAGGGGTTATGACATTTAGGAAGAAAGGTAAACTTAGCCCTAGGTTCATTAGCACATTCAAAATTCTAGAGAAAGTGGGGCCAGTTGCCTACAGGTTATCTTTACCACTTGTGTTATCCAAAATACACAATGTATTCCATGTCTCCATATTGAGGAAATACGTCCCTAACCCTTATCACGTTATCAGTTATGATGAATTAGAGCTCAGTGATTCACTGGTTTGTGAGGAGGTACCAATACATGTTCTGGATAGGAAAGAACAAGAATTACATAATAAGAAGATTCCTCTAGTAAAAGTCCTATGGAGAAATCACATAGTAGAAGAGGCTTCATGGGAGCTCGATGAACAAATAAAGCAGAAACGCCCGCAATTGTTCTATAGGGTTCAGTTATAACTAGGTAAAGTGTAAGTAGTTATGAAATATTTCTTTTGCAAGTTAGTCAATGTATGTATTAGTTTAGTTAGTAAGTATTATTTTAGTTTTGGGAGAATTTTATTTTATATATGTAAACTCCCAGAACTCTGAATGTAACTACGGTATGCCCCCGCCATAAGCGAGGGTAAGTAACAAAATAAATAGACTGTTTGTTTTTAGGAGATGGTGAATCATATAAATAGTAAATTTTGAGGACCAAATTTTAATAAGGAAAGGAGAATGTAAATACCTGAAGGAATTATATTATTAAAATAATAGAAGCAGGAGAGAAAAGGAAATTGAATTTGAAATGTAATAGGGGTCTCGTCGACGAACATAGCACGTTCGTCGATAAACACGCTTAAGGGGATTGTCGACTGGGACACGCGTCTCGTCGACGAGAAGATACCAAGAGGCTACTTTCAGCTCTTAATTTCATCGATGAGGAATAACAATTCGTCAACTAACTTCCTTTGTGGCCTCGTCAACGAAGTGACGTGGCTCGTCGATGAGTGCAGGTGTATAAAAAGCCTAAACTTGATTTTATCTACAAAAATCATGCAAAAACTCTCCCTTTTTCTCTCGTGTTCATCCCCTTCCTCTTCTCTCTAAGATTCTGGGCCGGATTCTTGCTGGTTCGACAATTCGAGGCCACCATGACACTCCTGAGAAGTTCTCTTCAAGTTTACTAGAGTGGATCGTTGATGGGGCTAACTTGAACTCTATTCCAAATTCAAGGTAAGGCTTTTTATTCAATATTTGGCTATCCTACAATTTTAGGAAGTATAGTACTCGAAGAAATACTAAAATTTTGTTCAGGAAGATATTGTTTTCAAGGTGTTGAATGGGAAAACCTGCGGGTGTAGGACTAGACACTATAGGGGCTTTTCAGTATTTAGTTAAGGGAGCAACATAAAGCAACAATTTTTCATGAAAATTATTATTATTTAATAGCAGGTTTATGTTCATAAAGCATGTATTATACATAAGCATATTTGTGAAAATGTATATTTAAGAAAATACTACTATTACACAGGAATATGTATTTTTAAGTATGAAATGTCAGTAAATGTGATTTCATAACAGAATTCATGATTTTATTCAATTTGTGTGGCATGAATATTATTTTACGCATAAGAAAACATGTTTTAGTTATTTTTAGGAATAACATGATAATACAGTAAACTATGATTTTAGAATATATGATAAACAATACATTTATTCAGATCAGTATGTATGATATATTTGGTGCAAGGTCGTGATTGAAAGTCGGCGCAAGGCCATAGTTATGCATGTTTTCGGCGTAAGGTCGTAGTTATGCATGTTTTCGGCTTAAGGTCGTAGTTATGAATGTAATTGGCACAAGGCCGTAATTATTTATGTTAATACAGAATTCAGAAAATGCTATCAATCTATTAAAGTTAAAGAAGTATATTATCATGTATTATATGTTATCAAAACTTGGATGATAGTTCCAATTAGTTATCAGGAGCACAATATCGTAGTTATAAAGTTCAGTTCAGTTCAAACTTGTGCTAACTCCCCTTGCTAGTAGAGGGGGTAGGAGATGGATGGTCGAAGTGACTTTCCATGCAAAGTTGTGGACGTCCACCTGGCAATTTGGACCAAGGTGTGGCAGGCCCATCTTACTTACAGACATTTTTGACTCAACAGTGGTCGGCCAGCCATTGTCGGGTCCCGCCTTTGGGCTGCACAACCCATCATAGGGGTTAATACATGACATCAGCTAGCTATTCACCTGGGTAAATTTCAAAATTACTTGTTATATCAGATGATTTTATGAATAGTGAAATACAGTGTGATTTAGTAAACTATGAAATTGTATGTTTACTCAGTTATTTTATTATTAGTGTTTCCAAGTATATAACATGCACAATATATTTATTGTAGCATGTAAATATTCATGATGCAACACAACTACATTTAGTTTATTTCCCTTACTGAGAGGTGTCTCACCCCAACTTAAACCATTTTAGGAAACCATTTGAGGCAGTTTTTACTACCCCCGCTATGAGGGTAAGTTTTGAGCTAAGATCAACTGGTTTTTGGTATTAGATCCTAGTTTCATCTTTTGATGATTTTGAGGATTGTATATTTTAACAATATATGGTGAAATGTAAGTACTCTGGTATATTGTGTTTTATGGTTAAGTTGTTGAAATTTATGTTTACTACTACTTAGGTTTCCACTATGTATGACAAGTGTATCCCCGTTATTAATGGGTTTGGGTAGACTTTATTATTTTTTTAAGTTAATAATGTCTAATATGGTTGATTATGTAGTAAATTGAGGCAGGTCATTACACCTTCAATCTGATGGCCTTAACCATGCCCTCCACCATGGTTAGGATGCGGATTCCCCGTGTATACCAGGTTCTTCATCATCAAATGTCAAACACGCTGCATCTCTTAGTGATTGTACCTAGTGCTTAAGCACCCAGTAGCAGTCAATGGCATGACCAAGGGTGTTGGAGTGAAATGCATACTAGGCATCCGGATCGTACCACTATGGGAGGGGGTGCCGTTCAGGTATATCGAGGATGACTGAGATGAGCTTTCTTTCGAGAAATAAGGGGAAATTTTCTGAATAGGCCATGGGAATTGGTTTCGCTTTATTAGGACCCCCTCTGTGTTTCTAAAAGTCCAAGTGGGTGGATGAAGGCCCACTAGAAACGCTGGAAGGCTTCGTGTCGATATGTGCATTCTTGTCAAATGTGGGCTCCCGTTCGCCATGCTCTTTTGTGTTAAGCACCATCCATTCAACATCTCTTAGATACTGCACCTTGTTCTTAAAAGGCCAACATTTTGCAATTGAAAGACCCATTGCTCTGGTGTGGTAATCGCATCGAGCACTTGGGTCATACCACTTTGGGAAAGGGGGTGTGACAGGAGCCCCTAAGATAGTTGAAATTAGCCATTTTGCCAACAACGAAGGGAATAACTATGAATACTTCATTGGGATATCATCTATTTTCTTAACTTTCCTCTGGACATCTCTATCCTGTGTCTGAATATATGGCGAAGTAGGTACATGCCTTGAGGAAATAATCAAAGGTTTTGCGTATGCCAGCATTGTTTGGTCAGTGTTAGGTCTAAAGATTACATTGTTTCTAGGGGTGTGATGCTGACTCCCTTGATGATAAATCTTCTGGATCCTCTGAGCTTCATTGCCCTTCTTTCTTCCATCCTTTCTTGGAGGGCTCTGTTTCAATTTGGTGTATCTTTCTTGCTAAGTATTGATTGCCCCTTCAATTCTTCCTTCGGTGACTGCCCAATCGGGACTATTCCAAGGGGTGCCTATAAGGAAACAAACAACACATGTCCTCTTGAGAGGGTTGTCACCTGGATTAACTAACTTCCCTTTTTTAGTCAAAGGGTGACCCCATACTAATGTCTCTTTCCTTTGATAAGAGTATCTACTTACTCTTTCCTCCATATTTTGTGAAACCAAACCATCTGAAGCTGCATTATTGTTGTACTAAGTGATGAAAGCATGCTCTAAATCCATCCACGTGTGAACTTCTACCTAAATATGCCACCTCATGGCCTCCTCATTCAAACTATATTTGAAACAGTAGGTGAGCAAATCATCTTTACCAGCACGTGCCGCCATCTTTCGATAATACATCCCTAAATGAGCAAATGGGCGCTCGGTCCCACTAAACTTCTCAAAGTCTAGGATTTGAAACTTAAAAGGTAAAATAGGATTTGGCACTAAGTTGGCATTAAAGGACTCCTGCTAATCGAGATGGGTTGCTTCCTCCATAGCTTGCAATTGTTCTCCCATTATTATGTTCTTATAGTTCATTTCTAAGCTAGGGGTTTGTTCCTCATCCATTTCTTCAGTCAGCTCCATTTGTTGGGCACTGAGGTTGATGACTGGTGGTGCATAGTCACCTCTATCTGGCTAGAAACAAAGGTCCTGGTTCGTTAGGATGAATATGCGTAAGCTGGGGCCCAAACTAGCCAATGATTCCACCGATTGTGATGAGGGTTGCTCACTAGGGGCTTCCCTCGGAGGTTGTACAGTTTTCCACGATGGGGTGGTTATCCCTATTAATTTGACCATTTTATCTTCTATCTCTTAAATTTCTCAATGGATCTCCAATTAACCCAACTAGCCCTTACTCGGCTTTCTAAGAAATTATGCATGATTTCTCCTTTCCCTCTGGCATCGTAGTGGTCTGAATCCTCTTTGTTGTTTTGCATTTGCACAGTATCTCCTTTGCTTAGTAGTAACTCCAGCACTCTAATTATCTTACCATTCAGCTCCCGATGCCCCTGCTCTAAGCCCAGGATCCGACTTTCCAATTGTTCGGCCATCACTTTTGTCATACTTCTAGTGTTGTAAGGGCAGGTAGCAGTGGGGCCAATCTTGGAATGTTGGTCTTTAGTTTGAGCTGATTCTTCAGGAAATTGGAATGTGATTACTTGCCCATTGGAGATTATATGTCATTCATGGATTATGCGTGAATGCATTTAATGCAACCAAAATAATCATTTGGCCAGTGTTTCGAAAAAAACCTCACTCGTTAATGATCTTAGGAATAATCCATTTTCCCCTTGGCAGGGTAATTTTGGGGAATAAAATTTGGCTTTCCAAAAATGAATTGGGTTTTTTTTGTAATATTGGCCAAGTGATACGAATGCCTAACATGGATGCAGAAAATACAACACAACACAAAGCATTTACCAAGCATACAATAGACATAGGTTACAACTTATGGAGAAGGATGTGGCTTCTATCCCTACCCCAGGGTAAGTATGTATAGGGTTTTCTGTGGCTCTATCCTAAAGATGGTATTTTTGGACAAACAAGTGTAGTTAGGCTCTAATTTCAAGCTACAGAAGGTCCCTAATTTGAGACTTCATCCTCCCTCACAGAGGTCCAGACAAAGCTCACACTGAGTGGAGTTTTTTTAGGGTCCCCATAGGCCTTGCCACATAGGTACTGACACTATTACGCTCCTTTCTAATCGTAAAAGGGAAAGCTTGGGTATAGAACTATGAAATTGTCTAAATTCAACCTACACCCTCTAGCCCACATTTATGCATCCATTATTCACCTTTAGGCACATGCTTTATTTAGACAATCATGGAAATAAACAATCTCATGCTTATTCAAACATGTAAGTATTCACATTCTTATTCACAATACACAAGTAAAATCATGCTTAGTTAGTTAATCATGGAATCAAAATATTCACAAGCGAAGGCTTGTTTGAACAAAGTATTCACAATTAATGGCATGCTTATTAAGAACATAAAAGCCAGCCAGATATTTAGAGTTAACCCTATACACAATTATTCAAATTGTCAAAAAATTAAAGAGAGTACTTACAAAATCTTATCAAATTTGAATTTTGGGATAATTTTCAACTAATCACTAGCTTGACTCTCAATTCATCCCTAGTAGAGTCTCCAAGTTGTCGCGACGTCCCAGACCCACTATAAACCACTGCCAAATGGGTGCAGCTGTGAACAGGGAAAAAGTGGATGTATGAGTTTGAAAATGTATTTTCGTGGAAAAGACAATGTGTGATGGAGTCACCACTAACCTTTTGGAGTGTAGTTAGAACACTTGATTGCTACCCCATTAGAGGTAGAATCTGTCTGCATTACGAAAGTCAAACTCGGGACTACGGTCACGTGAGGGGAAGGTATTAGCAACCCCTACGCACCCGTTCTTACGAATAGTGCCAAATTAATCGAAAATTATCCCAAAATAAATCTAATAAGCCTTTGAAAATTACTCCCTTTCAAAAATCGAATAAAATGAACAAAATAAAATACAATATAAGTATTCCCTCAGAATTAGGGCAGTCCAATACTCCGAAGAGTCCATGCCTTTTTTCGCAATCATCGAGATGGAAAATCGAGAAAATAGTTTACAAAAATACACTCCCAGAGTTTTTGAAATCTTTATAAAATTTTCTAAGTGAAAAGTAATATTCCGGGAGGTTTTTTGGAATTTGTTTGGGATTGAAACGATTTTTTTTGGCCCCAAAAGATATTTTTGTGATTTTTTTCTTAGTGTGAAAACATTTTTTTATGATTTTCAATAATTTTCCCAAACCTCAAAATAGCATAAATAAAATTAAGACAGAAACCATGGAAGTCAAAGTTGGAAAATATTTTTGGAATTTGTGATTTTTCTAACATTTTTTTTGTGAATTTTCCAAACATATAAAATGAAGAAAACCGGTGTCAATCGGTTTCAAAGGGGTGAACCAGTCAAACATTGACCGTCCCAAAGAAAATGAGTTTAAGGTCTTGGTCGAGACCATATCAACATGCGGTGTCTACGAGCGCATGTGTTAGCGTGTGTTTTTTAGTGTGTGCGTGGAATGTGTGTGCATGAATTTTGTGTGAGTGTGTGAGTTTGGACATGCATTAATGAAAGTGTACTTGTGTGAATGTGTCCATGCATGTGCACGCATATGGGCGCATAAGTGTTAGAATACATGCATGAATGGAAGTGTACTTGTGTGTGTGTTCATGCATGTGTATACATGTGTGTGCATAAGTGTTAGAATACATGCATGAATGGAAGTGTACTTGTGCGTGTGTTCATGCATGTGTATGCATGTGTGTGCATAAGTGTTAGAATACATACATGAATGGAAGTGTACTTGTGTGAGTGTGTTCATGCATGTGTATGCATGTGTGTGTACATAAGGGTATGAGAGTGCTTATGAATGAACATGTACGTGTGATAGAATTATTTTCAAAATGACTTAAAATGTTTTTTTAGGATTTTTTTTTCTCTTATTTTCCTATATTTTTGGGTAATTTTTACGAATATTAATTGAAATATATATATTTAAAATTAAAATAAAATGGGAAGAATCGGTGTGACCCGATTTAGGGAAACGAACCAGTCAAACTTTGACCAGTCCAAAGAGAGCCATTTTAAGGCCTGGTCGGGGCCAAAATGCCACGTGGCATGCAGAATGGAGGATGAAGTTAGACTCGGATTGACAGTAAGAATGAATCCTAGCCACTCAGGGGGAGGAACAATCCAAGGGTCAATGGAGGGCCACGCAAGGCATTCGAATGAAATGACAACGAGGCTCCATGTGGGGGTCGTCATATGGAGGAGCAATAGCGTCAAGACCCATGTCAGGGTCTGATCTTGACCGTCCGTAGGATGGTGATCAAACAACCTTGTCGACATCGATGATCATGCATCAGGGATTGCAACTTTTGATGTGAGGTTTCCATGCGACTTGATCCTAGTCATTGCTACACTAAGAAGATCTGATAGTGGAGAGGTTGGCCACCTGGATCAGTGCTGGGACTAAATCGCAGGCATCCCTTAGCAATTCAGACCGTATGGTTGGGAATTAATCACACGTGACCCACTGACACGACTTCATCCTAATCGTAGAAAGGACTCCCGAATCAGACGATCGTGAATGTGGCTGTGCAACCTGGTGATCAAACGGACAAAAATGCACCATGTGTCCAAATCTGAGGGTTCTGAAGTAAAACATATTTAAACAAGAAATTTTTTTTTTTCACTTTTCAATCTCCCCATTCTCGAACACACACTCTCTAACTCTCTGTCTTCCCTGTCTCCCATTCTCCCCTTTCATTCCCCACAAAACCCTAGCCTCTATCACTCTTTCTATCATGCAACTCCCTTAATCTCTCTTTAGTATTCTTTCTCTATTTGATCTTAGCTTGAAAACCTTTGAGACGTCTAAAACAAAACTCACACTCTATTCTATTCGTCAACCTCCCCTCCTAGTACCCTGATCTCTGAGGACCCTATTTTCTTAAGGACGTCAACCAAAACTGAGTTTCTAGAAAACTGGAGAACAATGATCGCTCAGGGGCGCTTCGGGGGGGATCTGGAGTTTGGAAAAAGGAAGAAATGTCATTCAGTTCGGCACACAGTTTATAGAGAAAGAAAATGAGCTCCACTTTTTGATTTTTTTCACTTTTTATGTACATTTTTGTTATTGTTTTTCTTTGTGAAATCTGACATGCGAAAGTAGTGTGCCTTGGGGTTTTATATTTCTAACTAAATGGTGATCTGATTGTGTGGATGATACTATCGTTTGGTTGTGAGCTTGCGGGCTTCAAGGATTAGGGCTTTCAGGTTAGAAAAGAAGGTGGGTCAGATTGTCCTCGACCCAGTGGGTTACACCCTGGTTGACTCGCATGAGTCAACTCGAGGGCCGTGTGAACTGAGTTAAACCCGAGTTGCACTTTGGTGTCATGTGTAGGTGCACGTGATGGGCTTAAGTGGGGATGTCTTGTCATGCCCTAAACCCTGAAATGGGACCTAAGGGTGAAAATGTAATCCAACCTGTCCCTGTATCGGATAAAAAATCCATAGCTACAGTACCAAGGATGAGGGTCCAACCCCGTGGGGTTTCCAGGCACCCTAAACACATCCAAACACAATCATATATACAATGGAAAAGGGTCATTCTATATATACATATGCAGTACCATACCAGAGTCTATACAAGAGCAGAAATAAGTTCTATCAAAACGTACAAACGGGTGTCCAGATACATCTTAAAATGGCAACCCACCACAAAATACAGTCCTAGCACTTACCCAAGCGCTAACCGCAGTACACCGGCCACTATGCTCCTTACACTAGGACACTAGTTCCGGTTACTTGAAGGATCTGTAAAATTGTACGTAGAGTAGGGGTGAGACACCTCTCAGTAAGGAAGAACACAGGTTATATCGGTGTGTGGCATTTTAGTGTTATCATGATATACTAACATGCATAGTTCAATAGTTAAAACAATCAAAAACCAGTTCCAGTATTTCCACAAAACAAGGAATACAATCTGGGGTCGTCACACCCTTCGGCTCGAAGATGGACTGTCTGGTGGTATTTCACACCCTTCGGTAAAAGCCGGCAATCTAGTGATATTTCACATCCTTCGACCAATGCCGGCAGTCCGGTGATATTTCACACCCTTCGGCAAACGTCGGTGCCCCCGGAAACCTGGCATAGCATCAGCGTTGAACCGGTGCAGGTCTGGTGTTCGCACACCCTTCGGCTTGTACGCCGACCAATCTAGTGGTATTGCACACTCTTCGGAAAAATCTAGATTTTCAAACCTAGAACAATTCGGAACCCCGTTCCTATTTCACCAAGATACAACACATGCCTGCTCATATAACCAAAAAAACCACACCCATTTGGTAAATCTAAAATCACGGTTTTCCAAACACATACAGTTTAAACAAGTCAAGGCACGGTCATTCCTATAACACAGTATAAATCAACATATACATTTGGTTTTCAAAAAAACCAGGGATGCAGCTCATCGCCCCCTTTTTCCCAAAGCTGTAATCATGAAAAATCCATAGTTTTTCCCATTAGATCTCTCCAAATGAGTAGCGAAAACACACACAGGATTGTGAACCACAGTTCCACCGAATCCGATTTCAAAAATAACCAATATAAACATAGTTCCTTTTACCTTTTTCCCGGATAACAAATCCCAAACTCCAAGGTTCCTAAACAGCGAACTGAGTTCCAAAACCTACAAATCACAGTACAGAATATGCTCACAAGATAATTTCCTACAAAATTACCATAACAAAATTGAAAACTGAGTCTTACCTCGATTTTATGCCAAACCCGAAAATCTTCGAAACGGGATTCCAATCCATAGAACTTGTAGAGAATCCTTCCACGATCCTCATGGTAACTTCAGATTCACGATTCTAGCGACAAACAACGAAAAAATCTAGAGGGATGGAGAGTAGGGAGAGTTCTAGAGAGAGAGAGAGAGATATTTGAAGTTTCTTAATAAAGAAGTAATGGAAATTCCATTTATAGCCCTTTTGACCCAGGCAAACTTGTCGACGAGATGGTGTCCTCATCAATAAGGCTCTATAGTCCTCTCGTTGATGAGACGGGGATTTCGTCAACAAATCCTGATATTCTCGATTTCCCAAAACACCTTGGCTTCTCCTTGTCGACGAGTCTTTGAATTTCAACGACGAGAAGGATGAAGACTTTGTCGAAGAAATCTAGCTTCGTCGACGAGGCCTACTCTTTTACCAAAATGCCCCTCTATTTAAATATTTAAATCCATTTATCACGATTTGGGTTCTTACAATCTCCTCTCCTTACAAAAAATTTCGTCCTCGAAATTTACCATCTCTTATTCAAAGACTCATACATACAATCAAACACATATATACCACTCTAGAGAAAAACTGGCGACCACTAGAGCGTAGCCCCATCATACACATACACATACATACCCTCACTTATGGTGGAGGAATACCGTGGTTACATATACAACAATCTCAGGAGTTTACAATACACACAGTCCTGACGACTAACCACCTATCCCAACCCATAGTAGGATCATGTACAAGTGCTCAAAACAACAGTGGATACTTTCGACATATTTCCGTCTTCAGTTCCTAAGAAGCTTCCTCAACCTCGTAGTTTCACCACAATACCTTCACTAACGGTATCTCTTTAGTACGAAGCTTCTGAATTTTATGGTCCAGAACCTGAACAGGTATCTCCTCACACACTAAAGTATCCCCAATTTCCAACTCATCATAACTGATAACATGTGAAGGATCCAACACATACCTCCTCAACATGGATATGTGAAACATATCATGGACCCTCAAAAGTGCTGGAGGTAATGCAATCATGTAGGCTACCGGACCCACTCACTCAAGAACCTCAAATGGTCCGATATACCTCGGGCTCAGCTTGCCCTTCCTGCTGAATCTCATCACCCCTTTCATCGGAGCGATACACAGAAATACCTTACCTCCCACTTCGAACTCTAACTCACGGCGGCGAACATCTGCATAACTCTTCTGCCAACTCTAAGCTGATCTAATCCTCTCCTGGATCAAACCCACCTTCTTAGATGCCTACTGCACGAGTTCAGATCCTAACACCTGACGTTCACCAACCTTATCCCAACACAAAGGAGATCGACACCTTCGACCATACAAAGTCTCGAACGGTGCCATCCCGATACTAGACTAGAAGCTATTATTATAAGCGAACTCTACAAGTGGCATAAACTGTATCAAGCCACCACAGAAGCCTAACACACAAGCTTGCAACATATCTTCCAAAATCTATATCATCCTCTCTGACTGTCCATCGGTCTAGGGGTGGAACGTTGTACTGAAGGTAAGCTTCATCCCCAGTGCCTCCTGTAAACTCGTCCAGAATGAGAAGTAAACCTCGAATCTCGATTTGACACAATGGACACCGGTACCCTATGCATTCTCACAATTGCATGCACATACACTCTGCCAACCTACGTAAAGGATAGCTAACCTTCATCGGTATGAAATGGGCAGATTTCGTCAATCTATCCACGATCACCCAAATAGCATTCTGCTTGTGAAGTACTGGCGGCAATACAGTCACAAAATCCATGGAAATATGCTCTCATTTCACACCGAAATAGGCAAAGGCTGCAACTACCCTGCCGGCCTCTGATGTTCAACTTTCACCTATTGACACGTCAGACACTGCTCCACGAACTGAGCAATTTGCCTCTTCATACTAGACCACCAGAAGGTCTCGCGCAAGTTCCAATACATCTTTGTACTACCAGGATGTACCATACACAAAGAATGATGCTCCTCCTCTAGAATCATCCTTCTAATCCCATCATTATTCAGAACACACAACCCAGTCCCAAACCTCAGCACACTTCCCTCATAGATGTTAAACTCTATAGCCAGTCCCTGCTGTACCTTTTCCATAACCTCTGCCAATTCTGCATCACTAGCCTGCACGGCTTTTATACGCTCAAATAAGGTCTGTTGGACCACGAAACCAGCAAGATAAACCTGATGATCATCAACCACCAACTCTATACCCGAGCTCTCCAAATCCCGTCTAATGTGATATTGAGTTACAACCATAGATACAACCGTATGTCCTAACTTCCGACTCAACGCATCAGCCACCACATTAGCCTTCCTCGGATGATAATTTATCGTGTAATCGTAGTCCTTATTCAACTCTATCCACCGCCTCTACCTTATGTTCAACTCCTTCTATGTGAAGAAATACCTGAGACTCTTGTGGTTAGTGAAGATCTCACATTGCACCCCGTACAGATAGTGTTGCCAGATCTTCAGTGGATATACCACAGCAGCCAATTTTAGATCATGCGTAGGGTAATTCTTCTCGTACTCTTTCAATTGCCGAGAAGCATACACCACTACCTTACCTTGCTGCATAAGCACACATCCCAGACCTTTCAGAGACGCGTCGCTATAAATCACAAATCCACCATCCCTTAAAAGAATGGTCAACACTGGAGCAGTAACCAGCCAGTGCTTCAACTCCTAAAATCACTGCTCGCAATTACTGGTCCACTCAAACTGGACTCCCTTATTGGTCAATCATGTCATAGGTCCAGACAGTTTAGAGAAACCCTCTACAAACTGATGATAATAACCTGCCAGTCCTAGAAAACTCTGAACCTTCTACACATTCTTCAGTCTTACCCAGTCGACCATAGCTTCAATCTTGCTAGGATCAACTGATATACCATCCCCAGTAACCACATGGCCTAAGAAAGCAATCTCACAAAACCAGAATTCACATTTCTTCAGCTTAGCATACAGCTTCTTCTCCCGCAGAATTTGTAACACTAACCTCAAATGTTCCACGTGCTCTTCCATACTCCTCGAGTATACCAGAATGTCATCAATGAATACCACTATGAATCTATCTAGGTACTCATGGAAAACCCAGTTCATCAGATCCATGAACACCACCGGAGCATTCGTCAACACAAATGGCATGACCAAGAACTCATAGTGGCTGTATTTGGTTCAAAAAGCAGTCTTCGCTACATCCTCCGCTCTAACCCTCACCTGATGATATCCTGACAGCAAGTCGATCTTCGAAAAGACTTGCGTTCCCTACAACTGGTCAAAGAGATCATCTATACAGGGTAAAGGATAATAAATTTTCACAGTCATCTTGTTAATCTCATGGTAATCAATGCACCTCTGCATCGACCCGTCCTTCTTCTTCACAAACAATACTGGAGCTCCCCAAGGCGAAACACTAGGTCAAATGAAACCCCTGCCTAGTAATTCTTGTAACTACTCCTTCAACTCTCGAAGTTCCGCTAGAGCCATTCGGTACGGAGTTTTAGAGATCGGTGCCTTACTAGGCAGCAACTCTATCGCAAACTCCACCTCACGATTTGGAGGTAAACCAGGTAAATCATCTGGAAACACATCTGGGAACTAGCTAACCACCCGAATGTCATCGAGTCTCAACTCATCTTGCGGTGGTTCCTTCATACAAGCTAGGTACCCCTGACATCCGTCCAAGAGTAGCCTCCTCACTTGTAGTGTCGACATAATTTGTGGCGTTAGACGCACACACGATCCCATGAATTCATACTCCTTATCCCGAAGAGGTTTGGAAACTACCACCTTCCTACGACAGTCAATCACAGCATAACTGGAAAACAACCAATCCATCCCCATAAAGACATCGAACCCTGACATGTCATATACAACAAGATTTACTGGTAGCAGCTTTCCCTGAATTTCCACTAGGCAGTCTACCAACACCTTCCTACAGAAAGATACACTCCCAAATGGCATAGTAACAAATAACACCTCATTCATGTCTCGGGTCTCAACCCCACACCGTCCCATAAAATTCACAAATACAAAGGAATGAGTTGCACCCGAATCAAACAAAACAAAAGCCTTATTTGAAAGTAACAATAAGGTACCTATCACCATATTCCCTGTATGCTCAATGTCCGCTGGAGTAAGAGAGTATACTCTGGCCGAAGCTGTATTCATCTAAACGGTTCCCCAAGGTACCTGATTGCTCCCTCAGTTCACACTAGATGCAGGCACGTCTCGCCTTGGTGCATGACAATCATGAAACATGTGACCTGACTGGCCACAGTTGTAGCAGTTACCTCCAAACAATAGGCACTCACCCTCGTGCCATTTGTGGCATCGGATACAACGTCCACGAGTCTGGCTCATCTGAGAATCCTGGCTCCCGGTATTTTGACGGTAACCCGAGCCCTTGCTCCTCTTCTTCCATGATCCCTAACGAGATCCCGTTTGAGAACCAGAAGGTAATTTCCTCTTCTTCGAATCCTGATCCACCTCATCCTTTCGGATACCGATCTCAATCACCGTGACTTTATCACCAACACCGAGAACTCACGGATCTGAAGCATACCCACTAGTCTGTGGATATCCTTCCTCAAACCCTTCTCGAACCTCTAAGTCTTCTCATACTCGCTTGAGATCAAACATGGTGCATAGGCGGACAGCTCTATGTACCGAGCCACATACCCCTGCACCGTCATACTCCCCTGAGTCAGAGCAGAAAACTCATCCTCCTTCGCATCACGTACAAAAGCCGAGAAGTATCTGTCAAAGAACATCTCCTTGAAACGGCTCCACGTCATCTCCTCAGGACCACCTCTCAGCTTCTCCAGTAGATTCACTATAGTCCACCATCGAACCGCCTCCCCAGACAGCTGGAAGGTGGCATAAAGGACTCGCAGCCTATTCGTGTAGTGTAGGACCTCAAAGACCCTCTTAGTCTTCTCCACCCAATCCTTCGTTATCGTCGGGTCAGGTCCTCCAGAGAACGTCGGAGGATGCATGTGTGTAAACCTCTTAATGGTGCACACCGCAGCAATGGGAGAGCACTCGCATCTCCTCACACTTTGCTCGATCTCCCATAACACCTGCGTTGTCAAACCTCGAGGCACAAAAGGAGAATCATCACTCGCAGTCTCCTCAAAACCACTTCCCAAGTCATTATCCTTGGGTTCCATTCTGTAAAACAATAAGAATCTATCAGTATCTCTGCAACACATACAGTTAACACAATGATCTACACTAATCGTGTTAATTACTCCCTGCTAGGTGTAGGTTTGTCCTATCACATCAACACGAAAATCATCAATGATCTACCCTACTTTTACTAGAATCGTCATTCCATGAAAAACACCGAATACCGTCGACAAATCCTGGTCTAGCAACCAACAACCCTCAACCAACTCTACCTATATCCACATCCTATACTCTGGTATGTACTCACAACTAAGCCTAACGAAGTCTACAAGACCTAACAACCTAGATAGCTCTGATACCAAGTTGTCACGCCCCGAACCTGAAAATGGGACCCAAGGGTGAAAATGTAATCCAACTTGTCCCTGTATCCGATAAAACATCCACATATATAGTACCAAGGATGAGGGTCCAACCCTGTGGGGTTTCCAGGAACCCTAAACACATCCAAACACAATCATATACGCAGCGTAAAAGGGTCATTCTATATATACATATGTAGTACCATACCAGAGTCTATATAAGAGCAGAAACAGGCTCTATCAAAATGTACAAACAGGTGCCCAAATATATCTCAAAATGGCAACCCACCACAAAATACAGTCCTAGCACTTACCTAAGCACTAACCGCAGTACACCGACCACTATGCTCCTTACGCTAGGATGCTAGTTCTAGTTACTCAAAGGACCTATAAAAATGTACATACAGTAGGGGTGAGATACCTCTCAGTAAAGAAGAACATAGGTTATATCGGTGTGTGGCATTTGAGTGTTATCATGATATACTAACATGCATAGTTCAATAGTAAAAACAATCAAAAATCAGTTCTAGTATTTCCACAAAACAAGCAATACAATCTGGTGTCGTCACACCCTTCGGCTCAAAGCCAGACTATCTGGTGGTATTTCACACCCTTCGGTAAAAACCGGTAATTTGATAATATTTCACACCCTTCAGCCAATGCTGGCAGTCTAGTGATATTTCACACCCTTCGGCAAATGCCGGTGCCCCTGGTAACCTGGCATAGCATCAGCGTTGAACCAGTGCAGGTCTGGTGTTTGCACACTCTTCGGCTCGTAAGCCGGCCAATCTAGTGGTATTGCACACTCTTTGGAAAAAGCCAAAATTTTAAACCTGGAATAATTTGGAACCCTGTTCTTATTTCACCAAGATACGACACATGCATGCTCATATAACCAAACAAATCACACCCATTTGATAAATCTAAAATCATAGTTTTCCAAACATATACAGTTTAAACAAGTGAAGACACGACCATCCCTATAACACAGTATAAATCAACATATACGTTTGCTTTTCAACAAAACTAGGGATGCAGCTCGTCACCCCCTTTTTTCTAAAACTGTGATCATGAAAACCCATAGTTTTCCCCATTAGATCCCCCTAAAAAAGTAGCCAAAACACACACAAAACCGTGAACCATAGTTCCACCAAGTCCGATTTCAAAAATAACCAATATAAACATAGTTCCCCTTACCTTTTCCCCGAATAACAAATCCCGAACTCCAAGGTCCCTAAACAGCGAACTAAGTTCCAAAACCTACATATCACAATACATAATATGCTCACAAGAAAGTTTCCTACAAAACTACTAGATCAGAATTGAAAACTGAGCCTTACCTCGATTTTACGCCAAACCCAAAATCTCCGAAATGGGATTCCAATCTCTAGAACTTCTAGAGAATCCTTCCACGATCCTCATGGTAATTCAGATTCACGATTCTAGCGATGAACAGCGAAGAAATCTAGAGAGATAGAGAGTAGGGAAAGTTCTAGAGAGAGCGAAAGAGATATTTGAAGTTTCTTAATGAAGAAGTAATGGAAATTCTATTTATAGCCCCTTTGACCCGGGAAAACTCGTCGATGAGGCTCTATAGTCCTCTCGTCGATGAGACGGGGATTTCGTCGACAAATCTTGATATTCCCGATTTCCCGAAACTCATCGGCTTCTCCTCGTCAACGAGTCTCTAAATTTCGTCAACAAGAAGGACGAAGATTTCATCGACGAAATCTGGCTTCGTCGATGAGGCCTGCTCTTTTACCAAAATGCCCCTCTCTTTAAATATTTAAATCCACTTATCACGGTTTGGGTTCTTACATGTCTAGGCCAGATGAGCTTGGCCAAGAAGGTGGGATGGGCTTCCCATTTTAAAATGGACTCCTGTTTTAAAATATGATAGTGGGCTACAAGAGTTAGATTTTCAAAAAGGGCTTTGGGTCATTTAAAACTTGGATGGGGCCAACAAAAATTTAAAATGGGCTTAAAGAGTTTTGTCAAATGGGCTTGATTTTAAAAGAAGATGGCCCCCGGGGGTTTGAAATGAAATATGGGCTGGGGTATTTAAAAATTGGGCTAAGGGATGTTTGAAAATGATTGCGGGCCTTAGGGGTGAGTCTTCAAATTAGCTTGGCCCAGTTACAAAAACAAAACGGGCCTGAGGGTGAGTCTTCAAATGGGCTTGGTCCACTTACATCTTTAAAATAGAACAGGCCGGGGGATTTCAAGATGGGCTTAGGCCTGTGTGCTTTCTTTCTTTAAATGAAAAAAAAAGGAGGGGGGGGGGGGGGCGCTGGCCCCTAGGGTTTGAAATGAAATATGGGCTGGGGTATTTAAACATTGGGCTAGGGGAAGTTTGAAAATGATTGCAAACCTTAAGGGTGAGTCTTCAAATTAGCTTGGCCCGGTTATTAAAACAAAAAGGGCCTGAGGGTGAGTCTTCAAATAGGCTTGGCCCAATTACATCTTTAAAACAGAACGGGGCGGGGGATTTCAAGATGGGCTTAGGCCCATGTCCTTTCTTTAAAAAAAATAATAAAAAAAGGCTGGCCCCGAGGTGCTTTTAAAATGGGCTTAGGTCTTTCAAAAACAGGGCTAACCCAACTCAGCTTTTGGTGATCCAGGTGGCAAACCAAGACTTGCAAACTTTTGGTGTGTTGCCAGGTGGCCTTCAAGGATAGGAGGGCCCGGTATCTTCAACTTTGATTTTTTTTATTATTTCTTTTTATTGTAAACTGATTTAATTTTTCTTTTTTGTGCAATTATACTGAGTAATCCAAATGGCGGCACAGGACTTGCGGGCTTTTTGCTTTTGTTGTTTTCTGTATTTTTATTTGTTTTTATTTCTCTGTATTTTGCATGTTGTTTTACGTACCCCCATGCTTCTTTTCCTACAACTTTTATTTGCACAAAAATTTCCATTTCCTTGTATCTCTTGAAGTATGTAATGTCATCTATTGTATACTCCCGCATGTAAATGTTTTCTTTACTTGCATGTGCTCTTATTGTTGCAATAAAATGTGACCTCACATATTCTTTAAGGACCAATTTTGACCCAAACCAAAGTCTCACTTTGCCCCGCGAAAACCAAGGTAAATAAAAACTGACTTTAACAGCCAACAAATCCCCGGTCAATATCAGCGACTGGATTCACAGGCTACAAAGCTCAATTTATACTTTTGACTTTTCAAATTAAAGGACTCTATTTAAATCTAAAAACTTAATTCCAGACGTTTGGACACTTCAAAATTCTTAGACTCATATGGAAAAGAAATTGGACTTTCAAAATGAGAGGACAAACTAAAAGTTTTGAAGACATCAACAAGATACAAGAAAACCTAGTTTTGAAAATAAAATTGATTTTTAAACAAAGTGGAAGAAACTTAGTTCAAAAGGGCTTTAATTTTTGGGTTTTAAAACTTGGACCTTAACACCTATTCTAAGAGAAACAGAAATTAATTTTGCAACTTAGAAAAACCTAATTAGCCAAAAAGGACTCCACTTAACAACCTGAAAATCAAAACTCAGATCAAACATCTCCAAGACTCAACTTCAAACTAATTTTCTAACATTCGTAAGGGACTTGACTACCTGGAATCAAATGGACTTCAATTGGGGGGAATTGGGGTCTTGATTTTGGCAAAGGGCCTGTTTAAGACATGAAGCCAAGTTTTGTTGTACGTGCCGAATTTTCTTCGGGTGGTATGGTTAAAATTGGGGTGTCTACATGGTTTATCTTCTTAATCATTTCCTATAACTCGGTCAATCTTTGCTCGTTGACTCCTACGTTGTTCGCATCTTCCACCTTCTTAGTGAGGTTAGTTTTTTCCTTACTCTCCTTTAGTTTCTCTGCTTTCTTAGGTGGGTTGGGGCTAACTTGTTGTTGGTGGGGCGCATGCTTTTCCTGACTCTTTTGATGCCAGAGTAGGTCGAATATATCCTCCATTTTATTTTGGAAGGCGAGAAATTCCTCCCTAGTGACCCCCGAATGTTCTACGGGTGTGGAGTTAATGGACTGAGGTGATTCTTTTCCAATGGCAGGGTCGGAGCTTGAGTCGTGAGTGGTTGCCATTATTTGAGTGTCGGAGGTCTAGAGTAGAATGAGCACCTCTCAGAACGATTCTCACAGACGGTGCCAACTGTTATGGAATGAAAATGGCGATGACCTGCAAAACTGCTCTCCAACTTCCGATGACGTGAAAAAGGTGAATGCGAAACAGGCTTGGAGGACCCATGGTGTACTTTAGGGAATCACTTTAATGCCTAAGTAAAGGGAATGTTTCAAAGAAGTTGAATGTAATAGTAAAGGTGAGTTAATAATGAGATACCTCCACTTCTTTCCGTCCCCCTCTTTATAGTAGCGAGGGTTAAACCTTGAGGTGATTTGTCATTATGATGCGGAGGCGTGGATCGCTCCCAGGTCATAAGCGCCAGGATGTATCACTCCAAGCATTTAAGGCGTCAATGTGGATCTCTCCCATTTTTATTGAGTTGGAACTGATTGCTCTCATCAGAAGATTTGACTTGAGGAATGATTGTTAGGTGTTGACTTTCTTTTATTAACTGATATATTTTGGGCATATAAGTTCTTATTATTTTATTGCGCAAGTGTCGATGTCCAGTTCAAGTGATGTATGTATGTCTATTATATACACACATCATGCATTCATACACTCACGCCTGTGTCTATACATATAGAAGCATTTTAAAGGTAAAAAAGGGAAAATTGACACACAATCTTTGCAAATAGGGCGTATGCATTTAACGCGTCCGCGCATCTGCTGCATGCCCATACTCAGTCACGTGTTTACAATTACTCTCAACTACTTATGAACAAAATTTGAACTTTATGAAATAAGGATACCTTACATATGACTCATGTAAAGTTGAATAACATGGTGAATTAAATGTATAAAGACGGAGTAATTAAGTAGATAGAAAATGGACAAAATAAAACAACTCAGCCCTGAGGCTGGGGGATCCCGGTAAATGAAAGTATATAAATATATAAGACAGACAATACAAGGTCGTGAATGTATGTCCCCAGCCTTGGCAGGCTCACTGCCACTGCATGCTAGCATTGAAGGAGCATATATATACACACATGAATATTACTTTGAAACTTAAATATGAGGTTGTCTATTTGCTCCTCTCATTTTGAATGTTTGTGCAACTTGAAATTAAAGAGAGTGGGGGGGGGAGGATTCATGTGGGTACGTTGGATGATGGAGCAGTGAAGAATACAAGAGTTTGTGCACTGGATTGGATAATTTAAATTACCAAAGAAAAGTACTTCTGGGTTGAATATGCATATTTTCATTTACCATTAATTATAATATATTTATACGTTGAAGGATTAGGCTTTAAATGCTGGCTGGCCACATCCCCTACAAAAGCCTCCTCGGTTGCGTTAGTGGTCTGTCCAATGGGAGCTTAACCTTGAGAGGGAACTCATTGCTTTTGCCTATCAATACCCACATCTTAAGCATGATACCATAATCATTCCTTCCACTTCAAAAAGCTTCTAAAGGTCGTGACCTCATCAAACCCTCCCCATCTATCCATCTATCTAGCTACTTTTTTAACCATCAATTAGATCTCTTTCCACCATTCTACTTCTCCCCATCAGTTTGAATTGCATCTCTCTCTCTCTCTCTCTCTCTCTGCAGCTCAATCAACAGGTGTTGCTCAGTACATGGTTCCTTCATCAGCAAAAAAGTTATCCCACTACTCCACTGTGTGCCTTTTTCCATATTCCCTCATCTCCACCCCACCAATAATAGAGGAAAACCATAATTCAAAAGAACCTTTTTTTTCTGTCTTTCCTTTTCCCCCTTTTAATTTTCATCCACAGTATCTAGCTAGGACGAATTGCAAGATCAACCAATGACCCCAGTTTAAAGTATGGATCTACCATTCCCACCAGTAATTGCTAAATTGGCGTTTATTAATTTCGACCTATTGTCACCCTCAAGCCGAGTGGCCCCCTTCCAATTCCCAGCAGTTTAAATTTCAATTGAACCCTAGGTAGCAGCTGCTTGATGATAATCATCAATTGACAAAAAAGCTAGCTAGCTCCTCCCAAAGGCTAATTGATGGAAAATTTTGAGACAAATGGACCCATCACTCTTTTCACTACAACAAGCCAAACGCCACTAAGCTTTACACACATATATACATGTCATATTATATATATATATATATATATATATATATATATAGTATATGAATGAGAATAATGATGTTATGAAGGTCAAACTTTAAGCAAGCACATAACAACAAATCACTTGCAGGTGGGGAGAATTGAGAGGCTCAGCACCTTTCCAAAAGGTTTCGGTAGCTTCTTGCACTAGAAGCAAGTAGACTTTCAAGCCTTGCGACCCCATTACTTTTATCCATCCCTTTTCAGTTTAGAATATATAAAGGGGAGTGGGGTTTCCTTTTCATAGGATGGATTAGGCCGGAGAGAAGCACCAGTCAAGCAAAAGATGACCATTGCTTGCCCCTTTTTACAATAGATTAATTAAGAATCCTAGTGTCATTATTATTGCCAAAGAAACTATAGGAAAAGGTTAGAATACTATTTTTTTGAATGAAAAAGTTAACAGTACCGTCAGTGCTTTTGATAAGAATTCATGACCAAAAGATGGTGGGGTCACTTGTATCAAGACTCGGTAGAGTGCCCATATAAAGGTTCCAAAGTGACTAGCGAGGATATGTATATATATATATATATTCTTTTTTTTTTAATATATAAGAGATAAAAGGATAAATTCTTGTTGACCCATCAAGTTAAACTCATTAATTTTTTATAATTATTTCATTTTTGAAATTGAATTCCTTTCAAGTACAATAATTTTATATAAATTCATTGAATATAAAATATTAAAGTATTAGATAGACCCAAACTTAAATTTAGAACAATGAAAACACATGTCCTAGCTAAAATTTAAAAAATAATTGGTGTGAAATAAAATACAATACCAAAGTTAAAAGTAATTTTATGTTTCTATTGAAATTTTACAATAACTAAAATAGCATTTTATTATATGTTTTATTATTTAATGTATATTTATTACATTTGAAGTTAATATAAAGCAAAATTGTTAGTTAGGTTACTTATTGTCAAAAGAATTACTCAAAATATTACTTAATAGAGAAGTAAAATTTTGTGGAGTAGTGATTTAAGTTCAATAACTGTGATTGAAGTGAGAAGAGACTACAAAAAGGCATTACGCAGTTAAATTACACATAGGTCACGGCCTAATGGCCTCTAAACGAATGAAAAAAAAAATTATCTACTACTTATAGAAAGAAAATAACATTGTATCCTCCTCAAGAAGTAACGTAATCCTCCTATTGATAAAATACTATTAATAAAATAGTAGGTAGCGCACACATAAAATTAGGTGAACGCCACATGTCACATAGTTACAATGGTTATGGAACTATTTTGCCATGATTTTATTAGATGAGAAAGAGGAGGATGATAAGAAAACCTAATTTCTGCCATGCCATGTGAGCCCTAGCCCACAACCTTACTGCAAACATAATTCCACCTTCTGCAATTTTATTGAATAATATAAAATCCCTTTGAAGGATGTTAAGGGCACCACCCACTATAATTTCTCCATTTTATTTTCCATATGCAAAGGACAAGTGCAAGATGCCAAAACCCCACCTCAAAAGCTTTGTTTGAAAGAACACGGCATCTTCTTTCTTTTAGGTTTTGGAGTTGGGGAATCCTTAAGAGTTACCAACTATGGAAAAAGCTCAGACATAAGTGGCAGAGAGGAAAAGCTCGTTTAAATTCCTCCACTAATGGTGTTGAAATTTGGATTTGTCAAGCACTACTAATCCAATATACTTTACACACAAGCATTCAACTTTCCAACAGAAGACAACAAAAGGTGTGTAAGAATGACCGAACCTTTTGGATACATATGCAAAAGGAAGACACATGCCTACGTGATCTAGACTACTCTCCATTAAATTAATCTCTTCAAGTGCTTGTGGGTTTCAATTAAACGATAAAGTTTGGTTTTAAAATGTGTTTTTTAAAGTCAAGACAAACCTATAGGGCGCCCAACTCACCGAGAGGCCCACTTTTATATAATATTTAATGTCAATTATAAAAATACCCACATCTATATTTACATACGCACAAAACACTTTCAGACTAATTATAAATAAATAAATAAGTTCTCTTTGGCCTCCAAAGCATACTGTTAAATTTTCAAAATTTAAAATTAAAAATAAAATAAAATTTAAGAAGGAGTCAACCTTTTTTGTACAATTAAATAAATAAAAAATGACCAATATATTTATTGTGATCACACACACAAATTAAGTTACCCATTTATTGACTTATTTCCCTATAATATCTATATATATGTGCATGACAGTGTGGAGGAGTTGTCTTTCTTTAAGAGAGAGTCAGTTCTAAGGAATGGTTCTTTCGCATAAAGTCAACCACTCGCAAGATGTTAACTAGTGTTTGAAGTCACACAAATTATTTTGACGTGAGCCCTATAAGAATTTAATTTACTGGATTCAGATATCATGTTAATGGTGAATCCCAAATCTAGTGCAAAATTTGTCATTGGTTACAATTTTTTTGTACATTAGACAAAGAAAGAGTTAGGAGGATGATCCCATTATATGCAAGATTTAAAACTCAAAATTGATCATGTGAACAATATCATGTTTTGGACCTACTGTAAGGGTGTAGAAAGGTTAAAGGAAAGGTGATTCAGAAGGCAGAAGTATAAGTGGAAGAGTTCAAGAAAGCTCGGATAATAAGAAGAATTACAAAATGAAAAATTGAAAATAGGTTAGTAGTTAATTTTGTACTATTTTCTTTTAAATTTTTTTAGCAGATGTCGAGCTTAAAATTCTATAATTGGAGTTTAAATAGAATAGAAAATAATTTCTTTTCTCACAAAATATGTCAAATAAAATTCGGGTATTTGACCTGAATTTATAATGCCCAAACGCGAATGTTGATCCTGATCCAAATACTCATACTTGGATCCAATAACTTGAATTTGAATCATGTTCTATCACATGGTGGATGATGTTATGTTGACGTCGCCCTACTACAAAAAATTCAAATAAAATATTAAAAATGAATAAAAAAACAGTGCACATGTTACCATTATTGGCTGACACGTTGCAGACCATCTTTTTCCAATTATTCGTTGATCCAATTCAGATCTGTTGGACTTGTCTAATTTTCCCAAACCGCTGGTTCATTTTTTTAATTTTAAAGTTAATTTTTATTTTATATTTAATTTTTGAAAATTAAGAAAAAAAAAAGTTAAAAAAATGAAAATTAGAAATTATTTAAAAATAAATAAAAAAATATTTAGGCTATTTTAACTCAGAAAATAAAAAAATGGACAATTAATATATAAAAAATTAAGGAAAAATTCTTTAAAAATATTAGAAAATATATAGAAACATTTTGGAAAATTTTAGAATATTCTAAATATTCGAAAGATCTAGAAATGTTTAAAAGACTTTTTTTTTATCAAATTGTTTAATGATTATATATTATATTTTTTTATGTGTGCGTCCCAATTATTAAAAAAAAGGTAAAGTCGTATTTAAGATCTCACTTAAATTAGTTGTGAATGGGGTTATCTAATAATATCACCTCCTTTGGAAGTCTTATTAAGCATTCCTAAAGCGTATCTTATTTCATTTCTTTTTTTAAATTAAATATTTATTTACTTTTTAAATGAGTTAATTAAAGGCCATTAGATTCAATTTGTGGATAATTAATAATTAATTAAATACCGTTCAAAGAACAGGTATATAAGGGATACTAGTACCTTCTCCTCGGATAATTGAACGGCCGATCATAATTCTATGAATATAGACTGAAACTACCACTTTGACCTAAGATTAGTTTAAAAACCAATCAACAAGTAGTAATTTGATAAGATAACCATACCTAAAAAATATATATATATATTAATAATAATTACATTAAACTTTTAATATTATCATTTCTCATCATTTCGGATCATTTTTTGAAATGTTGTGACAGTTACAATAGCACATGACTTAAAAGATGTGTATATGCACCAATCAATAGTGTAATGTAAAAAAATTGATATTTATGTATTCGTAAGCTGAGGGATGCAAGGATGGAACTCATAGAGTTGGAATTTAGGAATTTATTTTGACCTTGACTGGATGAACACTTAACATCATGAGAGCCGAAATCAAAAACCGTGTACTCGGTTTAACCAAACACCGAGTGACAGGAAAGTAAATGAACGGCGGGTGTTCAAGAACATGCATGCTACGATCTAGAAATTAATGGGAATCAATAAAGGAGCAATATATATATATATATTGATTTTGAAGATTAATGTCAATAGCTACCAATTCCATTAATTCGTATATTAAGAATACGTGCACGAGGATGGACCTACCCATATAAAAATGCATTCAATTTCAAATTGAGGTACAACCCACTTTCAACTATACCCATAAATGCATACTTGCATGCATGCACATTGACATGGGTAGGCCGCTCGGTCTCATTACTTCTCCGCCTGTACTCAACCATAACCCAAGTAATCAATTGCCATTAGCAACCCGCTGTGTCAACGCCGCCCAGGACCACCGAGAATGATAATTTGGCTACTCTGCTACGCGACTTCACCATCATTTTCTTCTATATTCCAATTCATCGCTGCCTTGGTTTTCCCATATTGCCCTATGCTAACTCTTTTTTTTTTTTCTAAACACTAATAATATAGATCTATGAACTTATGTGCATTTAGATAAATATAAAATTATTAAAAGTCAGTCACTTAGATGGAAATATATACGACTCAAAATTCCTGCTCCTTAGGCTGCATAAGTTTACTTATTTTTTATATTTAATATCTATTTTTAGTGTCATAATACTATATATGTTTGATTTGGGAAAATAGAATCGGATAAAAAAATAAAATGGAATAAAAATTTGAATATAGAAAATAGAGAAATCAACTAAATTAGTTGTATTTGATTTCATTCAATTGCTATGTACTAAACATGCGATAAATGTTAATCATTAACCGTAAGTAAACTTGAGATTTCAATTATTAATATTTTCATTCTAGAATTTAAGTTTTAGCTTCTATACTTTCAAATTGTGATTAAATCTTTATATTTAAGTAAAGAGAGAGCATGAGATTAGACCCATTATTCCGGTTTTCCAAAGTGCATGTCAACATCCTACAAAAACGAATTTATTATACCTTTCAGAAAAAACAAAAACAGAATTTATACGTCGTGAATTTGAAATTTTATTATGTTTCGGGGCCACACTTTATTATATGCATTTAAAATTAAATTATGTTTTGTATTAATTTAAACAATTTTACTCATTCTCTTAAGCACATTGTAAAGATATCTTGTTTAAATCTGCATAGACTTTTCAACTCATTATCAATTTAAACGAAAAAAAAAAATTCCGAAGGACTTATTTTTATAGCATACTTGCAAAATTTTGATAACTCGACGGCCCATATCCCAAGTACAGCTTTGGTTTTTTTTTTTTTTTTACCATATGGAGTGCCTTGAACAAATGTCATACACAAAAAGCCCAACCCACCATGCCACAAAGCCCAATAGAGCATCATTGTTTTTAATTTTTCCACATCAAAGCTAGTCATGGTGGACAGTTGTAAACAAAAATAAGAAAGGGTCTTTTCTAGCTTTCAGAGTTGGTGCCGCTCACGAAGGTTTGAAAGATTGGGTTGAGAATGGAGTCTTTGGTCTTCGAGGGTTTATGGCTTCCAAATGTTATTTATTTATTTAATATATTTTATAATATTATAGGATTTTTATGAGTCATTATTTGAATATATTTTTCTGAATTTTTATTCCATTTTATTTTCATTTTTTTCAATTTTTAAAACATTTTGTAATTTTTTAAAAAAATTTAAAAGATTTTTACTATATTTTTGGATTGTCAAAAAAAAAATTAGAAGTATTTTATGAATTCTTGTCATTGGTTTTTCTCTTTTTTGATTTTTTTTTTTTTTTGTAAAATTTTCAACCTTCTTTTTATGATTTTCAAGGCTTTAATTTTTTTTTTTTTAGAAATTTTCCTCTTTTTTCTAGCTTTTCGCCATTTTATTATATTTTTTAAAAAAATGATTTAAAATTTTATTTCTAAAGATATTTCCAATTAAAAATAAGAGAAAAAGAGAGACACATGGTGGGTTCTTGATATGCCATATTGACCTTCCAGAAGCTGCCACATAACCCTATTAGTTTAAAGACACCTTTTTATTTATTTTACTTATTAAATTAATTTATTATTTTATTCTATTATTTATTTTTATGAAAACCTAAAATCCACGCCCACTTTTTTATCGTCTTTCATTCAAACGCAGCAAAAGCCCTAAAGGGCTCTGCGCGCCGTCGCATGACACCACTGTGGGTCACTACTGGCCTATCGGCCATTAGCCATCGGCCACCTTCACCACCTCCATGCCCTAGTGAGCTTGCCATCTCACTTTCTCCTTCACTCTCTTGACCTTTACGGATATGCATGTTCTCTGCCATGAACTATTGTCATGCCAGCACTTCTGCCACGAGCACTGCTGCTTGGATCATCGTGCCACCACTGTGCACGCATGTTTGTGCCCTCTCTCTGCCACGTCCTAAGATATGGTAACTATCGCCTCACTATAGCATTTGTCCATGTGCATGCCAAATAAAACAAATCACTTATGTCAACATGGCTATAAGAATTACATTTATGGGTCACCTAAGCAATGCATATGACTAGTATCGCTTGGACATAAGATAGTGCTTCATGCTAGGTAAACAATTTATCGACAAATCATCCAAGAAATAGCAAGAAAGGATGTCTATTTATCAAAAGGTCAATCATTCACCAAGTGAGGCAAACAAGTAATTGTCAACCTCAACAACATCAATCGCCTAATCATTGTGGTAACGTCCTAGGAAAAAGATTCAGATTGGAGAACAATAATAATATTTAACATTTGATAGAATCACCACTAACTTGTTATTAATGTTGGTGCGATTATATCACTCAACTACTATTCATTGATTGTTTTTTAAACTATTCTTAAATCAAAGAACTAGTAGTCTTAATCTAATTTCACTGGAGTATGGATTGAGAGCTCACTTATGCGAGAGGAAAGTATCAGCACCCTCTACACACCCTTTCTACAAACGGTACCTATTTAATCATGAATTATGTCTAAATTGAAGCTAATGATCTTTAATTAACCCCATTGGAAACGAACAATTAAGTAAATAAATAAAAAATAAACAAATAAATCAATAAAATAAATAAATAAGATTTCAAAGAAAAAAGAAAATCAAAGTGCAATTGGCAATGTCTAATAAGACCTCAAAACGAGGAGGTCTTATTAGATAAATCCCCCTCAGAGCTAATGCATGTGAGGTTTAAAATGCATTTTTACCTTTTTTAAAATCATTGGGATGTACGCACACAAAAATCAAGTAAAATCATCAAATATTAAGCAAAAGTACCTTTAAAAACATTTCTAAATTTTTCCAAAATTTTGTAGAAATTTTCTAAATTTTTTTCTACATTATTCTAAAATTTTCTAGTATTGTTAAAGACTTTTTCTTATTTTTTTGGTATTTCTATCTTTCCATTTTTTAAAAATTTGAGCCAAAAATAACCCATATATTATTTTCGACTTCAAAAATAGTTTTTCCTATTTTTTCTAATTTTTTGGATTTATTTAATGAATTTTTATTTTTTCTTTACAATTTGCTAAAAGTTAAAAAACCAATTTAAAATAAAGAAATAAAATAAATTAATTAATTAATTAAAAAAATCGTTTAGAAAAACAAACTAATTCCGCCGGTCTGAACAGGGTCAACCGATTTAGTTCGGTGGGCTTCGATTTTTCTTTTTAAATGTGTGAGCCTAGTTTTAAAAAACGCATGGATTTTGGTTCTAAAAATTGGTGGGTTTTGATTTGAACAAAAAAAAAAATGGTGGACTCAAGCTTTTTAAAAATTGGTTGGCTTTGGTTTCGAAACTGGTGGGCTTGAGTTTTTTAAAAAACTAGTTTGGCCTTTTTTTTTTCGGTCAACATATCAATAAACCCAGGTCTAGGTTAGACCTTGGCCTTTGGGGATCCAGATCTTGGGTTTTGGATTGGATATGAATTATAGAATAGGCTTGGGTTAGTGGGATGGATCCAGATCCACGAGTCGGATTTAGTTTGACAGGTTGAATCAAACAATCAATTTCAGAGTTTTTGTAATCTTTTTCTTTTGAATGGGTTTTAATGAAATAAAATAAAATAAAATAAATACATGAGAATAAACCCAAAATCAACCCGTTGTCTTCCACTCCATCAGTCTTCAAGAAGCTTTCTCCCACAGTATACTTTCTTTGCATGTGATGCTCTTTGTGTGTTTCCCTTTCTGTGTTGGCTTCTGAACGTGTGATTCTTAACCCTAAAACGCTTTGAAGCATTCCTGAATTCCCCTTTTAGATTTTCAATACCTTAGTTGTTCAACAAATTAAAACTCTCAACCCAATCTTAGAATTATCAAAACCAGAACTCTCTAACTTTCCTCACGATTGCCTTATGTATCATTCTTCCCTCATCCCAATTCACTATTTATAAGCTTGAAGAATCAATCTAGATTAAATTTGATTTGATCAATCAATTTCTAATTGATCAATCAAACTTAACACTAATTGATAATTTGACCAATTATACTTTCTTTGCATGTGATGCTCTTTGTGTATTTCCCTTTTCGTGTTGGCTTCTGAACGTGTGATTCTTAACCCTAAAACTCTTTCAAGCCTTCCTGAATTCCCTTTTTAGATCTTCAATTCCTTAGTTCTTCAACAAATTAAAACTCTCAACCCAATCTTAAAATTATCCAAACCAGAACTCTCTAACTTTCCTCACGATTGCCTTTTGTATCATTCTTCCCTCATCTTGATTCACTATTTATAGGCTTGAAGAATCAATATATATTAAATTTGATTTGATCAAT
Source organism: Malania oleifera (assembly GCF_029873635.1). Lineage (NCBI taxonomy): Eukaryota > Viridiplantae > Streptophyta > Magnoliopsida > Santalales > Ximeniaceae > Malania > Malania oleifera. Next base: position 63,481,788 of record NC_080422.1, read on the forward strand.
CAATTTCTAATTGATCAATCAAACTTTGCACAAATTGATAATTTGACCAATTATGCCAATCAATTTTATTAGGTTGCCCTAGATCAACCTTAGGTTCCTACATACTTAGTGCACAGGACCCCACTACACTCACATGTCATTAGGGGTAAATTTAAATTAAAGAATGGAACTTGAGCTTAAAATCATAAGGGTTTCGGGCGACCGAACCAGGAAAGTTAAATTGCCTTGGTTGACTGAACTATTGACTGGTCAAAAAGTTCACTTCACTTTGGGCGACCGAACTTAAATGACTTGAGTGTCCACGATCGACCGAACTCAAACCCTAACTTTTTCAACAACTCGGGAGCTCGAACTTCACGTTCAAAATACCCTCGGGTGACTGAATCTACAAGTTTGGCAGGTTGAACTTGAAACCAGGCAACTGAACTTCGGACAAATTGGAAAATTGCCTTCATCAGCAGACCGAACCCTCATTCAGGCATCCAAAGTTTAAAATTTACTTTTTTTGTTATGTCTATTTGGGTGACCGAACCTATGGCTTGGTCGACCGAAACTTTGGGATTGGCCAAATTTTTAGCATGGTTAATTGGGGTTAAACATGGTTAATTTCTTAAACACATTCTAAACAATTTTAATAATTCCCTATGTGTCCCCAATGGTTATAATTTTAGCGTTCTCTTTGTATATGGGTTCATTTGCACAATTAAAGGGTGATTAGTGCTGACTTTTTGAGTCCGATCTATGATTTTGATGCTAACGAAACACAAGGATCTTATGTGCGCGTCTAACTTGTGAACATATTTACAATATGACACACACATGAGAGAAGATTGATGGAAGCCTAAGAGGCATAACAATCATACCATCTGGTGTATTCCATGATCTAAGGAGCAAAGGAAGAATAAGAAGATACTTATTTTAAATGTAAATGCATTTGGTTTTTGTATTTTGGTATGTAATAATGCATGGCATGCATGATGTGTATGATAAGCTCAAAATGATTGTAGATTGACCATAATGAACCAAATGACCATAGGGCACCCTTCACTTGACCGACATTGGACTTTTGGGTTAGCTCTGAAAGACCTTAGACTGACCACATGTCCTAAATTATTGCTTGAAAAAGCCCCCTATAACTTAGAAGTATCAATTATGTAAACATGGGTTTCTTTAAAAGAGAGTTAGGAATTGATTGCACAAAGTTAGTGTGTTCGATCCACCGAACCCTGACACACAGAGACACTTCGGTCGACCGAACCTTCCAATGGTCAAAAGTTTGACCATTTGTTCGACCGTCCTTTAAATGAACATCAATGCCCTGGTCGACCAAACCGGCATGTGGGGAAATCTCAACATCTTGGTTGACCAAACATCCAAATTTGGTCAACAAAAGTTAGTTTGGTCGACCGAACCTTGGAGGTTCCAAAATCGCCTCAAGTCTGGTCGGCCAATACCTTAGTTCAAAAATACTCTAGTCGACCAAACTGAGTAATCTAGTTGACCAAACCTTAAAAATGGTTGATCAAACCTCTCGAGTTGCTCGAATTTTACAGAAGTTAAAACGGGGTTATTTTTTTATTAACCTTTCTTAAACTTTCTCAAAAATTCCAAATATGTCCCTAGCGGTCAAAAATCCTCCAAAGTATATATATATATATATATATATATATATATATATATATATATATATATATATATATCCCCTCCATTACTCTTTTCTTGACAAGAAGATTAGAGAGAAAAATTCTCCTAAAAATATTTCTTCTTCGTTCAATTTTATACTCTCTTTTTAATTCTTTCAAAAAAGTCTTTGTTGAAAGAGAGCATTCATATTTTCAGCACTTGTTATTCAAGGCCTGCACTCTCTCTTTGACTTTAATTTTGAAAAAATCTTTTGAGAGCAGTCTTATTGTTCCTCCCACATTTTCATTTAATAAATATCTTTATGAGTAAACTTTCTATGCTTTTGAATCTTGCACATCTTGTTGGCCTAAACCAAGGCTTACGACTCTTGATTTTGATGATAACAAAGTAAGGTTATCTAATGTTCTTCAAAGTTGTGCTATTTCAGATATTGAAACAAAAGCATACTTCATGAAAACAAGTGATCAATTCTAAAAGCTCAAGAGACCAACATGGAAAGACTCGAAGATCACAAGAACATTGAAAGCTCATATCAACACAATTGATCAATACTAAAAATTCAGGAACTCAAAGTAACATCTTGATGAAGTTTTTGAAAAAACAGTTCAAGAAATGAAAAGAGTCTAGTAGGACATGTTTGTAAGTACTTTAAGTGTTTTCAAATTATGAAATTTCATTTTAAAGCTCATTAGGAATTAAGAGACCTAGAGACCTTAAATTTAAAACTTGGAACATATTTTTCAAAGAAAACAAATTAATATTCCAAGAATAGATAAGAAAAGAGAGAGAGAATAACAAATATCTTAAAAGTCAGTTTTTCTACTTGACAGACGCCTGACTGCACATGGTTAGTAGGCTACCAATTTAAAAGATTTTAGAATACACAGACAGAAGGTCGTCAGGCTACTGCCTGGACCTTGACAGGTGCCTATCAAGATTTTTTGAGAAACCTATCCGGGTTTCATCAAGCTGCTGTAACCCTTCTACCTGTTTAGTAAAACTAAGAAATTCAGTGACAAGTGTCTAACAGCTAGGTGACAAACGACTACCACCCTACTACCTGTGTTATTTATAAGTGAAATACATTGTCAAGCGCTTGACTAGAAGCCTTCAGGCTACTACAACGTGACAGATTTTAAAATTCATAATGGACATATTTTTGAAAAATTAATTACTTGGGGCTCAAACTTGTTCAAACCTCAGACACTACTCCAAGTAAACTTGGGGATCAAGTTAAATACTTTTCTAACTCTATAAATACACCCAAGATCAATTAATTCAATTACCAAGAATTAGTTACAGCATTCATACTCTCTCAAATTGTTCTCAAACTCTCAAAGGCTCTCTCACTCTAAACTTGCACGAAATCTACTGAGGCTTTGCTGACTCTCAATCTCTAGTATTGTGCTACAATTCCAATTTCTTTCATCCATTGAAAGAATCTTTTGCTCTTTTAAGAGAATCTCTTGTACACCTTGTTTCAAATATTGTTTTTTAGATTGACAGTTCGAGTGCTTAGATCATTGGACCGTACGAGGGAATATCGTTTGGAAAGGCGAGCTCTAGCCTAATTAAGGAATGGTTGTAACGGTATTGTTACAACCAGCAACGGAACTAATATAGTGGAATTCTTTGGTAGTTTTCCAAAGGCGAGAACGTAGGCTGGGGATAAACCGAACCTTGTAAAAACTTGGTGTTGTTTTCTCTACTTTACCCTTTACTTTCTACATGATATTTTTATTTGTTGAATGCATATTGCTTATTGTAGGACTTAAGTAAAAATTCAGAGAAGACTCTTAATTTTGAAAGTATGTTTTTAATTAACCTTTTGCAACAGTCCACAAGGGAGTACGTTGGTTAATTTATGGAAATCTTGGTTAAGAGAGTGCATTACAAATTAAAATCAAAATAAGGCTTGCAAATAAATACAGGGCTGCTACCAAAAGCTGAAAGCATCAAGTTCTTGAATGATTGATTGATTTTCATATTTTGGTTGATTGGATTGTTTTAAATTTCAGTACTTTGTGGTGTGATTTCGTTGTGATTATAAATTGATTGATTTACTTACATTCTTGTTGTTGCACCAAAACAAGTAAGAAGGTGAAAAGAATTTAAATTTTTTAATTAACCCAATTAACCCCCCCCCCCCCTTCTTGGGAACACTATTATAATTTCAATTGGTATTAGAGTCAAGTTATAGTAAATCTTAACAAGAAGCTATATAAAGATCGAAATGGTACACGTAGGAATAGCTCCCTTCGAAAAGAGTCAATCCTCAACTAGACCACCAATCTTTTGTGGAATGAACTATACTTTTTTGGAAACAGCATATGAGAATATATCTTCAAACTATGGATTGGAAAGCTTGGGAGGTTGTCATAGATGGTGACCTAATAACCTTCAAACTAGTAGATGGAAAACAAGTTCCTGAGGAGAAAAAGGACATGACTGATTTAGATCACAAAATGCTGCAAGTTAATTCAAGTATTATAAATGCTTTATATTGTGCCCTAGATATTAACGAATTCAATAGAGTCATGGCCTCCAAAGAAATTTGGGATAAACTAGAGGTAACCTATGAAGGAACAGTCGATGTTAGAGACAATAGGATTGATGTGCTAACTAGTGAATATGAAGCTTTCAAAATGAACTCAGATGAATCTATTACTAGTATGTATACAAGGTTCACTCACATAATAAATTCTCTCAATGCCTTAGGAAAAACCTACACTACCTATGAGATGATTCAAAAAATACTTAGAGGTCTTCCACCCATATGGGAACCAAAGGCCACAGCAATAACGGAAGGTAGGAATCTTAAAACCACATCGCTAAATGAACTTATAGGTTCACTACTTACTTATGAAATGGCCTTAAAGGAAAGAAATCCTGAACCTAAGCACAAAAAACCTATTGCTTTAAAAACCGCTAATGAAAGCTCAAGTGATGACGATAGTGAATCAAGTGATCTAAACCAAGATGAATTAGCATTCATTACCAAAAGACTTGGCAAGTTTTATAGAAGAAACAAAAAGTTCCCTAGAAAATTTAGTAAAACAAAATCTGAAAAGGGGGAAACAAGTAAGAAAGAAAACAAAAATAAAAATGACCTACCTATGTGTTGTCATTGCAAAAAACCAAGTCATATCAAGTCGGACTGCCCTCAACTCAAAAAGGAGAAGAAGAAAGAGAAAACAACCATGAAGGCAACATGGGATGACACAAGTTCAAGCGAAACAGAATACGAGTCAAGCGGGCAAGAGATGGCTAACATGTGCTTCATGGAACACAATGAAGAGGTAAATTCTTACTACTCCTCATCAGAAGAATCTAGTAGTGAATCATGTGATGAATCTTGTGACAGCATGCCCTCCTACAAAGAACTTCAAGCTGAGTTGTTTGCTCTACATAAACGATTTATCAAAGTTTATAGAAGAAATATAACTTTGAAAGAACAAAATGAAAATCTAATGAAACAACTTGAATCTTCTAAATCTATTGAAAAAGAGAAAGAATCCCAAATTGAAAATCTAAAAGAGAAAAAAAATGACATGTCACAAGAAATAGTGAAAATACAAGTAAATGATCAAAGTAAGAAGAATTCATAAATAATTGATCTTAAGAAGACACTTGAGGAAAAAGAGAAAATTATCTACAACTTCACAAAAGGAAAGGAAAACTTTGAGAAAAAGATTGGACAACAAAGAATGCATGGAAATAAAGAAGGAATCGGTTATAATGGAATTACAAATAAAAGAAAAAAGAAGTTGTTCATGGGGTACTTTGTGAAAGAAGCTAAACACTATGCTAGTACTTCTTCAACTAATGTACATGAACATACCACTTGCTACATGTGCAAGAACAAAGGACATATCATGTTTAACTACCCTCTTAAAAAGAAGTATGTTAAAGTTAAAAATGAATGGAAATAAAACAATGGAACTAGATATAATTTAAAGAAAATTAAGAAAGTTTGGATTCCCAAAGTAACATCTTAAATCTTTCATTGTAAGTAAGCTTTAGGACAACACCGCCAAAGGAAAAGTGGTACTTGGATAGCCAGTGTTCAAGACACATGACTGGGGATAGAACCAAATTCACCACATTAACTCAAAAAGATGGGGGATGCGTAATCTTTGGTGACAATGCCAAAGGTAAAATTGTTGGAATTGGTAAAATAGGTAAAGAACCTTATTGAACTATTGATGATGTGTTGTTAGTAGATGGTCTAAAACATAATCTCTTATGTATTAGTCAACTTAGTGATAAAGGGTTTGAATTATTTTTAAGAAAGACAAGTGTGTAATACAAAACCCTACGAATAATGAAATTCTATTCGCAACACATAGAACAAATAATGTGTATTGCATAAAACTTGATAATTTAATATCTCAAGATGTAACTTGCTTGGCTGCCCTAAATGAAAATAGATGGCTTTGGCATAGAAGATTATGACACACTAGCATGGACATTCTATCTAAAATATCAAAAAAATATATATATAGTGAAAGGCTTACCAAATACTAAGTTTATCAAAGATAAAATTTGTGATGCTTGCCAACTAGGAAAACAAGTCAAGACAAGTTTTAAAAAGAAGAATTACATATCAACTAGTAGACCCTTATAACTCATGCACTTAGACTTGTTTGGACCTACTAGAACTCAAAGCTTATGTGGAAAACAATATGCTTTTGTAATTGTTGATGATTATTCTAGATATACATGGGTATTGTTTTTGGCCAACAAAAATGAAGCTTGTAATATGTTAATAACTCTATGCAAGAAACTTCAAAATGAGAACGGTATAAAGTCACTAACTTTAGGAATGATCAAGGTAGAGAATTTAAAAATAATGATGCCGAAAAATTTTGTAATGATCATGGCATAAACCATAATTTCTCAGCACCTAGAACACCACAACAAAATGGAGTTATGAAAAGGAAAAATAGAACCCTTCAAGAAATGGCTAGAACTATGTTAAATGAAAATAATTTACCTAAGTACTTTTAGGCTGAAGCTGTAAATATGGCTTGTTATGTAATAAATAGGGTATCCATTAGATCAAATCTAAACAAGACACCTTATGAATTATGGAAAGGGAGAAGGCCTAACATAGCTTACTTCCATGTATTTGGGCGTGAATGTTTTGTTCTAAATAACAAAGATGACTTAGGGAAATTTGATGCCAAATTAGATGAAAGAATTTTTTTAGGATATTCTACAAATAGTAAAGCCTTTAGGATCTATAATAAAAGAACACTTACTATTGTTGAATCAATGCATGCAACTTTTGATGAATCAAATCCTTTTGCAAATGAAACAAAAAATGATGAAAATGAAGGTATCTCACAAAAGGTGGAAAATCTTAAAATTAAGGAAGAAAAAGAAGAACATAATGAAGAAACTTCAAAAGAAAAATCCACAGAAAATCAAGAATTACCAAAAGAATGGATATACATAAGAAACCATCCTCAAGATCAAATTATTGGAGAACCTTCAAGAGGAATAACCACTAGATCATCATTAAAGAATATATACAATCATTATGCTTTCCTATCTCAGGATGAACCAAAAAATGTAGGAGAAACATTAAATAATGATTCATGAATTATGGCTATGCAAGAAGAGCTTAATCAATTTGAAAGAAGTCAAATATGGAAATTAGTTCCCAAACCTAAAAAACATTCAATCATAGGAACTAAATGGGTCTTTAGAAATAGGAAAGATGAAAATGGGATAATGGTTAGAAATAAGGGTAGGCTAGTAGCTCAAGGATACAATTAGGAAGAAGGTATCGACTATGATGAAACCTTTGTCCCCGTAACAAGAATGGAAGCAATTAGAATGCTCCTAGAGTATGCAGCCCATAAGGAATTCAAGTTATATCAAATGGATGTAAAAAATGCTTTCTTAAATGGGTATATAAATGAAGAGGTTTATGTAAAACAACTACTAGGTTTTAAAGACCTAAAACATCCCGATCACGTATTTAGATTAACTAAAGCCTTGTATGGTTTAAAACGAGCTCCTAGAGTTTGGTATGAGAGACTAAGTAAATTTTTACTCAAAATAATTTTTCAAAAGGAATGGTAGACATCGCACTTTTTATAAAGACCAAAAACAAAGATATGTTAATAGTTGATGATATCATATTTGGTGCTACAAATGAAGAACTATATAAAGATTCTGCCACATGTATGCAAAAAGAGTTTGAAATGAGTATGATGGGATAGTTAAATTATTTCCTAGGGTTACAAATCAAACAAGCCAAAAGTGGAACATTTATAAATCAAACTAAATATATTAAAGATATGCTTAAAAAATTTGATATGGAAGAAATTAAACCCATAGGCACCCCTATGAGTACCTCAACAAGTCTTAATAAAGATGAAAAAGGAAACAAAATATTATCGAGGAATGATAGGTAGTTTACTATATTTAACAGCTAGTAGACCCGATATCATGTTTAGTGTATGCATGTGCACTAGATTTCAATTAGCACCTAAGGAATCTCATCAAGTTGCAGTCAAAAGAATTCTAAGATACTTGATAGGAACCCTTGATCTAGGCTTGTGGTATCCAAAGGACACTGATTTTGAAATGATAAGCTATTCAGATGCAGACTATGCAAGATGTAAAATAGATAGAAAGAGCACTAGTGGTACTTGTCACTTTCTAGGACACTCACTAGTATCTTGGTTTTTGAAAAAGCAAAATTCCGTAGCACTATCCACAGTTGAAGCTGAATACATAGCAGTTGGGAGTTGTTGTGCACAAACACTATACATAAAACAACAACTAAAAGAATTCAATCTTGAATACCATAAAATTCCAATTAAGTGCGACAATAAAAGTGCTATAAAAATTTCAAAGAATCCTTTATCTTACTCAAGAACTAAACACATTGACCTTAGACATCATTTCTTGAGAGATAATGTTCAAAAAGAGGAAATAAATCTTGAGTTTCTCAATACAAATGATCAATTAGATGATATACTTACAAAGCAACTTCTAGAAGATTGATTTGTATTTATTAGACGAGAATTAGGAATGTTACATATACGTGAAATCAACTAGAAGAGCCAATAGAAAAATATACAAGCAGCCTGCATGGCAGGCGACTGCTAGCTGAATGGCAGGTGCCTAACGTCCTTCTGCTTGTTGAAATATAATTCAATAGGTGCCTGACCCTTTGAAGACAGGTGGCTGTCACATGGCGGTTTAGTTCTAAAACACACAAAAACACAATTTTTAAAACCCCAACCACCTAATAACCCTTCTATACCTCTCAAAAATCCTTTCTTTCTTCCTTACCTTTCCATTCTCCCTCTCAAATTCGTCCCTTACTCCATCACCAACTCACCACATCAAACCCTTATCCTCCTCAACCTAGGGTTTCAATTTTCAAAATGCCAAGAATAAAAACTACTGGACACAAGGAAAAAGCTTCCTCCTCCTATACAGCAAGCAATGATGAAGTAGAGAAATGGCTAGTTTCCTCTCACACCAAATCAATGTATCAAAATCACATCTCAAGCATTCATCTAAAATTTGGTAAAGTTCTAGATATTCCCTTCTTTGAATCCGACTTTCCTAAAATCATAACTTTGTTCAAAGATATAGGATGGGATAAATTTATTAAACACCAAGCCAAAGGGTACTATCCTGATATGATCAAAAATTTTTATTCAAACTTGGTGAAGAAGGAGGTAGGTATTTCTACTGATCTCTTAGGACAAACCATCACTCTTACACCACACTCGTTAGGAAAAATTCTTTACATAAAAAGTGGTGAATTTGAATGCAATCCCATTGAAAAACAATGGATTATGGAGCAGGGATTCACTCCACAAGAGTTTTTGACACTTGTAATGAATGGTCATCCTATTTATTTTGGCAATACTCCACTTTATAAGTAGCTAAACCTACAAGTTTTAATTTTTCATAAACGCATTGCCTATAATATCCTTCCTAGAGTAGGATCATATGATCATGTGTCCTTTTTGGATTGTTTTATAATATGGTGCCTACTCAAGGGAAAGAAGTTGGATTTAACAAGTTTAATGCTTAAATGGATGGTCATGAAGTTGAAAGCTCATAGAATTGTACTTCCTTATGCAGAAATACTCTCTTTGGTTTTTGCTCACTTTCAAGTCCTCACACCATCTTTCAAACTAGTAAAAAGAACTCATTATGATCTATTTTCCCCAACCACACTAAAATTGATGGGTTACAAGAAATACACTGAAGGATGGATGTATAGAGGAAATAGGCCTGCACAACTTGAGCAAGAAGACCCTAATCTAGCTATTGAAGAAGCTAATATGCCTGCTTGGTTCATTCCCTTCTACCATCATTATTCTAGCTTTAGCTCTGATACGTGGACTCGTCTCACTTCACTTCAAGAAAGAGTCTCCACTATGGACGCTAAATACTCATCACTAGATCAGCGTCTTGAAAAGAGAGAACAACATATCACTAGTGCAGCCCCCATGGATATTAGTTTCGCACTTGCTAGTGTAGCTAAATCTATTGAAGAATTAGAGAAAAGTGATGACGCATCTAAAGAAAAATTTGGTGATGAATCTGCTGAAGAGACTAAGGAAGAAGGAGAAGCTTCTAAAGAAAAGGGCTCTATAGGAAAAGGAGTTGTTGAAGACAGTACTTCAGAATCTCATACTTGATTATGCTTATCCTTGTTGTTTTGTAACTTTTAAAAACTTTCACTTTTGTTCATATTTTTCTGATGTATGGAACACTTGCTCTTTATATGTTTGTGTTATTTCCTTTTTGATTGATGTCAAAATGGGGAGTATGTGTATGAGCAAAAGATGGTTATGATGACCTATGATATGATGACCTATGGTATGTATATTATGGAATTATAGAATATAATATGGTTATGTCATAAAGGGGAGTATGCATGATGATTAGTATGCATGATAATTATGAAATGATGAAGCATTTAAAATTATGTTTACTTGTGTGTTATTTCCTTTGAAAAACTATGCTTATTGTAAGGGGGAGCCTTTTAAGGCGTACCTATCTTTTCTTTTACGACTTACTATCTTTTCTCTTTATTTGTAATAGTCAAAAAGGGGGAGATTGTTGGCCTAAACCAAGGATTACGACTCTTGATTTTGATGATAACAAAGTAAGGTTATCTAATGTTCTTCAAAGTTGTGCTATTTCAGAATTTTGAAACAAAAGCATACTTCATGGAAACAAGTGATCAATTCTAAAAGCTCAAGAGACCAACATGGAAAGACTCGAAGATTGCAGGAACATTGAATGCTCATATCAATACTAAAAATTCAGGAACTCAAAGCAACATCTTGATGAAGTTTTTAAAAAAGAGTTCAAGAAATGAAGAGAGTCTAGTAGGACATGTTTGTAAGTACTTCAAGTATTTTCAAATTATGAAATTTCATTTTGAAGCTCATTAGGAATGAAGAGACCTAGAGACCTTAAATTTAAAACTTGGAACATATTTTTCAAAGAAAACAAATTAATATTCCAAGAATAGATAAGAAAAGAGAGAGAGAATAACAAATATTTTAAAATTCAGTTTTTCTACTTGATAGGCGCCTGACAAACTCTATTTCCTCTTACATTATTATTATTATATCCATATATATGTTTTTAAAATTGCATAATTGGTTCAGCAACCTTACATAAAAATGCATGCAAACTAGTTATGCTGTTTTATGCTCAAACCTTCTATTTAGTATCATATGTCGTGTGTTTTAAACTCATATTTTTCATGGGTCTTATGATATGATTTGAACTGCTATGGTTTGTGGATAATTCTGGTCTAATTACATTTTCATGTCATTTATATCTTTAAAGGACCAGTTATCGAGTTTGTGTGCTTAATTGCTAAACCTTTCAATGCTTTATACTCCATGAATTCATTTGTGCCATGAAATGCATAACTATCATACCTCTCACATGTTGATAGTTATATTTATGTTTTGGGAATACTAAACTATTTGAGTTGATTTTTGTGGATATATTGTAAATTTAAAACTCAATCAGGTTATTTCTATGCAGTTATTTTTGGGAAAATGCTCTACTTTCAAATGGCATGCTGCCGAAATTTCTAAAAAATTTTTCCAATCTTATTTTGTATTTAAATGATTCATACCCACATGCCTTTTTTACATGATTTATTTTATAACCCTTTTTACTGTTTCCAAAAGGGGGGGAAGAGGGAAAAATTGGGTACTTAAAAATTGAAAAATGTTTGCATTGACAAATCATTAACATTATGCATATTGCCAGGAGGAGTCTTTCAAGGTTGTACCCACTTTTTGCATAGTGTATTTGTTATCATCAAAAATGGGGAGATTGTTGACCCCATGGGTCACACCCAGTTTTGATAATGACAAATACTCTTGGTAGTTAACGTTTGCCAAGTTTGTGTGCAGGACCATGTTAGGAAGATCAAATTGATAGCACATGAAAGCAAAGCGTGAAGACCCTGAAGACTTTAATTCATATTGTCAAATCAATGATTGTAATATGGGTCTGTAATAGTAATTAGGATATGGTCTGTAATAATCTCTGCATATCATGCATGTAGGTTTTTGTAAGCTCAGAAATGTCATAGATTGACCATAGAGACCGAATGACCCTAGGGCGAACGTCGACCGATGCCAAGTTTTTGGACACACTTGAAAAGACCCTAGCTCCCATAACTCACATGTAAGAAATTCCCCAAAATCACTTGCTCAATTAGGGGATCAAATTGAAATAAAATTGAACATAATGGGCAAATATGTGAGAGGTCAGGCGACCGAACCCCAGGAGTTCAAAACTCCTCGGGTGCCTGAACTGCTGGAAAGTCAGCAGTTTGACCAGGTTTCGGGTGACCGAACCTATAATGAATGTATCGCCCTTGAGTGACCGAACCCATGTCAGAGAACTTTTTCACCAAACCGAGCACCCAAACCTTCGCGTTCAAAAAGGGCTTGGGCGACCGAACTTGCTGGTTTAGTTAACCGAACGCAACTTTGAGCACCCGAACCACGAACAGAAAGTTTATGTCTTTGGTTCAGCCAACCGAACCTTTCTTCGGGCACCCGAACCTTTAAAAATTAATTTTCTGACTGATCCTATTCGGGCACCCGAATCTCGCGGGTTAAATTATTTTTATCGGAGATAAATTTTAATTAAATTGGTATAATTTTCCTAATTGGTTTTACAACAAATTTAATAATACCCATAAAATCCCCAACGGTTATATTTTGGTCTTAGCCTCTATATTGGGTTTCATTTGTGTGGATTAAACAGAGATTAGTAGAAAATCATTTACAAAATCCTCTCTATTTCAAAATCCTATTCTTACCCAAATACTCTCATATCTTCATTCTTTTGATACATTTTAGTATTGTGAGAGTATATTGATTGTGCTAGTGTATATTAGGTTGCTAATACTCCCACTTGCTTGTGTGATTGAGATATTATTTTTGGGGAGTTTAGTTTAGGTTTATCCCACATATTTTCATACTATAAATCTTGTGTTGGGATAAACTAGTAAGCTTAGGATATTTGCATCATTATTGCAAGTGTCCAATAGATTGGATTTTGGTTGTGCAAAGATTTCTTTTAAATAAGAAAAACATTTTCAAACTAGTATTGTGCTTATTACATTGAGGAAAATTCCTTTGAACTAGTTTGATTATTTGATTCATATATTTGGAATATTGATTTTCTATTGAAATACTTTGTTCTGATTCCAAGATATAGCTTGTTTAGAACACTCGTGAGCACATTAGTAATAATACTTTGTTGAGTGTTGCTTGCACAAATATACACATCACTGAGCTTACATTTCCTACATTGTTGATGTGTATGTGATTGATTAAGTATACTGCGCGTATTTGGGTACATATCTGCTTTACATAGAAGCATAATCACTGTACTGGTTACTTTGTAAAAAATACTGTTGTATTTTCAGGCATGACCTGAGAGGGAGACTAGCTCTGTGGAATAGTCCCGAATTGGCTTAGACCCGGTTAGGAAAGTTAGGTGCGCCATCTGGTTAAGGTGTGTTGGTTAAGGTCAGCCCCTTGAATTGACCTAGTTTTATTAGGTGCCGCTCCACTAGTTAAATGATCCATTAGTGGAATCCTTGGGCTTCCAAGCTAGATGCGGGGACGTAGGCACAGTTGGCCGAACCCGGATAACATATTGTGTGTCTATTTATATTTCTGCACTTTATATTTACCACACATGCATGTTATGGTGTGAATGATGCATATGATTTAATTTACACATCATATTTATCTGTGCATTTGAAAATTGCATAGACAAACCCTAGTTTGTGTAAATATGGCTTCTGGATAGATTAACCTAGGAAAAAAATTTTAAATACCAATTCACCCCCCCCTCTTGGGAATACACCAATTCCAACAGTATGAGAGCTGTAATTGGTTCTTGGTGTGTAAATTCATTGGTATTGAGGGTATTTATAGATTTAGAAAAGTTTCTAACTTGATCTCCAAGTTTACTTGGTGTAGTGTCCAAGTTTTGAACAGGTTTGAGCCCGAAGCAATCTAGTTTTCAAAAATATGTTCATTATAAAATTTAAAATCTGATGCGTGGTAGTAGCCTGAGAGCTTTTAGTCAGGAACCTGTAAATAAATTACACAGTTAATTTTCACAGGCAGTAGGGTGGCATTCGTCTGTCGCCTTGTGTCATGTCACTGAAATTCCTTATTTTAAAAAATAGGCAGAAGGGTGACAGCAGCCTAATGAAACTTGGACAGGCTTCTCAATTTGCACCATCAGGCGCCTGTCAAGGTCTAGACAGTTGCCTGACGACCTTCTATCTGTGTATTTTAAAAACCTTTAAAGTGTCAGCCTACTGACAATATTCAGTCAGGCTCCTGTTAGGTAAAAAATCTAGTTTTTAAAATATTTTTGTATTCACTCTCTTTGCTTCTCAATTCTTGGAATATCAATTTGTTCTCTTTGAAAAACATGTTCCAAGTTTTAAAATTAAGGTCTCTAAGTATCTTTATGCCTAATGAGCTTCAAAATGAAATTTCATACTTTGAATATACTTGAAGTACACACAATATATGTCTTATTGTCTCTCTTCATTTCTTGAGCTCTTTGTGAATCTTCATGAAATCGTTGGTTTGAGTCCTTTTAAATCCTGAGCTTCATTTTTCCTTGAGCTTCCAATATTGATTTTGAATTTGATATGAGCTTTCAAAATTTGATCACTTGACCCTATGAAGTATGCTTGACTTCAATATCTCTTTTTCCTAAAATATCACAACTTTGAAGAATATTAACTAAGCTTACTTTGTCATCATCAAAGTTAAGAGTTGTAAGCCTTGTTTAGGCCAACACAACTTGAAATGGGACCATTCAAACTTTGGAAACTATAATCGCCGCAAACATCTGAGACAACCAAAACAACTTAAATGAGACTTCTTAGATTTTGGGAACTATAAATGCCACAAACATATCAGGTAGTTAGAGTAACTTGAATGTGACTACTCGGATTCAGGAACTCTAATCACCACAAACCTCCAAGATAGTCAGAGTAACTTGAATGAGACAATTCAGACTTTGGGAACTATAATCACCGCAAACATATGAGAAGACTGGAACAACTTGAATGGGACTACTCATATTTTGAGAA
The DNA here is from genome assembly GCF_029873635.1 of Malania oleifera. Taxonomy (NCBI): domain Eukaryota; kingdom Viridiplantae; phylum Streptophyta; class Magnoliopsida; order Santalales; family Ximeniaceae; genus Malania; species Malania oleifera. Next base: position 63,497,092 of record NC_080422.1, read on the forward strand.
TTGTACACACCACGAATATCTAAGATAGTTAGAACAACTTGAATGAGACTACAAAAAATTTGGGAACCATAAACGTTGCAAATATCTAAGATAGTCAAAACAACTTGAATGTGGGTGCTCAAATTTGGGAACTCTAATCACAACAAACCTCCAAGATAGTGAAAGCAACTTGAATGGGACCACTTAGATTTTTGGAACTATAATCCCGCAAACATATGAGATGGCCAGAACAATTTAGATTGGGCTACTCAGATTTTAGGAACTATAAATGTTGTAAACCTCTAAGATAGCCAGAGCAACTTGAAAGGAACTACTTGCATTTGGGAACTAATGCTCCAAATATCTAAAGTAGACAAAATAACTTGGAAGTGACTACTTGGGTCTGGGATGCCTCATGTTTTATGTAGAACATGAATCATTCCGATTTATGGTAGACAATGAATTTTGGATGGGTGAGAATTGGAATGAACACTATTTACAAAATTCATGCAAGAAAACTCGTATGACATGAACATGATGATGAAATTTTGAAATTCTCTTATGTGATAACCTTGCTTGAATCTTGAGTATGTATGCTTTGGTTTAGGGGGAGAATGCTGAATTGAATATTGAGTTGGGAATGTTGTGCTAAAATTGAATATCATGTCTTTGAACTTTTTGAAATTGATGCTCATTTCAAAAAATTGAATATCTTGTTGATCATTCTAAAAATTTGAGCACATTGAATATTATGCTTTGAATAATGAATTTAAATGAATATTTTGGTTAAATGTTTTGTTTTGGGCTTATTAAAAATTCTTATTCATAATAATAATCTTGAGAACACTGAAAATTTTGTTGGGGTTATTTAAGTTATTTGTAATTGAGCATTTCTATTGAGAAAATTTGAGCATATTGAAATATTTTTGTGAATAGTTTTGTGAATTTGAGCATAATGTTGGGATTATTGAACTTATGAAATATTGAATATCATGTTATAAATATTTGTACATATTAAAACATTTTCATGAATTTTATTTTTTTAGAACCCCATTTTAAAAACTTTTTGATACATACCAAGGGGGAGTAAGCATAAGGGATTTTTTTTTTTTTGAAAACAAGGGGATCATTTTGAAAATGATTGTGAATGAATTTTTAAAAATTTTGAATTATAAGACCATAGTGAAAATTTGAAGCTTTTTGAGAATCTAACTCTATTGAATAACGTATGTTTGAAAATCATGAAAATATGTACCTTTTGAAAGTTCAACACTTTGATTCAAGCTTGATTTTAAAATTGTGAATCATTTTGTAAAATTTGTTGGCCTTACAAGGCTTAACATCTTGTTTTGATGCTAATAAACAAAAGAAACTTAACATATTTGGTTGAGTAATGATATTTCAGGATTTAACTATTAGAAAGTAAGGTCAAGTGTTCAGAAGGATTCATGAAAGCTTATATTTCAAAGAAGGGTGATCATATGAAGCCTAAAGCATAGATTCAAGGATAATTTAATAAATCTTGAAGAAAATGATCACATGGAATGTTTTCAAATGCTTACATCAATTCAAGTGATCAAGAATGAAAGCAAGATGAAACTCAAGATTAATGGACTCAAAGTAAACAAGCTCATATATGAAGACTTCAAGGAGTTCAAGAATTCAAAAGTCTATAGGAACTATTATGTATGAACTTCAAGTATACTCAAATATGAAATTCTTTGAAACTCATTAGGTATATGGTATATTATATCTGTTAAGTAAGAAAAATCTATACATAAATCAACTGCAATTGGTAAATCTGTTAAAAACTATTATATAATAATCTGAATAAATCATATTTCATATAACATATAGTGTCATATTAAATTTCTATATACATAAAAAATCATCTGCTATACCTGTATAATACTAAAATTACACTCTGGATGGAGTGTTAGCTGATGTCTTATATTACCCCCACATGACTAGGTTGTGCGGCCCGTAGGTGGGACTTAACTTTGGCTGGCCTACCAAACTAATTCAAGTTGAAACCTCTGTGGTTTGATTGGCCCCCTCGACCTGGACCTAACTGCCAGGGAGTCTTCGTCTCTCCTCTAGGCACAATCAACTGATCAATTTCCACACTCTATCTAAGATGTGTGGTAGCACTGCCTGAAGTGATAGCTACGATACCGTTCTTTGAATCTAAACAAAGTCATCCGGGTTTTGCTATCATATAATACATTTCTCATAATATAATTCTATTCTTAAATAACATTTTCATATTTCTGAAATAAACTCTGGCTTTTACATATTTTTGAATAAAAGCTGTCATTTCATAATTTCTAAATAAACTGTCATATTAAAACTCATCATGGCATCCTGCACCGAATGAATATCTCAGCATATGCGCCGACTGAATAATACGACATCTGCGGCGACTGAAAGTTATGGCATCTACACCGTCTGAATTATACAACATCTGTGTCGACTAAAAGTTACGACATCTGTGCCATCTAAATTTCATAATATACTGAAAATATAATAATTGTACTATTTATAGTTTTTCTGAAAACTGTCATTAAATCATGCTTGTTCTATGTTTTTATGCAATATTCTAACATGCTATTAATTGCAGTAAAAATCTATACTCATGCCACACCTAAATGAGTACTATTCTATATCATATTATCTGGCCTGAAAACATATATTTTTCTAACAAAAATAATATTAAATTTGTTTTTAAAAAATTCTTCAATTCCATCTCAATATTCCCAAAACTAGACATAATTTTTGAATTAAATAATGAATAATGAATAATGTATTTGTTGAAAATACTTGACTTAGTTTATCCCTTTACACGTTCCCTAGGAAACCTGCTAAAATCCTAAACCATGCATATGGTGTCCCAAAACTCTAAACCTTAAAATCATATTAACTCCAGTTCAATCAACTCAAACCCCAAAATACTATCATTTAATATTCCCTAGGACCCAAATACTCAAATTTTACAATTAAAATTAATATTTAACACCCTCACCTCAGTTTGGAGTGATGACCTGGAATATCAAACTGAAAATCTGCTCCACCTAAGTTGTAGAGAATTCTCCCACGAACCTCATGGTGGTTCCTAATCATCGAAATGGGGTTTAACGGAGCAATAATCAAAGGAAAATGGGAGCAGGGTCATAGGATTTGGTGTGTGAGAGAGAGAGAGAGAGAGAGAGAGAGAGAGAGAGAGAGAGAGAGAGAGAGTGTGAGTGTGTGTGTGTGTGTGTGTGTGTGTGTGTTTTGTTTTTATTTTGCAAATGAAGCTTGTGGGTTCTTTATAACCTCAGCATTTCTAGACAAAATCGTCAACGATTTCTAGGTGTCACAAAAACCGTCAATGGTTTGGTTTTTAACAAAACCTTTTTAACCATTTACCCTGTTACCCTACCGCGGTAAAAAGAAAACCGTCGATGATTTTCTGCTCCCCACTCCAAACTGTCAATGGTTTTGTCTTCCTAAACCGAATTTCCTTCTTTTTTCCAATTTCTTTAGTTATTATATTTTTCAAGCCTCGACATTCTTCTCTTCTTTTAAAAATTTCGTCCTCAAAATTTGTTGACTATACATGTACTATCCTCCAAAGGAAATACTCGCTGTACTTTTATTAATCACCCTCACTTATAGCGAAGGAATACCGTGGCTACACTTACGATTATGGGAGATTACAATAACTAACCAAAATTCTCCGAAACCCACTATATTCTATAATCCAAAACGCCATTTAATACATCATTCACCCTGCACTGAATGAAACGAAATCAAAACAAAACTTACCTTATCTGAACTATTACTTCCTTTTCTAACTAATACTGATCCCCAATAAACAGATATGGATACTTTTGTCGTATCTCCTCTTCTAGCTCCCACAAAGACTCTTCCACTGGATGATTCCTCCACAATACCTTCACAAGTGGAGTTTTCCTGGTGCGCAACTCCTGTTCCTTTCTATCTAGAATCTGCACTAGTATTTTTTCATATGTTTAAGTATCTCTAAGCTCTATCTCCCTAAAACTGATCATGTGGGAGGGATATGAGACATAGGGATAATACATCATGAATTTGGGATAATGCTAGTTGTAAAGTTAACCTGTAGGCAACTGGACCCGCTCTCTCAAGTATCTCGAATGGAAAATGTACCTAGGGCTTGGCTTACCCTTCCTCCCAAACCTTATAACTCCTCTCACTTTGCTACTCTAAAAAACATGTGGTCTCCCACATAAAACTCCATTTTTTTGCCGACTCTAGGGTGCACTGATTCTATCTCTAATAAGTTAGACTTTATCATACGCCTATTGCACCAATTCTGGCCCCAGAACTCGTCTTTCACCCATTTCATCCTAGTATAGCAAAGAGCAGCACCTTCCACAATATAATACCTTATTAGGTGCCATCACAATGCTGGCCTGGTAGCTGTTATTATACGTGAATTAGCCCAGCGGTATAAATTGGGTCCAATTATCTCCGAAAGTACAGCACATCTGCTCATAGCATATCCTTTAGTATCTAGATCATCCTCTCCATCTGCCCATTCGTTTAAGGATGAAATGTTGTGCTAAATGATAGCTGAGACCCCAAAGCCTCCTTCAAGCTTCTTTAAAATCCAGACATGAATCATGGGTCTTGGTTTGAGACTATAGATACCAGCACACCATGGGGTCAAACTATGTTCTGAATATATAATTCCACCAGCCTGCTCATGGAGTTGTTAACTTTAATAGGGAGAAAATGAGTAGTTTTCATCAGTTGGTCTATAATCATCCATATGGTGTTCTGCCCATGCAACGCCATCGGTAACCCTATAACAAAATCCATAGAGATATAATCCCACTTCCACTTAGGGATGTGGAGTGGCTGCAACTATCCTGCTGGTCTTTGGTGCATAGCCTTTAATTGCTGGCACATCAAACACTGCTCCATAAACTTGGCTATCTCCCTCTTCATCCTACTCCACCAAAATGACTCCCGAAGGTCCCGGTACATCTAAGTGCTCCTAGGATGTACTGTGTAAAAGGATCTGTGTGCCTCATCTAGGATAGTCCTCTTAATTTTATCATCTACAGGTACATACAGTCTACTTCGAAACCATAGGGCTCCATCATCTAAAATATTAAACTCCTCCCCTTGACCATTTTGCACTTTATCCATTAGCTTTTGTAATTCTGCATCATTCCTCTGAGCAACTTTAATCCTCTCCTGTAGAGTAGGTTGTAGTATTAAGTTAGCAATAAATGCATCATGCTCACCCTTTACTAACTCCACATTGAGCCTCTCCAAATCCATCTGAATCGGATGTTGAATCACCACTTCTGATAGTGCTCCTCCCACTGATGTCTGGCTCAAAGCATCGGTCACCAAGTTTGCTTTCCCTGGGTTGAAGTTGATAGTGCAATCATAGTCTTTAATGAGCTCTAACCATAACCTTTGCCTTATATTTAGTTCTTTCTGGGTAAAGAAATACTTTAGGCTCTTATGGTCAATAAAAATTTCACACCTACCCCCACAAAGATAATGTCTCCAAATTTTCAGCGCGTAGACCACCACAGGTAACTTCATATCATGGGTAAGGTAATTCTTTTCATACTCTTTAAGTTTTCGAGAGGCGTATGTAGTAACTCTCCCGTGCTGCATCAATACACACCCAAGTCCCTTCTGGGACGCATCACTGTACATAACAAATCCTTCCTCTGCTAATGGAATAGATAACACTAGTACAGTGACCAGCTACTGCTTTAACTCCTGGAAGCTCTGCTCACAATCAACTGTCCATTCAAACTTTATATTTTTCCTTGCGAGTTGTGTTAGTGGACCTGATAATCTAGAAAACCCATCCAAAAAACGCCAGTATTACCCTGCCAGACATAGGAAGCTTCTGATCTCCTGAACATTTCTCGGTATTACCCAATTAACCACCACTTCTATTTTACTTGGATCTACTGATATGTTGTCCTTGGAGATCACACGCTCGAGGAAAATGACCTGCCTCAGCCATTATTCACATTTCTTAAACTTGACCAACAACTTTTTTTCTTTTAACACCTGCAATACCAGCCTCAGATGATCTTCGTACTCCTCAAAACTCTTTGAATAAACCAATAAATGATCAATAAAGACAACAACAAACTGGTCCAAGTACTAATGGAATACCCGATTCATTAAGTCCATAAATGCTGCGGGTGCATTAGTTAGACCAAATGGCATAACTAGAAACTCGTAGTGACCATATCTTGTCCTAAATGTTGCCTTCGAAACATCCTTGACTTTAATTTTCACCTAATGGTATCCCGACTGAAGATCAATCTTGGAGTAGACCTGGGTCCCTCGGAGCAGATTAAATAAGTCATTAATTCTAGGAAGAGGGTACTTTCTTTATTGTCACTCTATTTGTCTTCCTATAATCAATGCATATTCTCATAGTCTCATCTTTCTTCTTTACAAACAAAATTGGCACTCCCCAAGGTGACACACTAGGCCTGATAAACCCTTTATTCAATAACTCCTACAACTGGTCTTTCAATTCTTTTAGTTCTGCTGGGGCCATCCTATAGGGTGCTTTAGATATCGGTGCTAACCCTGGAAATAGATCCAGGGTAAACTCAATATCCCTATTTGGTGGTAAATTAGGTAACTCTTCTAGGAATACATCTAGAAATTATCTGACTACTAGAATATCAGCAAGCTTTAATTCTCCCTTTAGCATCTCCTTTAAATAAGCTACATACCTAGCCAAACATCCTGAAGCATCCTCCTCACCTGAATAGCTGACACTAACTATGGTGAGGCGCGTACATGCGATCCCACAAATTTTAATTCCTACTTTCCCGATGGTCTGAAGATCACCTCTTTTTTATGACAAACAATGTTGGCGTAGTTAGCTGCCAGCCAGCCCAAACCAAATATTATATAGAACGCCTGCATGTCTAATACTATCAAGCTAGCTAATATTACTCTCCCCTGAATATTTACTGGATAGCCTTTGAGCACCCTTTGACACCTCACTACTGACCCTATTAGTGAGACTATTGATAACTCGACATTTAGCAACTGTGTTTCTACTCATCATAGTTTGATATATTTAGAAATATAAAGGAATAAATAGCTCCTAAATCAAATAACACCATAACTTTACTTGAAAAATATGAAAATTTGTACTTGATTATTTTTTGAAACTATCCGGGAGCAGGCACCATCTTAAACTGCGCACGACAATCTCGTGCCAAGTATCCCTGTCTACCACACCGGTAACAGAAATTCCTTTCAAATTGACATTCTCCCAAATGTCTCTGATAACACCTTTGACAAGGAGTATGTGATAGATTATCTAGTTCAGCTCGATCTTCCATTCCCTATCTCTGACCTCCACTTCCCCCATGCCTTTTCCAAGGCCCATGATTGGTACTTGCCTGAATTTTAGGAGGTGTAGGCCTCTTCCTCTAGTTCAAATTTGTAAACTCCTCTGCATGGGCATTTGTGGTGGAAGAGTGAATGTATCGATCATAAAAAAACTTCCTTAAAACAGTTCCATGTGAGGTTTTTTGAACCTAGCCTTTGTTCCTCGAGTAGCTTCACCGACATCCACCAACGCTTGGCCTCCATTGTCATTTTAAAAATAGCATACAAAACCTTTTGTTCGTCCACACAGTGGAGACTTGCCAATATACCCTTCATCTCTTAGATCCATTCCTTCGCAATGATTAGATCGACTCCTCCCATAAAATTAGGGGATTCATATAGGTAAATTGGTTGATAGAATAGCCCGGGTCAACTGGTGGGCAGTTTTCTCCTCTAAAGTTCTGCACAATCCCGCCATGACTTGTTGGCCTACACTATGCTGCCCCTGTTCAAAGTCACCGCCCTGCATGCTGGAAACCCCTACGTTGTCACTACTTTTAGCATTCATGTTGCTGTTCCTAGGGTGCATCCTGAAAATAAAATAAACATTGTCTGAGGACCCTGTCTGCATAACATAACATATTTTGCTGACTCTATGAGTCCAATCCTGTTTTGATAATGACAAATGACTTGGTATTTGACCTATGCAATTGAGTTTATGAATAGGATCATGATTTAGAATGCATAAACGGTGCTCTTGATGTGGAAGCCACGAGGAACTAAAGTATGTATCTGTTGACCTCATATATCATACCCAATTTTGATAATGACAAATACTCAAGTATTTGATGGTTATCTAGTTTGTGTGCAGGGTTATACTAACAGATAAAGTGATGGCATGTGAAGTAAAGCATGAAGACCCTAAACATTATTTTATGTTGTAATTTATATTATTATTCAATTCAGGTCTGTAATAGTAAATATTGGAAAATGTCAGTAATAATCTATGCATATCATGCATATAGGTTTGTTGTAAGCTCATAGACCTTAGAAATACCTTAGATCCCTAGACAAATGCACAAAATAGTCCCCATAATCACTTATATTGTCAGGGGAAAGAATTGAAATGATTTTTACTAAAATACACAAAATTGTGAGAGGTTGGGCAAATGAACCCGTTGTGTTCAAAACTCCTCGGCCGCATGAACAGTGGACCACTCAACATGTTGACCTGAGTTTGACAAATCGAACCAAAATGAACACACCGTCCATAGGCGACCAAAATGCTGTGGTGACCCTTTTCACCATCTCAGCCAATCGAACATTTACGTTCAAAAATGCCTCGGGCGACCGAACACTTGAGTTTGGTTAATCAAATGATAGAACAAGTGACCAAAATGCGAACATATTGAAATCACCATAGTTTAGCATATCGGACCCTGATTCAGGCACCCGAACGATCAAAAGATTCTTTTTTAACTGAGTCTGTTCGGGCGATCGAACCATGGTTTAGCCACCCAAAAACTCTCGGGTTGTTTATTATTTACCAAGGTCAAAATTGGTTAAATGAGGTTATTTTTTCTAAATGGCCTTTAAAGAATTCCAATAATGCCCTATGAGTCCTTGACGGTCATAATTTGGGCTACTTCTATATATAGAGTCTCATCTTTGCAAATTAGCAAGAGATTACGAAAAATCATTAGCAAAAATCCTCTAAAACTCAAAAAGCTTATTTTTCCTATTCTTATTCAAATCATCTCATACTCTCATTCCTTTGATTAATTCTCGTATTGTGAGAGAGCTTATTGTGATATTGCTTTGTTATAGATTACTTAAAACTCTCAATACTTTGGTTATTTATTGTTATTGATTTTGGAGAGTTAATAAAATAGTTTTCCCACAATTTTTTGATAAATCTAGTGTTGGGAAAAACTCAGTAGCTTGAGGATCTTTGCATTGTTATTGCAAGATTCCTATAGCTATATTTTTTGTGTGCAAAATATTTTACAAGCTATAATATTTTCAAACAACTCTTGTGCTTATTTCATTGAGGAAAATATTTTGAGTTGGTTTGAATGTTTGACTAGCATCTTTGAAACTTTTATCTATTATTTAGATTTGTTATACTTTGTTTCAAAGAAATAGATTGTTAGAACAGTCTTGAGTATATTTGTGATTATACTTTGCTGAGTGTTTGCTTGCACAAAATCACATTACGGAGGTTACAATTTCCTATACTGTTGATGTGTGGTTGATTGGTTACATTTGGTACATATATGCTTGATTGAGAAGCATAATCATTGTACCCAGTTTATTATTAAGAAATACTGTTGTATTCCTGGAGTGGCCTTAGGGGGCAGTAATCCAGCCCGGTAAGGATTGTATGTAAAGGTTGAGGTTAGTCCTGTGCTAATTGACCTAGTTGTTTAGGTACTGCTCCACCCATTAAGTGAGTTTATAGTATAATCCTTGTACTTGTTAGCCAAGGCAGGGACATAGGCAGTTCGCCGAACCTTGATAATATTTTTGGTGTTGTGCTCTTTACTACTTTATTGTACATGCTTGGTTAAATTTCTAGTGCAATTTAATTTCTACTAAAAGTATAAACTAATTTATTCTATACGCATTAGATTGACCTTAGAGTTGTGTAATACTACTATTAGTGGATTAACCTAGGGGATAAATTTTAAAATACCAATTCACCCCCTCTTAGGATTACAATAAAACTAACAATTGGTATCAGAGCAAGGTTGCTTAGACTTAATAGTTATTTTGCAAAAGATCTAGATGACTCATAGAACTGTAACCCCTTTCTATGAGGGACCCTCTTCCACACGCCCTCCAGTTTTTAGTGGTGTAAATTACACCTTTTGGAAACATAGGATGCACATCTATCTTCAAAACACTGATTGGAAGGTGTGGAGAGTTGTCTCTAAGGGTAATTATGTTCCTATGAAAACTGAGGGTACAATTAGAGTTTCTAAAACTGAGAAAGAATATAATGATGATGATATGAAAGCTGTTAGTTTGAATGCCATTGCTATGAATATTTTGTATTGTGGTCTTGATGTAAATGAATTTAATAGACTTATGGTATGTACATCTGCTAAGGAGATATGAGATAAGTTAGAGGTCACATATAAGGGTACTAGAGATGTAAAAGGCAGTTGGATTGATATGTTGAGCAATGAGTGTGAAGCATTTAGGATGAACACTGGTGAGTCCATTCAGAGCATGTACACTAGATTCACACACATCATTAATTTACTACATGCATTAGGTAAGACCTATCCTACATATGAGATGATTAGGAAAGTCCTTAGAGGCTTGCCTCCTATTTGGGAAGCTAAGGCTATGGCCATTTTTGAGGATAGAGACCTTAAGGCCATGACATTAGATGAGTTGATAGGTTCACTAATCACCTATGAATTAGCTATAAATGAGAGACTTAATGAACATAATAGGTTGAGAAAAGTGACTGCATTGAAAACTTCCACTAATACATCTAGTGAGTGTAGCAAACCTAATTTTGGAGATGATATGGCTATTCTAACTAGGAAATTTAGTAGATTCTTCGGGAAGAATAGTAAACCATACAAAAGTTATGGGGAGTGTGCATCTGAGAAGGGAGAATAAAGTAAAATAAAGGAGAAATCAAATGCTCCTACATGCTATAAATGCAACAAGGTTGGGCATATCAAGTCGGATTGTCCCTTAGTAAAAAAGGAAGTTAGGAAAAAGAAGAAAGCCATGAAAGCGGGAACTTCATGGGATGAACTAAGTAGCAGTGACTTAGACTTAGACCGCAGTGATTCAGAGGTTGCACATGATGATGAGGTATTGTCTTTTTGCTCTTTATCTTCATATTATTCTTCTAATTATTGTGACTTTGATAGCATGTCCACTTTTAGAGAATTACAATTTGAATATATTCGTGTGTCTAAACTGTTGAATAAAATGAGCAAGGAGAATGATGTTCTGAAAAAGAAATGCAAAAACTAGTCAAAATTATTTGAAATGGCAAACAATTCTCAAGTTTCAATTCTTAAAGAAAAAGATTTGAAAATTGCCGAGTTTGAGAGAAAAATAAAGGATAGCTCCAATTTTTTATTTTTTTTTTTTTAAATTTACCAAGGGCCAATGCAATTTTGAAAAACTACTTGGAGGCCAAAGAAACCCTCTTAGCAAAGAGCGACTTGGTTTAAATGGTGTTGAAAATATTAGACGACCTAATCTTTATTTGGGATATTTCATATGTGAATCAAAATCTCAAATCCAACCTAAAAATCCAAGGTGTCGAATAAAATGTTTTAAATGCAAGCACATCGGTCACATTCAATTTGATTGACCACTTAGGAATAAACATGTACAAATTAGAAAGGTGTGGGTAGTTAAGGGTGATCCAGTTACTAACCCCTGTGGACCCAACAGAATTTGGAGACCAGCATCAGTTACTTAGTCTATCTTGTAGGTGTGTTTGAGATCGTCCTCTTCAAAGGACAAGTGGTACCTGGATAGCGGGTGCTCATGACATATGATCGGCGATAAAGTGAAGTTTGCATCCATCACTCCCAAGGATGGAGGGTACATGACATTTGGCGACAATGCAAAGGGGCACATCATCGGCGTAGGTAAGGTCGATAAGGATCCTTCCTTGATTATTGATAATGTTCTATTAGTTGATGGCATAATTTGTTGACCTTATAGGTCACACACAGTTTTGATAATGACAAATACTGGTATTTTATGATTGTCAAGTATTAGTGCAGGCTTAAATGAATATCCCAAGGAAGGACACTTGAAGCAACCAGAAGACCCTAAAGACTTTTAATTTGTAATTGTAAATTCAATGTTTGTAATATGGGTCTGTAATAGTAACTTAGGATGTCATATGTATTTACCTTACCCGCACATCATGCATATTTGATATATGGTAAGCTCAAAATGACCATAGGGCCTGAATGACTTTAGGGCACCCTTCGGTCGACCGACGTCGGATTTTTGAGACTATCTCAAAATGGCCCTTGAAAAGACCCTAGTAAGACCTTGGGTCCCAACACTCACACACATATCATATAATATAAAGGAGTGTTAAAATTGTGCCTTAAATTGAACAAATATCAGAATGCTGAGAGAGCTCGGGTGACCGAACCACTAGAGTTCAAAACTCCTCGGGCCCCCGAATTGTTGATAAGTCAATAGTTGACCAGGGCTCTTGGGCGACCGAACTATAATACACATATCTTCCCCGTGTGCTTGAACCCTTCCAAAGGAACAACCTACTAACTCGGGCGACCGAGATAATTAGTTCAAAATGAGTGTCGGGCGACCGAACACATGAGTTCGCCCGACCAAATGTATGAGTGGGCACCCGAAGTCACAAAGCAAGGCTACTGACTTGGATTCGGGCTGCCAAACCATGACACGGGCGATCGAATGTATTTAAAATATTTTTGTTGCTGTGTCTATTCAGGTGACCGAACCTCGATTCAGCCACCCGAACCTCAGCAGGTTAAAATTAATTTAACCACGGTAAAAATGGGTTATGTTGGGTTAATGATGTTTTAACAATTTAAATCTTTTTTAATAATTCCCAACAAGTCCCAAACAGTTATAATTTTACCCCTGCCTATAAATATAGACTCATTTGCAAAGATCAAAAGGGACATTAGCAATTTCATTAGCCAAAAATTATCTCTCTTTTGAAAACAATCTCTTTGTCCAAATACTCTCAAACTTCCACTTCCTTGATACATCCTGAGATTGAGAGAACATATTTAAAGTGTTTGTGATTGCTAGATTTGCTATGAAACTCCCATTTGATTGATTGATTGCAATATGTTATTGGGGAGTTTTAGCTTAGGTTTATCCCACACATTTTCATATTATAAATCTTGTGTGGGGATAAACCAAGTAAGCTTAGGATATTTGCATCTTTGTTGCAAGTGTCCAATAGCTTGATTTTTGGTGTGCAAAAATTCTTTCGAACAAGCAAACATCTTCAAACTAGTTTTGTGCATATTACCTTGAAGGAAACTTTCTTAAACTAGTTTGATTATCTGATTCATATGAATATTGATGTGCTATTGAAATACCTTGTTTAGATTCCAAGATATTGCTTGTGTTGAACACCGTTGAGCATCGTACTAATTATATTATGATTGGGTGTTGATTGCACAAAACTAGCATCACTAAGCTTACATCGTATCCATGTTATTGATGTCTATGTGAACGTGTGTATTTGGGTACATATCTGCTTTACGTGAAAGCACTATTTCTATACCATCTATTTAAGAGAATACTTTTGTATTTCCAGGCGTGGCCTGAGGGGGTGGTAATCTAGCCCGGTAAGGATTGTGTAGGTTGAGGTCAGCCTTGTGTTAATTGACCTGGTTGTATAGGTGTCGCTCCACCCGTTAAGTGAGCCTATAGTGGTAATCCTTGTACATGTTAGCCAAGGCGGGGACGTAGGCAACTTGGCCGAACCTCAATAACATTTCTAGGTGTTGTCTCTTTTACTGCTTTATTATGTATGCTTGATTAAATTTCTATTGCAGTTTAAATTCCATTGTATATTTGCATTTATTTATATTACATGCACTAGATTGACGTTAGACTTGTGCAATACTATTGATTAGTGGATTGACCTAGGGAATAAAATTTTTAAATACCAATTCACCCCCCCCTCTTGGGATTGCACCAAAGCTAACAATTGGTATCAGAGCCTCGTTACCTAGGTTTAAACGTTATTTTGTAAAAGATCAAAATGGCTCATGTTGGTGTATCCCAATCATGTGAGGGTAGGTTCTCTGCAAACCCTCCAGTGTTTTCTAGTGAAAATTTTTTTGATTGGAAACTTAGAATGACTATCTTTATAAAATCATTGAGTTGGAGGACTTGGAGAGTCATTACTCAACGGGATATCGTACCTATGAAAAGTGTCAATAATGTTGAAATCCCCAAATTAGAAATTGAGCTTAATGATAATGATATGAGTTTAATTCAAATAAATTTTGATGCCATGAATGTACTATTTTATGCTTTAGATACTAATATCTTTTGTGAAGTAAGGGCATGTCAAAACGCTAAAGCAATATAAGAAGAGCTTGAAAAGGGATATTGAGCATTTAAGCATGAAAAGTCTATAGCTCCATGTGATTCCAGCTCAAAAGGCTATGAAGGAGGCATATCATGCTTCATTGCTCTAACCGACGATGAGGTAAAGCCATCTCCTTCTATGTTATTAGATAATAGATAATCCTGTTAATGATTCATGTGATGATTTGAATGATGCATCTGATTCTGAATCATGTGATAGTAGTGATAGTGAGAGCATGCCTACTTATGAAGAACTGCAAATTGAATATGTTAGAATTCATAAGTCACTTGTTAAAGCTAACAAAAGATATACTGCTTTGAAGAACAAGTATGAGGCATGTGTGAAAGAATATGAATCAAAAGTTCTTGTTGAAAGGGAAAATGATTTTAAAATCAAAGAGTTAGTAAACAAGAATGAAAAATTAGAAAAAGAATTGAAAGTAGTAAGATCTCAAATCTCAAATGATAATAATAAAGATCTTTTTATTGCAGAACTTGAATGCAAAGCAAATGACATGACTAATGAGATTATTAAATTACAAAGTGTTTGCAAAGAATTGAAAGATTCAAAAATGCAAGATCTAGAAAAGAAAATAGAAGATCAATCTAAGATAATCCATACATTCACTAGAGGTAAAGAAAATTTTGACAAACTTTTAGGTTCACAAAAGGTGACCTTAGATAAAGAAGGTATAGGTTTTAATGGAATTGAAAATAGGAAAAAAAAGAACCTATACATGGGGTACTTTGTAAAAGAATCGAAATACTATGCTAGTACCTCCTCTAGTCCATACATTCACACCATATGCATCTTATGTAAAAAGAAGGGGCACACAAAATTTGATTGCCCATTTAAAAGAAAAGGTTTGAAACCCAAACAAGTATGGAGAGTCAAAGTGCAACCTAGTCCTAACCCATCAAGACTCAAAGATAGAAAAATGGTATGGGTTGTAAAGAAATGAAACTCATTAGAACCTAAGGAGGAACGAATTCCAATTGGAGTTACATAAATACTTTTCTTAAGTTCTAGGCTTTGGGGGAGTGATGTCTATTGGCCTATGAAGTGGTCAATCAACAAATCCAAGTACATAACCAATATGAAATTAATGCATATACATTCATTGGTTGAAATGTGAAATTATTGGCTATTTTGAATAAAAATCCACTTCCAAATGGACATGAAATGTTTGTCTTGTATTTAAATTTCAAATTTCTTAACTCATGCTTAAATATGAATATCTTAAGTTAAGCATGCATTGTCCATCGCACAAGCTTGTGGTTTAGGGAATCCATATCACACTATGTATCATTTAATCCTAAACCCATCCTTGAACTTAAAAGCCTTCAACAAGTAGCAGTCATTACTCTAGGCTTAAAGCACTATTGATCATAGATTCCAAATAATTTTGTTGCTTATTAAAAGACATTCTTTTTCTTGATCAAAACTAAAGACATCAACTAGGGGATTCAAGTTTCACTATTAAATCAAAAATTCCCTTCGAGCTTAAATTATAATTCCTTTAATTTTGGTTTATGTCCTCCATAGGAAATCTCTACCATACCACGATCACATCAGGTAAAGATCCACTCTCTCATTGGTTCGTATCCTTGCTCCAAAATTGTGATCATATCTAAAGGATACTTTTCAATCACCAAAGAGCAATGTTCAAAAATTCATATACTTCTCGTTGCTCTTTGTCTAAATGGTTTGGACATATTCACTATCATAAAACTATTTTAATAGCTGTCCTGCCTATCCTAAATACTGTTTTCTACCCATTAGTGTTTTAAATTTTCAAAGAGTATTTATTTATCTTCCCTTCACAACCTCTCAAATTGTTAAGTTATATACTTTAGAACTTTATATACTTACAGATGAGTTGAATGGCTAATATGATAGTCATACGTTTCAACATATATGAAAACACAATAACTATGAAACCTATGCATGAATGTTAAGAAAGAAAAGCCATTTGAACTCGGGCCTCTATCATATATTGAAATTCATAAGTAAAGAGGCATACGTTGGCTTATGATCCTAAAGAAGTATTGCATGTGAATCTTTGGTCCTCTAAGCTTATTCATCCAAAGCCAAGCATAAATCATTGAAAATCTTATATCTCTTGGCTAAAGAATTAGAAAATGAAAAAGGCATTTAGATGAGTTGAGAACATAACTTAGGGGGAGCACTTCTTTTCAAAATTTCATGACTCTTTTGAATGCTCTCATTATTATATCTCCATATGCCTTTATGAAAAGCAACACAACACTAAACTCATGTCTATCCATTGTTGTTCATTGTTCATATTATATCTTGGTGGATAGTGATTTGTGATTATCTAGTATTTTGAATTGTTATTGAATATACTATTTGAAAATACTGGATTGCATGGAATGCCATCTGCAAGGCTGCTGCAGAAACTTATTTACTCGCATGCTTGTATGGAACGCCAACTGCATGATAGATGCAGTATGTTGTGTATTGCATGTTGGTAGTAAAAATAGGTTCTTGCATGCTCAAACTAAATTATTTTAAATTGATTGCTTGAATCTATCAGGTTTTGGTGCATGAAAATTTGGGAAATGTCCGATTTGCAGACGGCATGCTATCGAAATTTTGACAAGATTTTTCCCAAACCAAAACCTTATGTTAAAGATGATTATGAAAAAATTAATGTTAAAACATTTTTTAAAGGATGAGTGAAACCAAATAGAAAATTAAAATTCATCCTTGCATAATCATCGAATAATTAGGGGAGCCCAGCTCAATCATTATAGAAAGTACTTAAAGAATCCATATGTATCACTTTCATCCACTAAAATATTGAGGCTCTTGAGAATACCCTAAACATTATATCCAGTGCTTAAAAGTTTTATATTTTGATATGAAATGTTTGTGGGTCATGAACTCTAATGCATGCCTTAATATAAACTTTTTTATGCATCTATGGTCTATAGGGACAACTATACCGATAGGGATAAATAGAGTTGATTAATATTCAGTATAGTTGATTTTAAAGTGTCAAAATGAATGGCTTATACTACTGAGCAAAATGAAATTAATCTTTGGTTAGTATAAGTGGTTAAAGAATCTAAGCACGCACTCAAATTGATAGGGGGAACATCTAGGCATAAATTCCTATCTTGTTTTGCTCACAAATATGTTTAGCTTAGATCTATTGTGTGAAAATCTTAAGTTGATATATATTTCCTTGCCACATGTTGTTCATGTTTTCCATGTGATCCTTGCTTTAAATTGGTTGACATCTTTCGGATCATTGTGGTTGTAATTTTCTGGTTATACTTTTGTATGTGCATAATTGACAAACCATAAAATTTGTGCTTGCTTGTTTTAAATTAAAACTTATTTTTCAGCAAGCAACCCTGAGTATTTTAAGTAAACATCATAAGGGGGATATATATTTATGTATACACATATATATTTATGGTAATATTTTATGGCAAGAACTATTTTCAAAACTAAATTTTTTTTTTCTCTCTTGCCTTATTATTATTATATACATATATGTTTTTTTTTTTTTAAAAAAAATTGAAAATATGTCGTGTTAAGCGGTTTTATGCTCAAACCTTCTATCTGTTATCATATATTGTGTGTTTTAAACTCATATCTCTTGCATGTTGATAGTTACATTTATGTTTTGAAAATACTGAACTGTTTGAGTTGAGTAGTTGTGGATAAACTATTAGATCTTAATACTCCAAATAGGCCATTTTATACATGATTTTTTGGGAAATGTCTTATTTTCAAATGGCATGCTGTTGAAATTTTTTTTTTTTTTAAATTCCCAAACTTCTCTTGTATACAAATGATTCTTACCCATTGCCTAAAGCTATAAGTTTCATAGCCCTTTTTGTTGTTGCTAAAAGGGGGAGATGAAGAGGCAAAAATTAGGTTGGACTGAATTAAATGAAAAATTATTTGAAATTGGGTTGAATTGAATTAAATGAAAAATTATTTGCATTAATATACATTACGCACTTTGTTAGGTGGAGCCTTCTAAGGCTATACCCATTTTTTGCATGGTATATTTGTCATCATCAAAAAGGGGGAGAATGTTGACCTTATAGGTTATACTTAGTTTGATAATAACAAATACTGGTATTTGATGATTATCAAGTGTTTGTCTAAGCTTAAATGAATATCCCAAGGAAAGACACTTAAAGCAACCAGAAGGCCCTTAAGACTTTTAATTTGTAATTATAAATTCAATGTTTGTAATATGGGTCTGTAATAGTAACTTATGATGTGGTTTGTATTTAGCTTACCTACACATCATGCATATTGGATATACGGTTAGCTCAAAATGACCATAGGGATTGAATGACTTTAGGGCAAAGGTCGACCGATGTTGGATGTTTGGGACTATCTCAAAACGGCCCTTGAAAAGACCCTAGTAAGACCTTAGGTCCCAACACTCACACATATATCACATATTATAAAGGACTGTTAAAATTGTGCTTTAAATTGAACAAATATCAGAATGCTGAGAGAGTTCAGGTGACCGAACCCCTGGAGTTCAAAACTCCTTGGGTGCCTGAAATGTTGACAAGTCAACAGTTGACCAGGGCTCTCGGGCGACCGAACTATGATACACATATCTTACTCGGGCGCCCGAACCCTTTGAAATGGATAGCCTACCAACTTGGGCGACTAAGATAATTAGTTCAAAATAAGCGTCGGGCGACTGAACACACGAGTTCGACCGACCGACCGTATGAGCGGGCACCCGAAGTCACGAAGCAATGCTACTGACTTTAATTCGGGCTACTGAACCATGACACGGGTGACCGAATGTATTTAAAATACTTTTGTTGCTGTGTCTGTTCAGGTGACCGAACCTCGGTTCAGCCACTCGAACCTCGACTGGTTAAAATTAATTTAACCACGGTAAAAATGGGTTAAGTTGGGTTAATGGTATTTTAACTCTTTAAATCTTTTTTAATAATTCCCAACAAGTCCCAAACAGTTATAATTTTACCCCTGCCTATAAATATAGACTCATTTGCAAAGATTAAAAGGGATATTAGCAATTTCATTAGCCAAAAATTTGCTCTCTTTTGAAAACACCCTCTTTGCCCAAATACTCTCAAACTTCCACTTCCTTGATACATCCTGAGATTGAGAGAACAGATTTAGAGTGTTTGTGATTGCTAGATTTGCTAAGAAACTCCCATTTGATTGATTGATTGCAATATTTTATTGGGGAGTTTTAGCTTAGGTTTATGCCACACATTTTCATATTATAAATCTTGTGTGGGGATAAACCAAGTAAGCTTAGGATATTTGCATCTTTGTTGCAAGTGTCCAATAGCTTGATTTTTGGTGTGCAAAAATTCTTTCAAACAAGCAAACATTTTCAAACTAGTTTTGTGCATATTACTTTGAAGGAAACTTTCTTATTCTAGTTTGATTATCTGATTCATATACTTGGAATATTGATGTGTTATTGAAATACCTTGTTTAGATTCCAAGATATTGCTTGTGTTGAACACCGTTGAGCATCATACTAATTATATTATGATTGGGTGTCGATTGCAGAAAACTAGCATCACTGAGCTTACACCATATCCATGTTATTGATGTGTACGTGAACGTGTGTATTTGGGTACATATCTGCTTTACGTGAAAGCACTATTTCTATACCATCTATTTAAGAGAATACTGTTGTATTTCCAGGCGTGGCCTGAGGGGGTGGTAATCTAGCCCGGTAAGGATTGTGTAGGTTGAGGTCAGCCTTGTGTTAATTGACCTGGTTGTATAGGTACTGCTCCACCCGTTAAATGAGCCTATAGTGGTAATCCTTGTACATGTTAGCCAAGGCAGGGATGTAGGCAACTTAGCCGAACCTCGATAACATTTCTGGGTGTCGTCTCCTTTACTTGATTAAATTTCTATTGTAGTTTAAATTCCATTATATATTTGCATTGATTTATATTACATGCACTAGATTGACCTTAGACTTGTGTAATATTGTTGATTAGTGGATTGACCTAGGTGATAAAATTTTTAAATACCAATTCACCCCCCCTCTTGGGATTGCACCAAAGCTAACATAATTTATTGAGCATTAGTCAATTGAATGATAAAGGCTATATGGTTTCATTTGAAAATGATAAATTCATAGTTGAAAGTAAATTAGATCATAAAATTCTCTTCACTGCAGATCGCCATGAAAATGTATATACTACTACTTTTAATAATCTACCTTCGCAACAAGTAACTTGTTTTTCTGCAATAAATGAAGCTAGTTGGTTTTGGTATAGGCGCTTACGACATGCCATCATGGACTTGTTGTCAAAACTAGAGAGAAAAGACTTAGTGAAAGACTTGCGTAAAACACCATTTGTGAAAGAAAAAATATGTGATACATGTCGAATGGGTAAGCAAACAAAATCTAGTTTTGAGAAAAAGAAATTTATATCTACCACTAGACCACTTGAAATGCTTTACTTGGATTTATTTGGTCCTAATTCTATGCAAAGTCTAGGGGAAAAATCATATGCTTTTGTTTTTATTGATTACTTTTCTAGGTTCACATGGGTTCTATTTCTCTCACATA
The DNA here is from genome assembly GCF_029873635.1 of Malania oleifera. Lineage (NCBI taxonomy): Eukaryota > Viridiplantae > Streptophyta > Magnoliopsida > Santalales > Ximeniaceae > Malania > Malania oleifera. Next base: position 63,518,112 of record NC_080422.1, read on the forward strand.
AAAATAAATCATGTGAACAGTTTACTAAGCTATGTAGGAGAATTCAAAATGAAAAAGGTTATAAGATAACTCGCATAAGAAGTGATATAGACACTGAATTTAAAAATGATGGCATGGAAAATTATTGTGACCTAGAGGGCATATCACACAACTTTTCTGCACCTAGGACTCTTCAACAAAATGGCGTGGTAGAAAGAAAGAATAGGTCATTGTAGGAAATGGGTAGGACTATGCTGAATGAACATAAATTACCTAAATATTTCTAGGCTGGGGCTATAAATACTGCATGTTATGTCATGAATAGGGTGTTAATTAGACCTTCACTTAATAAAATCCCATAAGAATTGTGGAACAACCATAGACCTTATATTTCTTATTTTCATGTTTTTGGTTGTAAATGTTTTATGCTTAGGGATAATAAGCATCTATGGAAATTTGATTCTAAATATAATGAAGGCATTTTCCTAGGTTATTCTCTTAATAGTAAAGCATATAGAGTTTTCAGTAAAAGAACTTTAACTGTAATTGAATATATTCATGTTGTATTTAATGAATCTAATCCATATTCTAGGAAAGATGATAAAGATGATATTTATATTAGAAAATGCTTAGAAAAGCTATCTATTGAGAACAATGTGAATCAAAATTCAGAAATAAATGATAAATCATATGAAGATAATCAAATTGTGAATGAAGTTCAGGAGCTGCCTAGGGATTGGAAATTTATTAGGAACCATCCTATAGATCAAATCATAGGTGAACCTTCCCGTGGTGTAGCCACAGGATCTTCCTCGAGAAACCTAGTGAGTCACTCTGCTTTCTTATCCCAAGAAGAACCTAAAAATATTAAAGAAGCCATAGAGGATGAGTCTTGGGAGTTGTCTATACAAGAAGAACTTAATCAATTTGAAAGAAGCAAAGTATGGACCCTAGTTCCTAGGCCTAATGATCATACAATTATTGGAAAGAAATGGGTGTATAGAAATAAGAAGGACAAGAATGGGATAGTAACTAGGAAAAAGGCTAGACTAGTTGCCCAAAGTTATAATCAAGAAGAGGCGATGGATTCTGATGAAACCTATGCTCCTGTTGCTAGAACTGAAGCCATTCGTATGCTTCCTGCTTATGCTGCTTTTAAAAAATTTATATTATATCAAATGGATGTTAAAAGCGCATTTCTTAATGACTACATTAATGAAGTGTATGTAGAACAACCACCCATTTTTAAAAATCATAAATATCCATATCATGTATAACAGTTGTCCAAAACCTTGTATGGATTGAAACAAGCTCCTAGAGTTTGGTATGAGAGGCTTAGTGGTTTTCTACTAGAAAATGAGTTTACCCGTGGCAAAATATACACTATACTTTTTATAAAATCCAAAAAGGATGATATGCTTATTGTTCAAATTTATATTGATGATATCATTTTTTGAGCCACTAATAATGACTTGTTGTAGAGACCCATAGAATTATGGCAATTAAATAATAAAAGAAAGGAGGAAGTAAAGGAAAATCCAAAGAAGGTCAGTAGGGTCTCGTCGACGAACAGACTTTTTGGGATTGTCGACAAGGACACATGTCTTGTCGACAAGAAGAACTGAGAGGACGATTTTTAGGACCTGAATTTTGTTGACAAGGAGTAAGGGTTCGTCGATGAAACTCCTTCTTGGACTTATCGATGAGGTGATGTGGCTCGTTAACAAGGCCACATGTCAAGACACCTATAAATATGCAAAAAACGGGTTTTCAGCGAAGGAAATCCTCTCTCTTTCATTTTATTTCTCTAAAACAAGATTCTCTCACTTCTCTCTAAGTTTCCTACTCCATCTCTCCCTGGTTCGATGATTAGAAGCTACCACAGTGATCCTGGGAGATTTTCCATATTATAGTCAAAGTGAAATGTCGATTTGAGAAGTTTGGGAACCATCCCAAAACCAGGGTGAGCGGATTATTTGAGCATTTTCAATATTACCCAGTTCATTTGAGGACAGATTTAGTATTATATACTGATGTACTAGAGTTTTGTGAAGTAAAATTTGAGTACTATATTTTCAGGAATAGGGTGTTTTGGGACCTTGCAGATATGGGTTGGGGACCCCAGTGAGTATTTTTAGAAGTCCAGGTAAATTATAATTCAAAAATTTATGAGTATGTAGGCTTGTAGAAATATAGTTGATTTATTTAAAATATGCATACGTGTATTATTTCAGGATTTTTGGGATAGTACATCGTGAATGTGAGGATTAAGTTGGAGGCGAGCCTCCTAGCCAATTAGGTAAGGGAAATATGCTATGCTAGGAATTTTAGCAAGTTTTCTAGAAAGTTATGTGTATATATATATATATATCAGTTTATTGTTCAGTTTTTTTCATAATATGAGTTGTGTTATTTGTGTGACCTAAGTAGACATTTTCCTGATACAGAATCTACATAGTTTTTCAGAATATCATGATTTACAGTGCATATAATTATATAGACAGAAATATTTACCAAACAAATTTTTATCAGACATATACTACAAATATTTTATAGACTAGTATTTTACAGTTATTAGAGAATGTCATATTTTCCAAAACCATAACACTTAGAAATTACAGATTATTTAGTCAGATAATACAGTAAGACATATAGTTATTTTATTGAGTTATTTTAGTATTTACAGATCATATTTAGACTGTTCTGGTTATTTTAGAAACATGACAAGAACAGTAGGATAATTATAGTAATAGTGTATACAGTATCATATCTCTGATGAATTATTTTAAACAGATCCAGTCAGCAGAACACGATACTGTTGCTATTTTCATATTAGAGTGCAACCACATATCTCAGATAATATGTGGATTCCGTCAACCGTGCCTAGAGAGTTTGCACTCTCCCCAGTACTCTGTTGAGGGGGTCCAGCTTGACGAGGTAGTTACCTATTTGGTGCCTAGGAGAGGACGCAGTTTGGCCATGCTGAGGATTGGTAAAGGACTGTTGACTTACCTGGTAGGCCAACTAGGATTAAGTCCCGCCTACGGGCAGCATAATCCTGTCATGAGGGGTTAAATCATGACATACAATTTTCCAAGGGAAAAATATTAGTTATGTATATGTATACAGATTTACAAAATTTTCATCAAATATAATATGATATTAGAAGTATGAAAAGTAGAAACTCAGATGACACAATTATATTTTAAACTGTGATAAAATGTGAGTTATACTTTATATTGATTTGCCAGCTTATACATATTCAGATATTGTCATTATAGTATTTATGCAACTCGGTCACCACACTTTAGTAATAGCATATTTCCATTTACTGAGTGTCATCTCATCCCAACAATTTAACAATTTTCAAGTGAGCCAGCTAGGTGAGCAGATCGGGCTCACAGATAGAGAGAAAGTTTGTTTTGCCTTGTTTATAGGGTAAGTGCGTTTAAGGGATTATATTTTCGAGTAGATGATATTGGGGTGATGTGTAATTATATATACATATATATATGGTTAGGAAACACTAAATTCTAGTATTGTAAATATGGATGAATAACTTTATGTTTTCCACTACATAAGTGTGTTGGGTTTTGTATAGGGATACCTCAGTGCTATTTGGGTCCTGAGATGTTATAGCAGGTAATGTAGAGGTATCAGATTAATTTATATTTTATACAAAAAAAAATGGTGTAATTTTTAGGTTGTTACAGTTTGGTATCAGAGCCTAGGTTGCTAGGTTCTGTAGACTCTAGAGTACAGTTGAAAACAATACCAGAATATTGGAATGGAATCTTAAGAAGAGTGGAACAGGATAATAGTGAATTAATGTTGGTGAATTAGGTTGAGAATTTATGATTTTGTTATGTGATTTGGAGGTAAAGTTTTGGGGTGGTTTTTGTGATTTTCCTGAGGTGACGATTCCAAGAAAACCATAGTAAACTATCGACGATTTCTATTCCCATATAGGAGGGCCAGACCCAAAATTAGTGATAAAATGTAAGGGGTATTTTAGTTAGTATAGTATTGTAAGGTTTGTATTCTTAAAATAATTTGATAATATTGTAGGATGGACCCAAGAGGTCGTAGCGCTCATGCTAGTGGCGACGACGGAGCAAGGCCTTCTAGTGCAAGCGGTGGGGATTTAGATGCTGTGATACATAATGTTGCTTAACAAGTTATGGCTGAGATTGCCCTAGAGCTCCAGGGAACAGGGAGGTCCATCTATAGCTCAGGGGTGTAAGATAGAAAAATTTACGAAGATGAACGCACCAACATTTTCAGGAACGGTTAATCCTCCAGTTGCGGAGAACTGAATGCAAGAGATAGAGAAGATTTTGAAGGTGTTTCACTACACCAATGAGTAGAGGGTACTCTATGCCACGTATAAGCTGACAAGGGAGCCCAAGAGATGGTGGACGACCAGTAGATTACTGGAGGAGCAGAGATCAATTCTAGTGTCGATGACCTAGGTCTGATTTAGGGACATATTCTTTGATAGATACAATCCTACCTCAGTTAAAGAGGCTAGAGTACAGGAGTTTCTGAACTTTTCCCAGGGATTGATGACAGTCTAGTAGTACGCAATGATATTTATCGAGTTGTTGCTTTTCTGCCCTTATATTATTCCAAATGAAGCTAAGAAGGCCAGGATGTTGGAGAGGAATCTAAATCGAGATATTTATAGACATGTGGTAGTGCTGAGGATACAAGATTTTTCAGAGCTGGTTAACAGGGCCATAATAGCAGAGAAAGGTTTGTCGAGAGAAACTGAGATACAAAGCCAGAGGAGAAGGGCCATACCTTCGAGTTTTTAGGCAGGTTCTAGCCGAGACCCTTGGAGAGGGGGTAGATCTGGTGGGGGTTAGAGGCAGATGGTAGAGCATAGTGGATTTTAGGGTGGCTAGTCTTATCCCACTTGCCCTAGATGTGGACAGAGATATCCAAGTGAGTGCCAACTAGGGGAGAATGTATGCTACTGTTGTGTGAGACCCAGCCACATAGATCGATCATATCAGATACCACCGAGTCATGCACCAGCTCCCAAACCGAACCGAGGTGGTTATTAGGCGCCCCGTGGAGGATAGCATAGGAAAACGACCCTAGCGAGGGTATATGCATTGACGTCGGGAGATGTCGAGACTATTGGAGGCGTTGTCACAGGTACACTTATTGTATTATCATATAAAGTTGTTGTTTTGTTTAACACAGGTGCCGCCCATTCCTTTATATTGACGGGGTATGTTAAAGTAACTGGGGTAAAGGCTCAATTATTAGATGAAGAGTAGTTTGTAGTCACACCAATGGGATCTATGATAAGGTGTAGAAAGGTGCTTCGGAACTTTCCAACAAGTATTCAAGAGAAAGTACTACTAGCTGATCTCATGATACTAGATATGCAGGGGTTTGATGTAATACTAGGTATGGATTGGCTAGCAGCTAATCACGCCAACATAGATTACTGTAAAAAAGAAGTGATTTTTAGACCCCTGGTGAGCAAGAATGCAGATTTGTGGGTTCATGTGTGCGTGCCTTGCCACAACTAGTGTCAGCTATTCAAGTGAGGAGACTGTTAGAGGGTGGTTGCCAGGGGCATATTGCCTACATAAAATAATTTCCAAAAGAAGAACTGAAACAAGTAGATATTCTTGCGGTTAGAGAATTTTCAGACATTTTTGCAGAAGAATTACCTGATTTACCACCAGATTGTGAAGTTGAATTTACCGTCGATTTACTACTAGGGTCGACACTGGTATGTAAAGCACCATATCATATGGCTCCAGTTGAATTGAAGGAACTGAAAGGTGAGTTGCAGGAGTTGCTAGATAAATGATTTATCAGGCCCAGTGTGTCGCCCTAAGGAGCACTAGTTCTATTTTTGAAGAAGAAAGATGGGATCATGAGGTTGTGCATAGATTATAGGGAGATAAACAAATTGTCAGTCAATAATAAATATCCTCTTCCCAAGATCGACGATTTATTTGATTAGCTCTAGGGGACCCAAGTCTACTCCAAAATTGACTTGCGGTCTAGTTATCATCAGGTGAAAGTTAGAGCAGAGGATATTTCGAAAATAGCATTTCGAACCAGATATGGGCATTACGAATTTTTGGTAATGCCATTTGGGTTGAATAATGCACCAACAATATTTATGGATTTAATAAATCGAATGTTCCATCTGTACTATTTGAAGAATAACCTAAGAAGATACCTTCATTAGATTTTGCATCGAACTTTCCTAAATCATCTTTAGTATTATGAATAAAACATTTGCACCCAAATACATGAAAGTAGGAAATGTTGGGTTTTCTACCTTTCCATAATTCATATGTTGTTTTGTCTATACTTGATCTTATGGATACCCTATTTACAATATAACAAGTTGTACTTACAGCTTCTGCCCAAAAGTATTTTGGTAGATTATTTTCGTTTATCATGGTTCTAGCTATTTCTTGGAGGGTTCTATTTTTTCTTTCTACAACTCCATTTTGTTGTGGAGTCCTAGGTGCTGAAAAAATATGGTTTATTCCATGTTCATTACAAAAGTTATCAATAACTTTATTTTTAAACTCCCTTCCTTGATCACTTCTAAAATTAGTTACATTATAGCCTTTTTCATTTTGTAATTTCTTGCATAAGGTGATTAGCATGTTACAAACTTCATCTTTGTTTACTAAGAATAATACCCAAGTAAATCTTGAGTAGTCATCTACAATTACAAAAGCATACTGTTTGCCTGCTAAGCTTAAGGTTCTAGTTGGACCAAATCTAGGTGCAAGAGCTCTAGGGGTCTACTAGTTGATATATACTTTTTCTTTTTGAAACTTGTTTTAACTTGCTTTACCTTTTGGCATGCATCACACATCTTGTCTTTTATGAATTTAGTATTTGGTAATCCTTTTACAAGATTTTTCTTATATAATTTTGATAAAAGATCCATACTAGCATGTCCTAGTTTCCTATGCCAAAGCCAACTTTTTTCATTCATTGCAGCTAAACAAGTTACATTTTGTTTCACTAAGTTCTCTAAGTTTATACAATATACATTATTTGTTCTATGAGCTATAAACAAGGTTTCATTGTTGTTAGGGTTTTTGATAACACATTTTTCTTTCTTAAAAGTTATTTCAAATCCTTTGTCACTTAATTGGCTAATGCTTAAAAGATTGTGTTTTAATCCTTCTACCAATAGCACATTATCAATAGTAAGAGAAGGTTCCTTACCTATTATTCCAATACTAATAATCTTACCTTTGGCATTGTTGCCGAAGGTGACGTATCCCCCATCCTTTTGTTTTAATGTGGTGAACTTGGTTCTATCACCGGTCATGTGCCTTGAACACCCGCTGTCCAAGTACCATTTATCCATTGATGGTGTTGTCCTAAAGCATACCTACAATAAGGGATTCATTGTGTTAGTCTTTGGAACTCAAGTTCTCTTAACCTTCTTTGAATTGTTTGTAATTCCATTATTTACTTTCCATTCTTCTTGAACTTTAACATACTTCTTTTTTAGTGGGCAATTGAACAGTACATGACCTTTAGTCTTGCACATGTAGCAAGTTGTGTGTTCATGTTTGTTGTTTGAAGAAGTGCTAGCATAGTGCTTGGTTTCTTTGACAAAATATCCCATGTATAATTTTTTACTCTTTTTATTTGTTTTTCCATTAAAATCTATCCCTTCTTTATTTCCATGCAGTTTTTGTTGTCCAATCATCTTTTCAAAGTTTTCCTTTCATTTTGTAAAGTTAAATATAATTTTCTCTTTATCCTCCATTGATTTTTTAAGTTCAATTATCTCTAACTCCTTTTTATTTAAATTCTCTTCCTTGATTTTTTTCTCTATCTTCAGTAATTTCTTTTATTTCTTCTTCTAACTTTTTAATACAAGAATCTTTCTCCATTTCATAGGTTTTCGAAGTTTCAAGTTGCTTCATTAATTCTTTATCTTGATCTTTCAAAGTTATGTTTCTCTTGGAGACTTTTATGAATCCTTTGTGCAGAAAAAATAGCTCAGCTTGTAATTCTTTATATGAAGGCATACTATCACAAGATTCAACTAAAGACTCATTGTTAGATTCTATTGAAGAGTAATAGGAATTTACCTCTTCGTCATTTGTCATGAAGCATATATTTGCCATCTCTTGTTCACTTGATTTGTTTTCCGTCTCGTTGGAGCTTGAATCATCCCAAGTGGCCTTCATAACTTCCTTCTTTTTCTTCTTGTCTTTCTTGAGCAATGGACAATCTGGCTTGATATGTCCTAGTTTCTTGCAATGATAGCATATAGGGGGTTCATTTTTACTTTTATTTTCTTTTGTACTTGTCTCTCCTTTTTCAGGTTTCTTTTTATTAAACTTTCTAGGAAACCTTTTATTCCTCCTATACAACTTGCCTAGTCTCTTAGTGATGAATGCAAATTCATCTTGATCCAAATCGCTTGATTCACTTTCCTCATCACTTGAGCTGTGACTAGAAGCTTTTAATGCAATTGATCTTTTATGCTTGGGTTCAGGATTTCTTTCCTTTAAAACCATTTCATAGGTAAGTAATGAACCTATGAGTTCATCTAGAAAGGTGGTGTTAAGGTTACTACCTTCCATGATAGCAGTAGCCTCTGGTTCCCATATAGAGGGAAGGCCTCTTTGAATTTTTCTAATCATTTCATAGGTAGTATAAGTCTTTCCTAAGGCACTTAAGGAATTTATTATGTGAGTGAATCTTGTTTACATAGTAGAGATTATTTCATCTGAATTCATTTTGAATGCTTCATACTTACATGTTAACATGTCTATCTTATTGTGTCTAACATCTGTTGTTCCTTTATATGTTACTTCTAATTTATCCCAATTCTCTTTAGCCGTTTTGCAGGCCATGACCCTATTAAATTCATTAGCATCTAGAGCACAATATAAAGCATTTATAGCACTTGAATTGATTTGAAGCATTTTATAGTCTGAATCGATCATATCCTTTTTTCTATTTTGGAATTTGTTTTCCATCTACTATCTTAGTAGGGATTAGGTCTCCATTCATAACTACTTCCCATGCTTTCCAATCTATGTGTTGGAGATAGATTTGCATTCTCCTTTTAAAAAACGTATAGTTGTGTCTACAAAGGCTTGGTGGACGAGTTGAGGATTGGCCCTCTCCAAAAGGACCTACTCCTATGTTTGCAATTTAGATCTTTTTATAGCTTCTTGTTGGGAATTACTATAAGTAGGCTCTGATACCAATTGAAATTAGGATAGCTTCGCAAGAGGGGGGTGAATTAGGTTTTAAAAATTTATTTTCTTTTTAATGTTTCTGTATTATAACAATAAGCACACTTCCAACACAAAGACAAAATTAAATCAAATCAATCACAACCAAAAAAAAAAAATTAATCAATATCTTGATTCTTGTATCAATGGCCCTGTAGCAAAGTGAAAAGCTTGCTGGATTTATATAACCCCCGTGTTGATTCACAATCACACTTCTTCCTAGTGTTCGGTTTTTAAATAAACTTTCAGTTTAATAAGTTTAGGATGGTCAACCAACGTAATCCCTTTCGGTTTCCGCAATCAATGTTGATCAAGCCAAAATGAATTATCTTCTAGTCTATTTAATAACCATACACTCAGAAATTATCAATTTTAAAGCATCCACGTAGGTTGTAAATTTTGCTGAAAAATAGAGAGTAAGGAAGAAAGAGAGAGACACAAGGTTTTACGAGGTTCGGCTTATACCCAACCTACGTCCTCGCCTCTGGCAAACCACCAAAGGATTCACTAGTTCAGTTCCATTGACGGATGGAACAATACCGTTTACAACCACTCCTTTGTTTAGACTAGAACCCACCTCTCCAAACGATATACCCTCATTCGGTCCAACGATTCTATAGCCTTGAATTGTCTACAAACAAGAAACAAATAGAGAAGGATTTGTGTACGAAAGACACTCTTACAACAGAGTTGATTAGTACAAGATTCAGCACAAATATACTTCAAAGTTAATTAATATAAAGAGATTGAAGCTCAATTGAATTTAGATCACCAAATATATCTTCCAAGTATTGAATGATTCAGACTTTGAAGGCTCTACTTCGGAATTTGTATCAACACCAATTCAGTGATGGAAGTAGGATGAACGCAAGAGAGATTGAGAGCTTTTAGAGAACTTTGATTGCTGGAAAATTCCTCGGTATTGAAATCTTTGAAGTTTAGGGCTATTTATAAATGTTTAAAAGATAATTCCTTGCCCCTCAAGTTTACTTGGAGTAATCCTCAAGTTTTTCAAAAGAGCAGTTCCCAAGAAATCCATTTAAAATATCTTCCCATTGAGAATTTTAAAAACTTGGTCGAGTGGCAGTCGCCGGCCATAGAGGAAACTGAACAACCCAGAAGGCTAGCAATTGCCTGCCATGACCCAAGCAGTCGCCTAACTTGACCACCCAGGCGCCTGGCAGTGCTCAGGCAATCGCCTGGCACCTTACTGCCTCCTATGTTTAATTCTTTTAAAATGTGGCAGTCTACTGCCTATATGGGCAGTCGCCTGGCTCTCAGAGTTCACTTATATTTAATTTAAAAACCTTTCTTCTTTTAAGATCATCTTTACTTTGATTTCAAAACATATTTTAGGGTTTTTTTAGTAATATATTTCTTAGTTTCTTTTTATTTATAAGAGCTTCAATTCAGTTTATATTGAAGTTTACATGAAGTACTTACTTACAAACATCCTCAAAACTCTATTCTTTTGATCTTCAAGTAAGTCCTTGTTCTTCTATGATCATATATTGTCTTTGAGCTTTTGGTCATCTTTCTTTCTTGAACCTTTTGTATAGTATATTCATCATTAGCTTTATCATCCATTTGAGCTTGAAATTTCTTTAAGCTTTGTCTTCTTTCTGAAAGAATTTCACTTGAAACAAACCATATCAAACTTATAGTAATTTGTTATCAACAAAATAAGAATTGTAAGTCTTGTTATGCCAACATTTATGGTAGCGAGATTTGCCACGTGTCATTCCGGGAATACCATTAGAAGAATTTATTACCTTTTAGTTTTCCACAATTAGTCATGGATAAAAATGCGTTTGTTTGCCTGCTAGATTTGGTTGTCTTGATGGAGGATAATGGTATTCCTAGTACATAAAGGAAATGAAACAAAAATAAAACTTATTGGCAGGAGTCATATTCAAATTGAATTATACTTTCTTAGCCTTGCTTAAGAGCCACAGAGGACTATTACGAATATGTATAATAGATAATTTAGTGGTGCTATTCACAAGCTTGGTTAACACAGTGAACTGATTTCATTTCGGCAGCTATTCACAATCTTCCTTTTCACTCTCCAGACATATAATTTACAAAATTTTCTTAATCGTTTTCCTTTCAATGGTGGCATGATATTCTTTTAATTGATTTGCCACCTTCTTATTATTATTTTGCAAAAACTTTTTCTTCTTAGATATCCTAACTAACAGTTTATGCATTTTAAATAAATCATTCTCTACATTATTATTAGAAGGCATGCTAGCATCATTAAATTCATTATGTGATTCATTACAGAATATAACACAACAATTATCATATGAATCACTGCATGGGTTATTACAGGAAGTATCACATGAGCCATCAGATGATTCATTACAAAAAATATCGCAATATTTTTTACATGTGTGGACTAAATGAGTCTGATCCCATTTTGATTATGACAAAATCAATGTTTCTCACCAGTGGAAAGGTATCAGCACGTAAGAAGGAGCATTGGAGGTTCAATTCCAGATAGATACACTCACAGAACCAGCGGTACCTGTGGATGGTGAGAACTACTCTGTGAGCCAGCGGGGAGTGTGGATGGTGAGAGTTCACTCTGTGAGCCAGCGGGGACCGTGGATGGTGAGAGTTTTCTATGAACCAGCGGAGACCGTGGATGGTAATGGAGATGTGTCCCGGGGGTAGGGTTGGCCGAACGACCAACTAATGCACGGAAGCCGTGTCTGCATTCCGAACTTTACCTTATTAGCGAGACCTAGGGGGAGAACGTTGATCCGTAAGTTTTGTGCTGCACCAGGGGGTCCGAAGGGCTTGTTGGTGGCTGGAGTTCCTATGTAATAAAAAAAAAAAAAATATTACCATTAAAACATATAACATAAATAATATTTTGGTGTAACTTTTTTATGTGATTTTATTACGATTAATTGTCATCTATATGTAATTCAATGATTAGTTTTAACAATAATATCACAATTTAGCATATTATCTTATATTATTTGTTCAGTATAATTGACAACTATTGATAAATTCATATGAATAATATAATATTTATAAAAATTGCATGATGTATCAAAAACTTCAATAATATTATAAACATGTACATATGATATAAATTTATTTGCAACTGAAAAATAATAACTTACTTATAATATATGTAAACAAAAATGTAACACGGTATATATATATTTCTATAATTTTGAAAAATATCAATTAAAATTAATTCTATGATTCTGATGGAGAAAAATTATATTGTATAGTATATATTTATTAAATTTTAAAACTAATTCTAATCATTTTTACCCATGACTGATTGTTGGGGTAATAAATTCTTCTAATGGAATCACCGGAATGATACGTGACAAATTTTGCTACCATAAAAGAATTTATTTTCCAATTTATTACGCAGAAGAATTTATTTCCCAATTTATCATTTTTTTAAATATATTAAAAGAATTTATTTCCCGATTATTACGCAGAAGAATTTATTTCTCGATTTATCATTTTTAAAAAATTTATATATTAAATAATATATTTTTTGAAAAAATAATTCCCGAAATGACACATGACAAATCTTACAACTTGAAGTAACAAGATTAACAAATCTCGCTACTTCAAGTGACAATTACATCAAAGTCATTCCGGAAAATATTTTCTTAAAACAGTTATTATTTAAAATATTTATAAAAAAAAAAAAAAGGGAAAAAACTCCAACAATCTGGACACTTGCACACTGAAATCCACCAATCAATCAAATCAAATCAACAAAAAATTCCAAATTTCACTGAGCTTGTTGATTGCTATAAGGAGGTGCCAAAAATAGCGGAGGGATCTGGTCGGCTGTTATTGAATGGCTGATTGATTGCTCACCTTCCCTGCACTCTTGTTTTTAGCTCAACTTTTCATATTTAATCAGCTACGTAATACAATTATTTGGGTAACGATAGATCTGAATCACCCTTTAATTTTCTATTTGCTTTCTTCTACCGCAGAAGTTCGCTCAAAATAACATAGCTCACCCCTTTTCTACTCTCTGAACTCTCACGTAACATTCTCTTGGATGCTTCCCTCATTGTTACTTTCTAATGCTTAGATTATCCTCTCCCAGCCCCCTCAGATTATCCTGAATGGCACCCTTTCAATTTTGTGCACAAGGATCCTTAAATAGGCCAACTGCCTCTGATATAATTGTTGGCAAATTGTGAGGATCCCTAGTGTACAGTTTGTTGGCGGGAGAATACGCTGGTTGCATCTTGTTGGGCGAGGGAATTAGGGAGTAGCATGTGAGTCACATTGTGCATGTGAGTCACATGTGTGTGGCAATGAATGAGCGTGTGAGTTGGGCTCCAATTGTGGGCTGTGAGGTAGCTAGACCTAATTGGGCTCCTAGTTTGAAGCAGCTTGAAAGTCAAGCTTACTTGGGCCTTCGACTTCAAAGCCCTGCAAAAATGGGCCCAATTGGGCCTTTAATTTGAAAATCATGTGAGAGTTGGCCGAATTTGATATTTGATTCGGAACGAGCTCAAATGATATCCCCACTTGTGCTGATCTTTTGTGCATATAGTTGTAAGCGGTTGGTGGTAGCTCAACTCATACGACTTCAAGATGATGACCAAGGGCCGTCTACTTTCGTGTTCTGATGTATTTCATGACATTTTCATTTGTCATGTAAAATTGATGTGAATGGATGACTTTGTAGAAGTAAAGAAATTGTAGTCCGATTTTACGAGAGGATGAGTGAAGTGAGACGTATGGAAATTGAGAGGGCTCAGACAGTCAACACCTTACATGTCACCTCCAACTATTAGAAGAAAAGGAAAACTCTTGATAAAGGCATTAAAAAAAAAAAAATTATTAATCCCCAACTAAGACCGTCTTTCAATATAAGGTTTATAAAAAAGTTAAAGTGAGTTGCGTCTTTAATTCCTTGTAGCAGGTGAAATGATCCATGCTATCAAGTAAATTCTCAATTTATGACCCTTTTGGGCGAGTTATACACATGGCCATGTGTTCTTTCTTGCTTGCTGTATCCGGCCAGTAACGAGCATGAATAGGAGAACACGTAAAAGATGATGAATATTTGTAGATGCATAAATAATAAACTGAACCCTTTTCTCCCTGATGAGTGATGAAGTTGTTGCTGATGTAGTCAAATTTTATTTTGAAATAAAATAATTTGACTCCTTGATATGCTAGCAACCAGACATGCTGAAGATCAGCTTTGATGGCGTAGCGTACAGTCAATCGAAATGAAATTATATGCGGAGAAATGATGTCCGCGCAGTAGAAGTAAACCGAAAAATTAACTAGACGCTGTCTTGTATATTTGCTTACTGCTTTAGTAAGACGCGAGTCATGATCCACCTACTGTTAACGATAGAGGTGTTAGGTGTCACAGTTCTCGGTAGTTTGTATCATCTATTGAGATGAGTCAATGGATTGGACTCATACATAGTTGTTTCTCAAGCATCTAGCTTAAATATTGGTTTTTCATGCATTGAGATTTACATAGATAGTTGTTTTGAGAGAGAGATGCATCCTTCTAATTGGATTAGTCAGGCAGTCTGCGCCTTCTTGCCTCTGTTAAGGCAGCGTGGGCTTGATGCGAATTGCTCAATAAGCCTATGTTTGGTCTGCTCCATGAGACTAGGCTTTGAGTGCTTTTTTTTTCCTTAAAATTTTAATTCATGTTTTGGTTGAAGCCATTCCCTGACAGCCCAGGCGTAGCCTAAATAATTGAATTTGTAATTCCTCTCGTTTGTGGGGCATCCTAAACTGTCACTTGTGTTTTCTTTTGACATATTTGATGGGGAGCTAGCAAGGGCGTTTTCATACCGTAATGACGTAATAGGCGTGATCCGCGTAAGTTGCTAAGCATTATCCAAAATTCTGTTGCCATTTGCCCCGATCATTTTGACATTTTAGCCCGCGTGGAAGTTGTATTCACATTCAAAAATAGCAATCCTCGTGAAACAAGAAGATTGTGGTGTCGCAACGTCTCAAAGAAATGGTCCAAAATGACCAGAAATAATAATATTAAAAATATTTATAGAATCATCACTAAACTTATTATTTACCTCGGTACGATTAGATCACCTAATTACTATTAATTGATTGATCTTTACACTATTGTTAAGTAAAAGAACTAGTAGTCTTAGTATGTTTTCACTAGAGTTGAAATCGAGAGTTCAGTTACGTAAGGGGAATATATCAGCACCTCCTACACACCCGTTTTATGAATGGTACCTAATTACTCATGAATTATCTTTAAATTGAATCTAATGTTCTTTAATTAACCGCTTTAAAATGAATAAAATAAATAAATAAATAAAAATAATAAAAATTTAAATAGAAAATAAAAATCAAAGTGCGATTAGGAATGTCTAATAAGACATCCAAACGATGGGATATTGTTAGATAAATCCTCCTTAAAACTGATATAGGTAAGGTCTAAATACCTCTTTACGCTTTATCAAATCATTGTGATGCACATACACAAAAATCAAGTTAAATCATCAAATTTTAAGTAAAAGAATCTTTACAAAAAATTCTCAAATTTTTTAAAAATTTTGTAGAAATTTTCTAAAATATTTTTAACGTCCAACTGATGCATGGAAGTCATGTCAGCATTCCGGACTTTACCTGATTAGCGAGACCTAGGGGGAGGACGTTGATTCGTAGGTTTGGTGTCGCACAAGGGGGTCCGAAGGGCTTGTTGGTGGCTGACGTTCCTATGTAATAAAAAAACATTACCATTAAAACACATAACATAAATAATATTTTGGTGTAACTTTTTTATGTGATTTTACTAAGATTAATTGTCATCTATATGTAATTCAATGATTAGTTTTAACAATAATATCACAATTTAGCATATTATCTTATATTATTTGTTCAGTATAATTGACAACTATTGATAAATTCATATGAATAATATAATATTTATAAAATTGCATGTTGTATCAAAAACTTCAATAATATTATAAACATGTACATATGATATAAATTTATTTGCGACTGAAAATTAATAACTTATAATATATGTAAACAAAAATGTAACACGGTATATATATATTTGTATAATTTTGAAAAATATCAATTAAAATTAATTCTATGATTCTCGTGGAGAAAAAATTATATTGTATAGTATATATTTATTAAATTTTAAAACTAATTCCAATCATTTTTACCCATGACTGATTGTTGGGGTAATAAATTCTTCTAATGGAATCACCAGAATGACACGTGGCAAATCTCGCTATCGTAAAAGAATTTATTTCCCAACTTATTAAGCAGAAGAATTTATTTCCCGATTTATCATTTTTTTAAATATATTAAAAGAATTTATTTCCTGATTTATTACGCAGAAAAATTTATTTCTCGATTTATCATTTTTTTTAAAAATATATTAAATAATATATTTTTTGGGAAAATAATTCCCGGAATGACTCATGACAAATCTTGCTGCTTGAAGTAACGAGATTAACAAATCTCGCTACTTCAAGTGACAATTACATCAAAGTCATTCCGGAAATTATTTTCTCAAAACAGTTATTATTTAAAATATTTATCATTTTTTTTAAATATTTCCCAATTATGGTGTCGCAACATTTCAAAGAAATGGTCCGAAATAACGAGAAATAATAATATTAAAAATATTTATAGAGTCGCCACTAAATCTATTATTTACCTCGGTACGGTTAGATTTGAGCCAAAATAACTCAAATATTTTTTCCTTATTATTATTATTATTATTATTACTTTCTAATTTTCAAAAATAAAAAATCAATTAAAAATTAAAATTAAAACAATTAATATAAACCTGTGGTTCGAGAAAAACAGACCAAGTAAATCGGTCTGAACCAGGTTCAATTAGTTGGGTTTAGCGAGCTTTGGGTTGTGATTGATTTTCGGTTAAGTCTAATGGGCTAACTAATATGGGTAAGTGATAAATGGACCTAGGTCCAACTTAGACTTGGGCTTTGGCTTTTTAATGGGTTATGGGTTATGAGTCAACGAGTTGGATCTATATATGGATCAGATCTGGGTTAACGGGTTGGATTTGGATCCTAACCTCAATGCTACCTCTGGATTATGAAATTTCAAATATGTATATATAATTCAAAACAGAATTAAAAGAAAAAAAAATTGAAAAGAAAAACCAACCTTAATCTTTAGCTCCTTGAGTCTTCAAATCCAATGTTAGTTCTTTAACTCTTCTTCGATCCTGATCATTTACTTTGTTATTCCTCGAGCTTCCAACACCTACTACTTCTCCAAGTCTCTAAATCCTCACAATGAAATTCTTTCAGGTATTCCTAAATTCTTTCTGTAGATCCTCACTCCATCAAATCTTTTGCAATTTAGACTCTCAACATACTCTGAATTATCTCTCAATCAAAACTCTTGATTTTCCTCACAATTGTGTGTTTGTGTGACTATCTCACTTTCTGAAGCCTTAGACTTAAAGGATTCATTTGAATTGAATTCGATTGACCAATCAATATTTGATTACTCAATCAAACTTTAAAACAAATTATCAGTTTGATCAATCAAGATTCAATTAGATTTATCCTGTATATCACTTTTTATTTCTGATTTTTTCACATTTTCCACACATGCTTAATTTCTTGATTTTTCCGTGCAGGTTTGAATTTTGGAGCTTGACAATGCTGTGCCACCTCTTTTGATTCTTATTTTCCTTTTTTGTTTTTTTATTATTTCCAATGCACAAATTCATTTCTCTCTATATTCCAAATTTTTTCAATTTTTTTTTTCATTTTATGGAATAAAAATCTGTTATATGCCTTGGACAAAATGGGGTGTCTACAATTACTCCTCTTTATAGGTTTGTTACCTAAGGATTATGGGCAGATCCATCTTTTCTTGGCATCCTATATTTTGGATTGTGCTTTATAACAAAATCCTAACAAAAGAGAATGTATGGATTTACAAAGATGTTTGCACTGCAAAAAAGAAGGCCTTTAGTGCTAATAATAGCAGACCATCACTAATACTTATTAGTGATAGTTGCGAAGTGATAACTAAAATGGCAGTCCCAACTAATTATTAGTGACGGTAATTATGGAGTATTAGTGACGGTTTCATTCTGTCATTAAAAGTCAAAGATTGTCACTATAACTTGCACATTTTCTTGGCTGAAAACTGTCACTAAAGATATACTATGAGTGACAGATTTCCAAACTACTAAAAGTTATACCATTAGTGACGGTTTTGAAAACCATCACTAAAAGTTGTACTCTTAGTGACTATTTTCAAAACCATCACTAAAAGTTGTATTATTAGTGACAGTTTTGAAAACGTCACTAAAAAAACACAATTAGCGATGGTTTGGGAATCCATCACAAATAGAGTACTTTTTAGTCATGGTTTCAAAACCGTCACTAATAGTGTCTGTAGAGACCCAGAAAATAGAAATGATAATAAAAATAAAAGAAAAGAGGAAAATTGTTTCGTGAGAAGAAAACCGGCAACGATTTTCTAGAGTACTAAGAAAACCATCGACAATTATATAGTTACCGCAGCTGGGTAAAATGGTTAACAGTGAAATCGGATGGGTTAAACACAAAAATGGTGATGATTTTTTGAGAGTCTAAGAAAACCGTTGACGATTTTTGTTAGAGACAGAATAGTATAAATGGGTTGCATGTCATTTTCTTTTAGATTTACAAAACCCTCTCTCTCTCCTCTAGAAGCTACGAGCATTCTCTCTCTCTCTCTCTCTCTCTCTCTCTCTCTCTCTCTCTCTCTCTCTCTCTTCTCATTTTCTCACTTTAAACTTGCTCCATCGATGATTAGACTCTGTATTTAAGGCTCAGCGGCGATCCTCATCAATTTGACTTGAGTAGAATTATGATTTTAGGATCCCAAGCATCACTCCAAAGTTTAGGTCAGAGTGTTAAATGTGGTTATTTGATTTATTAAATGAAGAATATAGGTTTAGAGATATTTAGATTATTATAATTCTGGGGTTTAAGTTGATTGAACTGGGAAAAATGTGAATTTTAGGGTTTTGGTGCGAAGACTGCGGGCACATGTTCAGGGTTCTTGCGTGCGTTTCCTCAGGGAATGAGGTAAGAGTAATAAATAGTTAATTGTTTGATGTTTTGTTGATTAAATGGAAAATGAGGGCCCGAGAAAATGTGAATGTGATATTATTCTAGGAAAATACATGATTTCAGGAATTTTGAGTATCGAACACCACAGGCATGAGTATAGAATTTTAGCAAGCCTCTCGCAAAACAAGTAAGGGGAATAAGTTAAGCCAAATAAATTCAAGAATTCTATCAACTAAAGTATAGCATGTGTTTATGAGATTTTAGCATATGATTTAGTGAATATTACAGAAAATAAATTTAGAGTATGAAAATTGGATTTTACATCTGTTGCATATTTATAAAAAATTAGCAATTTGGGTTATAGGAAAGTTTTATAAATGAATGTATTATTCTATATAGCAGGAAAATACTGTTTTACTCATACATATTATAGTATAAGAGCTTCACTAAAATTGTGTGGCATGAGAAATATCAAATATAGTACAGAGATTTGTTACAGAGTTTTATACAGATGTTATCGAACCATGATTATATACAGATTTTACAAAATCATGATTATATACAACTTTTATAGAACCATGATTATGTACACAACTTTTACAGAACCATGATTTACAGTTATTATAGAACCATGATATATAGTTATTACAGAGCTATGATTTACAGTTATATTATACAAAATCATGGTTATTTCAGTTATACAGAATCATGGTAAAACAGTAATATACAGACAAAGTATTATATAGCATCAGACTCCTAATGGACCAGAGCCGATCATAGAGCATGATACTGTAGCTATACATTATAGATAGTGCAACCACACATCTCAGATAGGGTGTGGATTATTCAGTCAATTGTTCCTAGAGGAGAGACGAAGGCTCCCTAGAAATTAGGTCTAGGTTGAGGGGGCCAATCATACTACAAAGGTTTATAATTTGACATAGCCTGGTAGGTTAGCCAAAGTTAAGTGCATCCCATAAGCCACACAACCCGAGCGTGCGAGGTTTATTCATGCATACAGTTATCCATCTAGGGAAGCTTTCACAGTTATATAAATAAATGTATGTAGTTTTATAGAGAACATGAACTATCTTCTACAATTAAAACTATGTTCAAATAGAAAACTTATTTTGAAAGGCATAGGTGTGAGTTATGATATGTTTTACATTGAAACGTTATCACATTTATAGTTGATTTAATAATTATCTTATTAAAGTAAAACTCATTTACCACACACTGATTGTAATTTATTCCATTTTACTAAGAGGTATCTCACCCTAGAATTCCAAATATTTCAGGTAATCTAGATAGACGTGCGGAACAAACTCCAAGACAGAGGGGACTTTAGTACTGCCCTAGCTACAAGGTGAGTTTTTGAGTTGAGAGTTGTATTTTTGGGGTATGCCCCTAGGACATTTAGTTTCTTTTTGGAGATGTATATGTATATTTTTAGAAATACTGAAAATATGGTATTGTAAATAAGGTTAATATATCTTTATGTTTTCCCGCTGCATAGGTGGCATGTTTTTTGAATAGGTATCCTCAGTACCACTTGAGGCCCAAGACATTATAGTGGATATTTTTATAAGTATCCAAGTAATGTTATATTTTTCCCGGTAAAAAAAATGGTAATAATTTTGGGGTCGTGACTAGTTTGGTAACAGAGCCTAGGTTGCTAAGTTCTATAAACTTTAGTGTACACCGGAAAACAATACCGAAGTATAGGAATGAATTTTGATGAGGATAGGTAGAAGATGGAATGGGATTTTGGTAAAGTAAATGTGGGAGATTAGGATGAGAAAATTTAGGATTTTGTCTTGTAGTTTAGATGTAGGAACTTTGGGGTGGTTTCTATTATTTTCCTTGGGTGACGATTTCAAGAAAGCCATGGTAATTATAGTCGATTTTTTTTTTTTTTTTCTGAATGGTAAGATTGAGCCTTAAATTAGTGGGTTGGTGGTATAAGAAGATATGTTGTGATTCTCAGTTGGATTAAATTAAGAGTTGTATCATGAAGTTAGGATTCTCAGATTATTCTTGTGTTAATGCAGGATGGACCTTAGAAATAGCAACGCACACGTCAGTGATGGTAGTGATGTCCTTCCAATATGGGTGGTAGTAACTCTGACCAGGTGCTGCGCAGTGTAGCATAGCAAGTTATGGCAAAAATCACCCAGAATACGAGAGAACAGGGCAGCCCACTAGTTGATCAGAGTTGTACGATCCATAAGTTGACTGACATGAATCCTCCCGCATTCTCAGAGCGAGCAGACCCTGCAGTTGTTAAAAAGTAGATGCAGGAAATTGAGGAAACACTTACGGTGCTGCATTGCACTGATGATCAGAGGGTTCTGTATGCCACATATAAGTTGACGAGTGAGGCCGAGAGGTGGTGGGCAGCTAGAGATTATTAGAGGAATAGAGACTCGTACCAGTAGCCATGACTTGGAGTCAGTTCAAGGAGGTGTTCTTCGACCGATATTTCCCTACCACTGTTAGAGAAGCTATGGTAGAGGAATTCTTGAATTTAACACAAAGGCATCTAATTGTCCAGCAATACATGGTGAAGTTTATTGAGCTGTCGCGTTTTGCCCCATATATTGTCCTAGAAGAGGCAAGGAAGGAGAGGAAGTTCGAGAGAGGTTTGAGAAAAGAAATCTATGAACAGGTGGCAATTTTGAAGGAGCGAGATTTTTCAGAATTGGTCGATAGAGCTGTTGCAGCAGAGGTGAGTAGATAGAAGGGTACTAGGATGTAGTGCTAGAGAAAGAGGCCCACGCCTCCTAAGTTTTAGGTCGGTACTAGCCGAGGCTCATGGGAGGGAGACCGAAACGATGGAGGTTAAAGGAAAGTGATGGAAAACCATGGATAATAGGGCGAGCAGATATGTCCTATTTGCCCTAGATGTGGTAGAAGGCATATAAGAGAATATTGTGTGGGAGAGAATATCTACTATAGGTGTGGACGGCTTGAACACATTGCAGGATTGCTAAGCACAGCTAGCTAATTTACTAGCTCCTAGACCATTTCGGGGAAATGACCAAGCACCTCGAGGTGGCTTGCAAAGGAACACAACCTCGGCAAGGGTCTATGCGATGACATTGGGAGATGCTGAGACTGCGGGTGATGTTGTGACAGGTACTATTACTGTTTTATCATATAACGCTGTTGTTTTATTTGACTAAGGGGCCACACATTCTTTCGTTTCTAAGAGATATGTCAAATTATGTGGCATAAAAACTCAGCTGTTAGACACCAAGTTGTTAGTAGCTACACCGACGGGATCAGTAGTAAGGTGTAAAAGAATGCTTAAAGGTTATCTAGTGGATATTCAGAAAAGAATATTACCGGTTGATCTCGTGGTATTAGATATGCAGAGGTTTGACATAATTTTTGGTATGGACTGGCTAGCCACTAATTACGCTAGTATTGATTGTCATCAGAAAGACGTGATATTTAGGCCTCCTGGTGAGCCGGAGTTCAGATTCGTGGGGTCTAGTGTGCGTACCTCACCACATTTGGTGTCATCTATTCAAGCAAGGAGACTACTCTGGGATGGTGGCCAGGGGAAAATAGTTTGTATAAAGGAAATGCTAAAGGAAGAATTGAAACTTGTTGATATTCCAGTAGTTAGGGAATTTTGAAATGTTTTTCCAGAGGAGTTACTTGGTTTACCACCGGATCGTGAAATTGAGTTTGCTGTTGATTTATTTCTAGGGCCGGCACCGATTTCTAAAGTACCCTATAGAATAGCTCCAGCCGAATTGAAAGAACTGAAAGATAAGTTGCAAGAATTATTAGACAAAGGGTTTATCAAGCCTAGTGTGTCACCCTAGGGAGTACCAGTTTTATTTGTAAAGAAGAAAGACAGGTTGATGAGGATGTGTATTGACTAGAGAGAGATAAATAAAGTGACTGTTAAGAACAAGTATCCTCTTCCTCATATTATTGACTAATTTGGTCAACTCCAGGGAACCCGGGTCTACTCTAAGATTCATCTTCATTCAGGATATCATCAGGTAAAAATTAAAGCAGAAGATATTCCGAAGATAGCCTTCTAAACCAGGTATGGCCACTAAGAGTTTTTGGTTATGCCCTTCGAATTGACTAATGCACTAACAATGTTTATGGACCTAATGAACAAGGTATTCCATCAATATTTGGGCTAGTTTGTTGTTGTTTTCATTGATGATATTTTGGTTTACTCAAAAAAATTTAAGGAGCACGAAGATCATCTGAGGATGGTGCTACGGGTGTTAAAAGAAAAGAAGTTGTATGCTAAGTTTAAGAAATGTGAATTGGTTGAAGGAAGTTATGGTCCTTGGACATGTAATCTTTGGGGATGGTATTTCGGTGGATTCGAGCAAGATAGAAGCGATAGTGAATTGGACAACATCGAGAAATGTTCACGAGATCCGAAGTTTCTTGGGTTTGGTGGGATACTACAGGCGGTTTGTAGAGGGTTTTTCCAGACTATCAGGTCCTCTAACTCGGCTCATAAGGAAAAATGTGAGGTTTGAGTGGATCGACGAATGTGATTAGAGCTTTCAGGAGTTGAAGAAGTAACTCATCACTGCACTATTTTTGACCATTCCATCATGAGATGGAGATTATGTGATCTATAGTGACGCATCTCTGAGAGGATTTGGGTGTGTATTGATGCAATAAGGAAAGGTTGTAGCATATGCTTCTCAGCAACTCAAGGAATATGAAAAGAATTATCCGACGCATGATTTAGAGTTGGCTGTAGTAGTGTACGCCTTAAAGATTTGGCGGCATTATTTGTATGGTGGGAAATAAGAGATCTTTATAGATCATAAGAGCTTAAAATATTTCTTCACATATAAAGAGTTGAATATGAGGCAGAGGAGATGATTGGAGTTAATTAAAGACTACGACTGTACCATCATTTACAACCCAGAGAAAGCAAATGTGGTAGCTGATGCCATGAGTTTGAAATCAAGGAATGCCTCTATGTCAGCAGTGGTGATGCAGCATCAGATCATAATGGATTTGAATAGGCTTGAGGTAGAGCTGGTCGAGGGAGATTACTAGACATTTATTGCTAGCTTGGTACTTTAGCCAACTTTTCCGGAGAAAATTAAGATCGCTCAAATGCAAGATACAGAATTAGTAAAAATTAAAGATAAAATACAGAGTGGATAAGGAGTTGACTTTACTATTTTAGATGATGGTGTTCTAAGGTTTGGTTCCATACTATGCATACCTGCAGATACTAAAATTAAAAGAACCATCTTGGAGGAGGTGCATCGATCCTTGTATACAGTGCACCCAGGAAGCACTAAAATGTACAAGGATCTTCAGGAATCCTTTTGGTGGAGAAATATGAAGAAAGAGATAGCTGAGTACGGAGAGTAGTGTTTGACGTGCTAGTAGGTAAAAGCTGAGCACTAGAGACCGACGGGATAATTATAGCCACTTAACATTCTTGAGTGGAAGTGAGAACATATTTCTATGGATTTCATTATAGGATTGTCGCCAGCACTTCATGTTCAGGACGCCATCTGGGTGGTTGTGGACCGATTAACAAAGACTGCCCACTTTCTTCCCATTAGAGTTGGCTACTCCATGAGTAGGTTGGTAGAGATATATATATATATACAGGAGATAGTGAGACTACCTGGAGTGCCTGTGTCCATCATCTATGATCGAGACCCACGGTTCACATCGCAATTTCGAAAAAGTTTGCAAAGATCCATGGCTACACAGCTGACATTCAGCACAACCTTTCATCCTCAGACCGATGGATGAACGGAGAGGACAATTCAAATACTGGAGGATATGTTACGAGCTAGTGTATTAGATTTTGGTGGTAGGTGGATCCAATACATACCGCTAGTCGAATTTGCTTATAATAACAGCTACCAGATCACCATTGGGATGACACCATATGAGGTGTTATATGGCAGGAGATGTCGATCCCCGTTATATTGGGATGAAACTGGTGAGAGACAAGTTTTGGGGCTAGAGATGGTTCAGCAAACTTTAGAGAAAATCAAACTCATCAAAGATAGAATCTGAATAGCTCAGAGTCGGCAGAAAAGTTATGCAAATACTCGCTGCGAGAGTTGGAATTTAGTGCAAGAAATCATGTATTTTTGAAAATTGCACCGATGAAAAGGTTGATGAGATTTGGGAAGAAGGGTAAGCTGAGCTCTTGGTACATTGGACCATTCGAGATACTTGAAAGAGTGGGTCCGGTTGCCTACAGGTTAGCCTTACCGCCAATTTTATCTAGAATTCATGACATGTTTCACATGTCAATGTTAAAGAAATACATTCCAGATTCCTCCCATGTGATTAGTTATGAAACACTAGAACTTGGTGATGCCTTATCTTATGAAGAAGTGCCTGTATAGATTCTACATCAAAAGGAATAGGAGTTACACACAAAGAGCATTCCATTGGTAAAAGTATTATAGCACAGTCATGCAGTCGAAGAGGTTTCGAAGGAATTAGAGGAACAAATGCACCAGCAATATCCACATCTATTCAGTGGAGATCAAAGATGAGATATTGGGAGTAAAATAAATAATAGTGTAGGTATGTTGACTTTTATAGTGTAAAGTAGGATAATTAGTATTCTTGATTCTAGGTTATAAATGGTTTTGGGAGAGTTTTCTTTTCTTTAAATGATTGTAATCTCCCAAAAAATTTTCTTGTAACCATGGTATTCCTCCACCATAGGTGAGGGTAATTAATAAAATCGCAAAGTTTTCTTTAGGATTGCAAATATAATAGATAGCAAATTTCGAGGACGAAAATTTTATAAGGAGCGGAGAATGTAAAGACCTGAAAAATAGAAGAAAAGAAGAAAATGTTTTGGAGAGGAGAAAATCGACGACGATTTTTTGGAGTACTAAGAAAATCGTCGACGGTTATATAGTTCCGCAATCGGGTAAAAGAGTAAACAATGAAATTGGATGGGTTAAACAAAAACTGGCGACGGTTTTTCGGGAGTCTAAGAAAACCATCGACGGTTTTTGCTAGAGACAAAATATTATAAATGAGCTGCATGTCATTTTTTTTTAGAATTACAAAAACCCTTTCTCTCTCTCCTCATTTTCTCACTCTAAACTTGCCCCATCGACGATTAGACTCCATATTTAAGGCATAGCGATGATCCTCATCAATTTGACCAGAGCAAAATTATGTTTTGAGGATCCCAGGCACCACTCCAAAGTTGAGGTAAAGGTGTTAAATGTGGGTATATGATTTTTTAAATGAAGAATATGAGTTTAAATATATTTAGATGATTATAATTATGGGAAGTTGATTGAACTGGGAAAAATGTGAATTTCAAGGTTTTGGTACGAACACCATAGGCATGGATTTAGGGTCCCTGCGGGCGTTTCCTCAAGAAATGAAGTAAGAGTAATAAATAGTTAATTGTTTGATGTTTCGTTGAATAAATGGAATATGAGGCTCCGGGTTAATGTGAATGTGATATTATTTTGGGGAAATACATGATTTTAGGATTTTTGAGTATCGAATGCCGCAGGCATGAGTATAGAATTTTAACAAGCCTCTCGTAAGTCAGGTAAAGGGAATAAGTTAACCCAGAAAAATTCAAAAATTTTATCAACTAGAGTATAACAAGTGTTCATGATATTTTAGCATATGATTTAGTGAATATTACAGAATATAAATTTAGAGTATGAAATTTGGATTTTACATCTATTGTATATTTGTGAAAATTCAGAAATTTAGGTTACTGGAAAGTTTTACAAGTGAATGTATTATTTTTATATAGCAAAAAAAATACAGTTTTACCCATACAGATTATAGTATAAGGGCTTCATTAGAATTGTATGTCATGAGAAATATCAGATATATTACAAAGATTTATTACATAGTTTTATATTGATGTTATCGAACCATGATTATATATAGCTTTTACAGAACCATTATTATATTCAGCTTTTATAGAACCATGATTATATACAACTTTTACAGAACCATGATTATATGCAGCTTTTACAAAACCATGATTTACAGTTATTACAGAACCATGATATACAATTGTTACAGAGATATGATTATTTCAGTTATATAGAATCATGGTTATTTCAGTTATACAGAATCATGGTAAAACGGTAATATATTGACAAAGTATTATATAGTATTAAAACCCTGATGGACTTGAGCAGATCATAGAGTACGGTACCGTAACTATACAGTATAGATAGTACAACCACACATCTCATATAAAGTGTGGATTATTCAGTCGATTGTACCTAAAGGAGAGATAAAGGTTCCCTGGCAGTCAGGTCTAGGTTGAGGAGGTCAATCATAAAATGAAGGTTTATAGTTTGACTTAGCCTAGTAGGCCAGCTAGAGTTAAGTCCAGCCCACGGGCCGCACAACTCGAGCATGTGGGGTTAATTCTTGCATACAATTATCCATCCAGAGAAGCTTTTACAGTTATATAAATAAATGTATATAATTTTATAAAGAACAGGAACTATCTACTATAGTTAAAAGTATGTTCAAATAGACTTATTTTAAAGTCATAGGTTTGAGTTATGATATGTTTTACATTGAAATATTATCAGAGTGATAGTTGATTTAATAATTATGTTATTCAAGTAAAACTCATTTGCCACATCTGATTGTAATTTATTTCGTCTTGCTGAGAGGTGTCTCACCCTAGAATTCCAAACATTTCAGGTAATCCAGATAGACATGCAGAGCGATCTCTGAAATAGAGGGGACTTTAGTACTGCCCTAGCTACAGGGTGAGTTTTTGAGTTGGGAGTTGTATTTTTGGGTATGCCCCTAAGACATTGGGTTTATTTTGGGAGATGTATATATGTATATTTTGAGAAATACTGAAACTCCGGTATTATAAATAAGGTTAATATATCTTTATATTTT
The DNA here is from genome assembly GCF_029873635.1 of Malania oleifera. Classification (NCBI taxonomy): domain Eukaryota; kingdom Viridiplantae; phylum Streptophyta; class Magnoliopsida; order Santalales; family Ximeniaceae; genus Malania; species Malania oleifera. Next base: position 63,546,322 of record NC_080422.1, read on the forward strand.
CTTGATGCATAGGTGGTATGTTTTGTGAGCAGGTATCCTTAATACCACTTAAGGTCCAAGATGTTATAGTGGATATTGTTATAGGCATCAGAGTAATGTTATACTATTGCAGGTAAAAAAAATGGTAATAATTTTGGGGTCGTGATAGTGTCACTATCTCAACTTTTAGTGATGGTGACTCGACTCTAAAAACACCTTAGAGAATAACCCCCAAATATTATAGTGTCGAAAAGTAGTAATTAAGGAAGTCCCTAAGTCATCTCTACAAGGAACGGTATGGTTGAATTCCAAGTTTAACTATTATTCAAAAAAGAAGGAGAATAAACTCTACAACTATCTAACAAGTTATTTATAATGGAACGGGGTTTCCAGACATAGTATGAAGATGGTTGTTTTTTTGCCTTTGCATGAGATTGATAAAACACGTAGTTAATGGACTAAAGGGAATTAAAACGCAACATATTTATAAACCCAAGTTAAAAATGGAACATAGTTACGTAACAAGTTTAGAATTTATGCGTCGATGCCCTTATCGCCAACATTATTCTTGTCCCTAAACTATAAGAAATTGAGGATGTGTGTTGAATGAATAATGGTTTTCTTTGCTTCGAGGAGCTAAACCATATTCAAAAACATCCTCTAATCCACCTATTGCCAACAATAAATGGCCAAGTATAATGTTTATGCTCTAAATGACATTCTTTTAAACACCTTGTGTGCAACTTGTTATTTAACTAAGTCTTAATCTCCTTGTCCTATAATATATCTCATAAACACAAATCAAACTTAACCAACTACGAAAAACCAATGCAAAAAAAAAAAACTCATTCAATGATTCATTCAAACAATAAAGTAAATGACAACAAAATTAAATGATAAGAACAACCCAAAAATGATTCAATCAACCTTTAAAATTCAAAGCAATAAATTAAACACAAGAAATCAAATAATATAATTAATCATTCAACAATGAAACAACTCAATCCAATAATAACTTAATCAAAACAATGTATTGAAATAAATATTAAAGTAAAGAACCCAAAAGAACAAAAGATAAAAGGATAAAAGGAGATGACAAAAGAGAGAGGTGTTTTCGGGCCAAATGGAAGGGTTTCCTGTCTAGGTTTGGCTGCTCCAAACCTTCACCCTGTAGCTGTTCCAACTTCCTTCAATTGCACTCAAAATAAACCTCAAAGTGAAGAACACAAGAACAAAAACATAGAAGAAAAGAGAAGGGGAGTCTAAGTCGAATGGATACACATGACTGTGATGTGTTCCTAAAATGTACTGTTTTAGTCCCCTATTTACCTTTGTTTTGATCACTTTTATCTTGTAAATACCTTTACCATAGTTCAAAGTTATGCAAGTTTGTTGATGTTTCAAGAAATTAGGTTAAAACCAAAGATTTAAGTAATATGAGAAGCCAAGAGAGTAATTAGCATACACAAAACTTAAATTAGATGCTCAACCAAGCCCCTAAAGCTTCAATTCATCAAAGGAAGCAAGACATGGTTCGACCATATGGTATGATGAGCCAACACAGGGTGCGACCAAGTTGTAGAAGAAAGACTCCAACGTTCAAATTGAAAGAGAAATGCTGCAAGATACCAAGTGCTCGATCAAGTGACCCATAAGGGTGACCACGCCGAGATTCTGAGTTGAATGGAAGCTAAGATCCTACAAGTCTCGACCAACAATTCAATTAGGAAAATGCATAGGTGCGACCAGGTCAAGAATATTGAAGTTTGAATTCTAGATTTCTTTGGAGCCTCGACTAGGGTGCGACCAGAGGAACTTAAAAGTTTGTTTGAGTCGACAACTACAATCTTCTGCATGAGATTTTCTGTTAAAGTTTCTTATTTTGAATTTTAAACCTTGTAAACCCTTTTGAGTATAAAATATATTTTCATTTATGTGTCTAGGGTTCCCCTTTGGCCACTCTATGGTTAGTGATAGACCTAGAGAGTCTTTGGGTGCCAATTATAATAGATTTACTACTTTGATTTTAATTCTTGTACTAGTTCGTGCATGGAATCATTGAAGTTTTGTGACAACCTTCGTGTTCCTTGTGTTGCCGCGTGGATAGATGGTCTTTTGATTGTGTTCCTAATCTTTAGTGATAGAATTTCGAGTTGCAATTGAAGCTAATTTTCAATACATGTTATTTACTGCTTTCATTTAAATACGTGCACTTTCAATACTTGCACTTTACTTTAAATGCAATTTTACATATTTGATTGTGTTGAGACCCTAGGGAAAAGGATAACCTAGCTAGGGATTCAGTCACTTATACGGATTAGGCTAGAGTCCATGTAGAGGCTGTTCTCGTGATTGCTGCATAGAATATACCCTAGTTCCTGATTGTGCTCCAGACCATTGGTGCACCATCATTACTTTATGCCACTCGAATGGTTAACTTGACTATTTAGCCTAATACGGATAGCTGACCGGACATAGTTAGTGCACACAACAGTCTAGGCTTGATTCATAATCTGAGATCTACTTTCTAGGAGTAGTGTTAACATAGTTTTACATTCTTTTATAGTTGTTAGATAAACCATTTTAAAATCTCTCCTTTTTCCCTTTTACACAAAGTGTAGTAAATTAGGCTAGAAGTGGTAAAAAATTGCGTTGTAGTCCCTATGGATCGACACCCGACTTACTTACTATTCCACTGAACTTGTTTTAGTTAGGCTTATAAATTTTATCTTTGATAGTTAGGGATCCAAGCCTTGGCAAGCCTACCAAATTTTGGTGTCTTTGCCAGGGACATAGTTACAGTTGTAAGCGAATTAGAGTACTACGACTTTGTTTTTGTTTATTTTCTTTTATTTTCATTTTTGTTTGATACTCTGAAGTCCTAATCGTGTGCTGCATGTGCATATGCTAGGTTTGCACTCTTTGGATCCTAAGTTAGTGTCTTAAGACCTCGAGATTAAGAGATCTTGTAGGTCCATTAGGAAATCCACCTTTAGTCCCGACTTAGCCGAGTCATCTAAACCTAAAGTCATGGTTGAACATAATCCAATTCCTACATTTCAAAACCTGAAACCCCAAGCTCCTCACCAACTATGGTGGAAGAGCAACCTCTTCAGCATCTTAAAGACTACTTCACACCCAACACATACACCTTAACACCTTGTATTCGGTTATTGGATGTCAAGGCGACTTAATTTGAGATTAAGACTTCCATCATCTCAATGCTTCCCAAATTTTATGGGAATTTGACTGAAGATCCTTACAAGCACCTTGATGAATTTCTCAAAATTTATTCCACTATCCATATACCCAATTTTAGCGATGTTTCCCTCCAATTGAGGTTATTCCTATTCATTCTGATGGACAAAGCCAAATATTGGTTGAGTTCCTTAGAGCCAAACTCAATGACCAACTGGGCCACCATGCAACATGAGTTCTTGAAAAAGTTCTTTCCAAATAGGAATACTAAGCAGTTGAGGAAAGCCATCACTAGTTTCTCACAATTGGATGGGGAACAATTTTTCGAGACTTGGGAGCGCTTTAAAGACCTTTTGCACAAATGCCCTCACCACCAAGCCTTTAGATGGCAGTTAGTTTAGACCTTCTATGAAGGGTTAGTTGAGCGAGATAGGTCCATGGTAGATGCATCTTGTGGAGGTACTTTCATCATAAAACACAAGAATGAGGTTTGGGCTCTCTTTGAGAACCTTGCCAAGAAGATCATCCCAACCTTCCTCTTCCCCTCATAAGGAAGTTTATGAGTTGGCTGCTGGCCATGACCTTGCGCCCACACTACACTCCATAATGAAAATGTTATATTGATTTTTATACTTAGGGCAACAACCTTAACATGTGGCGTGTGGACATATGTGAGTCATTTGCTCTAATCCTTCACACACATGTTATAAATGCCCTTATGTGTCTCCCCCACTTATGCTTGTGCATGAGGAAGTTAAGGTCACCTATAATTGGTATGAAATTCTGACTAATGATCTTTACTCGAATAAGTACAATCCTGGGTGGAGTAAGCATCCTAACTTCTCCTAAAGCCAAGAAGCTTTGGGTTTCCAAGCTCAAAGACATCAGTAATCACCCACAGATCCACCTCCTCACCCATACCAAAATTCTCAAAATCCTTCTATGTCTGCCCCTAGATCTTCAGTTTATCAGTAACCATTTCCTCCTCAACCCCCAACATAATAGATCTTTTATGAGATGATGCTAAAAGCCCTTAAGGGCATTGAGGCTAATTGCCAAGTTGATCAACAACTACTGCACTCTAACTTCTAGTCCATTACTAAGCTAGAAGCTACTATGGGCCAACTAGCTACCTCCTAGAGTAGGAGAGATGAGGGTAAGTTGCCATGTTAGCCTCTAGCAAACCCTAAGGGCCAATATGAGGTATAATGCAAGCTGGTTGCTGGACCTTCATCATATCATGGGCTAGCCTAGGCGGTAACCATTCTTTAGAGTGGTAGAAAGATAAGTAATAGGGTTGGTGAGAAGTTAGACCATGAAAAGGGTAGGAAGAAGATGAGGGAAGAACCCAATGATGAACTATGTAATCGTTCTTCTCCTATTTCGGTAGTGATACTGAGGTACCTACCCTCTCCAATGATGGAGCAATTCACCATTATGTCCATGCAGTGCCATTCCCTATAGCTCTTCGCGCACCCTCTAAATCTAAGAAGGAAACTAATACCAAGTTCATCATGGACACATTCTAACAAGTCAAAGTCAATATTCCTCTTTAGATGCTATCAAGCAAGTGTTTGCATATGAATGAAAGTCGGGTTGCACATGAACAAAAAAATTAGACTAGCTGAGCAGGTGAGCTTAATTATATTAGGACACCTTCCTCCAAAATTGAAAGACCCCGACGCTCCTAGCAGGACAGAATTTCTATTAATTCTTGGATGGGTATTGTGGGTATAATCAGGCTGTAGTCCACCTGGATGATCAGGAGAAGACTACTTTTACCTACCTATTTGGAACCTTCGCTTATAGAAGGATGCCTTTCGGGCTATGTAATGCGCCCGCATCCTTTCAACGTTGCATGCAAGCCATATTTTTTAACATGGTAGAAAAATTCCTCGAGGTGTTCATGAATAATTTCTCTGTGTTTGGACCCTATTGTGATTCATGGCTTGAAAATCCATCTAAAGTCATTGAGAAATACGTAGAGATGAATCTAGTATAGAGCTGGGAGAAGAGCCATTTTATGGTTCAAGAGGGAATAATGTTAGGGCACAGTGTCTCCACTAGGGGGATTGAAGTAGATAAGGCTAAGGTAGGGCTGATTTCCAAACTTCCTCCCTTTACTTATGTTAAACAAGTGCGGTCATTCCTAGGGCATGCTGATTTTTATTGGCAATTCATCAAGGAATTTAGCCAAATTTTTCGGCCCTTGACCAAGTTGTTAATAAATGTGCACCCTTTGAGTTTGGTAAAAATTATCTCATTGCATTTGAAACTCTTAGGACGCTGCTTTTTTTCACTCTGATCATGCAGCCACCTGATTGGTCCCTTCCTTTTGAAATCATGTGTGATGTGTCTAATTATGCCGTAGGGGCTGTTTTGGGACAATAGGTTGAGAAGCTGCCTCATGTGATTTACCATGCTGGTAAGACTCTTCAAGGAGCTCAATTGAATTATACTACCACCGAGAAGGACCTTCTAGTAGTAGTTTTCGCGCTAGATGGGTTCCGCTCCTACCTCCTAGGGTCAAAGGCCATTGTGTACTCCAATAACGCCACTTTGTGGTATCTTCTTACAAAGAAAGAGGCCAAGCCTTGGTTGATCAATTGGATTTTTCTGTTACAAGAGTTTGATTATAAGATTCGAGAGAGAAAAGGGACGAAAAACCATGTAGCTGACCATTTGTACCGTATCCTAGTTGAGGGGTCTATCAACCCCTATCTAGTTTATGATTCATTCCCTAATGAGTAGCTCTTTGTCATGTCTTCCTATCTCCCATGGTTTGTTATGATTTCTAACTACTTAGCCATGAGAGTCATTTCTAATGATTGGAAACGATGGGAGAAAGGCAACTTCTTCTCCAAAGTGCGCCATTACATATGGGAAGACCCGAACCTTTTTCAAAATCGGCCCGGATTTGATCATTCGGCGATGTGTCCTTAGATGTGAGTATTCCCACATACTTTAATTTTGCCACACCTTAGAGTGCGGTGGTTATTTTTGTGGGAAGAAAATGACGGTCAAGGTTCTTCAAAGTTGATTATTTTGGCCCACTCTTTTTCAGGATGCTCACGATTTTTGCAGGGCATGCTTGCAATTTCAGCAGACCAGGAACATCCCCCGATGTGACATGTTGCCTTTGCACCCTATTCTAGTTTTTGAGCTATTTTATGTGTGGGGGATTGACTTTATGGGTCTCTTCCCTCTTTCCCATGGATATATGTACATACTTGTGGCAGTGGATTATTTTTCGAAATGGGTGGAGGCGGCTGCGACTAAGACCATTGACCATAGAGTGGTCATTCAATTTCTTAAGGGTCTTTTTAGTTGTTTTGGTTGTCTTTGAGCCATCGTTAGTGATTAGGGAACTCATTTCTTCAATAGCTATTTTGCACCCCTCCTTAAAAAATATTCTATCACTCACAAAATCGCCACACCGTACCATTCATAGAATAGTGGGCAGGTTGAGGTTTCAAACTGTGAGACAAAAAACATCCTTGAGAAAACTCTGAAACCAGATAGAAAAGATTGTTCATCTTGGTTAGATGATGCTCTATAGGCATATAGGACAGCCTACAAGATCCCTATCGGTATGTCCCCATATCAATTGGTCAATGGTAAGGCATGTCACCTTCTGGTTGAGTTAGGGCATTGGGCTTATTGGGTGATTAAGAAGTTTAATTTTGACATGGTTGTTGCCGGTGTTCATCATCACCTCCAACTTAATGAATTGGAGGAGATCCAGAATACCTCGTATGTGAATGCCAAGATTTATAAAAGTAGGATGAAAGCCTTTCATGACCAGCACATTGTTGTGAAATCTTTCAAACCTCCCCAAAAAAGTTTAGCTTTTTAGTTTGAGGTTAAAATTATTTTCACGTAAGCTGCGATCTAGATGGCATGGTCCCTATATTGTGAACCGGGTGTTTCCCCATGGTGCAGTTGGAATTAAGGATTCAAAGACTAATACCCTTTTCAAGCTCAATGGTTAGCACCTTAAGCCATGTGTAGAGGGGGTTATCGAGGGACTCGGCGAGAAAGTTTTTCTTTGTGACCCGGTGTATCCATCTTGAGCTTTCCTTGCGTCTGGCTAAAGACCACAAACTTAACACTTCTAGGAGGCAAACCGAGTGTTTTTATTTATTCTCCGAGTTTATAGGTTGTATATTGTAGAGTAGGTACGATTTAGGATCCTTAGGATAGGTTGTAAATTAGTTTGGGGTGCAACCAGGGCGCAGCAAGCATTGTCTAGGCGCGACCTAGTAGAATCTTTGAATCTTTTGAAACTCTAGAGTACCAAGAGGTTCAACCATTGGACTTGTGTGAGTGATTTGCTGCTAAGTTGTTTGTATAGTAGAGTTACATATGGGGAAGCCTGCTTGTATTTAGGTTCTATCTTTGTATATGAAATGGCATGATTGTGTTACATGTGATCATATTGAATGTCCACTAAGATTGGTATTTGTGGGTACTACCATGGAATCCCTCACGAGACTATAACCCATCCACTAGGGTCACCAAGGGGTTTATAACCTTGTTGCATACGGTAAATGCAATCGTGTTACCCACAAAAGAGGAGGTAGATATGATTTGACAGTTTTCTTAGTTTTTCTTTGCTCAAGGACTAGAAAAGTGTAAGTTGGAGGTTATGATGTCTTTCTAAAATGTACTATTTTAGCCTTTCATTTACTTTTGTTTTGTTCTCATTTATCTTGTAAATACCCTTTCTTACCATAGTTCAGAGTTATGTAAGGTTTGTTCATGCTTCAAGAAAAATAGGTTAAAACCAAGGAGTTAAGCAATATGAGAAGCCAAGGGAGTAATTGGGATACACAAAGCTCAAATCAGATGCTCAACCAAGCTCCTAAAGCTTCAGTTCATCAAAGGAAACAAGACATGGTTCGACCATGTGGTGTGACCAGCCAACATAGGGTACGACCGGGTCATAAAGGAAAGACTCCAATGTTATGACTAAAAGAGATATGATGCAAGGTTTGACCAAGTGCTTGAACAAGCGACCCTAAAGGGTGGCCAAGTTGTGAACTTGAGACTGACTGAGCTAGAAATACTGAGAGTCTCGACAACTAGTTCAACCAGGAGACCTTGAAGGGCTACTAGGTCAAGATCCTGAGCTGAAGTAAAGTTGAGATCCTACAAGTCTCGACAAACAACTTGACGAGGAAGACACATAGGTGCGACCAAGTTGAAGTGCTGAAGTTTGAATTCTAGATTTCGTAAGAGCCTTGACCAGGGCAAAACCAGCGGAACATATAGGTGTGACCTGGTTGACAGCTATTGTAACGACTTGCTTGTATACCATTTCTTTTTCCATGACAAAAAAAATAGATATAATAAATCTAGCAAATCATAATTAAATTGAACCTGTGGGTACCAAGGATGCATCAGAAATATAGCACGGAAGCCTAAGTAGCAGAAAACATAAAATTATATATATCTCATATCACGATTCGACACAATACCAGAGTTTACTACATCCATTATTTATATATATCCCAAAACAATCAAAACCAGCACTAGGGTCATCACCCAAAAATCCATTTGACCCTAGCGAAAGAATTACCCTACAAATAGGGTAAAACGGTTGAAATCTAATGCTGCAGAGCTTTATCCGCTCCCTTATCTGGGGCTCTTGAAATTTTCATATAATTTGGAGTGAGACTCCTCTCAGTATAGGAGATAAACTAATACCAGTGTCTGGAAACATGAGTATTTCCGTGTTATACATAAAACCATACATAAATATATTTAACGAAACAGTCTCTATTATACCCAGAAAAAACATATATAATCATAGCATGGCAGAACATATTGGATTTTCATAAACATAATTCATCTCATATGATAATAATACAAAAAAACAACCCTGGAAGGTTTGCTGGCTGGTTTCATGTCTTACCCCCCACATGATTCGATTGTGTGGCCCGAAGGAGAGACCTGACAATGGTTGGCCGACCACTGCCAAGTCAAAGTAAATGTCTGTAAGTACGATGGGTCTGCCAGGCCTAGTCTGTACACCACGGGCACCAACACTTCAATAAACCACATCGACTATCCATCCTCACGCTGCCCCGTACGACAGTGATAACACAATATCGTAATGATTGTGATCACATAGCTACGATACCGTGCTCGTGTAAGCCTAAACCAAACCAATCAAGTTTTGATAACACATAACATATTTTCAAATTATGATACATTGCTATTCCATAATAATAATTGTCAAATCAACATCATCATATCACATTTCATTCATAACATGAAAATCATCGGCCCTTATGCCAACATTTCGTATTTTATCAATCACGGTGTGTGCGCCATATCACATATCAAATAAGAGCCTCGGCTCGTACGCGGACATATCATATAAAAGGCTTGGCCCGTACGCCGTCATATCATGTGAGAACATCCTCGGTCCGTATGCTGGTATATCATATAAAAGTCTTAGGCCGTATGCTGATATATCATATAAAAACTCTCAGCCCATATGCCGGTATATCATATAAAAGGCTCGGCCCATACGCCGGCATATCATATAAAAGCTCTTGGCCCATATGCTGGTATATCATTTAAAAAGTCTCAGTTCGTACGCTAGTATATCATTTAAAATCTCTCGGCCCGTACACCAATATATCATTTAAAAACTTTGTATCATTTAACATTTTCTTAGAAACAGCAATTCATAATAAATTCTATTTATGCCACAAAAAATGGGTATTACTCATATTTAAAACATATCGTCATTTACGGTAGTATTTCCCCAAACATAATGCTAATATATATTCATTTTCCTAAAATTAAATGTTGTAAGATCATACATATATTTTCATAAAAACAATTAGCTTAGCTTATCCCCTTACCTGATTCATGAAGAGCCCCTAAAATATATTAGTCCTGCACCCGCAAGGTTCTCTATTCAACACCTTGAAAGCAACTTCTCCTAGAACAGAAATTCAGTATTTCTTCGACTACTACATTTTCTACAACTGCAGAAAAGTCAAATACTAAATAGAAAGCGTTACCCCGAATATGGGATGGAATTCAAGTTAGCCCCACCAACGATCCACTCTAGCAGATTTGAAGAAAACTTTTCCAGGGGTGTCGTGGTGGCCTCAGATCGTCGAACTGGCGAGAATCCGACCCAGAAACTTAGAGAGAATGGGTGGAAACCGAAGAGGAGAGAGAGAGAGAGAGAGAGAGAGAGAGAGAGAGAGAGAGAGAGAGAGAGGGGTTTCTGTGTGAAAAATCAGCTGAAAAATCACGTTTAGGGCTACTTATACATTGACCTTCATCGACGAGCCACATCACCTCATAGGGGAGGTCACAAAGGATGTTCATCGACAAACGTTTGTTTCTCGTCGACGAAATTTTGAGATGGGAAAATAGCCTCTCGGTATCTTCTTGTTGATAAGAGACGTCCCCGTCGACGAGCCCCTCATATGTACTCGTCAAAGAACTCTCTATGTTCGTCGACGAGGCCCTATTTAAGTATTTCAAATATAATTCCCTTTTCCTCCTTTCTTTTATTATTTAAATACCATAATTTCCTCACGTCACTACATTCTCCCATCCTTATAAAATTTCGTCCTCGATATTTGCTCTTCATATGATTCATCATCCCTTAAAGGCAAAATGGTCTACTTATTTTATTTCTTACCCTCACTTATGGCAGATGAATATAGTGGTTACATTTCAAGTCATGGGAGATTACATATATATATATATATATATATATAAAATAAAATTCTTTAAAAACTAAAAGACTACTTATTAACCAAACCACTACAAGTACGTGCAAAAAAAAACATTACCTACTATTACACTTCCTTGAATAGTTGTGGATATCTCAACCTTGTATGTTCCTCAAGCTCCCAAGAAGCTTCTTCTATTGCATGATTTCTCCACAAGACTTTCACCAGAGGACTCTTCTTATTACATAATTCTTGTTCCTTCCTATCCAGAATTTGTACTGGCACCTCCTCATAAACTAGTGAATCACTGATCTTTAATTCACCATAACTGATCATGTGAGAAGGATCTGGGGCGTATTTCCTTAACATGGAAATGTGGAATACATCGTAGATCCTGGACAACATAGGTGGTAAAGCTAGCTTGTAGGCAACTGACCCTACTTTCTCTAGAATCTCAAATGGACCGATGAACCTAGGGCTGAGTTTACCTTTCTTCCCAAATAGCATAACCCCTTTTAATGGAGCTATTTTCAAAAATACATGGTTACCGATATCAAACTCCAATTTCCTGCAGTGAGTATCAGCATAACTCTTCTATCAGCTCTGAGCTCCACTGATTCTATCTCGGATAAGCCGAACCTTATCATACGCTTGCTGAACAAGCTCTGGTCCCATAACTCGCCGCTCACCTATTTCATCCCAAAATAATGGAGAACGACATCTCCTATCGTAAAGCTCCACAAACGGCGCCATGCCAATGCTGGCTTGATAACTGTTATTGTACGTAAATTCCACCAACGGCAAAAACTGAGTCCAACTACCCCCAAAATCTAGCACGCACGCTTGAAGCGTATCTTCTAATATTTGAATCATCCTCTCAGTCTACCCATCTGAGTGACGTGAAACGTGGGTCTCTATCTGACACTATAGACACTAGCACACTGTGAGAATGAACTATCTCTTGAATATATATCTCTGCCAGTCTGTCCATGGAGTAGCTGATCTTGATGGGAAGGAAATCGACAGTTTTGGTCAAAGGATCCATAATCACCCAAATTGCATTCAGACCATGCAATTCCGACAATAGCCCTGAAATAAAATCCAGAGATATATGATCTCACTTCCACTCATGGATAAATAGTGGCTACAATTGATCGACTAGCCTCTGGTGCTCACCTTTTATCTGCTGACACATTAAACACTGAGCTGCATACTCTGTAATTTCTTTCTTCATACCACTCCACCAATAAGACTCTCGTAGATCTTTATACATCTTCATATTTCCGAGATGAACTGTGTACAAAGATCTGTGAGCCTCCTCTAAGATGGTCTTCCTGATATTAGCATTGGTAGGAAAACATAATCTGGAATGAAATCGCAATGCTCCGTCATCTACAATACAAAATTCCTCCACCTGACCATTCTGCACTCTGACTAATACCTCGGCTAATTCTGGATCATCTTTTTAAGCAACTTTAATCCTTTCCTACAGAGTAGGCTACACCACTAGACTGGCAATACATACTTGAGGACCATTTTCAACCAATTCTATGCCGAGTCTCTCTAGATCCATCATGATCGGATACTGGATCTCTATAGCTGCCAACGCTGGTCCCATAGATTTTCTGCTCAAAGCATCAGCTACTATGTTCGCCTTCCCTAGGTGGTAATTGATAATGCAGTCAAAATCTTTAATAAACTCCAACCACCATTTCTGCCACATATTCAGTTCTTTTTAAGTGAAAAAGTACTTTAAACTCTTGTGGTCGAAGAAAATTTCACATCGCTCGCCATATAGGTAATGCCTCCAAATTTTCAATGCGTATACTACTGTAGCCAATTCAATATCATAGGTAGGGTAGTTCTTTTCATACTCTTTTAATTGTCTGGAAGCATATGCTACCACCCTGCCATGTTGCATTAGTACATAGCCAAGTCCTTTTAAGGACGCATCACTGTGGATAACATAACTCTTACCCCCTAATGGGACGATCAATACTAGTGTCGTGACAAGTCTTTACTTCAATTCCTGAAAACTCTGCTCACAGTTGTCGTCCCACTCAAACCTAACTTTCTTCCTGATCAGTCATGTCAGAGGCGCTGATAACACTGAGAATCCCTCAACGAAACGATGGTAATACCCAGCTAACCCCAAGAAACTCCTAATCTCCTGGACGTTCCTCGGTTTAGCCCAATTCACTACCACCTCAATTTTACTCGGATCCATAGAAATAACATCTCCTAAAATGACATGCCCCAAAAACCCAACTTTCTCAGGCCAGAATTTACATTTACTAAACTTAGTGTAAAACTTATTTTCCCTAAGCGTCTGTAGAACCTACCTCAAATGTGTCTCATGCTCCTCATAACTCCTCAAATAGACCGGTACATCATTAATAAAAACAACAACAAACTGGTCCAAATATTGGTAAAAAACTTTATTCATCAAATCCATAAAATACCACAGTAGCATTCATCAGACCAAAGGGCATAACAAGGAATTCATAATGCCCGTATCTGGTCCTGAAGGCTGTCTTCGAGACGTCTTCTGCTTTCACTTTCACCTGATGGTAGCCTAATCTAAGGTCAATCTTAGAATACAATCGTGTACCCCCAGAGATAGAGGATACATGTTTTTTATTGTCATTTTATTAATTTCTCTATAATCTATACACATCCTCATATACCTGTATTTCTTCTCTACAAACATAACTGGAGCTCCCCACAGAGATACACTAGGCTGTATAAAACCCTTATCAAGCAAATCTTGCAACTGAATCTTTAATTCTACTAACTTTGCTGGTGCCATTCAGTAAGGTACTTTAGAAATCGGCACTTTCTCTAGAAGCAGATCAATAGGAAAATCTATCTCACGATCAGGTGGTAAGCCTGGTAACTCATCTGGAAAAACATTTTGCAAATTCCTTTACTACTAGTGTACTAGCGAGTGTAAATTCATTCCCTGACATTTCCTTCACAAAGGCCATGAATCCCTCACAACCACTCAGTAGTAGTCTCCTCACCTTAATAGTTGAAACTAATTGAGGCAGGCATTGCACTCGCAACCCTACAAACCTGAATTATGCTCTTCCTAGAGGTCTGAATATTACTTATCGCAAATGGCGATCTAAACTGGAAAAATTAGTTGCTAGCCAATACATACCAAATATCACATCAAACCCATGCATGTCCATTACTATCAAATCAGCAGATAAAATTTCTCCTTGAATATCAACTGAACAACCCCAGAGCATCCTACTACACCTCATTGCTGACCCATTTGATGTAGATACCAACAATTCAGTGTCTAATAACTGTGTTTCTCCTCCATATAGTCTAGCACACTTTATAGACACAAACGAGTCTGTGGCTCCTAAATCAAATAATATAATAACTTTAAAGGAAAGAATGCTAACCATACCTGTCATCACATCGCCGGCTGTCTCAACATCACCCAGCATCAAAGAAAAAACTCTAGTTGGAGCCATATTTCTCTACTGGCCTCCAATTGGCGCCTAATTGCCTCCATGGCACGATCTAGGAGTAGGACCAGCATCTGGCAGTGTAGGGCAGCTTTGCATCAGATGTCCCTGTCTACCATAGTGATAGTAGATAGCTTTCCCAACTCGACACTCTCCCTAGTGTCTCCTCCCATAAGTCTGATAGATAGGAGGATTCTGCACTGTCTGAAACTCATGATCCTCAGTCTCCTGTCTTCGCCCTTTTCCATAGTTTCCTCTCCTCCACTGACCCTGCTAGTAGCTTGAAGATGTAAATCTATTCCTCTGCATCTATACGCTCACCAACCTCTACCAAGGCTGCTCTGTCGACTAACTCATCAAAATCTTGAATCTTTAGCACTACCACCTGCTTGTATATGCTTCTCCTCAATCCTATTTCAAACTGCCTTACCTTCTTTATCTTATTATGAACAATATACGGAGCGAAGCGAGAGAGCTCTATAAATCGCACTATATACTGCTGGACCGACAACTCTCCTTAGTTTAGACTTAGGAACTCCTTCACTTTAGCCTCCTTAACAGCAGCTATAAAATACCTGTCAAAGAATAATTTTTAAATCCATCCCATGTCATCACTATCAGCGTTGTGCTCTACTACTTTAGAAGTCTCAAAGCAGTTCACCACCTTTCGACCTCTCTTTTCAGTTTATAGGTGGCGAAGAGGACCCTCTGTTCCTCTGTACACTGTAGCACCGCCAAGACTTTCTCAATCTTCTGCATTCAATTCTTGATAGCTACAGGATCAACCCCTCCTGAAAATGCCAGAGGATTCATCTTATTAAACTTCTCTATCGTGCACCTATGACCTGCAGACGGACTTCCCTGCTCTCTGGAGGTCCTAGTGATCTCAGCCATAACCTGCTGAGCCATGCTGCATAGTACTACATCAAAATCAGTCTCACCCGCACTCGAGGGCCCTGCTTCATCGCTGCCACTCGCATGGGCACGACCTCCTCCTGGATCCATCTTGAAATACAATAAACATAACCTAGGAACCCTGTACTTATAATTTACACACCTAACATATTTCCTTATCTTAACTTCCTCAACTCATTCCTAACTCCAATTCTACATTCTAGGAACACAACCCAACAATAGTTTACTATGGTTTTCCTACAATCATCACCAAAGAAAAACATAGAAACCATAACCTAGGAACCCTGTACTTATAATTTACACACCTAACATATTTCCTTATCTTAACTTCCTCAACTCATTCCTAACTCCAATTCTACATTCTAGGAACACAACCCAACAATAGTTTAGTATGGTTTTCCTACAATCATCACCAAAGAAAAACATAGAAACCACCATGGTAGTCCGGCCTCTAGACTATAGAACAAAACCTTAAATCATTTTCCTATACTTTGGTATCGTTTCTACTACACTCTAAAGTTTATAGAACCTAGCAACCTAAGCTCTGATACCAAACTGTAACGACCTGCTTGTATACCATTTTTTTTTCCATGATAATAAAAATCGATATAATAAACCTAGCAGATCATAATTAACTTGAACCTGTGGGTACCAGGGATACATCATAAATACAAAATGGAAGCCTAAGCAACAGAAAACATAAAAACATATACATCTCATATCACCATTCGACAAAATACCAGAGTTTACTACATCCATTATATATATATCCCAAAATAATCAAAACCAGCCCTAGGGTCGTCACCCAAAATTCCATCTGACCATAGCGAAATACTTACCCTTCAGATAGCGTAAAATGGTTGAACTCTAACGGTGCGGAGGTTTATCTGCTCTCCTATCTGGGGCTCCAAAAATGTTTATATAATTTGGGGTGAGACACCTCTTAGTATAGGAGATAAACTTATACTAGTGTATGGCAACAAGAGTATTTCCGTGTTATACATAAAACCATACATAAACATATTTAGTGAAACTGTCTGTATCTTATCTGAAAAAAACATATATAATCATAGCATGGAAGAACATACTAGATTTTCATAAACATAATTCATCTCATATGAAAATAATATAAAAAAAAAATCTTGAAAAGGTTAGCTGGCTGGTGTCATGTCTTACCGCCGCATGACTGGGTTGTGTGGCCTGAATGCAAGACGTGACAATGGTTAGCCGACCACTTCCAAGTCAAAGTTAATGTCTGTAAGTACGATGGGTCTACCAGAGCTGGTCTATGCACCAAGGGCACCAACACTTCAATAAACCACATTGACTATCCATTCTCACGCTGCCCCGTACGACAGCAATAACACAATATCATAATGATCATGATCACACATCTACGGTACCGTGCTTGTGTAAACCTAAACCAAGCTAACCAGGTTCTGATAACATATAAGATGTTTTCAAATTGTGATACATTTTTATTTCATAATAATAATTTTCAAATCAATATCATCATATCATATTTCATTTATAACATGAAAATCATCAGCCCTTACGCCATCATTTCATATTTTATCAATCACGGCTCGTACGCTGTATCACATATTAAATAAGAGGCTTGGCCCGTACGTCGGCATATCATATAAAAGGCTTGGCCCATACGCTGGCATATCATGTGAGAATATCCTCGGCCCATACGCCGATATATCATATAAAACTCTCGGCCTGTATGCTGATATATCATATAAAAACTCTTGGCCTGTACACCGATATATCATTTAAAAACTCGCAGCCCATACGCCACTATATCATTTAAAATCTCTTGGCCCGTACACCAGTATATCATTTAAAAACTTTGTAACAGTTAACATTTTTCTAGAAAAAGTAATTCATAATAAATTCTACTCATGCCACACAAAATGGGTATTACTCATATTTAAAACATATCATCATTTATAGAGTATTTCCCCAAACATAATGCTAATATATATTTATTTTCATGAAATTAAATGTTGTAAGATCATACATATATTTTCATAAAAACAACTAGCTTAGTTTATCCCCTTACTTGATTCCTAAAGAGCCCCTAAAATATATCAGCTTTGCACTTGCAGGGTTCTCCATTCAACACCTTGAAAGCAACATCTCCTAGAAAAGAAATTCAGTATTTCTTCGACTACTACATTTTCTACAATTGTAGGAAAGTCAAATACTAAATAGAAAGCCTTACTTCGAATATGGGATGGAATTCAAGTTAGCCCCACCAACGATCCACTCTAGCAGATTTGAAGAGAAATTTTCTAGGAGTGTCGTGGTGGCTTCAAATCGTCGAATCGGCAAGAATCCAGCCCAGAAACTTAAAGAGAAGGAGTGGAAACTGAAGATAAGAGAGAGAGAGAGAGAGAGAGAGAGAGAGAGAGAGAGAGAGGAGAGTTTCTGCATGAAAAATCATCTGAAAAATCACGTTTACGGCTATTTATACACTGGCCTTCATTGACGAGCCATATCACCTCGTCGACGAGGTCATGAAGGAAGTTCGTCGATGAACGTTTGTTTCTCATCAATGAAATTCAGAGATGGGCAAATAGCCTCTCGGTATCTTCTTGTTGATGAAACATATCCCCATCGACGAGCCCTTCATGTGTACTCATCGATGAACTCCCTGTGTTCGTCGACGAGACCCTGTAGAGTTCGTCGACAAGACCCTGTTTGAGTATTTTAAATACAATTTCCTTTTCCCCCTTCTTTCATTATTTAAATACCATAATTTCCTCAGGTCACTACAACTATGATATTCTATGCGAGATTTTTTATTGAAGTTTTCTGTTTAAAATTTAAACCTTGTAAACCCTTTTGGGTATAAAAGATATCTTCGTCTATGTGTCTAGGGTTCCCCTTTGGCCACTATGTGGTTAGTGATAGACCTAGAGAGTCTTTGGGTGCCAAGTAGAATAGATTTACTACTTTAATTTCAATTTTTGTACTTGTTCATGCACAGAATTGCTAAAGGCCTGTGACGACCTTCGTGTTCCTTGTGCTGCTACGTAGATAGATGGTCATTTGATTGTATTCCTAATCATTAGTGATAGACTTTCGAGTTGCAATTGAATCCAATTTTTCAATGCATGTTCTTTACTGCTTTCATTTAAATACCTACACTTTCAATACCTGCACTTTACTTTCCATACAATTTCACATTTTGATTGTGTTTAGACCCTAAGGTAAAGGATAGCCTAGCTAAGGATTCAATCACTTATATGGATTAGGCTACAGTCCATGCACAGGGTGTTCTGGTGATTGCTGCATAGAGTATACCTTGGTTCCTGATCGTGCTCCGGACGATTGGTGCACCTTCGTTACTTTATGCCACTCAAATGGTTCACTTGACTATTTAGCCTAATAGGAATAGCTTACCGGATATAGCTAGTGTGCACGATAGTCTAGGCTTGATTCATAATCTAAGACCTGCTTTCTAGGAGTAGTGTTAACATAGTTTTGCATTCTTTCACAAATGTTAGATAAACCATTTCAAAATCTATCCTTTTCCCTTTTACACAAAGTGTAGTAAATTAGGCTGGAAGTGGTAAATAACTGCACTATAGTCCTTGTGTATCGACACCTGACTTACTTGCTATTCTACTAAACTTGGGTTAGTTAGGTTTATAAATTTTATCTTTAGTAGTCAAGGACCCAAGCCTCGGCGAGCCTACCAGGTTGCTCCAAAACTCCCAGCTACGTTGCCCTCAATCTCATGTCATCCAAACCTCTTTCAAATATACGGCCGCCCTAGCTGTGTGGATTCCTCCTTGTATACGCATGGGCCTTCTATGCATGGCACATGCTCTTGTTTCTCTTATGCACGGCTGCTCCTTTGTAGCCCACGCACACATGCACGCCCCTTGCAACCTTTAAAACCCAAATCCACACAAGAATACCCACTTGAACCTTCTCCAATGCACGACTCTCTCTAATTTTCATAGCCCATGTACGAATTTAAGGCCCTTCACATGTTTCCTCTTTATGTATTTCAATTTCATGGCTTTAAAAATGCTTGGGCCTTCACCTTTTATTCTTGAGAGTACCCTACAACAATTAAACAAAAATATTCATAAATTTATTGGTAATGATAGGATATGTTGACTTTGGGAGTCATATCCCATTTTAATAATGACAAATCACAACATCTCATTTGTGTATTAAGTATTTGAACAACTATATGATTCTATGAGCATAAATAACCAATGCAAAATGGACATGAAGCACTTGCACAATCACATTTCTTGGTACATTCCATGGGAATCTCAAGAGCAAAAGGTTGAAGACTTATATTTTTCAATTGTAATGTTTATACATTTCAATTATGCATGCGTATCATTTGAATTAATGTGAAGCTCATTATTGACCATAGATTGACCTTAGGAACTCCAATATTTCATAGAAAACCCTTCACTTAAAATGTTTAACACCTACAAAAGGTTTGAAATGGTTTTGAAGTCAAAACTAGCCAAAAACTAATTTTTATTAAAGGTTTAGTCAACTTGATGATAAGCCCAGTCAACTTAATAGAAGAAATGGTTAAAACTCATTTTTATTAATGGCCAAGCAGATCGGATCATAAGCTTGATCGACCGGTCTTTATACAAGGATGATCCGAAAAACTGGATTATACGCTCGGCCGACCGAACCACTCTAAAAGGGAAATTGCCTTTGGACCGGTCGACCGGACCTCGAGTCACTCGACTGTAACTCTCAGGTTCAAGCTATTTTGAGCTTCAAATGGTTATATTTTTTGAAATAAATTAAAATATTATTCTCCAATGGTCATATAACGGCTATAATTTGAATTTGGCTACAAATACCATGTCAATTCACTTGGAGAAAGTAAGAGAATTATTTTAAAAGTTTAGTTGAACATTCTTTGATTCTTGTTTATATTTCATACTCATTTTGAAGATCAAATTCCTATTTCTCCTACTTTCATTTTGAAAACTTTTTTTGGAGAAAATATTTTGAGTTATTCAAGAAAAGCTTTGAGCATATATTCACTCATATATATTTGCTTCAAAGGCTTCTTACTCTTGATATTTCAAAGGTCAATCTTAAGAAAAGGGTATATTACTTGGAGAGGTGTCTCTGCCTATAAGGAGGAATTATGGTGTGAACCATACCGAGTGAGGGTATATTGCTCGGAGAGGTGTCTCCGCCTATAAGGAAGGATTGTACCGTACCGAGCGAGGGTATATTGCTTGGAGAGGCTTCTCCACCTATAAGGAGGGAGTATAGTGGCGGCTTCACCCTAATTTAAAGGAGCAAGATAGTGGAAATCCTTGGGTGGTTTGCTTAAGGCAAATACGTAGGCGGGTATAACCGAACATTGTAAATCTCGATGTCGTTCTCTCTAACCCTACTCTTTCTATATTTCTGCATGTGTATGATTGTATATTTATTGTTGTGATGGTTTTACATACATGCCTTCAATTTTGATTGGGATATTATTTGTGAATCAGTTAATTAATTAGCAAAAAAATTTTAAAAATCCAATACACCCCCTTCTATCCCTAAACACAAAGCATTTACAACCAAACACATGAAAATAGGAAATATTAGGTTTATGATTGTTCCACAATTCATAAGGGGTTTTATTTATTGACGGTCTAATCAACACCCTATTCATAACATAGCATGCAGTATTTATGGCCTCAGCCCAAAAATATTTAGGTAATTTATGTTCATTCAACATAGTTCTACCCATCTCTTGTAGTGACCTATTCTTTCTTTCTACTACACCATTTTGTTGAGGTGTCCTAGGTGCAGAGAAGTTGTGTGATATGCCCTCTAGGTCACAACATTTCTCTATGTTCTCATTTTTTAATTTCGTGCCTCTATCACTTCTTATATGAGTTTTCTTATATCCTTTTTCATTCTGAATTCTCCTATAAAACTTGGTAAATTGTTCACATGATTCATTTTTGTGTGCAAGAAATAATATCCATGTGAATTTAGAAAAGTCATCCACAATCACAAAAGCATATGATTTACCACCCAGACTTTGTAGAGAATTTGGACCAAAACAAATCCAAGTGAAGCATCTTTAGAGGTCTAGTAGTAAGTATGATTTTCTTTTTCTTGAAACCAGATTTTGTTTGCTTACCCATTTGACATGCATCACAAAATTTTATCTTTTACAAAAGATATTTTAGGCAAGCCCTTAACTAGTTCTTTTCTAACAAGTTTAGATAACAAGTCCATGCTAGCATGTCCTAAGTGCCTATGCCATAACAACTAGCTTCATTTACAGCAGAAAACCAAGTGACTTGTTGTGAAGCTAAGTTATCAATAGAAGTAGTATATACATTTTCATGGCGGTTTGCAGTGAAAAGTACTTTGCGATCTGATTTATCTTCTACTATGCATTTATCATTCTCAAAAGATACTTTATATCCTATGTCACACAACTGACTTATGCTAAGTAGATTATGCTTCAACCCATCAACCAACAAAACATTGTCAATAGTAAGAGAGGAATCCTTACCAACCTTACTTACCTTGATGATGCATCCTTTGGCATTGTCACCAAATGTCACATAGCCTCCATCTTTGGGAATGATTGAAGTGAATTTTCCCTTATCCTCGGTAATGTGTCATAAGCACCCGCTATCCAAGTACCACCGGTCCTTAGAGGAGGACGATCTTAGGCAAACCTACAAAATAAGCTAAGTAACTGATGTTGGTCCCCAAATTTTGTTGGGTCCGTGGGGGTTAAAAGTAGGATCACCCTTAACTACCAATACCTTCCTAATTCTAGCATGCTTATTCCTAAATGGACAATCAAATTGAATGTGTCCAATTTGTTTACATTTAAAACATCTTAATCTGCACTTAGGCTCTTTAGGAGGAATATGAGATTTTGACTCACGTCTAAAGTGTCCTAAGTAAAGATTAGGTTATCTAACATTTTCAACACCATTAAGACCAAGACTCTCTTTACTTAAAGAGTTTCTTTGGGCACCAAGTAACTTTTCAAAATTGTTTTTGCCCTCAGTGAATTTAAAAAAGTGATTTTGGAGCTATCCTCCAATTTCCTCTCAAGCTCAACAATAGTAGCATCTTTTTGTTTAAGATAGAGGCATGAGAGGTTTTTTCCATATTAAACAACTTTGACTAATTTTTACATTTCTTTTTCAAATCATTATTTTCTTCGGTCATTTTTCCTAACAATTTAGAAACACAAATATATTCAAACTGTAACTCTCTAAATGTAGACATACAATCAAAATCACAATCATCAGATGAACAATATGAAGATAATGAACTAAAAAACAATACCTCATCCTCATGTGCCATCAAGCACAAATTAGAGACCTCCAAGTCGCTATGGTCTGAATCTGAGTTGCTACTGCTAAGCTTATCCCATGACGTCCCAGGCTTCATGGCTTTCTTCTTTTTCTTAGCCTCCTTTTCAGTTGTGGACAATCTGGTTTGATATGTCTGACGTTATTGCAGTTGTAGCACGTAGGAGCATTTGATTTTTCTTTTCTTTTTCTGGACTCTCCCTTTTCAGTTGTAGACTCCCTGTATTTTTTATATGGCTTCCCATTCTTCTTGAAAAACCTGCTAAATTTTCTAGTTAGCCTGACCATATCCTTATTAGTGTCAGAATCACTGTATTCACTAGATGTGTTTGTGGAGATTTTTAATGCAGTCACTTTCTTAGCCCTATTATGCTCATTATGTCTCTCATTTATGGCTAATTCATAAGTGATTAGGGAACCTATCAATTCATCTAGGGTCATGGCCTTAAGGTCTCTACCCTCAGCAATGGCGATAGTCTTGGCTTCCCAAACAGGAGGTAAGCCTCTAAGAATCTTCCTAATCATCTCATATGTGGGATAGGTCTTTCCTAATGCATGCAGTAGTTTATGATGTGTGTGAATCTAGTGTACATGCTTTGAATGGACTCACCTATATTCATCCTGAAGGCCTCAGACTCACTGGTCAACATATCTATCCTACTATCTTTCACATCCCTAGTACCCTCATATGTGACTTCTAACTTATCCCATATTTCTTTAGTAGTAGAGCATGCCATAATTCTATTAAATTCACTTACATCAAGACTACAATACAAAATAGTCATGGTAGTTGCATTTAAACTAACAACTTTCATATCATCATCATTATACTCTTTTTCAGTCTTAGGAACCCTAGTTGTACCCTCAATTTTCATAGGGACGTAGTTTCCCTTAGAGACAATCCTCCACACCTTCCAATCAGTATTTTGAAGGTAGATGTGCATCCTCTATTTCTAGAAAGTGTAATTAACACCATTGAAAATAGGAGGTCGTGTGGAAGATGGTTCGTTAGGGAAAGGGGTCACGGAGCTATAAGCCATATGTGATCTTTTTACAAAATAATAGCTAGTTTATGCTACGTGGCTTTGATACAAATTGTTAGCGTTACCGTTATCCCAAAAGGGGAGGTGAATTGGTATTTTTAAAATTTACGCCCTAGGTCAATCTCCTAACACCAGTATATTCACAACCTTATTGTTAATCTAGTGCAAGTAATGTAAATGTATACCAAAAAGTAAATAACGCAATTAAATCAAACATACATGCACCAGAAAAAGAGTAAAGTAAGGGTGACACATAGAAATGTTATCGAAGTTCAGCCAATTGCCTACGTCCCTGCCTTGACTAACAAGCACAAGGATTACCACAATAACTTGCTCACTTAAACAGGTGGAGCGGAACCTATACAAACCAGGTCAATTAGCACAGGGCTGACCTTAAACTTTACACCAATCCTTACCGAGATGGATTACCACCTCCTCAGGCCATGCCTAAAAACACTAAGATTTTACAATCGAATGGTACAGAAATAGTGCTTTCATGTAAAACATATTTGTACCCTAATACGCATAATCACATATACATCAATAGCATGGATATAGTGTAAGCTCAGTGGTGCAAGATTTTTTTAATCAATACTCTACACAGTGTAATCAATATGAAGCTCAAGAGTATTCAACACGGTACAATCAATATGATGCACAAAAGTAATCAACACAAGCAATATCTTGGAATCTAAATAGGATATTTCAGTAGTGCATCAATATTCCAAGCATACCAAACAAATAATCAAACTAGTTCCAAAATGATTTTCCTTAATGAAATAAGCACAATACTAGTTTGAAAAGATTACTTGCTTGTTTGAAAAATCTTTGCACACCAAAAACAAAGCTATTTGATACTTGCAATGAAGTGCAAATATCCTAAGCTTCTTTGGTTTAATCCCACACAAGATTTATAATGGAGAAATTTGTGGGACTAACCTAAGCTAAGCTCCCAAAGAAATAATCTCAAGTACACATAAAAGGGGAGTATTAGCAAGGAACAACAATCACATAAACACAAAAGAGACTCACAATCTCAGATTTTATCAAATGGATGCAAGTTTGAGAGTATTTTGAGCAAAGGATGATTTTTCAGAAGAGTGTTTTTGGCTTAATCACTTTTCTAATCCTTACCCTAATCATGCAAATGAAGGCATATTTATAGCCAGGTGAAATATCATAACCGTTTGGGACAAAATGGGTATTATTAAAAAGGTCCCAAATGATTAAAATCTAATTAACCCTATTTAACCCAGTTTTACTGCGATTAATTTAATTTTAACCGGCTGCGGTTCGAGTGGCTGAACTTAGATTTGGTCGACCGACAAGACACATACTGAAAAGGTTTTCAATATAGTTCGGTCGCCCGTATCACCCTTTGGCGCCCAAATCAAAGTTAGTAGTAAAGCTACATAACTTCGGGTGCCCGATCAAACATTCGGTGGCCCGAATCCCTGTGCTCGGTTACTCAGAGGTCTTTTTGAACTAAAAGCATCGGTCGCCTGAGTTGGTGAACAGTCCCTTTCGAGGGGTTCGAGCACTCTGAGAAGATACTTGCATTTCAGGTTCGGTCACTCGAGGGCTAGTCAACATTTTGACTTGTCTAAGTTCGGGAGCTCGAGGAGTTTTGTACTCCAAGGGTTCGATCACCCAAGCCCTTTTAACTTGCTTAGGTTTGTTCAATTTTAAGCACAATTATAACACACTCATATATTTTATGCTATATGTGTGAGTGTTGGAGCCTAGGGTCTTGCTATGGTCTAATTGAGCTTACGCTATATCCTGTATGCATGATGTGTAGGTGATAAACATACAACCACAGCCTAGGTTACTATTACAGACCCATATAAATTATTACAGACCAATATGAATTATAATTACAAATTACAAGTCTTCGCGGTCTTCTTGTTTCTTCAAGTGTCCTTCCTTGGGATATTTAGAAAAAAAAATGAAGATATTGAGGATGATGCAACATTCTTCACAAGAAAACTTAAGAAACTCTTAAATAAGAGAATGTAGCTAGGTAAGCATATTGAAAGCGAAGAGTCAAGCAATAATAGCATTAAAAGCTATGATAAGACTGGGCACGATATGATAAATTTCCCTTTAAATCAAAACGAAAGGAATTTTCAAAATGAGGATTATAATGCCATGAATGTTTCTACTTGAGATGAAATCTATGGATTCTCCACCAATGATGAAATAAAGAAAAAACACATTCTTGTTTCATGACAATTGAACAAGAGGAGGTAAGTTGTAATGATGACGATGATGATTTTTCTTATGATGAGTTAGTAACTAAATGCATTGAATTAGTTGATCAATTAGTTTTTAGTCAAAAGATGGAACAAAAATCTTGAAGAAAAACTATCAAAATGTAAATATAAAGAAACTTGTCTTTGTTCCACCTTAAAAGAAGAAAATATCTCCCTTAAAATTAAAATTGAGGAGCTTAGTTCAAATGCTCAAAAAGACCATGAAATCTTTCAAGTAGAAGCGTGAAATTTGAAAATTTAAATTAGAAATATTTTAAAAGAAAATATTCTTTGAAAAAGAAAGATGGAGATCATAGTAAAACTATTGACAAATTCACAAGAGGAAAAGAAAACTCCAATAAATTCTTAGGAGTAAAACGAAATAGCCTTTACAAAAGGATTTTAAGTTATGGTTCCTCTTAGAGATCATAGTAAAATTATTGACAAATTCACATGAGGAAAAGAAAACTCCAATAAATTCTTATGAGTAAAAAGAAATAGCCTTTACAAAAGGAATTTAAATTATGGTTCCTCTTATAAGTAGCATGGTTATGCCTCATCAAGTAAAAATAGGGTTAATGAGACAAAACCTTCATATGCAAACAAAAATTGCTTGTATTGTGAAAGAGAAAGAACACATTCGTTATTCTTTCCCTTTTAGAAGTGCTTGAGGCAGAGAAAGGAAGTTAGAATGGGTAGTTAAGGAAACTAACCCCTTGGTACCCAAGAAAGAATGGGTATCTAAACTAATTACCTAATCTTGCTAAACTATTGCTTCCTTAGAACCTTGGATTAGTAAATAGGATTTAGGTAGATTTAACCATACCTAGGTAAAAAGCGATTGTGATGACTAAGTAAATTTATATAGTGCAAAATTAGAGGCACATGCCACAATAGTGTTCAAGGTATAAAATCTCAGTTTACGCATAACAACTCAGTCACCACGCTAAGGATTTTTTTTTTAAAATAAAGCCAATGTGATAAGTTCAAATGATAAATCCAATATGATCTTTTAATTGTATATATCCTTGTTTATTAGTTTATCTCTTTTTAAAGTATTGGCTATAGCTTATGGGATAAAATAGCATGCACACCCTCAGAAGTTCTATATTTAGACTTGTTCTTTAAGATTAGAAAGGAATGAAATTGCAATTGCTTTAGTGAGATATTAATCTCTGCATGAATTCATAAGATATCATTCCAAAGTAAAGGTTAAGAGCTTAACAAACATTTTTGAGGGTTACAATGGAAATCTTTTGAGAACCTTATATTTCTTAGATAAATAACCAAAATTGTTTACTCAAAGTCTTATAAATTCACTTCTCAAAGGTGTTTTCTTTAGTTATATATTTCTTGATGATTTGACTTATGCATGCTTAAACTTGTTAAATATGCATAGCTAGTATATCTAAAGTATGACATAACTTATCCTATGCATAGAATTAAATTTTAGCGAAGTCATTCATGCCATCATAAGTACTGCATACCATCCAACCCTAAACTCATCTTGGAACATTAACATTGAATGATTGATCAAAGTTCAAGGGCATTCAAAAATGAAAATCCAGTCATCACAAATATTGTAGCAAAACCCTACTAGTGAAAACTTTCTAACAATAATCAACTAGTGCTTACTAAAAGATATCCCATCATGATCAATTAGAGGCATCTACTTGGAATTATCAGTTTCATCTATATTGACTCAAGATAGAGAGTTCCCTCTATGTTTGACCTACAAGAAAATTCCTTAAACATTGTTAATACAAAAAAAGTATTCTCTTCCATAAGCAAAGATTTACCAAATCAGGAACAATTTGGTAAAGAAATTAGTAATGTCATATTCTTGTTCAAAATTGTGAGCATATTATTAGGTACTTTCATATTAGTAGCTAGTCGGGAGAATATATCTCCTATCACCAAGAACATTTTTCAAAAAGGCCTTGTATACTTCTGAATGCTTATTGCCAAATAGTAAGGACATACTTATCATACTTGAAACACAAGTATGGATCTTTTATGGAAAAAGTCCACTTATGATTAACTTTGGAATTTTGTACTAAAATGAAAAATAGCTCTCGGGCTATAGATTCAAATCTAAAGAGCATCTCCTCTCATCATTTGGATGCCAATTAGGAAAGGAATACCAATGTAATTATAAGAAAGGTTATTTTAACATAACATAAAACTATTTTACCGCCCATCTAAGATTGATCAACAAAAGCATTAAGCATTCAACAAAATGCTCAAGGAAATTCAACATACATTCAATTTTGTTATGCTTACATAGACATGTTCTAAAACGCGATCTTGCCACATGAATCAATGTCTCTTACCTTATAGGAAAATTTTTCCTCTGCAATGGCAATGATGGAAGGCTCTAATTACCAAGTGATAAATTGACTAGATTTTATCCTTAACTCACTTGAATCAAGTTAAGTCTCGCCTTGAGAATCATAAATTGAATGTCATGGTCGATAGGATGAAAATAAATTATTTATGCAGTACCAATTGAATAAACAATAAATTTATCTTATCTTTTTCTCAAAGCAATACTAGGTTCTCTAAATGAAAATTCATTATTGTCTAAGAACCTATTCACCGACACTCAACCGTGAGCATCAAAGTGTTTGTACAATGCAATTAGATTTCAAGCATTCATAAATTTACGGATGACTAAAAAAGAAGAAAGTTTCTTCTTATGCTCTTTTTTTTTTTTTATTAATTTTGCATTATTGGATAAATCCTTTGTAAGAGTCTTCATCCATACTCCCTTATTAGTTCTTAACCCTTGACAAATCTCATGGGGATTTGTTTAATTAGAAATTATCATTTAAACATTCATAAATAAATATGGATCATATCTAGGCAAAGATGGTTTGGTTTAGTACCAAACCATTGACGGTTTCAAGGGAAACAATTGACAGAATTTAACCAAGTGGGTTAAATATTTGGTTCTGTCTCGAACCTGAAACCGTAGGCGATTTCAGTCAGGAGGATGACTTAAAAATCACAAAAACCCATTCTTTTATGAAGATCTAAAACCCTAACTCTTGATTCTTCTTCTCTTCTTCATCTAGAACCCTCCAAATCATCCATTTATCCAAGAAATCTTTCATTCTAATGGATCCCAATATGAAAAGAAAAGCAATAAGCTCCTCACGGAGACCAGAAATGGAAAGGGCCATCATCACAAGAGCATGTATGAAAATATTCCAAGGAATGGGCCAAAATATTTGTGTATATGGAAGCTTACAACCGATTCAAAACCAATATATCCAAGAGGAACATTGTAAGTAGCAAAATCATGCCCTTAAAATTTCTTGAGGAGAACTTTCTAGTAATCATTAAAAAATTTAGGGCTATTTGTCAAGAATTTCTCATGATCAAGGTGAACCCTGTTTATCCCGACTTAGTTAGGGAGTTTTATGCAAATTTTGTGCCATCCACTTCTTCTCATTTAGCGTATTCCACGGTTAGGCGAACAACTATAATCTTGAATGATGCCACACTTGTTGCAATTTTTTCATGTAGAAGATACAGTGTAATGAGTCTTCCAAACAAGGTTTGGCCCACTCATAGGGAATGGTTTAACTCCCATGAAGCACTCAAATTGGTAACGGGAAATCCACTCATCCCATAAATGGCTAAACCAAAGGCAAATGATCTTACTGTTGAATTTTGTGTGCTGCATAATATGATCAACTACAACGTCTCTCCAAGACATGGTGGGCATGACACGGTATCCCACAGATATTTTTTGCAATGTTTTGCTTATGGCATGGTTACAAAATTAATCTCCATTCCATCATTATCCACAAGATGGAGGATAATCTAAAAAGGAAAAATAGGTATTTGTCGTTTTCTCGCTTGCTTATGAGTATCTTCTTGCACTACGATGTGCTATTCATGGGTACGCCAGCAAAAACACCTACAAATGAAGATTTCTATTCCAAAGTCCCCCTGCACCGTATGCATTTTATCTAATATGAGATATCATTATTTTGGCCGAAGAAGAACCAACCAATAGAGGCTCTAGCAGACTTGAAGAGAATCTTCCCAAGAGTAGCGTGGTGGCTTCCGATCATTGAATCGGTGAAGGACGAAGCCAAAAATGAAGAGAGAATGAGGAAGAGATGTTTAAGAGAGAGAGAGAGAGAGAGAGAGAGAGAGAGAGAGAACCCTTGCACGCAAATTTCCTTTGCTCAAACTCGAAATTAGGATATTAATAAAACACATATTTGTCGATGAGTCCACCAAATGAAATTCCTCCAAAGCCTCTGCCAGATAGATTGTGATGTTTTTCTTTACTTTCTTTTCATTTTGTTTTACCTTATTTTTTTTAGTTTATTTTCTGGTACATTTTTGCGTAGTTTTAGTTTTTTTTACATTACTTCTCTACCCAAGTACGCTCTACTCCTCCCGTGCACATCTTTTCTATTTCCTTTATGCTTTCACATTGAGGACAATGTTCCACTTTAGTTGGGGGGGGGGGGGGGGAGTGAGAATTTACATGTGACATTGTGCATGTCCACTTGTTGAGTCTTGTATTGATTAATTAAAGAAAGAAAGAAAGAAAGGATATTGAGGATAGATGATTATGTCATGATTAACACTGACGTATACCCTTCACATACTTACATATAACCTAAGAATTACACATTTGAGTCATTTATGAGTAGTTTCTTTTTATATGACTTTGTGTTAATTTTTTTATATAAACTCTTGTATTTGCATGGTTGTTGCGACGTCCCGGGAGCGCGTGTGCCCCGGGCGGTGAAATAAAAATCATTTTAATATTTTCATGGAAAAACATGGAATGTCGGAGTCGCCACTAACCTTTAGTGTGGTTAGAACACGTGATGACTACCCCGTTAGAAGTAAAATAGGTCTACATTACCAAAGTTAGGCTTGGGAGTTCGGTTACGCGAGGGGAAGGTACGAGCACCCCCTACGCGCCCGTTCTTACGAACGGTACCTAATTAATTTGAAATTATCCCTAAGTTAATCTAATAAGTCTTTAAATTACTCCTTTTTTATGAATTTATAATTACATATGAAAAATAAATAAATAAATATATACATATATTCCCTCAGAGTTTAAGGTACGTGAAGCCCGAAGGCTCATACCCCCGCATTAAAATCATAGGGATAATAATTAAGAAAATACACTCCCAAAATTTTGAAATTATATATAAAATTTTTATAGAAAAATACTAACATGGGAGGTTTTTAATATATGGTAATAGAATAATAAGTCTCACATACCTACTAACATATTATGAATGTCAAAATAAGTAACTAAATACTATATATATTAATATATTAAGGATACTTAATACTAAATATAGTCAGATTCTAATAATGAATAATACTAAACATATTTATATACTAAAAATAGCTTATACTAAAAATACTAGGATACTAATAATTAATACTAATTATATTAATATACTAAAAAAAAATAATTGATGCTAAACATGTGATTAAAATGCTAATTTACTAAACATATAATATCCATTAAACCCTAAATCACTAAATATATAATATTAAAAAAATACAAAAATGCTAAATATGTAATATTTACCAATGTGCTAATATGTGATATACATATAACTGAAATTATTAATTCACATATAATATCAATAAAACACCAAGCTTAAGATCCTAATTTACTAAATATGTAATATTACCTTACTACTAAACATGTAAAAATCCTACCTTGATAATACATCATTTAACATTTACAATGGATACAACAAAAGTTTAAAATTAAATATTAAGACATATTTTAACCATAACAATTTTGCAATGACAACAATGATTATTAAATAATACACATAGCCAAAATACAAACGTGGATATCAACTTAACAAATATTAAAAATCCTATAACAGTAAAAGTTTAACAAGAAAATTCTACAAATAAAATCATAAATACTACAAAAGATACAAACATGAATATCAATTATTAAATATCGATGTTAAATAAATAAGTACAACAATAAAATTAAATAAAAACTACCCTAAATGCACAAACATTGAACACACAACAGTAAACAAAAATAACCCCCAAACATGAAAACCGAATATTTAAAATAACTATAACAATAATAAAAACCTACAACATGAATATAACATATGACCACGTATTATAACATTAAGGATCTTACAATAATAATAATTCAATGAATACAAAAGGTTAAACTTTAAATATTAAGACAAAATCCAACTATAAAAAACTTCACAACAATAATAATAAAACAATTAACCTATAGAACAAATACAACAAAAAACAAGAAAAAAAAAATTACCATGAATATTAAATAAATAAAAAATAAAAATAAAATAAAAAAACCTATAAAACGAATGGTACTCATTTAATATATATACAACCTAAGCATGCCACCTGCATTTACAATGAAACCCAAATATTAGAATATGTCAAAACAAAGAAATAAACCAAACTGGAAAGAAAAAGAAAAATAAAGAAAGAAAAAAAAAATTAAAAATACAGGTGAACGTGTGTGTTTTATTGTGTGTGCTGTGTGTGTGTGTGCAGTGTGTGTGTGTGCAGTGTGTGTGCAGTGTGTGTGTGCTGTGTGTGTGCGTTTCTGTGTGTGCTGTGTGTGTGTGTTGCTGTGTGTGTGCTGTGTGTGTGCGTTTTTGTGTGTGTGCAGTGTGTGAAGGAGGTTGGAGATGGTGATGGAGGTTGGAGATGGAGATGGTGACAGGCGTCTCCTCTGTGGCTGCTATGTGTGAAGACGGTTGTTGCAGCATCGTGGCCGAAGATTCTGCAGCGTGCTCCCTTGCTTGCTGCTGTGAAGGTGGTGCGGCTGCTGTGGGACGCAAGAGCTACCAGCTGGGATGCTGGCCATGTGTTTTGCGATGACGTGAGGGAGACTGGGCTGGGAGATTATGGTCGTGAGGGAGAATGGTGAAGGCTGAGCTTTGAGAGGGCGCAGGGTTTTTTTCTTCTTTTTTGGCCTTTTTCTCCGGCTGTGTGCAGCGCCCCCCTTTCCCTGTGTGAATAAGAGCCTATATATAGGCTTCTAACCAAAACCCTACACCAAGCCCTAAATAATAATAATAAATAAATAGTAATAATAATGAGCAAAATAATAATAATAATAATAATAATAACAAAATAGTAATAATACTAATAATAATAATAATAAAGATAAAAAATACTAATAATAATAATAAATAAATAATATTAATGATAAAATAATAAATAATAATAATAATAATAATAATAATAATCAAGAAAAATAAAAATAAGCAAAATAATAGTAAAGTAATAATAATAAAAATAATACCATAATAATAAAGTAATATCTAAAATAATGATAATTATCATAATAAAAATAATAATGTAAATAATAATAATAAATACTAAAAATAATAACAATAACAATAATAATAGTAATAATAATAATAATAATAATAATAATAGCAAAATAACAACAATATTAATAATAATAATAATAATAATAATAATAATAATAATAATAATAATAATAAGACTAATGAAAATTGATAATAATAATAATAATAATAAATAAAAATAATAATAATAACACTAATGAAAAATAATAATAATAATAATAATAATAATAATAATAATAATAAGACTTATGAAAATAATAATAAGAATAAATAAAATAATAAAAATACTAATAATAATAAAATAATAATAATAATAATAATGATAATAAATATATTGGGCTTGGGTAAAAATGGGGTGTCTACAATGGTATCTCATAAGACTGAATAGACACATTCACGTGATTCATTGCACTTAGGGTTCCTTGTGAGCACTGAGAGAACACCCGTGGTGACTATGACACCTTGTGAGGTATCCTTGAGCTATTTATCGCCATTTTGAGCGTTAACATCAAATCAAAGCTCATGAAACTTAGTTCTCTTTTCTTTTTGATGATTCTTTGTACACTAGTCTCTTTTTTGACTTGCTAACCTAGAGGTGGCATCTAGTGGGGAGATAGAAACCTAGGTCTTGTAGCCTACTCAAATGCGAAGGTTAAGCCACCCCTCGAGATAGACTTAGTTTATGGACTATTGTTCGAACTTAATTCCCATTGGTAGTATGAAGACAACAAAAGAAGTGTAATGATTATCCTAATTGACAATGAAAATACATAAATTAAAAAATGAGCAGAAGAAAGAATAAGAAAAATAGAAATGCACCTGAAATGAAAGGTTAATACCTACTCCATACAAATACCACAAAAAGTCAGAGACACGACACATGTTCTCCATGTATGAAGACTCTTCAACCACTTAATTCTTTAGATGTATTTATGTCTGATTTGTGAATAAGTTGATCTAGGGTCGCCTTGGTTGGACATGACGAGTACGTGAGAAGATGTTAGGGTGAAGGACCCGACACCTCACAAATAGGTTAGATCCTTTTCAAACTAGTCCACTCCATACATTTAGCATTTGTTTCTTGCAATACATGGGATGTTTGATCACAACACTCCTTCTCACATATGACGAGCGAACCTATTCTTATTGAGTGTTTTTTAGGGTATACCAGTTAGGCCGAGTCAAAATGACCGTTCTGTAAGTGTCCACTGGTATCCTGGGTGTAACGAGTTATACACATTACACATACCTCGAGATTTCGCTTGTTTATACTCAAATTTATATGACTACATTAGAATTCATTCACATTATTTGTTAGAGACTAGCAAAACGTTAGTTGGGGGGTATGATCCCGTGCCTCAATTGCGTAATTAGGTGTTTTAAATCATGCATTGAGGCTTATATTTTAATTAAAATATTAATTATTCTCAATACTTTAACATTGTGTTCTATTTATAATATTTTCGTTTTATTGAGTAATTTATGAATTTTTGGTATTTTTTATTACAGGGACATTATTGGAAGCTAAAATCAACACTACTTTGTAATCTGTGCGTAACTTTCTCATCTGAGCTCCAATCGAGATGATTCAAAATGTTGTACAAAGATAAGGAAATTATCTACAACTTTCATGTTTTTGGTTTTGAGAGATACCCGCTACAGTATGGTTGAAATCGTGCTTGTATGTTGAGAAAAAAAAAAAGAAAAAAAAAAAAGAAACAAGAAACAAGAAAAGAAAAAAAAAAGTTTTGATGTAATCACGTGAGAGGGCCGCATGGCCCATGCGCTAGTCTTTGTTGGGCACCATATTGGAGCCAAATTTGGATTGGGAAGTAAAGTCTGAAAAGTCAAAAAGTGTGGGCTTAGGTTGCTTTTTGAGTAGGCTTTATTAGTTTATTAGTTTCCTTAGGTTTTTAGAGGGTTTCTTTTAGGTTTTGAGGAGGAGGTCTTTCTTTAGTTTTTTTGGGGAGTTTGTGTGTAGGGAGGAGGCAGTGTTGGCAACTGCAATCCAACACTCTCTCTCTCTCTCTCTCTCTCTCTCTCTCTCTCTCTCTCTCTCTCTCTCTCTCTCCTTTTTTTTTTTTTTTATTTGAATCTTAAAAAATTGTTGGATTTATTTTCATTTTTAAAAATATTAGTTCAATTTTCTTGTTATTTAAATATTGTTAACTAGTTCAAGATAAAATCTTTCTCTCTCCTCTTGTCCATTTCCTTAGTTTATTTGTTTAATAAAGTTGTGGTTGGAATTTTATTTTGGTTTGAATTATTCAATTTAGATTGTTTTTCGTAAAGTCTTGTGTTGAATCTTTAATATTTGTTTGAGTCATTATTCAGTTTGTTTTTCTTATTTGGAGTCTTTGTTAGCATTTAAATATTTTCTTTTGGTACTTTTACTATTAAAGTTAGTGTTTTTATTTACTTAGAGATTATTTTTGTTTGGGTTTATGTTTAAAGTTAGTATTTTTATTTAATAGAATGATTGCAGGGTTTGTTTCTTTCATTACTGTAGCATTGAATCTGGCATTTATTTACTTATTTTTATGCAAGATAAATTTCTAGTTAGGATTTATGTTATTTTAAGTTTCATTGCAAAATCTCAAAAATCCCAGGAACTGAATATGAACTTTGTTCAGTAAAAATTTCGTTTCTTGTTTTCTTTTGGATTACATGAAATTTGCGATTAAAATTCATTCCTTGAGGAGACGATCTGGCCCTTG
Source organism: Malania oleifera (assembly GCF_029873635.1). Classification (NCBI taxonomy): domain Eukaryota; kingdom Viridiplantae; phylum Streptophyta; class Magnoliopsida; order Santalales; family Ximeniaceae; genus Malania; species Malania oleifera. The sequence continues at coordinate 63,582,357 of NC_080422.1, forward strand.
GGCTAAGTATTACGCGGCTGAACTCCTATACTTGGGACAACTTCCGAGCTGCTCATTTTTTGAGTGAGTCACACCCATTTGCAACCTATCACTCTCATCCCCTTTTAAAGCTCTACCAACTCTCACATCTGGTTCTTATGCAAAGACTCCATCTCTTTCACCATAGCACCCATCCATTTACTTTTCTCTCGGTTGTGCAACACCTCTTGAAAAGTAGTAGGATCCTCACTACTAGTAATGAGTGCATAAGCAACTAGATCATCAAATCCATACCAAGGGGTGGCCTAATAATGCATTTGGGTCTGTCTATTGTTATACTGTGGTGTTTTTGGTCTTCTAAGCTAGAAATCCCTAATCTTTGAACATTTTCATCTCCACCTTGAGTCTCTAACTTCACCTACACCACATGTTTGCTACTACTATAGTTTTCTTGCACTTGTTTCTCTTATTCTTCCTAAGTACAATGCAATATGGATTTCTCATTGAAAACCCCACATATTTTCTAATCACCACCTTGTTTGCCTTCAGAACCCATAGCTTGAACCCTTTAACCCCTTTTCGATGCCTTATAAAGATGCATTGTCCATACTTTTTATCAAACTTTGATCTCTCCTCTCTAGAAACGTGCACATAAGCTAGACACCCAAATAGTCTCAAACCAGAGTAGTTTATCGTGCCACCTATCCACACCTCCATTGCAACTTTCCCATCTAGTGCTTCCCTTGGTGATATGTTAATCAAGAAACATACCATATTTACTGCCTTAGCCCATAATTTCTTTGCAAGCCCTACATTCAACATAAGACACCGAGCCCTTTCATCTATAATTTGGTTCATCCTTTCCACCACACCATTTTATTGTGGTGTCTTGCCTACTATGAAATGTCTTCTAATGCCATGCTGCTTGCATAACTCTACAAACCTCAAAGAAGTATACTTAGTTCCATTATATGACCTAAGGCCTTTGATTTTACTTCGTTCCTTTATATGACCTAAGGCCTTTGATTTTCCTCCCTATATAGTTTCCAACTTCAGCTTTCCACAATTTGAACTTAGCAAACATCTCTGACTTGTGTTGCATGAAGTACACCCAGACCTTCTATGAGTAATCATCAATAAAACTTACAAACTACATATGTCCTCCTTGTGATGCTACCCTTACCGACCCCCGAACATCTGAATGAATATAGTTAAGGATTCCCTCTGTCTTTTGTGTGGTTGTCATGAACTACTCCCTATTCTATTTCCTAAGCATACAATACTTGTGGAAATTCAAATTGTATGTTTTGATACCCTTCAAAATATTTCTCTTATGAAGCTTTATCATCCCACGCTCACCCATATGCCCTAACCACATATGCCACAAGATTGTATTATTTGACTCAAACTCTACTGCTGCAGGTTCACCTACAACTGTGGTACCTAGTAGTGTATAAATATTCTCTGGTACTTTCTATCCCTTCATCATAGTCATAAACCCTTACTCACCTTCATTACCCCACTTGCATACTTGTAAATGAACCCGTTACACTCTAAAGTGCCTATTGAAATCAAATTCTTCCTTAACTCCGATATATGCCTAACATCACATAGCGTTCTCATAACACCATAAAAAACTTCGATTCTAATATTACCTATTTCGATATTTTTGCATGAAGCATCATTTCCCATTAGAACATGGCTAGAATTTACTAACCTGTAAGTGGTGAACCAATCTTTGTTTGGTATCATGTGATAGGAGCACGCCGAATCTAAGATCTAAGAATCCGTGAGACCATATGAACCGGATGACACTGAAAGCATATCAACATCATCGCTCCCTAAGTCTTCTTCTTCCACTACATTCGCAGAGTTTGATGAACCCTCCTTATTTTTTGCATTCCCCTTCTTCCTATATGGGCAGTATAATTTTATGTGCCCCTTTTTACCACACTTAAAATATTATACGTCTTTTTTATCCTTGGAATTGAACCGAGCCTTATTGTTACTCAGTCTACTCCAAAACTTCACATAAACCTGCTTCAGATCACTGATGATTTGATTGAATATGTTGATGTGTTGATTCAGATCCGAACCCTCTAACATCTTAAGCCCATAAAATTTTTGCTTAAGATATAACTTGTTTGTCAATGACTTGGACATATACCAACTTTGTAGTTTCAACCAAACTGCCACCAGTGATTTCTCATCTATGATGCGATACATCACATCATCAGCTAAACAAAGCCTAATAGTCGCCATAGCCTTCGCTTCCAATTCCTTCTAACTTATGTCGTCCATGTCTTCCAGCTTCCTTCTATATAATGCCTTCACCATACCATGCTGCACTAGTAAGTCCCTAAGGCTCCTCTGCCAAAGTCTGAAATTTTCTGATCCATTGAACTTCACAATATCAAACTTCAAAGAAGAAATCTCAGTCATTATAACTATTGACTTTATGAATCGTATCCCATTTTGAAAATTACAAATCCTAAGTATCTCATTTTTGCATTTAGTGTATGAACAGAATTATCTTTCAGAAGCCATAAATAGTCACAGTAAAATGAAAGCGATGAGACACCTAAAGAACACATCACATGACCTACTACATGACAAAATAAGGAGCGAGGAGTCAAGACTTTTATTTTTTTTTCAAATTTTATTGCATTTAGTTTGTATTGTAAATGCATGTTATGCATAATTTGGTTTAATGTTGAGTATAGACCATAGAATGACCTTAGGGATTCAATCTTTTCATGGAAAACCTTCTTCTTAAAATGCTAGACTCATACAAAAAGGTTTGAAGTGTTTTTTAGGTCAAAAGAGGGCTAAAAGTCTTTTTTTTTTTCATTGTACCCAGTTGACCGACCTCTTAGGCTCAGTCGACTTACCAGACCATATGGCCAAAGTACAACTTTTGTAAAGGCCTAGCCGACCACACCTTAAAGCCTGGTCAACCAGACCTCACACAGCTAATGATCTAGTCAAATGGATCATATGCCTCGTCGACCGAACCTCGCCAAATTGGAAAATCGCCTAAGATAAGTTGACTAGACCTTGTGCCAGTCGACTGGACTCTCAAATTGGGCTATTTTTAAGCTAAAAATAGTCACAAAAATTTAAATTTAATAATTTAATAAAGGTTCAACGGTCACTTAACGGCTAGATTTTGAAAGAGCCTATAAATACCTTGCCCAAACCTCATTAAAAGACTTTTGATTATCTTGCTAATACTCTCACATATTTTGGGCATACTTTCACTCATCCTTTAAAAATCAAAGAGCATTCATTCTCTCTTACTATTTTCATTTACAAAATCAACTTGAGAGAGAACATCTTACTTCTCCTACACTCTTGTTTTGAAGTTCATTTTTGGAGAACATATTTATTGATCTTGAAACATTTCTTTTTCACATCAACTACTCTCATCTTGATTTTTTTTAGAAAATACTTTTTAGAACAAAACCCCTAGCTTCTACTACTATCATCTTGAAAAATATATTTGGAAAAATTTTCATTGGGTTTGAATCTTTGAAGTATTTATCATGTACATTTTATTCAAAGATTGTAAAAAGTTTATTGAGAAAAATACACAAACTCTATTAAGCTTAAATGTCATCTTGTGAGAGTGCATATAGATTTCCATTGTATAACTTAGCTTTTTGAGAAGCATTCATTTGTACATAAAAATTTCTTTATCATTTGTATCCCTATGGTTCGGGTAGTGAATTGCGCCGGGCATTGGTTATCGCCTGGAGAGGTTGGTACCCCCAAAAGGACTAGTGTAATAGGGGGCTCCACCCGATTGAAGGAGTCTTGTAAAATGTGGCCCCGCCTTGTTAAGGAGTGGAATATTAAATCCTCAAGTAGGTTGGCTTGAGCTGAGGACGTAGATGGGGATAGCCGAACCTCAAAAAAATATTCTGTTTGCATACTCTTTCCCTACACTTTTTACTTTTCGAATTTGTATGTTTTTGTATTCATTTGTTGTGATTATTGTATATGTGTTTGAATACTAGCTTGTGATTGGTTGAGAAATACTGAGACTGTCATATTTGTTTTAAATAATAGCATACTTAAATATTTGTGGGATTTGAGATTGTTTGAAAAACCCTAAAGCTTGAGATATACTAATTGTATTTTGAAATAGGGCAAAAAGGGACTTAGTTTTTAAAATATCCAATTCACCCCCCCCCCCCTCTTGGGAATACACAAAAAATCACACTTGGTATTAGAGCCTCATTGCAAAATAATTTAACCATTTTTGTAAAACGTCGCAATGGCTCATCTTAGTGTATCCCCTTTTGGTGAGGGACAATCATCCTCACGACCTCCAATCTTTTGTGGTGTTAACTACACTTTTTGGAAACAAAGGATGAGAATTTCCCTTCAAAACTTTGATTGGAAAGTGTGAAGACTTGTCTCCAAGGGAGATTATGTACCTGTTAAAACTATGAATGGAAAGAGTGTTCCAAAAGATGAAGATGGTTTTACTGATGATGATATAAAATTAGCCCAAGTCAATGATAGTGCCATGAATGTGTTATATTGTGCTTTAGATGCAAACGAGTTTAATAGAAATATGGCATGTAAAACTGCTAAGGAAATTTGGGACAAATTAGAGATTACGTATAAGGGTACTAAAGATGTGAAAGATAACCATATAGATATGCTAACTAGTGAATATGAAGCATTTAGAATGACTTCCACTGAATCTATAGAATCCATGTACACCAGATTCACACACATCACAAATTCTTTAAATGCTCCTTGTAAGACTTATCCTACATATGTGATGATCAGGAAAATACTCAAAGGTCTATCTCCTATCTGGGAACCAAAAGCTACAACCATAGCTAAGGGGAGAGATTTAAAAGCAATGATGCTTGATGAGCTCCTTGAATCCCTCATCGCATACGAATGGCAATTAATAAGAGGATGAATGAGCAAAGCAAAACGAAGAAAGTCATAGCACTTAAATCCTCAACCAATAGCTCCAGTGAGGAAAGTGACAGGACTCTGAGGAGGACATGGCCTTGTTGACCAAGAATTTCAGCAAGTTCTTCAAAAACAACAGGGGATCTGATAGAAAATAGTGGTTCAGATAGCAACTCTAGCGAAAATGAAGTCGCGAATTTGTGCCTAATGGCACATAGCAACCATGAGGTTAAATCATTATGTTCTTTATCTTCGTATTATTCTAGTGATGATTTTGTAGATAATAGCATGCTTACTTATAATGAATTGCAATAGGAATATTTTCATGTTATTAAAGTGTTTGATAAAATGACTAAGAAAAATATTGATTTAAAAAATAAAAGCAAAGAATTGCCAAAATTTTTAGAAAGTCCAAAGGAGTCTCATTTTACATTGATAAAAGAAAAGGAATTGAAAATTGAAAGCTTGGAAAGAAAACTAGAAGATGACTGCAAAATTATTTTCAAATTTATTGAAGGCCAAAACAAATTTGAAAAACTCTTTGGTGCTCAAAGAAAATCCTTAGACAAGGAAAGCCTTGGTTTTAATTGGAAAGAAAATAGGAAGTAGAAAAATCTTTACATGAGATATTTTGTAAAAGAATTAAAGTTATATATTCCCTCTAAAGACTCATACATGCATACCACATGTTTTAAATGTAAGAAGAAAGGCTATATTAAATTTGGCAGTCCTTTCAAAAGCAAGGATACTAAAATCAAGATGGTTTGGAAAGTGAAGGGAGAACCAGGTACTAACCCCAAAGGACCCAAGAAAATTTGGGTACCAAAAGTAGTCACTTAAGTATTTCTTGCAGGTATACTAGAGGACGTCCTCTAGTAAGGACAAATGGCATATGGATAATATGGATAGCAGATGCTTTAGGCATATGACGGGTGATAAAACTAAATTCGCATCCATCACACTCAAGGATAGAGGGTACGTGTCCTTTGGAGACAATGTCAAAGGTAAGATCATTGGAGTAGGTAAGGTTGGTAAGGAACGCTCTCTCGTTATTGATAATGTTTTGATTATGGATGGTTTAAAGCATAATCTGTTAAGTATCAATCAATTATGTGATAAAGGATATATAGTTTCTTTTGAACATGATAAATGCATTGTACAAAATCCATTTGAGCATAAAATACTGTTTACTACTAAACATAATGAAAATGTTTATACAACTAGTTTTGACAACTTAGCCTCTTAAGATGTAAAATGCTTTTCTGCAAGTAATGAGGCTAGTTGGTTTTGGCATAGGAGATTAGGTCATGCTAGCATGAATTTACTTTCAAAACTAGTAAATGGAAAACTAGTTAAAGGTTTACCTAGGACACAATTTGTAAGAGATAAAATTTGTGATGCATGTCAACTAGGCAAACAAACTAAATCTAGCTTTAAAAAGAAGAAAGTTATCTATGTTGACTTTATGAGTCCTATCCCTTTTTTATTATGACAAATCCAAAGTATCTCACTTGTACATCTAGTGCTTGAACAAGTAATTCTCTTAGAAGACACGTAGAGTTGAGGTACAATCAAAGCCATGAGGATCTTAAAGCTCACACTACATGATGGCAATTAGGAGAGCAAAAAGAATGAAGACATTTTATGTTTTATTGTAACACATTTAAGTATTGGTCTGTAATAATGTATATCATACATGATGGGATTGAAAGATCAAAAAATACCATTGACTGACCTTAGGTCCCAAAACTTTTCATAAAAAACCCTTTAACTAAAATGCCATACACATACACATAGAATTGGAAAGTTTTTAGATCAAAATCAGGGCAAAAACTTATGCTTTAACTCACCTAGGTCGACCAAAACCTTCACATTTAAATATGCTCAATCGATCGACCCTTTATGTGAATTACAGTGTTATCCCAAAAGGGCGAGGTGAATTGGGTATTTCAAAAAATAGGTCCTTTAGGTTCTAATTTTGAAAACTACCAATTTCAAATTTGCAAGCTACTCAAAATCACCTCAATGTTTCAAAATTAATTAATTTTATGTGTGTTTTTATCAAGCATACAATGTTACCCAATTACTCACACATGAAAAGTTCAACACATACACAATGAGATTACACAGAAATTAAAGAGAGGTAAGGGTAAGAGAGATGCAAACTTCAATATTTACGAGGTTCAGCCTACCCCAGCCTACGTTCTTGCCTTGAGCAACCCACTCAAGGATTCCACTAAAAGTCCACTTCTTTAATTGGGATGGAGCTTCCCTTACAATCTGTTGTTTACAAGAGGCATAGCTCCCTCCTCAATCCCGGTTCACAACCCGAACCGTGTATACAAAATAAAGATTACAATTTCTACGACAACTCAAAACGCTTTTAACCAAACTAGTGAGTACAAGATAAATCTTAGCACATAATCATATGATAAATACTTGAAGCTTAGTATGTATGTAATAATATGATCTTGATACGAAGAATGATATGCTTTACAAATCTACCTTTTTATCAATATCTCCCAAAAAAAATTATAAAAAAATGTTTTGGAGAACTTAGGGTTTGAGTTCAAATCACTTTATGCAAAAATACCAAATAAGATCTTTAAAAAAATGGTCTTGAATATTATGCCGATCTAAGTTCTTACTATCAAATTACTCGTAAGATTAAATCCTTGAATAAAAATATGACTTTGAATATTTCAAAGATTTAAAACACTATTTTTCAAATACTTTTTGCACCAATAAGATAGATCTCTTTGGATACAAATATAACTTTGAATTTCTTAAGGACTCAAAACTATAGAATACCATTCCCAAAATATTTTTCAAATAAATAGCTATGAGAAAATTAGTTTCTTGCTCCCAAAAGGATTTTTTAATAAACGAATAATGGAGAAGATGGCCGATTAATAAAAAATTTGAAAGCTCAATAAAATATTTTTCTAAACCTCAAGATCAAACTAGATTTAGCAAAAGTTGTGCGTGTATTTGCTCAAATCATGAATATGCGAATGCCCAGACAAGTGTGACTTCTTTGTAGTGCAGGCAACGATTCTTAGCAATATGTTCAAAGCTTCTCAAAAGTATGCCAGATATTGATGCAATAAGCTCAAGGCTCCCAAGAGATAGGCAAAAAGTTGTGCTCTAGGGTTTAGAAATTATTTTTATAAGTGTTCTCAGCCCTAGATTAAATCTTGGCTGTTGGATCATTTAAAAACAAGAGTTTTCATCCATGTCAGCGCTGAAACGTGAATCATCTGACCTTCGTCAACGAATGGTACATTCGTTGACGAGTGTACAACACTTGTTCGTTGACGAGGCCATGAGTTCGTTCACAAGAGAAATGTCTGAACTTATGGGCTCTCAGTATTTTTTCATCAATGAGACCACTATTCATCTCCGAATAGCCTTTAGGAGTTCCTCGACAAGGCCATTGGATTCGTCAACGAGCCCTCTAAAATTTTCCTGGAAAAATTTATTCAACCTAGAGCTACTATAAATGTATCATCCATGAAATGCATGAATCCTAAGGTCTGTCTAGGGAATTGTTTGAGCTTCGTGTTATATCGTATGACATATGTACATACATTCATTTCTAAATGCCCATTCCCATTGAAGATCTTGAAGTTAAAGCTTGCTTCATCATCCTTTCATTCTTCTAGTTCCATGAAATGCGTCAAGTGATATGTACTGTACGTTCCTCGTGGCTTCCATAGAAGTTTACCATTCGTATATTTTAAATCATGATCCTTTTCACAAACTCACTTGCATAGGTCAAATACCAAGTGATTTGTCATTATCAAAATAGGATTGGACTCATAGAGTCAACAATCTCCCCCTTTTTAATGATGACAAATACACAAGCAAAAATGGGTTATGCCTAACAAGACTCCCCCTAAGATAATACATAATTTAGAATTCAGCAATATAGGTTATACACAATGATGATCACACACATTGTAGAATATTCAATATCTTTGCTAGTATATATGTCTATACCATACTCTTTTCCCCCTTTATTTCAAGAAAATAAAATATTACTTACTTCTCCCACTTTTTGACAAAAGGAAAAATCATAATTTATTTTTTGCTTACAAACTTCTCCCAAAAATCATTTTATCATTTTTGCTTTAATTTCCCCACATTTTTGACATCAACAAAAAGGAATATGTAAAAAAATGTTCTCATGGAAATATATCTCATCTTTGCAAAAAAAAAATGCAACCTTTATATTTCAAAATTGTACTGTGAAATATATCTTCATGTGTTATTCAATTTACTTCTCCCCCTTGCTAATGTATATCTATGTTGTTGAATTAAATTTCAATTGAACATAAACAGAGTGTTGATTTACATATATATGGTTAAGCAAAGTAGTCATTAAAGTTCAAAGATTTATGTGAGCATCAACATGTGTCATGTATCCAAAAAAAATTTAACATGCAATCACCATGCATTGAGTTTAATACCAAATGTGAGAAAAATTTGTCAAATTTGAAATGTTTAACTAAATATTAATGTTAATGTAAGTTCCTCCCCCTTAATTATGTAGTCTAATGTAATTCTAGGCAACTTCTCAACTATGCATCTGACCTAATTCACGTCTAATTTGAATAAACCTATCCTCTAGAAGTGGTTTCGTGAATATGTTTGCCCATTGTTCTTCTATGCATACAAACTCAAGTGTTACATCTCCTTTTTGCACATGGTCATGAAGAAAATGATGTCGAATTTCTATATGTTTAGCTCGTGAATGTGATATGAGATTCTTTAAGATGTTTATTACACTTGTATTGTTGCGTCTTATAGGAACTATGTCATAGTGTAGTCCAAAATCTATAAGTTGTTGTTTCATGTAGAGCGTTTGAGCACAACAACATCCAGATGCTATATATTCTGCCTCAATTGCGGAAAGAGCAACTGAATTTTGCTTCTTTGGAAACAAAGATAGTAATGAATGTCCTAAGAAATGATTGTATTTTGTATTCATTTGATTATTTCTTCATTCTGGGATGTAATTTATTATGGACTGTGCGCGTGTATGTCTTGTAATAATTTGCATCATGCATGGTAGGTAGGTATACTCAAAACGACCATAGTTGGACTTTGGGTGCCTACACATACCCTAGGTCTCTAAACAAATGCACAAAGGTCCCCATTATCATCTTCATATCAGGGGAATTACAATTGGCTAAAACATGAACTTGAATTAAATAGGTTAAGAGGGTTCGGGCGACTGAACCTATGCCATGTAAAGCGGTTCAGGCGACCGAGCCAAGTCAACACATTAACTTAGCTTCGGGCGACCGAACCTCTTTTGAACATATCTTCCTCAGGCACTCGAATGCTTTTTTAGAGCACTTTTCAACTACTTGGGCAACCATTTGTTTACGTTCAAATAGAGGCTCGGGCGATCGAACTGCCTGGTTCGGTTAACCGAACTTTGCTTCGGGCAACTGAATCTCAGACATTTGGCTACTGACTTTATTTCAACCAACTGAACCTCAACTCGGGCACCTGAACCTCTTAAAATTGATTTCTTGATTGTGTCTGTTCGAGCACCTGAACCTCAGGCTGGGCACCCGAACCTCGCGGGTTAAAATAATTTTTACAGATTTTTAAATGGGGTAAACTGGGTTAATTTTCTTAATTATCTTTCAAAAAATTCTAATAATACCCATTGTGTCCCCAACGGTAAAAAAAAATCCTCCTAGCCTATATATACTAGTTCATTTGTCTTACTAAAAAGGATTAGCAAACTTGATTAGGGCAAAAATTCTCTCAACTCTCAAAACCCTATATTACGCAAATATTCTTTCAAGCACTCACATATTTCTTATTCGTGATTTCTCTAACCATTGTGAGTATTTCAAGACTATTGTACTTAACCTACTTTGCTAGAACTCTCACTTGGATTATTTGCTTAATTGATTTTTTTTTAGAGTTTAGCATTAAAGTTCTTCCATGAATTTCATTTGATAAATCTTGTGTGGGAAGACTTTGAGGTTTTTGGTTCTTGCATTATTGTTGCAAGTTACCTAAACCCAATTTTTGTATGCAAAAATATTTTATAAAAAACTAGTCTTTCGAACAACTCCATTGTGCTTTATACATTGAAATATCCTATTGAGTTTGTTTGATTTATCTTGCTTAGCATATTTGAAACCCTGATATGATTTTGTAATATTCAAATAGTGTGTTTCAAATCTTTCTTAGACATACACTCTAGATCTGGATTGAAAATATATACGTGATTGAGTGTTTAGCACACATTAGAGCACTGAGCATATTTACATGTCATTCATGCTTGCATTATTGACTGAGCTATATTGGTGCACTCATCTGATTGTGTTGAAGCGCATATATGTGTACAAACAATTTATACACATTGATTGTATTCTAGGAACGGGCCTGAAGAGGGAAACTAGCCCTCTGAGATAGTCCCGGATTGGCTTAGACCCAGTTAGGAAAGATAGGTACGCCATCCTGTTAAGGCATGTCAGTTGAGGTCAGCCCCTTGAATTGACCTGGTTTGTATAGGTGCTGCTCCACGCATTTAAGTGAGCATTATAGTGGTAATCCTTGTGCTAGTGTGGCCATGGTCAGGACGTAAGCACTGTTGGTCGAACCTCAATAACATATCGTGCGTGTTCTTTACATTTCCGCAATTTACATTTACTGCACGTGTATGTGTGTTTGATGATTGCATAGACTAACCCTAGGCTAAATTTCATTGTTGTTAAAATCAATAGACCTAGGCAACAATTTTTTAAATACCCAATTCACCCCCCCTCTGGGGGTTGCACCATAACTATCAATTGGTATCAGAGCCTCCTTACTTAGACTTGAAAGTTATTTAGTTAAAGATCATGATGGCTTATGTTAATGCACCCCCTTCCTGTGAGGGAAGATTAATCACACACCCACCTGTATTCTGTGGTGTTGATTATGGTATATGGAAATTTAGAATGACTGTGTATTTAAAAGCTCTAAATTGGAAATTTTGGAAAGTCATTTATCAGGGTGATTGTGTGCCTATGAAGTCTATTGGGTGTACTGATGTTCCTAAATCTGAGTTTGAAATGAATGATCATGATAAGGACTTAGTACAGGTAAACTTTGATGCCATGAATACCTTACTGCATGCTTTAGATTCTGATGTTTTATGTGAGGTTATGGCTTGTACTAGTGCTAAACAGATTTGGGATGAACTTGAGTGGAGATATGGTGCGTCCATGCAAAAGGGAGTCGTCTCTCCATGTGACTTAGGCTCCACTGATCTTAAGGAAGGTAACCAGTGTTATGTAACTTTGACCAATAATGAGGTTACTTCAATTCCATCTGTCTTAGTAGATGAATATGAGCATGATTCTTGTGTTATTTTGAATACGGCATCTGATACTGAATCCTATGATAGCACTGATAGTGAAAAGCATGCCTACTTATGAGGAATTACAAATTGAATATCTTAGAACTCATAAGTTACTTGTTAAATGTAACAAGAAATATTTTGCTTTGGAAAACAAGTATGAAGCATGCATGAAAGAATGTAACTTTAAAGTTCATGCTGAAAGAGAAAATATTTTTAAAATTAATAGCCTAGAAAACAAGAATGAATCATTAGAAAATGAGTTAACTATTTTGAAATCTAAAATTTCTAATGATGATAATAAAGATTATTTGATTGCAGATCTTGAAAGAAAAGCAAACAACATGTCTAAAGAACTCTTGAAACTTCAGAATGTTTGCAAAAATTTGGAAAACTCAAAAATTCAAGACCTAGAGAAGAAAATAGAAGACCAATCTAAGATCATCTAGACAAAGAAGGTATAGGTTATAATGGGACTGAAAATAAGAAGAGAAAGAACCTATACATGGGGTATTTTGTAAAATAATTGAAACACTATTCTAGTACCTTCTCTAGTCCATACACTCTCACCACATGGATCTTATGTAAAAAGAAGGGGCACACAAAATTTGACTGCCCGTTTAAAAGAAAAGTTGTGAACCTAAGCAAGTATGGAAAGCCAAAGAATCATCAACTCCTAACCCATCAAAGACAAAAGGAAGAAAAATGGTATAGGTGATTAAGAAAGAAAAGGAAGGACCCGCTCAAACAAGAATTACATGATCACATAGCTCTTCCTTGGTAGTTAGGATTAGTCGTAGGGTGCAGCATTCTCTAAAAGGTTAGGTAGTGGCCTGAGGCTCATTAATCTTGTCCGAATCTTTCCTTGTAGCCAATTCATTGTCCTAACCCCTACAAATAATCCATAGGGTCTCTTGCTTTAAAAAATCAGATAAAATAAGGACAAGTGGACCATGGTCGGGCGACCGAACCCATCAGCACATTTGTACTTCAGTCGACCAAACTAGAAGGCTGACCTAGCCATTAACCACATCTCGGGTGGCTAAATACCCATGTTCAAACTCACTCAGGCTGTCGAATCATCTTTGGGTCCCCGAGTATATATTTGAGCTACCAAACTGAGACCTTCGAGCGACCTATTGACTTAGTTCAAAAACTATTTGGGCGGTCGACCCTCGAAAATGCAAAATTAGTGCTTGAAATTCAGCCAACCGAACATATCTTCAGGCTGCCGAACAGACTTAGAGACCTCTCGTAATTAAGGTTGTTCGGGCAACCGAACCAAGGCTCAGGCGCCCGAACTACACTAATATATATGGTTTTTTGCGAAATTCAATTCATTTCTTCCATTTTCTTGAGAGCCTTCCTAGTTTCCTCGCTCATACCCTTCCCTAGCCCTAAGACAGATTCAGTCCCATGGCCAGAGAAGAGAGACATGTTGCCATGGGTGTTCCATTAGATCAATGGTTTCCCACACCCGATTAGCGAATCAAGTATGAGAGGGTGTTTCATCTGAAAGATCCCATTCTAGGAAAGATTCTTAATATCGAGTTCATGCAAACTCACTTCAACAATATCCTTGACATGTTTCGATATCAAGTATGGTACAAGTTCATTGCCTTTCAGCCCAGAGGGATGTACCTACTGCTCGTTCGGCACTTTTATGCCAACCTTGCTTGGGATGGCCAGGGCTACTACACCAGGGTGCTAGAGATAGACATCCATTTTGATGATGCATACCTGGCAGAGATATTTGATATCTAGCATCGCGACTTCATCTGCCCCGATTCTTCATCCACCTGGATAGCCGAGTAGGACTTCATTATGAGTACTTTCGTTAACTTGGTAATGCCACGTCCTGTAGCTGATTTGACTCATACCCCTAGCTACAAATCCTTGACTTTAGAGGCAAAGGTGGTACACCACCTGATCTCTTATAATTTTTGCCCAAGTCAGGATCAAGGGACCATATGTCCTACTTGGACTGCTTTGTCATGTGGTGTCTCTTCACCAGGAAGAAGCTAGACCTGCCTAGATTGATCCTGCGGTGGATGTTTGTCAAAACCGTGGGAAAGAGGATCATTTTACCCTACGGTGGGATTTTATCTAGGATATTCGTTAAGGAGAGACCGAATAGGTCACCACTTGCCACCATCAAGAAAGTACGACCATCTGATGTTTTCAATTCGACCACCTTAAAGTTGATGGGATACGAGCTGACTAGCAACATGTGGTTGCCTTACTACACATGAGAGAGAGCTGGGAGCTCAGGAGGTCCCATAGGAGCTGCCTTATGTACCATCTACCGTCGAGATCATGGCAGCTATTACCGATCTCTCCACCTCGTTTTAGGAGTTCCGAGTCTCCATGACAAAGCAGGCATCTTCTTCTCAAGCTAGACTTGACTCCTTTTATAGTGAGTTCACTGATTTTTGGTCCAAGGTGCTGGCTAACTTCCACATCCTTGGTGAGCGACTGCGTGAGATGAATGATGAGGATATCGGTGAGGACGACCAGATGGAGCTAAGTGGGGATGAGGGAGATGATGATCATGACGACGAAGAGACTTAGGAATGCTTCATGAGGATCCAGTCCATCATTCTACAGCTTCGTATTTTATCATCTATGTTATTCAAATACATTTCTTTTATTGGGTCTATACCTATACTTAAAACAGCTAATTTGTCTATTTCTATTTGACTTTCACTTTCACCACACACACACAAATACTATGATATGGTGACTATGCTATTTGATTATGATATATATATATATATATATATATATATATATATATGCAATACTTTGGTTTGCATGTGATTGTATTTAAATGATTATTCTGTTAAAATACATGGTTAGTATAGAATCCCTCCTATATGGCGGATATAGTGGTTGAGAATTGCTTGCTAGTAGACTATAGGTTCTTGCATGCCTTACTCTTGAAATATTGCCTATTTGAGAACTGTTTTTGTGCAAGTTAATTTTGGGAAATGTCCTGTTTACAGCTGGCATGCTACCAAATTTTCTGTAGACATTTGCCCCAAAATGGTTGAGATGATGTGCTTTGCTGTGTGCAAATGTGATCTATACTTAAAATCTATATTCTTACGCTTGTCTCATTTGCGTTATTTGCTTAAACTCCTTGGGACTGGTGTGCATTTATTTTAAATACTGGCAGATTCTTATGGATTGTTTACATCTTTAGGCAAAATGCTACCAAAAAAAAATATATATTTTTTAAACCTTTGCACTTAATTTAATATCATTTTCTTAATGCCAAATTTCTTAAAACTTGAGTGCATTTCTAAGAAAATTTGTGGTTTTTGCTCAAGTTGATTTATAAAGAAAATACATATTCTTAGGGGGAGTACTTTATTTCAGAATCATTAGGCTCCGAGAAAATAAATATGTAAATATATATATCCTGCATTCACCACTATATTTTTTTTTAGAAAATAAACTATCAATTGGTATCAATGTGCACAACTTGGTAAATTTATAAATGATATCATATTCATTTTAAAACTGATGATATGTCCCTATAACTAGTGGTATTGTTTTAACAATTGGTATCTTCTCTACCACGTAGTTATAACAATTGGTATCAGACTCACACATACGGGCATACATGTTTGCTTTGGAAACCAAAGATAATTATGATAAAATAAACTTTAAAAATATTTTTCAAAGGATGAGTGAAAATGAAATGAAAGATTAATCTTCATCCTTACATAATCATCCATTAGGGAGAGTGTAGAACATTAAGATTGTTGACTTGTTGCATGCTACTTATACTTCCTCAAATGCATATTCGGTTTGGGTTAATTGATTGAAATATGATATATACCATTCACTATAACTCCAAACAGGTCACTTAGGTACAAAAATTATGATTGGGAATGATCTACTTTCAAACGGTATGCTGCTGAAATTTTTAATCTTCCTAATATACTTCTTGTATCTAATTGATATGCTTTGCCTTCGCGCTTTATTGTTTAACCCTTTTTGTTGTTGCCAAGAGGGGGAGAAGAGCCAAAAGTGGGTAATATTGTGCTTAATTATGCTTACATCTATTATTTCCATTTACTTTAATTATCTTTATGCATAAAGTCAGGGGGAGCCTTTCTTGGCTGAACCCACTTTTGCATAAGGTATTTGTCATCATCAAAAAGGGGGAGATTGTTGACCTTATTGGTCACACCCAATTTTGATTATGACAAATACTCTTGGTATTGATGTTTGTACTGAGAATTGCATGCAGGTTCACCTTGTGCGCGCTTAGGACTGAAAGTCATATCACGATGGCGTGAGGTGTTCATGCCGAAGAATGAAAATATATGTGTTATATTTTGTATTCATTTGATTATTTCTTCATTCTGGGATGTAATTTATTATGGACTGTGCGCGTTTATGGCTTGTAATAATTTGCATCATGCATGTTAGGAAGGTATGCTCAAAACAATCATAGTTGAACTTTAGGTGCCTACACAGACCCTAAGTCTCTAAATAAATGCACAAAGGTCCCTATTATTATCTTTATATTAGGGAATTACAACTGGCTAAAACATGGACTTAAATTAAATAGGTTAAGAGGGTTCGGGCAACCGAACCTATGCCGTGTAAAGCGGCTCGGGTGACCGAGCCAAGTCAACATATTGACTTAGCTTCGGGCGATCGAACATATTTTGAACGCACTTTCCTCGGGCACTCGAATGCTTTTTCAGAGCACTTTTCAACTACTTGGGCGATCGTCTGTTTACGTTCAAATAGAGGCTTAGGTGACCAAA
Organism: Malania oleifera; assembly: GCF_029873635.1. NCBI lineage: Eukaryota > Viridiplantae > Streptophyta > Magnoliopsida > Santalales > Ximeniaceae > Malania > Malania oleifera. The sequence goes on from NC_080422.1 coordinate 63,599,433, forward strand.
CTGCCTGGTTCGGTTAACCGAACTTTGCTTTGGGCACCCAAATCTCGGACATTTGGCTACTCACCTTGTTTCAGCCAACAGAACCTCAACTTGGGCACCTAAACCTCTTAAAATTGATTTCTTGACTGTGTCTGTTCGGGCACCCGAACCTCAGGCCGGACACCCGAACCTCGCTGGTTAAAATAATTTTTTACTGATTTTTAAATGGGATAAACTGGGTTAATTTTCTTAATGATCTTTTAAACAATTCTAATAATACCCATTGTGTCCCCAACGATAAAAGAAATCCTCCTAGCCTATATATACCAGTTCATTTGTCTTAATTAAAAAGGATTAACAAACTTGATTAGAGCAAAAATTCTTTCTACTCTTAAAACCCTGAAAACCCTATTTTAACCAAATATTCTTTCAAGCACTCACATATTTCTCATTCGTGATTTCTCTAAGAATTGTGACTATTTCAAGGCTATTGGGCTTAACCTACTTGTCTAGAACTCTCACTTGGATTATTTGCTTGATTGATTTTCTTTGAGAGTTTAGCATTAAAGTTCTTTCACGGATTTCATTTTATAAATCTTGTGTGGGAAGACTTTGAGGTTTTTGGTTCTTGCATTATGGTTGCAAGTTACCTAAACCTAGTTTTTGTGTGCAAAAATCTTTTATAAAAAGCTAGTCTTTCAAACAACTCCATCGTGCTTTATACATTGAAATATCCTATTGAGTTTGTTAGATTTATCTTGCTTAACATATTTGCAACCCTAATCTGATTTTTTGATATTCAAATATTATGTTTCAAATCTTGCTTAGATATACACTCTAGATTTGGACTAAAAATATATGCGTGATTGAGTGTTTAGCACACATTAGAGCACTGAGTATATTTACATATCATTCGTGCTTGCATTATTGACTGAGCTATATTGGTGCACTCATCTGCTTGTGTTGAAGCACATTTACGTGTACAAACAATTTATACACATTGATTGTATTCCAGGCATGGGCCTGAAGAGGGAGACTAGTCCTGTGGAATTGTCCCGGATTAGCTTAGACCCGGTTAGGAAAGTTAGGTGCACCATCCTGTTAAGGTGTTTCAGTTGAGGTGAGCCTCTTGAATTGACTTGGTTTATATAGGTGCCGCTCCACCCATTTAAGTGAGCATTATAGTTGTAATTCTTGTGCTGGTGTGGCCAAGGCGAGGACGTAGGCACTGTTGGCCGAACCTCGATAACATAACGTGCGTGGTCTTTACATTTCCACAATTTACATTTACTGCACATGTATGTGTGTTTGATGATTGCATAGACTAACCCTAGGCTAAATTTCATTGTTGTTAAAATTAGTAGACCTAGGCAACAATTATTTAAATACCCAATTCACCCCCATCTTGGGGTTGCACCATAACTATTATGTGCTATTTTAAGGTTCGGAAAAAAATATTGTAAAATCACAAAAACCAAAAAATATGTTTGCACATTTAGAAAAAAATCACAAAAATATTTTTTAGGCCCGGAATATTATTTCCATCCCAAACAAATTCCAAAAACCTACCGGAATATTACTTTTCACTTAGAAATTTCTATAAATATTTCAAAACCAAGGAAGTGTATTTTCGTAGATTATTTTCTTGATTTTCCTTCCCAATTATTACAATGGGAGGCATTAAGCTCTTCGGAGTACGACGCGCCCCAGTTCCTCGAGAATACTTATATAGTATTTTATTTTGTGCATTCTCTTGAATTTTTGAAAGGGAGTAATTTTCAAAGGCTTATTAGATTTATTTTGGGATAATTTTCAATTAATTTAGTACCATTCATAGGAACGGGCATGTAGGGGGTGCTAATACCTTCCCCTCCCGTAACCGTACTCCCGTGCCCGACTCTAGTAACGTAGACCGATTCTACCCCTAATGGGGTAGCAATCAAGTATTCTAACCGCACCCCAAAAAGTTAGTGGCGACTCCATCACACGTTATTTTTCCATGAAAATACTTTTTCAAAATTCACATCCATTTTTCCCAGTTCGCGGCCACACCCATTTGCCAAAGTGGTTTCTGGTGGGTCCGGGACGTCATGACAATGGGGATAGATTTTAGCAAATCTGATGCCACCAATGTGTTCAGAAGGTCAAAAAACATTAGGAACCGATTTTGGGTTGCAAAGAACCTGTTTAAAAATCACTGAACAGACCAAAATAATTCTGAACCGGTTTGACCGGACCGGTTTAACTTAACGGATGTTAATGCCTTTAGTAATTACCATTATGGCCACGTGGCGCCTTCCGAGCCTGCCGCGTGTCAGCGAGCGGGTGCTAGTCGGCCAGTCGGGTTGGGTTGTGATCGCAGGTCAGGATCCAGGTTGTTGGTTGCTGGGCCAACTAGTTGCTGGACCAAGTTGCGGATCGGGTTTCCGGGTATACGGGTCGGATCTCACCAGTCGGGCGAAGAAGACGTGTGCGGGCATGTGAGGGGCGTGACGTCGGCAGTCAGTATCCCCCCCGGCACTAGCGACGCATGTGGAGGACGCTGTTTCGTCTGTCGTCGCGTGTGAGCGCATGTAGAGGTTTCGAGACTCCGTTTGAGACGTGGTTTTCACCCTTGGTCTCATCTCGATGCGAATTTCACAATGGCATGCTCAAATTTTAATTTTGAGCAACTTCAAATCTGAGAGAAAATTTGAATTTTTCTCTATTCGCCTCTATTTGGCGAATTTCAGCAAACCTGAGCGATCTGATACCACTGATGGGTGGAGGTGACTCACTCAATCACTGGTTGTGATTGAAATTCAGTGAAGAATTACACTCAATTGATTTTAATATGACAATACAGATTACTTTTAATAATGAAAAATTAAAGACAACTCAAAATACAATTTCTCTCACTCACTAATTATTCACCGTCTTTACACCACATATTACATTACACACACACATACACACATCTATTTATAGTAAGGTTAGAACAATATAATCAACTGTGACGGCTAAAGTTGGTGAGATTTTGGTGAGGTTATTGCCGACTCCAGCCCCAATTCAACAGAGGTGGGATACAGGTCATCTCCAGTCAAGTTTAATTTTCAACAAGTATATGTATTTTCTGTCCTTAAATTTCTTTCAATGTGCCAAAATCATGATCCATCCGATTTTGCTGTGGTAGACATCTACAAAGCAGTTTCCAAACAATTACTAAACCCTTTTGAGAGAGGAATGAATTTTGTTTCATGGGGTTCCTACTTTATTAATAATAATTTAGATACATCAGTACAATGCAAATTACGAATGCAAGGATTCACGGATAAATTATTTCACAGGCAATCACCAAGAGTTCCAAATATAATCGACCATAATATAATACACAAAAAATGTACAAGCTTGAAAATCGATGCATTAATAGAGTAGGAAGGAATCTCTTCAATTTTCACGAAGCTGAAGTTCATATCTCACAAAAGAAGTTGACAGCATCAGCAGGTGATTAATTGTTGACGCCCACATCTTGTAACGTCGGTGATCATCCTTCATGTCCAACTTCACTATTCCTCTACTTGTTGTTAGAACAAGAAGATAGCATGTATTGTTTTCCTCCATCTCGGAATTGTTGCAAAGCTCTGCATGCAGGTCCAATACAGTGCCTAGAACGAAGATGAATGCTCCATTCAATCAATATAAATTATTTAATGAAAAGTTAATGGAACTAAACTTTTTAGACCTTTATGTTATTTCTCATTTGAGAAAATTGTTCAAGATTTTTGTATAGAAGAGACTTTGGGCTAAAATGTACTTTTATATTTATGCATGGTATAAAAAAAAAAAAAGTTATTTTAAAAATAAATAAAGGTGCAGTTTACATCATTGAAAATAAATTATTGGTTATGGAAGGGCAAAGTTGTCAATAATTTTCAATTTAGAATTCGAAAAATACTAAAAAAAAGGAAAATAAAAAAGATTTTTTTTTTTTTTGCATATTTCATTATTAAGGAAAGTAAATAGAAACTTATATATATATATATATATATATATATATATATATTCAAATCGGTAGAACAAATTATTAATTTTGGTGGTATTTGATATAGAGATAAAATTGAGCAAAAAATGAATTTTTTTTTTTATTTTTTTTTTCTTAACCAAAATTCTTGATTCAAAAATACCCTTTTAAGTACTGGAGAATAAATAATAAAAGCAAAAGGAAGGAAAACCATTAAGGGACATACTCTCTTTCTTACTTCCAAAGGCATTCAACAGACCGAGTTTCTTTGTTATGAGAATGACCTGTAAAATTAAGAGAAGAAGGAAGAGTTAATGGTTTCCTCAATCTTTTAATTCTTCTAAGGCCCTGTTTTAAACTTTGAAAAATATGAGAGAGAGAGAGAGAGAGAGAGAGAGAGAGAGAGAGAGAGAGAGAGAAATATAATTTCATGTTTGGAGCGGGGAACTAAAACTTAAATTTGAAATTTCGTCAATTTAGATACCACATAATAGAAAATTGTATTTATTTTTTTATTTTAAATCTATACAAATCTAAATCCAAATACTAAAATCTATGCTCCCACAAATATGTAAAGGTGGTGTCTGGGGTAATGAATTTCAGACCTTAAATTTGAATTTGATTGGACTTAGACATATTTTAATTCAATTTTAGGTTATATTTTATTCAAATTCAAATTCAAATTTAAGAATTCCCCAAAAAAGTTTTATCTTCTATCATTGACAATAATTTTTAAAAAATAAAATACATAAAAATATGTAAATAAATATTTAATTTTTTACATTGTTTGACATTTCATTTTCCTTATTTTTAAAACACATTAAGTTTAAAATTTATTTTTAATATTATTTAAAATAAAAATATAATAAAAAAAATTTCTCCATAATTTTTCTTTAAATTTCTTTCTTTCCAAACAACTCTCTTTTAAGAAAGAGGGCCCAAATGCTTGACAGTAATAATTAAGTCCCATCTGAATATGACCTCACCAAGCCCATTCAGTGTCGTGTAGGGTGCTTCGTTACAGGAACATGGGCCAAGCCCAAGTCCATCTTTTGATCTTACTCTGCCTTTGGAAGGTTGAATTTTAAGTTTTATAGGGTCTGGATATTATTAATTATAAAAATATATATTATTTTTGTAGTATTTGTTTATTTGAGTTAACTATGCAGATGGAGCCATAAATCACTCTACAAATGAGATTTGTTTTGAAGCTTTGAACAAATAATAATGACACTAGTAATGTCAACATAGCATTATATATATAAGAGATTCACCAATATTCAGATTTAATTAGGATAATAAAAATAATTGGATGAAAATAATAAGTAAAAGTCGTTAAATGTATTAATTAAAATTATAATAATTAATATAGATTTTGCTTTATATTATAAGGACTAAGTTTTGATTTCATTATTCCTTTTTTTTTTTTTTGGATTATGCACCGGGTATCCACGCGTCCGTTTTACGGTGATTTCATTATTCCTTAATATTACTTAAGACTGTCGAAAGTCAAAAACATATGTGCGCACATGCCCACAACTTGTGAAAAATAAAATCTCAACAATATATATATATATATATATATACAAAATAAATTAATCAGTCAATCAAGAGTTAGAGTAAATTTTAAATTCGAACCTTAGCTTGACTGTTCAAAATGACTGAAACTGACCTCGCCGTGCATTTTCCTGTGCCAAAAATTGATTAGGCAAATTTAATAAGCTATTGGGGAATATATATAATTAATAGAACCCATCGAGGGCAATTGTTTCTAATTATATTTAAGAAAATCATCAGATATTAATATTTATAGATGAATCTTATAAATAAATATAGATATTCTTTCTAAAAATAGGAGAATGGAGTTCATAATTGATAAAAATTCAAGTGTATTTTTTCTTTAAAAAATTCATCCAAAAGAATCTTACCAAAGTCGAAAAAGGTAAATATTTGCCAGCAAAAAAGAGCCATCAAAATTATAGTGGAATGCCTACTCAATTTACCTAAATAGATTTTGATTTTTTATGGAAACCTAATTGGCCATCCCAAAAATGTCATTTAAACTCGACATTTATTTTCTTTTTTATATTAAATGACAAATTTCTAACTTGATTTCACAGTAAACTAGCAAATTTCTCCCTCGTTCTTTTACGCTTTTCAGTTGCCAAGTAAAAATTCAGATAATAAGATAAATATGGAGTGCTAGTGGTACTTTTTAAGTATCAATAACATCTTTAGAAAATCAATTAGTATATAAATTTTATAACTATACGAAAGATAAATACCAAAATTTTGAGTATGCATTTATGTGCATGTAACGGTTTAGATCACACTGCATCAAAATTTTACTTAGAATATGAACTTGTGAACCTCCTCGAAAGAAGCTCATTGACACAAAGAATTTATAGTCTACATAATTTATAATCCTAGCATTCATGCTTGATTGGTTTTAATTTGTTTAGATGTAGACATTTCTTGCTAATGTAATCTAATTTCTTGTTATTTTTACTAGACAATTAATATAAATATCTTTCAATTGAAAAGGTGAACATTTAGAGTTGAAATTTTCAACCTTCTAAATTTAAAGATATTTAAATTGGATAATTGTACTTTAATTTTTATTTTTATTTTCTAAAATCTAAACATCTATAATTTTAATACTTTGTCGGTTTTTATTGTTTTATGCTTTCAACCAGTACAATTAAAAGCTCAATTTTAATGCAATTAAAGCTGTTATTCAAATCAAATGCAATGTGCTTATGAATTTACTACGATGTATACAATTTCGAATATTTTTTTATATTAACTAGCTAAGCATCACATCAAAACTTCTGACAAACCTCAACTTTCTTATCTCAATTTTAGAAATCTCTAACTAGTCAATAAACAAGTGAATGTTTCGTCACAAGAAAATGATAATATTTGCATTTTTAGCTGCGACCACCAATGTCTCTCATTGCTTCACTTTATTTTCAACGAGTTTCGTGATTGTATGATGGAACCTCACTATCATAAACTATTGTATTAGTCATCTATGAAGTGTTTGAATATCATTTTCATACAAATGAGTAGTCCTAGCTTCTTCGTGGTTAAAGATTCTTCATCCTGCTTATTATATTTTCTAAAGGCTAGACTCCTAGTAACTAATTATGATACATTATTGCATAATGCTTGCTCAACATGCTATGTATGCCTTGGCAAGTTTTAGATGTAATTAGACCTAATTTAGGCAACAGATATAATTGCATGAAACCAAATTTTTTATTGTGTCTATTAAAAGTATGCAAGAACTAAACCATCTCACTTAATAGTGTTAGGATTAACCTACCTCTAGTTGTACAATATAGACCCAATATTAATGTCAAATGCATAAAGAAAAAAATAATTGAAAAAAAAAAGAAAAAAAGATTGATGAATGTCAATCATCACTTGGGTATAATTTTAGTTTTAAATTTGAAAAAAAAAAATGTTATTCAAACACATGCATTTGAATGCTATTCGCACTTCAACTATATAATGTTACTAGCATGAACTCATCGAGTTACATAAATTTCGAAGTGGACAATTACCCTACCGAGAATTCAATGATCTCCTTAAGTTATATCGTCAACCAGAAAAAGTTTTATAATTTTTCAAAAGTGTTTGCATTGAAAATTGAAAATAAAAATAAAAATAGGAATCGCACTTGAATACAAGAAACTTTTATGCTATCTAAAATTTTTTTTCCTAAATATTTGAATAATATCTCTTGTATATTGAATAGGGACATCTCAGGTTGATCTAATACACTTATAATTAGTTTTTTCAGTCAAACATTAGAAGAGAGAGATAAATTTAATTAAGAAGTTATTTGTAGTTAGCTATAAAACTATGACTTAATAAACTTCCTAACATACAAAGTACTATAGTTATTAAGTCTTATGCCTCCATTTTTTTCTTCTATTAAATGAAATAAAAACCTTTTAAAAGAAAAGGTAATTGCTCATAAAGTTGTATGAATGATAATCTCTATTGACCCCTTTAAAGGCATAGGCTACTTTACTAGGCTAGGTACTGTCTTTTACATAATATGGGTTAGGTATGTCTTACAAAATAGAGAGAGAGGGATAATAACTTTATTCTTTTACATTCTCAATTCAATTCAAAGTTTTTCTTGCCTAAATCATAAAATCTTGGAGATTCCAGTTATCACAAATTAACTTTTAGACTTCTAATATCCTACAAAATTTCCTTTATTACCATTTTTAATTTTTATTTTGGTATTTAAAATCATTGACTCTTATGCTTAGTTTGGCGTCCATATAATTTTTTAAAAGAATATTTTAAAAGGCAACTAATGAAAAGGAGCTATTTAATATTTTTTTTTTTTAAATGTTTGGCTCCATTATGAAAGAAGAGTTCGTTAGGAAGGAAAAATTGGATTTGAGTGTTCGGTAAAAAAAAAGTTATAAGGTGTCTAAAAGTATTTAAAATTACTAATATAGATATATTTTTAGGAAACATAATTAATATATTGATATTTCTGTAACATTTTAAAAAATCAAGGGCACAACAGGATTGAATAATTTGTTGGAAAGAAAACTAACTCTTAACTTTTAAAAGTTTCCAATTTGTAATTTTTTAAAGTTCACTAAAAAGTTAAAAGATGGACTTAAAAAGTTGGAAAAACTATTTATCAAATATGTTCAACCTAACTTGTACCTTTAAAAAGTAGAAGTTAAAACAAAAAGGGGACAAAATTCACCCTTAGAACATTCAATATCATATTTTATGAACACATATCTTGACAACTATTTTGTTCAATCCATGTTTAAGTGCTTGAGCCATATTTGTCATACTAGAAGGGATGATTATATCTATTCCAAATCAATATGACTATTATGCCTAGAGACTACAAACATTTCAATTTCTTGGCTAATATGGCCAAATTGATATTGATGGGTATTTTAGAATTTTAATATTAAGAAAAAGAGAGTTGACTGCACAAGCAATCTCCCCTCCCCTCCAAACAATGATGAAAAGTCTTATCTTTGCTACTCTTAATTATTTTTCTTACAAAATGATATTCTTCTTTTTTTTATCTTTGTTGTATCTTTTCACTGTAAAGTAAAAAATGCATACTAAATGTGTCCTAAAAGTAGACCGTGGTTGCTTTCTTTGTTGAAGTATAACTAATGGTACCTCCTTTGAAATTTTATAATCATAGATCAATAGATTTCAATTAATAGAGGTCTTGCACATACCATCAGGCGTCTCGATGCGGAGCTCAGCACCCATAGCAAGTAATAATTTGCAATTTTCAAAGTCGGATTGGAGCTCATTGTTATCCTCGATGGGCAGCACCGGCGCAGTCCCATTCAATCTATTTTTGCATCCTGTTCTTACTTTCAGCGTTGCAGCTCCTTTCATTGCTATGCATTATCATGCATTAACAAGACAATAATCAATACAAATTCCTCAATACCAAAAAGAACTTGACAGTCGTGGTTGGTAGGTCACATTTTCCTTCTTTTTTTATTTTGTCTTCTCTTTTGGAAAAAATGACTTTCCGTTTTCCATATTGACTCTACAACGATCGCTGCAAAACCTACCTTTAGCTTCTACTACCAATTAACGTTCATTCATTCATTGGGTATCTTATCCATTGCGAAAAAAAAAATATTGTAGTAGCAATAAAATAGTTTGAATTGTTAATTAAATATATTATCTCACTCTTTTAAAAAAAAAATTAGTGCATGCATACCACAAAGAATGTACTAAAAATCGCAAAATTTTAATTTCATGTTTACAAATATATATGTCATTTTTAATTTAGATAAAATTAAATATAAATACTAAAAATTTAAATTCATCATCACAATTAGGTGAATTTTAATTTTGATAAGAGAGATCAATAATAGAATTCGAGAGTATCTTTTCTTTAAAAAATTATTAGATTAGATTACTTGATCAATTTATATTTTATACAATGAATCAAATATTTAAATTTAGAATATTTTTGAGCTAATATTTATCGATCCAAGTGAATTCTCTCACAATTCCTCAAATTTCAAATATTAATTAATTGTATAAATATGATATAGCTAAAAAATTCTATGACTGCATACTTTAGTAACATAAAATAAATGTTAAATAATACGTGAACTACACAAATGGAGATGAGTCCTGCTGGTTCCACTAAAAGCAGGGCCCACCCCTGTCCCCTTCCCCAAGATATTAAGATTATTTTTGGTAGTCCTAAACCATAATACATTTTAGTTTAGTATAACTAATTATATTTTTAGGTCTTAAATAATTAAGCTCTTTTAAGTTCATAATATCTTAAGAAATTCTAAAAAAACACGGTTGAATATTTGAGTGGAAAAAAAATAAAAATAAAAATTCCAAGGGCAAATAATAGTGTGCGTGTGTATGTTTGTGTGCGAGAGAGAGCGGAGTACTACAAGTGGTGGCGGCGGCCGTGAGGGTTAAAATGTCACTTGCAGCTGTACCGGTCATGGCAGAACTTATAATAGCGCTGAGTTGGTGGCGTTTGGCCCCCATGGCCTCCGCCACTTGGGCGCACTGGGCAGCAACCAAAGCTGCGGCTGAAGCCACTGCGGACTCTTTGGTGGTGTTGGACTCGTCATGCTTGGAATTTTCGGCCGCTACAGCAGCCAGCGCCGCCGCTACGCCTGCCACTGATATAGCTGCGTGCACTTCGGCTCTCTGTACCCTCTCTTCCTGCTTCCTCTTCTGTTTAACCTCTTTCAGCCATTTTTTGATCGACACAGTACCCCTAAATGGCCATGGCACCTGAATGTACTATGCCAATTAAGAGATAGATCGATATTTTGCAATGATTTCTTAATTCCGTCCAGAATAATTGCAATTTAACGGAAAATTAATAATTACATGAGCGCAACCGATCGAAATTGACTGAACCACAAAATTATACACTTACCCATTTCTTTCGAAAACAGCTGTTGTAGTTTAATTCTGGATGCATGGCCTGTTGCATCCATATCCAAGACTGCAGAAAACACACACAATAAGAAAATTTATTGGTGACTGGTCTGTTATTCCCATCGATTAACTGGGTGCCTAGAGGATCTCATTATTCTGAATACCGTCCTCTTATATGATATTATTTGTAAAACATAAAACTCAAGTGAATGATTAATATGCGCGCAGCTACCTTCACATCATTAGATTTCCATGGGGGTAGAGATTTGAGATCGGCATCATCTATCTTTACGTTCTTCTCCACCTCCTGCCGAGGTTTTTTTTTTTAAAGAAAAACAAAACAAAAGGTCCCGTTAATTTAATTCATTCATCTGAAGTACACCGCTCATACTAATTACTAAGCAAAGAATTCAATTAAGTGCATGCTTACCGGAAAAGGAGGTTGGCTGTCGTTCTCAAATTTTTTAATTGGGCTTCCATGGAGAACGATTGATGCGTGGTCCTGCAGCTCCGGTTGGAAAGCTTGAACGGCAAAGTTGCACCAAGCACTGGAAAGGAAATCCATCGTCTCGGGATGCGCCTCGGAAACAGTTGGCTGGAAATTAGAATCCATGCATGCGACCATGATGAACTTAATTATTAGCTAGCTAGGCGGAGTTAAGAAAGAAAGGCCACTGATCAATGTGACAATGTGAATTTACAAGCAGGTATATATACACACAGTGCAAAAATAAAATGTTAGGACAACCAGCTTATACCATTGTGACAATAGTCTGTGGGGTCCATGCCCACCTTCAAAGTGGTTCATATGGAGCTGTGAGTACTCAAATCAGGAGGGAAGGAGGGGAACATTACATCCCTCCCCGCATCATTACTGCCATTGGGTTCACCCCACCATCCCGTCCACCACTATATACCTATATGGCACCCAACCTTAAGGACTGCCATCATAAGATACCTATATAAAGGAGATTGGATAATTAATTATTTAAATATTTCAACTTATGTTATTAATATGTTGAGGAGTTCAGGATAATTAAGATTGCTGTTTGAATCGAATAATAGTATTTCAACAGCCTTACGTACACGTATTTGTGTATGAGTATTTTTTGAGTTAGCTGTATTATACTTACATATGGATGCTTTTCAGTAAGTGACCCGCAAGCTGCTTGAGGGAATCAAAAGATACAAGGCCCGTCAAATTTTCAGACCAATGGAAGACAACAACGAAATTCTTCACGTGTCCAATGAAATAAATTACTAATGACCTTGTGATCAAATTAACCAAAGAAATTTCTTGAAAAATGCTACCATTTCTCTCAACCTTCCATGGTATGACAACCATATTAGTGTTCCTAAGCTTTCTGAGATTGCCTCTCGACTTTGAAAAGCTACATGTTGAAAGCTGAACTCTAAATGTTAAGGAGTAAAGAGATGAATCCAACAACATAAAGTACAATCACAATCACACAGAACATACTAAACACAAAGGAAATTACATGGTTCGGCCAAACTCGGCCTACATCCACGGGAGAGAGGGAGTCACACTATATGGTCAATAAGGGAAAATACAGTAGAGGAGGAGAACACACTCTCACTCAACTCTAGCTCAAACCGTACTCTGCCTCATGCACACAACACTCAACAATCTCTATTCTTCTCTGCTGTATATTTTCTTTTGCACACACACACCGCTTTACAAAGCATTGCACATATAAAAATATGAGAGAGAGGAGCATTGAAATGGAGCAGCATTGAAATCGGAATGCATGCTCAAGGTTGCACATTCTCTACGGGTTGTGCCTTCCCAAGCAACAATAAATGCACCCACATGGGTGGGTCAACAAATCAACCCCTCCAAACATGTGGGGGCAACCAAGTGTCTGCTAATGCTGCAACATTGTGACCTCGCCCTAGACTCAAGGCATCTGCACTCCCTCGAGAGTGTGCCTGCACCCCCTTGCTAAGGTGCACATGCAGGGATCAACTTCTAGATGATTTCAGTAGATTTATGAGACCCACTGAATCTGAGCATAACTCCAATTTCTCTCTAGTCATTGTCTTTGTCAACATATCTATTGGGTTTTGACTGCCAAGGATTTTCTCAACTGCTAATACCCCATCGTCTAAAAGAGATCTGATGAAGTGATAGCGAAATCCAATATGCTTGGTCTTTGAGTGAAATGCTGGATTCTTCGCTAAGTGTATAACACTCTGACTGTCACTATATAAAATACTCTTCATCTGCTTGAAACCTAACTCTGTCAAACCCTGTAACCAGATCATTTCTTTGCTCACTTCTTTCATGGCCACATACTCTACCTCTGTAGTGGATAGAGCAACGATTTTCTGAATCTGTGATACCCAACTAACGACAGTAGCACCTACTGTGAAAACATATCAAGTAGTGTTTCTTCTGTGATCTATCTCGTCAGCAAAGTCTGCATCTATGTATCCTTGCAATGTCAAATCACTTTTACCAAAGCATAAATATTTGTTAATTGTACTTCGAAGATACCGTAAAATCCATTTTACCACTTCTCAATGAATTTTTCCTAGATTCGACATGAATCTACCGACGGCTCCCACTACATGAATGAGATCTGGTCTCGTGCAAACCATGGCATACATTAAGCTTCCTACAACTGAAGCATATGACATTTTGTCCATTTCTTTTTTCTCTTCCTTTGACTCTGGAGACAGAGTCTTTGATGACTTGAAATGACCGGCTAATGGTGTGCTAACCGCCTTAGCATCACTCATGTTAAACCTTTTGAGAATCCCCCTGATGTACTCGGCTTGAGACAAGAGCAAGGTTCCCTTTTTTCTGTCTCCAGTGATTCTCATCTCAAGCATCTGTTTTGTTGGACCAAAGTTTTTCATTTCAAATTTAGTGGACAACTGCCTTTTCAATTTTTTGATCTTGTCCATGTATGATCCTGCAATTAGCATATCATCAACATAAAGCAAAAGAATTATGTAACTTGATTTATACCTTTTGCAACAGCAATAATGATCAGCATTGCATTTGTTGTAGTCATTCTTTTGCATGAAGTCGTCAAATTTCTTATACTACTGCCTTGGAGCCTGTTTCAAACCATACAGACTCTTGTTCAACCTGCAAACAAATTTTTCCTTGCCATTATCTACAAAAACTTCAGGTGGGTGCATGCATATCTCCTCCTCTAGATCATTATGGTGGAAAGCAGCTTTTACATCTAACTACTCAAGGTGTAAATTCTCTGCTGCAACAATGCTCAAAACTATCCGAATGGTTGTGTTTTTCACAACTGGTGAGAAGATTTCTGAGTAGTCAATACCTTCTATTTTTTGGAAACCTTTGACCACGAGTCTTTCTTTGTATCTTCTCGAACCATCATGCTCTTCTTTTATGCAATACACTCTTTTGTTTTAAAGAGCTTCTTTTCCCTTAGGTAATCTTGCTAGCTCCCAAATCCTGTTATCGGTGAGGGATGTTGGAATCGGTGTGATCCCAAGAGGTGGTGAAATGGGTTTAAAACATTTTTTTGCTAATTTAAAAAATTATGCCGATTCACCACGTATCATATCCGATTCAATATTAAACGCGTGTATGTAAAATGATTAAACTATTGGTTCATGTATGCACGTGTATCTTATTCAATGTAAATGTGTGCATGCAACTAAATATAACAGTAAATAAATAGGCATACACATACTAAATTTAAAGTGCAGTAATTTAAATGAGATTGGGAGAGAGAGACACAAGTGTAGAGACCCAAACCCATACAAGCTTGGTTTGTCGATGAAGGAGTCACGTTCGTCAACGAATTCCTTTAGAGCCTCGTCGATGAAATTCAGAGCCTCGTCGACGAGGAAATATAGAGCGGGTTAGTAAAAATATCCGGAAAGGGCTCGGCAATGAAGGTAGGGCCTCCTTGATGAGCTATGTGGTGGATTCGTCGACGAAGACGACGCCTCATTGACGAGTTGGACTTGGTCAAAGGTCCTATAAATATCCATTTTGAGTTGCTTAAGGGCTAAGTTTCTTCCAAAAGCTCTCTCTCTCTCTCTCTCTCTCTCTCTCTCTCTCTCTCTCTTTACCAATGAAATTTCTCTCTCTCTTTCTCTCTCTCTCTCTCTCTCTAAGATTCTTCGTCGTTTATCGTTCATTTCTAAAAATAGAGAGTACTGCGTGGATCAGAAGAGGAAACTCTACAACTTTGGTGGATCGAATCGTTATTTTGAAGATTTTTGGGTTTTCCCAAAAATCGAGGTAAGGATTTGATTTCAATTTTGATTGGTGATTTGGATAGTAGACAATATTATAGTAAGATTATATTCTGTGGTTTTTAGGTTTTGAGGATCCCGGGTTGTCGTTTTGGATCGTTTTCATATGAAGTTTCGTTTCGAGTTTAAGGTAAGGGGAAATTAATTACAACAACATTTTTGGAAAACTAAACTGCTAAAAAGTTAGTTTATACTTATATTTATGATTTAACTGCTTATTTTCTAAATTCTACCTAGTAGAAATGCTGGTTTTACGAGTTTTCAATTTTTGGTAAAAATGAGGATTTCGTCGTATGATCTCCAAACTCTACAAAAATCATTTATTTTTATTTATACTATAGTATGAGATGCTCGAATCCTTTAATTAACCATTTAAATGATGTTTACTGGATTTCTATTATTAGCGGGTTTTGGATTAAACTTGTGTGATATATGTTGAAATGGAAATGTATGAATTTTCTATACTATTGATATAGATATGGGAACGAAGTTCCAATTTATTATACAGAGAATGTGAAAAACGGAGGCCGGTGAAACACCGAACTGATTCAGTAAACAAAAAGAGGTAAACTAAGTGGAAAGGCACCGGTTTGAACCTAATGTGATGATCTAAAATTGTGAAAAATACTGGAATTGCACAGGTTACTATTTTGCTATAAATTGTATATATGATATTAGAACCACAGCTTGTGACCAAAAGAGGTTGAAAGAAACTTCAGTAAAAGGGGTTGAAATATACTCCAAAAGAAGTTGAAAGAAACTTTAGTTAAAAGGGGTTGAAAGATACTCCAGATCGGGGGTTGAAATAAACTCCTAGGGCTAGGTACCGATGCTAGCAGTGCAACCACACATGAGAAAATTAGTATGCAACCACACAGTATTATAGACAAATGTTTCGAACGTATGAGTTTGTATGAAAATGTGCAAATATGCAATCACACACTGTTGTAACACTTTCTTCCTTACAGAGAGGTGTCTCACCCTATTATACAACCTTTGTTTTCAGGTCCATCAGTATGTCGGTCCTAGTAGATAAAGGGATTGGGGAGATTACTTTTGGTTTAACTTACGTAAGCATTTGAATCTTGTATTAAACTTCGATGAAGTTCCTTTTTGGAGGGTTGTAATAACAAGATTTATTCTATGTCTGAATTTATATAAATGGTGTGGATGTATTAGTAAACTCTGGTATAAGACTGATAGAAATCCCAATGGATGTTTATGTATCTCTGCGACATTTACATCGATGTTATATCTGATTTATACCTGTATGTCCCTGGTTAGGGCGGGTTGTAAGAACCCGAACTGTGATAACTGGATTTAAATATTAAGAGAGGGGAAAAATTGGAATTTACCAGGCTTCATCGACGAAGCCAGATTTCTTTGACGAAGTGTGTGCTTTTCTTGTCAACGAAATTCAGAGCCTCATCGACGAGAAAAAGCCGAGAGGTCTGGAAATCAAGAAATATCAGGATTCGTCAACGAGGCCATCAATTCGTCGACGAATTCAGTGAAAGATTTGTCAACAAAGGTTTCGTTTCATCAACGAAATTGGGCCAGGTCAAAGGGCTATAAAAGGAAATTTTTATTACTTCTTCATTAAGTAAACTCAATCTCATCTCTCTCTCTCTCTCTAAACTCTCTTTAATCTCTCTCTCTCTCTCTCTCTAGATTTCTTCACCGATCATTGATAGAATCGAGAAACAGAAGTTACCACAAGGATCGTGGAAGGATTCTCTACAACTTCTACAGATCGGAATCTCATTTCGGAGGTTTTCGGGTTTTGGCAAAAAATCAAGGTAAGGCCTGATTTTCATTTTTGATCTGGTAGTTTTGTAGAGGATGGTCTTGTGAGTATATTCTGTACTATGATTTATAGGTTTTGGAACTCGATTCGCTATTTAGGAGCCTTGGAGTTCGGGTTTTGTTATACGGGGTTAAGGTAAGGGGAAACTGTGTTATATTGGTTATTTTTGAAATCGAACTCGGTGGAACTATGGTCCATGGTCCTGTGTGTGTTTTGGATACTCATTTGGGGGGATCTAATGAGGAAAACTATGGGTTTTTACTTATTGCAGTTTTGGGAAAAAGGGGGCGACGGGCTGAATCCCGGGTTTTGTTGAAAACCGAGTATATGTGTGATTTATACTGTGATATTGGGATAGCCATGCCTTGACTTTTTTTAAATTGTATTTGTTTGGAAAATCGTGATTTAGATTACCAAATAAGTGTGGTTTGTTTGGTTATATGAGCATGCATGTGTGTGTGATAGCGGAATTGCTGATGGGACTGCAATTCCAATGATTCTAGGGACTAAGAGTGATCGGCTCTATATCCTAGGGTGTGTCTTTATCACCTGCCACGTAGGCAAGAGTGATCGACTCTATATCCGAGGGCGTGAGCCTATTCCGGAAGATCAGGCCGAAGGGTATGGATCCACCAGTTAGCACAGGTACAACGCCATGGGAATCAAGGACTAGCCATGTGCCGGTGGCGCCATGCTTCGCGGGTTGGCTACGGGCCAACACCGGAATTCCGGACTGGCTTTGGGCCCAAGGGTGTGACCACACCAGGATTGCTGATTATGTGTTGTGTGTGTGTGTATGCACTATGTAAATTTATACTAGATTTGCATTTAACTGCGTGTATGTTGCATCATGATAACACTCAAATGCCACACACCAATATAACCTGTGTTCTTCCTTACTGAGAGGTGTCTCACCCCTACTGTACGTACATTTTTATAGGTCCTTCGAGTAACCAGAACTAGCGTCCTGATGTAGGGAGTGTAGTGGCCGGTGTATTGCGTTAGCGCTTGGGTAAGTGCTAGGACTGTAGTTTTGTTGGTTGGCATTTTGAGTTATATTTGGGCATCCAGTTTGTACGTTTGGATAGAGCTGTGTTTGGCTCATGTATAGACTCTAGTATGGTACTGCATATGTTGATATAGAACAACTTTTTTTGCTGCGTATATGATTGTAGTTGGATGTGTTTAGGGTGTCTGGGAACCCCACGGGGTCGGACCCTCATCCATTGTACTATATCTGCGATGATTTGTATGATACAAGGATAGGTTAGGTTACATTTTCACCCCTAGGTCCCATTTCAGGGTTTGGGGCGTGACAGCTTGGTATCAAAGCTTACCAGGTTACTAGAACTTGTAGACTTGGTTAGGCTTAGTTATGAGTACATACTAGAGTATAGGATGTGGATATGGGTAGAGTTGGTTGAGGGTTGTTCGGTTGCTAGACCAGGATTGTCGATGGTATTTCGTGTTTCTCCTGGGATGACGATTCCAGTAAAAGCACCGCAGATCATTGATGACTTTCGTGTCGGTGTAATAGGACAGACCTAGACCTAGCAGGGAGTAGTTAACATGATTAGTGTAGATCATTGTGTTAACTGTATGTGTTGTAGGGATACTGATAGATTCCTATTGTGTTACAGCATGGAGCCCAAGGATAATAACCTGGGAAGTGGCTCCGAGGATACTGCGAGTGATGAGTCTCCTTCTATATCTCGGAGTTTGATGAGGCAAGTATTACGGGAGATCGAGCAGAGTGTGGGGAGACGCGAGCGCTTTCCTACTGCTACGAGGTGCACCATTGAGGGGTTCACAAGCATGCATCCTCCGACATTCTCTAGAGGGCCTGACCCGACGATAGTAGACGATTGGGTGGAGAAGACTGAGAGCATCTTGGGTGTCCTGCACTGCACGGATAGGCAAAGAGTTCTTTATGCCACTTTCCAACTATCTGGGGAGGCGGGTCGATGGTGGAATGTGGTGAGTCTGCTGGAGAAGTAGAGAGCCGGTTCAGAGGAGATGATGTGGAGCCATTTCAAGGAGGTGTTTTTTGATAGATACTTCCCAGCTTCAGTACGTGATGCGAAGGCAGATGAGTTTTCTACATTGGTTTAGGGGAGTTTGACGGTGCAGGGGTATGCCGCTCAGTACATAGAGCTGTCTCGTTTTGCACCATTTATGATCTCGAGCGAGTATGAGAAGACTCGGAGGTTCGAGAAGGGTTTGAGGAAAGTTATCCGCATACTGGTGGGTATGCTTCAGATCCTCAAGTTCTTGGTGTTGGTGGATAAGGCCACGATGATCGAGACTGGTATTCAAGAGGATGAGGTAGATCAGGAATCGAGGAAGAGGACAGTACCTTCTGGTTCTCAGATAGGATATCGTCAGGGATCATGGAAGAAGAGGAGCAAGGGCTCAGGTTATTGCCAGAATACCGAGCACCAGGATTCTCAGGGGAGCCAGACGAGTGGTCGTTATATCATATCTCACAAGAGGCACGAGGGTGAATGTCGATCATTTGGAGCTAGTTGCTACAACTATGGCCATCTAGGCCACAACTCTCGTCATTGTCGAGCACTGAGGCGAGATGTGCCTGCAGTTAGTGGGGACTGAGGGAGCAATCAGATACCTCGGGGAACCGCTTAGACGAATACAGCTTCGGCAAGAGTATACTCCTTTATTCCAGCGGACGCTAAGCATGCAGGTAACGTGGTGACATGTACCTTATTATTGCTTTCGAATAAAGCTTTCGTTTTATTTGATTCGGGTGCAACCCATTCCTTTGTGTCTGTAAATTTTGTGGGTTGGTGTGGGGTTGAGACCCGAGATATGAATGAGGTGTTATCTGTTACTACGCCATCTGGGAGTGTGTCTTTTTGTAGGAGGATATTGGTAGACTGCCTAGTGGAAATTCAGGAGAAGCTGCTACCAGCAAATCTTGTGGTATACGACATGTCAGGGTTCGATATCATTCTGGGGATGGATTGGTTGTCCTCCAATTATGCTGTGATCGACTGTCGTAGGAAGGTGGTAGTTTTCAGACCTCATGGGGACCAAGAGTACGAATTCGTGGGATCGTGTGTGCGTTCAGCGCCATAGATTCTGTCAACACTACAAGCAAGGAGGCTACTCTTGGATAGATGTCAGGGGTACCTAGCTTGTCTAAAGGAACCTCCGTGGGATGAGTTGAGACTTAAGGATATTCGGGTAGTCAGCGAGTTCCCGAATGTGTTTCCAGATGATTTACCCGGTTTACCTTCGGATCGTGAGGTGGAGTTTGCGATAGAGTTACTGCCTAGTAAAGCACTGATCTTTAAAGCTCTGTACCGGATGGATCTAGTAGAACTTTGAGAGTTGAAGGAGGAGTTATAGGAATTACTGGACAAGGGATTCATCCGACCTAGTGTTTCGCCCTGGGGAGCTCCAGTATTGTTTGTGAAGAAGAAGGATAGGTCGATGCGGATGTGCATTGATTACTGTGAGATTAACAAGGGGACTGTGAAAAATCGCTATCCTTTACCGCGTATAGATGATCTCTTTGACCAGTTGCACGGAACGCAAGTCTTTTTGAAGATCGACTTGCGGTCAAGGTATCATTAGGTGAGGGTTAGAGTGGAGGATGTAGCGAATACTGCTTTCCAAACCAGATATGGCCACTACGAGTTCTTAGTCATGGCTTTTGGGTTGACAAATGCTCCAACGGTGTTCATGGATCTGATGAACAGGGTTTTCCATGAGTACCTGGATCGATTCGTGGTGGTATTTATTGATGACATTCTAGTATACTCAAGGAGTACGGAAGAGCACGTGGAACATTTGAGGTTAGTGTAACAGATTTTACGGGAGAAGAAGCTGTATGCTAAATTGAGAAAGTGTGAGTTCTGGTTGAGTCAGATTGCGTTCTTAGGCCATGTGGTTACAGGGGATGGTATATCAGTTGATCCTAGAAAGATTGAAGTTGTGGTCAACTGGGTAAGGCCGAGGAATGTGCAGGAGGTTCGAAGTTTTTGCAGGACTGGTAGGTTACTATCGTCGGTTCGTAGAGGGTTTCTCTAAACTGTCTGGACCTCTGACACCATTGACCAGGAAGGGAGTACAGTTTGAGTGGACTGGTGATTGCTAGCAGTGCTTTCAGGAGTTGGAGCACCAGCTGGTCACTGCTCCAGTGTTGACCATTCCTTCGGGGGATGGTCGATTTGTGATTTATAGTGACGTGTCTCTGAAAGGCCTGGGATGTGTGCTTATGTAGCAGGGTAAGGTAGTAGCGTATGCTTCTCGATAACTAAAAGAATATGAGAAAAACTACCCTACACATGATTTGGAGTTGGCTGCTGTTGTGTATGCACTGAAGATCCGGCGACATTATTTGTATGGGGTGCAGTATGAGATCTTCATAGACCATAAGAGCCTCAGGTATTTCTTCATGTAGAAGGAGTTGAACATGAGGCAGAGGCGGTGGCTAGAGTTGATTAAGGACTACGATTGCATGATCAGTTATCACCCAGGGAAGGCTAATGTGGTAGCTGATGCATTGAGTCGGAAGTCAGGGCCTACGACTGTATCTAAGGTTGTAACTCAATATCACATTATACAGGATTTGGAAAGATCAAGTATAGAGTTGGTGGTTGGTGATCATCAGGCTTATCTTGCTGGTTTGGTGATTCAATCGACCCTATTTGAGCGTATAAAAGCCGTGCAGGCTAGTGATGCAGAGTTGGCAGAGGTTATGGAAAAGGTACAGCAGGGATTGGCCACAGAGTTTAACATCTTTGAGGGAGGTGTGTTGAAGTTTGGGACCATACTTTGTGTTTTGAACGATGATGAGATCAGAAGGACGATTTTAGAGGAGACGCATCGTTCTATGTATACGGTACATCCTAGTAGTACGAAGATGTATCGTGACTTGCATGAGACCTTCTCATGGTCTGGTATGAAGAGGTAGATTTCTCAGTTTGTGAAGCAGTGTCTGACGTGTCAGCAAGTGAAAGCTGAACATCAGAGGTCGGTAGGGCCGTTACATCTTTTGCCTACTCCGGTGTGGAAATGGGAGCATATTTCCATGGATTTTGTGACTGGTTTGCCACCAGCGCTTCACGGGCAAAATGCTATCTGGGTAATCATGGATAGATTGACGAAGTCTGCTCATTTCATATCGATGAGAGTTAGCTATCCTTAGAGTAGGCTAGCAGAGTTGTACGTGTAGGAGATTGTGAGAATGCACGGGGTACCAGTGTCCATTGTGTTGGATCGAGATCTGAGGTTTACTTCTCGATTCTGGGCAAGCTTGCAAGAGGCATTGGGGATGAAGCTTACTTTCAGTACAACTTTCCACCCCCAGACTGATGAACAGTCGGAGAGGACGATTTAGATATTGGAAGATATGTTGCGAGCTTGTGTGTTAGACTTTGGTGGTAGCTAGATACAGTTTATGCCACTTGTGGAGTTCACTTATAACAACAGCTTCTAGTCTAGTATTGGGATGGCACCATTCGAGGCTTTGTATGGTCAGAGGTTTCGATCTCCTTTGTGTTTGAATGAGGTTGGTGAACGTCAGGTGTTAGGACCTGAACTTGTGCAGCAGGTGTCTGAGAAAGTGGGATTGATCCGGGAGAGGATTAGATCAGCTCAGAGTCGCAGAAGAGTTATGTAGATATTCGCCGCCATGAGTTAGATTTTGAATTGGGAGGTAAGGTGTTTCTGCGTATTGCTCCGATGAAAGGAGTGATGAGATTCGGTAGGAAGGGCAAGTTGAGCCCGAGGTATATCGGACCATTCGAGGTACTTGAGCGAGTGGGTCCAACAGCCTATAGAGTTGCATTACCTCCAGCACTTTCGAGGGCCCATGATGTGTTTTACGTCTCCATGTTGAGGAGGTATGTGTTAGATCTTTCGCATGTTATTAGTTATGATGAGTTGGAAATTGGGGATACTTTAGCATATGAGGAGATACCTGTTCAAGTATTGGATCGTAAAGTTCAGAAGCTTCATACCAGAGAGATACCATTAGTGAAGGTATTGTGGCGAAACCACGAGGTTGAGGAAGCTTCTTGGGAACTAGAAATGGAAATACGCCGGAAGTATCCACATTTGTTTTGAGCACTTGTACATGATCTTACTGTGGGTTGGGATAGGTGGTCAGTCATCGGGAGTGTGTGTATTGTGAACTCCTGAGACTGTTGTATATATAACCACGATTTTCCTCCACCATAAGTGAGGGTATGTATGTGTATGTGTATGATGGGACTGTGCTGTGGTGATCGCCAGTTCATATGTGTATATGTATGATGGGACGGTGTTGTGGTGATCGCTAGTTCGCATGTGTATGTGTATGAGGGGACTGCGCTGTGGTGATCTCCAGTTCGCTATTGAGTTGTGTCTATATGTATCGATTGTATGTATGACTTTATGAATGAGAGATGGCAAATTTCAAGGACGAAATTTTGTAAGGAGGGGAGATTCTAAGAACCCGAACTATGATAATTGGATTTAAATATTAAGAGAGGGGCAAAATTGGAATGTACCTGGCTTCATCGACGAAGCCAGATTTTGTCGACGAAGTGTGTGCTTTCCTCATCAATGAAATTCAGAGCCTCGTCGACGAGAAAAAGCCGAGAGGTCTGGAAATCAGGAAATATCAGGATTCGTCGATGAGGCCATCAATTTGTCGATGAATTCAGTGAAAGATTCGTTGACAAAGGTTCCATTTCATCGATGAAATTGGGCTGGGTCAAAGGGCTATAAAAGGAAATTTCTATTACTTCTTCATTAAGTAAACTCAATCTCATCTCTCTCTCTCTCTAAACTCTTTCTCTTTCTCTCTCTCTCTCTCTAGATTTCTTCACCGATCATTAATAGAATCAGGAAACAGAAGTTACCACGAGGATTATGGAAGGATTCTCTACAACTTCTACGGATCAGAATCTCGTTTCAGAGGTCTTCGGGTTTTGGCGAAAAATTGAGGTAAGGCTCGGTTTTCATTTCTAATTTGGTGGTTTTATAGAGGATGGTCCTATAAGTATATTTTGTATTGTGATTTGTAGTTTTTGGAACTCGGTTCACTGTTTAGGAGCCATGGAGTTTGGGTTTTGTTAAACGAGATTAAGGTAAGGGGAAACTGTGTTATATTGGTTATTTTTTAAATCGGACTCGGTGGAACTGTGGTCCACAGTCCTGTGTGTGTTTTGGCTACTCATTTGGGTGGATCTAACAGGGAAAACTATGGGTTTTTCATTATTGCAGTTTTGGGAAAAAGGGGGTGATGGTCTAAATCCTGGGTTTTGTTGAAAATCGAGTATATGTGTGATTTATACTGTGATATTAGGATAGTTGTGCCTTGACTTTGTTTAAAATGTATTTGTTTGGAAAACCATGATTTAGATTACCAAATGAGTGTGGTTTGTTTGGTTATATGAGCATGCATGTGTGTGTGATATGCGGAATTACTGATGGCACCGCGATTCCAATGATTCTAGGGACTAAGAGTGATTGGCTCTATATCCGAGGGCGTGTGTTTATCGCCTGTCACATAGGCAAGAGTGACCGACTCTATATCCGAGGGCGTGAGCCTATTTCGGTAGATCAGGTCGAAGGGTGTGGATCCACCAGTTAGCGCTGGAACGATGCCATGGGAGTCGAGGACTAGCCATGTGCCAGTGGCACCGTGCTTTGCAAGTTGGCTACGAGCTAACGTTGGAATGCCGGACCAGCTTCGGGCCGAAGGGTGTGACGACATCAGGATTGCTGATCATGTGTTGTGTGTGCATGTATGCACTATGTAAATTAGTACTGGATTTGCATTTAACTGCGTGTATGTTGCATCATGATAACACTCAAATGCCAAACAATGATATAACCTGTGTTCTTCCTTACTGAGAGGTGTCTCACCCTACTGTAAGTACATTTTTACAAGTTCTTCGAGTAACTAGAACTAGCGTCCTAGTGTAGGGAGCGTAGTGGCCGGTGTACTGTGTTAGCGCTTAGGTAAGTGTTAGGACTATAGTTTTGCTGGTTGCCATTTTGAGTTGTATTTGGGCACCCAGTTTGTACGTTTGGATGGAGCTGTGTTTGGCTTGTGTATAGAATCTGGTATGGTATTGCATATGTTGATATAGAATGACTTTTTCCACTGCGTATATGATTGTAGTTGGATGTGTTTAAGGTGCCTGGGAACCCCATGGGGTTAGACCCTCATCCATTGTACTGTATCTGTGATGATTTGTATGATACAGGCACAGGTTAGGTTACATTTTCACCCCTTTTTCCCATATCAAGGTTCGGGGCGTGACAGTTGTTTACGTATCTTAAATAGGTACAGGTAATTTGTATAAGTGGGTGACACCTGGGTTTGTATAAAGGGTTGGGTTGTTATAGTTGGTATTAAAGCCTTAGCCAGTGGGAAGTATGATTTGTTCATGCTGCTTGGTTAAAGATATGTGCAGAACTTAGTAGTTGCTAGTTGTGATAGTTCTAGAATATACCAGAGTATAGGACATGGATAAGATCCTAAGTTTTGCTTTGTATAGCTGGAGACGTAAATCCATTGATAGACTTCTGTGTTTTTCTAGATCAATCGAAAGGTGCAAGAAAATCACGGCAATCCATTGATGGTTTGGTTTCCAAGTGGAAGGGTGAAACTTGAATTAGAATGAGGATGTCAAATTTATGGAGTATGTCAATGTCAAGAATGTGAACTTAAAGAATTAAGCTTATATTATGATAGTTGTAGTGACGGTTAGGCTATTACTTTTCTAATGGATTGTCATAATTGTTTTCAGGATGGAATCCAGGGATATCACTGCCAACGTGGGAGGCAGTAGTAGTGAGAGTGCCGGTCCTGAGGTTGGTAATGATTCTACTAGTGTGTGGCGTGACTTTGTACAGCAACTTATGGCTGAGGTAGTGTAGACGAATAGGGGGCAGGATCATCCTACGACTTAGTTGGGTTGCTCTATTAAGCAGTTCACCAAGTTGAAGCCCTTGACTTTTGTGGGCAGCTCAGATCTAGTTCATGCTGATAATTGGATCCGGGAGATCGAGAAAATCCTAGATGTGTTGAACTGCACTAAGAGATAGAAAGTCACCTTCGCCACGTTCAAGTTGGTAGGGGAGGTTGAGAGATGGTGGGTGTCTGTAAAGCAAATGGAAGAGCATCGTCATACCAATAGCGTTGATGTGGGCCCGATTCAAAGAGCTTTTCTTTGAGCGTTATTTTTTGGCCACAGTTAGAAACGCGAAGATGGAGGAATTCATGAATCTGACGCAGCAATCGCTGACAGTGTAGAAGTACGCTACCAAATTCCAGGAGCTGTCTCGATTTGCTTCATTCATGATACCGGATGAAGCAAAGAAGGCCTGGAAGTTTCAGAGGGGTCTGAGGAGCAAGATCCTTAAGCAGACAGTGATCTTGCAGTTGCAGGACTTTACTACGTTGGTTGATAAAGCCACGGCACCAGAGGAGTGTTTGCTAGAGAACGCAAAAGTTTAGGTCACGAAGAAGAGGCCAGCGCCTCCTAATTCTTCTTCTGGGGTTGGACATGGTAAGTGGAAGAGGAACAGTGGCTGTATGTCCCAGAATACCGCACGTGTTCAACGTCGCTCTTTATGTGGTAAAGTACACCATAGGCAGTGTTGGTTGTCTACGGGGGCCTGTATGCGGTGTGGTAGGCAAGGACATCAGATGAGAGATTTTCAGATATAGAGTGTTGGCCCAGATGAGCGTCTAGAGGGGGGGTAAAGAGACATTTTTGTGGATGTGCAGATTTTCTACAAACACAGAAATCTTACCAAGAACAAGTGCATAAAATCACAATGTAAAGATGCAGGAAATCACAACAACAGTATAAAAGAGATATAAGATAAGAGAAACTTAACACAAAGATACTTATGTGGTTCGGCACCCCGCCTATGTCCACGCCTTGAGACCAACTCAAGGATTCTCAAAATCCACTATGATCCTCCTTCGGGCGGAGAAGCCAATACCCATGGTTGCCCACAAAGAGCTTCAATAAGGTGCTCACTTAGAGATACCCTACAATGGCTCACAAAAAGCCTTTCTTTACAAGAAGTAGATGAGAAATAAATGTGAGTTTGAATGCGCCCATTTTAACTGAGTATTACAACACAATCCTTACTCAATGTCCTCTTGTCAATAGAGTAGAAGCAAGACTAAGAGCGGTAAGAAGAGGGCAAGTGAGTGTGTGAGCAAACCCTAGAAAATGAAAGAACCAATGAATGATCTTTTTACAATATTAACTTTCTTGGTGAGGAATAAATGCAATTACTCCTATTTAAACACAAAATGTGCGAGGGGAATGCTGGATAGCCATTGGGCATTTATTAATGTAAGACAAGGGTCAAACTAGGCATTTTGCAGCATTTAATGAACGCTGCTGCTTGACGTTCATTGATGAAAACTAAAATTCGTCGACATGCTCTTCAGTTAATTTGTCGATGAAGCCCTGTGTTTGTCAACGAGTTGCTATTTCTGAATTCAGGTACCTCTCGGTATATTTTCGTCGACGAGAATCTTGTGTTCATCGATGAGTTCTTCATAACATTCATCGACGACGCCTTGTGTTCGTCGACGAGTTATGGTTCTGAATTTAGATGCCTCTTGGTTTCTTTTCATCGATGAGAACCCTATGTTCGTCGACGAAGGTATGTGTTACACTCATCGACAAAGCCCTGTGTTCATCGACGAGTTACTTCTCTTAAGAATTTTTCTTTTAAGTTCTAAGAAGGTCCTTGTCCGTTTGGGGGTTTCTTTACACATCTTTAAATAACTTTACTTTTTTTTGTTGTGTGCATGTGATATGCCCATTTCTTGCTCTTAGTTTTGAGTTTACTTCTACATACAAGGGATTTACAAGATAGTCTCTCTCTCTCTCATTCTCACACTCGTCCTTTAGATCACTTTGTATATAGTGTAGCGTCCATGAATGCGTTGAGAGGCTGTGCTTTTGGTCATGGCACAAGTTGCTTTGACTAATTTGAGACTTGTTGGTTTTGGTGCCATTCTGTATAGCTGAACATGACTTAGAGAGAAAGGTTAGTAGCCTTGAGGAACTGCTAATGGGTTGTTATCATCAAAACAAAGTAGGAATGAAAGACCCTTAAACTACTTGGTCTAACATTCTCCCCCTTTTTGATGATGGCAATCCATTAGTGTTCTCTTTGAAAGATAAATGCTCCCCCTTACTATATGGATTGGTTTAGAGTTTAAATAAAATTCTCCCCCTTAATGTTTGCATTGTATGAAGGGATATTTTATTTAAAATTTCGGCAGCATGCCGTTTATAAATAAGACATTTCCCATTTAATCCCACATAAAACATGACAGTCTAGTATATCAATCATTCAAGCATGCTAGTACACAGATAGAGCATTTATGTTCAAAAGTTTGCTAAGTTTCAATACTAAATTTTTGCAATGATTACAAGTAGTGATTACAAGGCTATACTATCAACTGGAAATATATTCTAAATACATCCGAATACATCTGAATATAGAGACCTAAGTTTATTTCTCTCCCTTTGCCATAATCAAAATTGGGGGACAATGGAAAAAGTGCGCTACTCGCGTGGGCAACCCAGACGATCAAAGAGTGCAGCAAAAGAGACATCGAGGGAGTCAAAGCGAGCGCGATTAGTATTTTCTTGCTGAGCAAGAGACGCTTCTAAGGAGTCAAAAGGATGTCGGTGTTGAATTTCTGATTGTGTCATGGCATGCTGAAGCCCGTCCAGGCGCTCCAAGATGTGGCCATACACAGTGTCCTCATGCTCGCCTTACTTTTCTTCAGCCTCCAAGGCGACCTCAACCTCATTGACGGGAATATGACCCTACTCGTGGGCTTTGACCCACGTGTTGGTTGCTTTGTCCTTTTCAAAGTGCATGCAACGAAGGGTCACCTCAGTGTAGATATCTTCTAGTGCAGGACGAATGCAAGTTAGGTAGGCGCGAATGAAGTTGAAGTGATCAAAGAAGGTCGTGAGGAGATGACCATGAGGGAGGCAACCGCACTGCCTTTTGAGACCTTCCTCCATGTTCTGAACAATGATAGAAGGAAGATATATACCACGTCCAACCCATAGGCAATACATAATGAAGATATCACCTAGGGTGACCCAGTCCTGGCCACCAGTGCGAGGGCACAAATTGCACGTGATCATATGATGGAGGACTAGAAATTCTACAGTGAGGTCTTTGGATTTCAGGCGATCGATTGCGAGAATGTGAGGCTTACCAATAATTAGTTTGAGGGCGGTGTGTGAGTCAAACTAGTAGAAACGGGGTGGCCAAGAGGACTTGGGGAGGCCTCGAAGGGGATAAGGGGTGCAACCGAGCACGGCGGAGAATGTATCCTCGGAGAGCCGAATAACTGTGCCACGAACAGTGGAGTAAGCGGCAATGCCGCGATGCGAGGGAACAAAGTTTGCATAGAACTCGCGACAAGATCTTCATAGACGAGTTCATCAAGATCAAAGACGGTGTCCCACACAAGGGCTTTTATCTTGGAGAGAAGAGTGGGGAAATGGAGTTGGAAGAAATAAGAAGGCGCATTTTTTTCGTAGACTAGGTGCCGCTTGAGAATGTCATTTTGATAGTGGTAGGCAGCTTCGGGAGAGATGAACCGGGGGTCGGGATTGGTTGGGGCAGGCGTAGGAGGACCGGAGGTAGGGCGATGAGACGAACCTTCGCCGGCTTCGGTTTGGAGGTTGCGGCGTTTTGGACGAGGAGCCATTGAGGTACGAAGGGATAGAGAGAGTTGGGATGGCCGAGAGGATGAGAGAGCTAGGGAAATGGGAGAGCTGAGGGAGGGAATAAGGTGAGGATGTGGTGGATATTGTCGTGCGTGGTGGCGAGAGAGGTAGGAGGTGGCGCAAGGTGGGTTGGAGGAGGGACACATGGCTAAGAGAAAGGAGAAGGGGCTAGGGTTTGTCTGGTTGAACTGGAAAGAAATAACAATCCCGACAGTTTTCGTCGACGAGGCCCTGTGTTTTTCGATGAAATTAAGGCAAATTCGACGACGATATCTCTATGTTTGTCGA
Organism: Malania oleifera; assembly: GCF_029873635.1. Classification (NCBI taxonomy): domain Eukaryota; kingdom Viridiplantae; phylum Streptophyta; class Magnoliopsida; order Santalales; family Ximeniaceae; genus Malania; species Malania oleifera. Next base: position 63,629,476 of record NC_080422.1, read on the forward strand.
TGAATTTAAGGCAAATTTGACGACGAGACCCTTGTGTTCATCGAAAAATTTAACAAAGATGAAGGGGAAAAACTAAGTTTAAGAGTATGGTGAGCAAGACCAGGGGGTAGGAGCTGACATGAGGATCCTATAGTATGTCTGAAGGAGTGCACATTCCTAGGGCGTGTTGAATTTTGTGGAATCTTTCTTCATTAAGAGGCTTAGTTAGAATGTCGGCAAATTGGTTTTTTGTGGAAACATAAACCAACTCAATGTTTCCTTTTTGGACATGATCTCGAATGAAGTGGTGCCTGATTTCAATATGCTTAGTTTTAGAATGGAGTCATGGATTCTTTGATATGTTGATGGTACTAGTATTGTTACAATGAATTGGAGTACCTTTAACTAAGATTTGGAAGTCCTCAAGTTGTTGTTTCATGTATAGTACTTGAGCACAGCAGCTGCCAGCTGCGATATACTCAGCCTCGGTGGTGGAGAGAGCTACGGAGGTTTGTTTTTTGCAAAACCAGGACACAAGAGAGTGCCCAAGGAACATATTCCACTAGTGCTTTTTCTATCGGCTTTACAACCATCGTAGTCAACACTAGAGTAGCATGTGAGGTCAAAGGGAGAATTTTAGGATAGAAGAGTCCTAAGTTATGTGTGCCTGCTAAGTATCTAAAGATTCGTTTGACCGCATGAAGATGAGATTCTTTGGGACAAGCTTGAAATCTAGCGCATCGACAAACATTGAACATGATATCAGGCCTGCTGGAAGTAAGATACAATAAGCTACCTATCATGCCACGGTAGAGTTTTTGGTCAATGTTTTTCCCTTTTTCATCAGCGTCAAGCTTTGTTGTGATGCTTATAGGAGTTACTTTAGATTTACCCATTTCAAGGTTGAATTTCTTTAACATGTCCCTAACGTATTTGGACTGATTTATGAAAATTCCATGTTTCATTTGTTTAATTTGTAATCCTAGGAAAAAGGTTAGCTCACCCATCATACTCATCTCAAATGTTTCCTACATAGTTTGAGCAAAATCTTGACACAAGGTTTCATTTGTGGCACCAAAAATGATATCATCCACATAAATTTGTATAACAAGCATATCATTTTCTTTATGTTTTAAGAAAAGAGTGGTATCGAATTTTCCTCTTGTGAATGCATTTTCTAGAAGAAATTTTCTTAAGCGCTCATTCCAAGCTCTTGGTGCTTGCTCAAGTCCATAAAGGGCTTTTGAGAGTTTGTATATGTAATCGGGATGAGTGTGGCTCTCAAAGCCAGGAGGTTGCTTGAAAAATAATTCTTCATTTATGTATCCATTTAAAAAAGCGCTTTTAACATCCATTTGAAATAATTTGAAGTTTTTGTAACAAGCAAAGGCAAGAAGCATCCTAATGGCTTCTAGTCTAGCTACCGGGGCATAAGTTTCATCGTAGTCAATACCCTCTTGTTGGTTATATCCTTGGGCTACTAATCTAGCTTTGTTCCTAACATTGTTTCCATCTTCATCTTTCTTATTCCTAAAACCCCATTTAGTGCCAATTATTGTAGTATTTTTGGGCTTAGGAGCTAAGTGCCATACTTTGTTTCTTTCAAATTGATCTAATTCTTCTTGCATGGCATTTATCCGATTTTCATCATTTTCAGCTTCTTCAAAGTTTTTAGGTTCTAGATGAGATACGAAAGCAATGTGATTACATCCACTTCTAAGGTGAGATTGGGTGCTGACTCTTTGAGATGGACTACCTATGATAAGATCAGTTGGATGATTTTTTACAAACTTCCAAGCTTTAGGTAGTTCATGATTTTCTTTTTCTTCTGGTTGGTTATACTCTTGAGGAGAAGATTCTAGATGATCAATATTTGTATCTTGACAGTTAGTGTCTTCTTCATTATTTAACTTGAGTTGTTCTAATTCTCTTTCCATTCTAAAGGTAGTGACATGGTTCTCTTCAACTATCTCAACAGTTGTTTTGGATGCGTGAGGATTTGTTTCATCAAATACAACATGGGTTGATTCTTGAATAGGTTTAATTCTTTTGTTGAATACCCTATATGCCTTGCTATTCATGGCATATCCTATGAAAATTCCCTCATCGGAATTTGAATCAAACTCAGCTAAATGATCCCTATCGTTTAATATAAAACACTTACATCCAAAAACCTTAAAATGTGAGATGTTAGGTTTTCTACCCTTCTATATTTCATATGGGGTTTTTCCTAACTTGGATCTAATGATGACTCGGTTACTAACATAGCATGCTGTGCTAATGGCCTCTGCCCAAAAGTATTTTGGCAAGTTATGTTCGTTGAGCATTGTCCTAGCCATTTCTTGGAGTGTTTGATTTTTTCTTTCAACTACTCTGTTTTGTTGTGGAGTTTTTGGTGCGGAGAAGTTGTGTTAATAACCATTTTCGTTGCAAAAATCTTCAAGTTCTTTATTTCTAAACTCTCTTCCTCTATCACTCCTAATGTGTATAATTGACATTCCCTTTTCATTTTGGATTTTTCCACAAAAATGGATAAATGCATTACAAGTGTCACTTTTGTTAGCAAGAAAAATTACCCATGAAAATCTAGAGAAGTCATCAACTATAACAAATGTATATAGCTTTCCATTAAGGCTAGCTATGTCATTAGGTCCAAATAAATCAAGATGGACTAACTCTAAGGGTCTTGACGTAGAAATTACTTTTTTAGTTTTGAACGAGGTCTTAACTTGTTTTCCATATTGACATGCATCACATATTTTGTCTTTCACATAATTGTCTTTTGGTAGGCTGTTTACTAGTTCTCTGGATGAAAGTTTATGAAGAAGATCCATGCTTGCATGACCTAGTCTCCTATGCCATAACCAACAATTTTCATTTGTAACAGCTAAACATTTAATGTTACAATTTGTGATATCATCAAACTCAATTGTATATATGTTGGATTCACATTTTCCTACAAGGATGGTATTTCCATGTAAATCATTTATTAAGCATTTTGTGGATTGGAAAGTAATGTTTAATCCTTTATCACATAGTTGGCTAACGCTTAACAAATTATGTTTGAGAGTATCTACTAGAGCAACATTTTCAATAGCCAAGGATGAGTTGCCTTATAGCCAAGTATCTCCTATATGTTATTATTGCAAGAAACCAGGGCATATCAAAGTAGATTGTCCATTGTTCAAGAAAGATAAGAAGAAAAAGAAGGAAGCTATGAAAGCTACGTGGGATGACTCAAGCTCCAACGAGACAGAAAATGAATCAAGCGGACAAGAGATAGCCAACATATGTTTCATGGCAAATGAGGATGAGGGTAAAGTCTTACTATTCCTCTGTAGAATCTCAAAATGGATCATGTGATGAGTCATATGATAGCATGCCTTCCTATAAGGAATTGCAAGATGAATTATTTTCTTTACATAAGAGATTCATAAAAATTTCTAAAAGAAATATAATTTTAAAAGATCAAAATATAGAACTACTAAAGCAACTTGAATCATTCAAAATCATTGAAAAAGAAAAGGACACTTGCATTGAGAAGTTAGAAGAAGAGGTAAATAAAATAACTCAAGATTTAAGCAAAACTCATAAAGATAATTTGAATAAAAAGTCTCTTGAAGTAAACGAACTCAAAAAGATAGTAGAAGATAAAGAAAAAATTATCTATAACTTCACCAAAGGAAAAGAAAACTTTGAAAAGATGATTGGACAGCAAAGGCTTCATGGGAACAAAGAAGGTATAGGCTATAATGGTAAAACAAATAAGAAGAACGAAAAACTATACATGGGATAATTTGTTAAGGAAGCTAAGTATTATGCTAGTACCTCATCAAACAACAAACATGAACATACCACTTGTTATATGTGCAAAACTAAAGGTCATGTAATGTTCAATTGTCCATTAAAAAGAAAGTATGTTAAAATTCAAGGTGAATGGAAAGCCAATATTAGAACTAACAAAAAAATAAAAAAAGTGAAAAGAATTTGGGTTCCAAAAACTAACACATAGTATTCCTCATTGTAAGTTTGTCTTAGGACAACAACATTAACGGATAAATGGTACTTGGACAGCGGGTGCTCAAGGCACATGACCGGTGACAAAACCAAGTTCACTTCTTTAAAACAAAAGGATGGGGGATATGTCACCTTTGGCGACAATGCTAAAGGTAAAATAGTTGGTATTGGTAAAATTGGTAAAGAATCTTCACTCACTATAGATAATGTGCTATTTGTAGAAGGATTAAAGCATCATTTTTTAAGTATTAGTCAACTAAGTGATAAAGTGTTTGAAATAATCTTTAAGAAAGAAAAATGTGTTATTCAAAATCTTAAGAACAACGAAACCTTGTTTATAGCTCATAGGATAAATAATGTCTATTGTATAAATTTTGAGAACCTAGTAAATCAGAAAGTAACTTGTTTGGCAACAATAAATGAAACAAGTTGGTTATGACATAGGAAACTAGGGCATGCTAGCATGGCCTTACTATCAAATTTATCAAAGAAAAGTCTTGTCAAAGGACTACCTAATACAAAATTTATAAAAGACAAGATATGTGATGCATGTCAAAAGGGAAAACAAGTTAAAACAAGTTTCAAAAAGAAAAAAATATATATCTACAAAAAGACCTCTAGAATTATTGCATCTAGACTTATTCGGTCCAACTAGAACCTCAAGTCTAGGAGGAAAAAAATATACTTTTGTAATAGTAGATGATTATTCAAGATTTACTTGGATATTATTTCTAGCAAACAAAGATGAAGCCTATGATATGCTTATTACTTTATGTAAGAAATTACAAAATGAAAAGGGCTATATTATAACAAGCTTTAGGAGTGATCAAGGCAGGGAATTTAAAAACAAATATGTTGAAAAATTTTGTAATGAATATGGAATAAGTCATAATTTTTCCGCACCTAGGACTCCACAACAAAATGTGGTTGTAGAAAGAAAAAATAGAACTCTACAAGAAATGGAAATAACAATGTTGAATGAAAATAATCTACTTAAATACTTTTGAGTAGAAGCTGTAAATACAGCATGTTACATTGTAAATAGGGTATCAGTAAGATCAAAAATGGATAAAACACCATATGAACTTTGGAAAGGAGGAAAACCTAATATTTCCTACTTTCATGTGTTCAAATGCAAATGTTTTATTCTTAATACTAAAGATGATTTAGGAAAATTTGATGCAAAATCTTATGAAGGTATTTTTCTAGGGTACTATATAAATAGTAAATCTTATAGGGTTTATAATAAAAGAACCTTTACTATTATGGAATCAATGCACATAACATTTGATGAATCATACAATCATAACAATAAAAAGGGAAATGATGAAAAAGAAGATACTCCACAAAAAGAAGAAAATATTGAAATAAAATAAGAAATAGATAATGATGATACAAAAGAAAACCTTACAGAAAATCTGAAGCTTCCTAAAGAATGGAGATATGATAAAAATCACCCAAAAGAACAAATTCTTGGTAAAACTTCAAAAGGAATAACCACTAGAGCTTCTTTAAAAAATATTTGCAATCATTATGCTTTTTTATCTCAAGATGAACCCAAAAAAATTGAAGAAGCATTAAATGATGATTCTTCGATCATAGCTATGCAAGAGGAGCTAAATCAATTTGAAAGAAGTCAAGTTTGGAAACTTATACCCAAACCTAAAGATAAGACAATCATAGGAACTAAATGGGTGTTTAGAAATAGAAAGGATGAAACTAGAGTAGTTGTAAGAAATAAAGCTAGGCTTGTAGCACAAGGTTACAATCAAGAAGAAGGCATTGATTATGAAGAAACCTTTGCCCCTGTAGCAAGAATGGAAGCTATAAAGATGCTTCTTGCCTATGTAGCCTATAAAGATTTCAAATTATACCAAATGGATGTAAAAAGTGCATTTTTAAATGGCTATATAAATGAAGAAGTCTAGGTTAAACAACCTCCAGGTTTTGAAGATTCTAAAAATCTAAATCATGTTTTTAAGTTAACCAAAGCTCTATATGGATTAAAACAAGCTCCTAGAGCTTGGTATGATAGGCTAAGTAAATTTCTACTCCAAAATAATTTTTGAAAAGGAAAGATAGACAGTACTTTATTTATAAAAACCAAAGATCATATGCTTATAGTTCAAATTTATGTTGATGATATTATATTTGGAGCTACTCATGAAAATTTGTGTAGTGAATTTGCTAAAACTATGCAGAGAGAGTTTGCAATGAGCATGATGGGAGAATTAAATTATTTTCTAGGTTTGCAAATCAAACAAGCTAAAAATGGAACTTTCATAAATCAAACTAAGTATATTAAAGAAATGTTAAAAAAGTTTGATATGGAAGAAAGTGAACATATAGGAACTCCTATGAGTACTTCAACTAGTTTAGATAAAGATGAAAATGGAAAACAAGTTGATACTAAACATTATCGAGGTATGATAGGAAGTTTACTTTACTTAACAGCAAGTAGACCAGATATAATGTTTAGTGTGTGTATGTGTTTTAGGTTCCAATCGGCTCCTAAGGAATCACATTAAACAGCAGCAAAATGAATTCTTAGATATCTGCTAGGCACACTTGATTTGGGGTTATGGTATCCAAAAGGAATTGATTTTGAAATGATGAGTTATTCAGATGCAGATTATGCAGGATGCAAAATAGATAGAAAAAGCACTAGTGAGACTTCTCACTTTTTAGGACACTCATTAGTTTCATGGTTCTCAAAGAAACAAAACTCAGTCGCATTATCTATAACTGAAGCAGAATACATAGCAGTTGGGAGTTCTTGTGCTCAAATTCTATACATGAAACAACAATTAAAGGATTTCAAAATACAATACCAAACAATTCCCAAAAAATGTGATAATACAAGCATAATAAATATTTCAAAGAATCTAGTATCTCATTCAAGAACAAAACATATTGATATATGTCATCATTTTTTAAGAGAAAATGTAAACAAGAAAGAAATCATTCTTGAATTTGTAAATACTCATCAACAATTAGTTGATATATTTACTAAACCATTAGCTAAGGATCAATTTATATTTATTTGACGAGAATTAGGCATGTTACATATAAGAGAAGTTAACTAAAAAGGGGGAGAAGCTGAGTTTGGTCAGGACAGACGTCTGTCAGGAAGGTGATAGACGACTGGCAAGCTACTGTCTGTATAAAAGACAGTAGATAGACGACTACCAGTGAGTTCGTAGATGACTGGCAGGCTACTGTCTGTAGACAGATGACTGTCAAATTAGTGACAGACGACTGTCTCGCGGCGGGTAAGATTCTTATCATCCAAAAATATGATTTTTAAACCCCACAGACGACTGACCTTTCATCTTCCTTTCTCTAAAAGATTTTCCCTTCTCTTTTCTTTTAGTTATTTCTCTCCTAAGCCTCACAAAACGATTATCCATCATACCTTGCACCATACAAATCTGGGGTTTCTGCTTAACAAGATGGTTCGTACCAAAACTATGGGAAAGAAGGACAAAGCCTCTTCATCTTCTTCAAAGCCTACAAGCAACAATGACATCGAAAAATGGTTGGTTTCTTCACACACAAAATCGTTGTATTAGAATCATCTATCAGCTATTGAACCAATGTTCTCTAAGATTTTAGATGTTGCTTTCTTTGAAGAAAGTTTTACTGAAATTTTAGAGATGTTCAAAGCTATAGGATGGGACAAGTTTATTCTTCATCAAGTAAAAGGGTACTATCCAGATCAAATTAATATTTTTTACTCTAACTTGGTTAAGAAAGAAGATGGCATTTCCTCTGAAATCTATGGTCAAAAGATTACACTCACCCCTCACTCATTACGGAAAATTCTTCATATCAAACATAGGAATTTTGAATGTTCACCAGTTGAGAAGCATTGGACTATGGAACAAGGATTTACACCACTAGAATTTCTGCCTCTTGTAATGAATGATACACCAGTGTATTTTGGACATCCTCCATTATACAAGCAGCTTAATCTTCACGCACAAATTCTACATAAGATCATTGCATACAACATAATTCCAAGGTCTGGATCTTTTGATAACATTTCATATTTTGATTGTTTTGTTATGTGGTACTTACTCAAAGGGAAGAGAACTGGACTTATCCAGTATTATACTGAAGTGGATGGTAATGAAGCTTGAATCAACTAGAATTAGGCTTCCATATGGTGGTATTCTCTCCGTAATCTTTGCCCATTTTCAAGTTCTCTCTCCAACTTCAAAAATAGTAAAAAGAACCCATTATCATGTTTTCTCATCTACAACATTGAAGCGAATGGGTTGCAAATAGTATTCTGAAGGTTGGATGTTGCAAGGACATAGACCAAAAAGACCTGCACCTGAGGCAAGGAGTCCAGCTCCTGAAGAAGATGATATGCCACTTTGGTTTATTCCTTTTTATCAACATTATACCAGTTTTACTTCTGAAATGAGAGACAATTTTTCTTCTCTTCAAGATAAACTCTCCACCATTGATGACAACTATACCTCATTAGATTCTTGTATTGCTAAGATGGAACAATATGTCACTAAACAAAACACTGAATCGAATAATGAGGAGGAAGTAACTGAATCTGAAGAAGGTGAAGGAGAAGATGATAAACAGGAAGCAGAAGAAGATGCAGGAGATGATGAAGCAGCAACAAAAGAAAAGGAAGAAGAAGAAAAAGGAGAAGGTTCACAACAATCCAAAGGAAAGGGAAATGCTGAAGACAGTGACACTAATTCTGACATATAAATTTATGTTGGTGTTTTGTTCTTTTCTATGTTTTCATTTTGGATGTATTTGTTTTTGTTAAGGAAAAATATGTAAGCTAAAAGACTATGCATCTCTATATGTTTTCTAGCTTTGAAACTCTGAAACTTTTTGTCATGCTTTGCTTTTAGTTTGATGTATTATAAGTTCTCATATTTATGATCATTCTGAAAACTTTGCAAGTTTTTGCTTTGTATATGCTGATTGACAGGGGGAGTATTATGAGTTCTCATTTGAGAATAATTATTACTCAATTAAATATTTAGCACTGGTTTCACATATCTTCAAATTTCTATTTACTCAAACCTTATTTCTTTTTGATTGATGTCAAAGGGGGAGAAGTGTTTATTCCTAAAATTTTGCTTACATTTGATAAAAGCATAAATGACATTAAAGCTTATTGTAAGGGGGAGTTTTTGCTTTTAAGGAAATTTTTGTGTATTGTTTGTCATCATCAAAAAGAGGGAAATTGTTGACCTTACTAGGTTTGATACTCCATTTTGATGCTAACAAACAAGTAAGATTTAACATGCTTTAGTCGAGTGTTGTGTTTTCTCAGGAATTTATATTGAAGGTACTCATGAAGCATGAATCAATAACTGATAGCATGGATTAAAGGTTGAAGACCATAAGAGTATGATGATTAAAGCAGAATAACATGAAAGCTCAAAGTTCAGAATATTTTGAGAAATCAGATTTTAGCCACAAAGGAAGTTCAGATCAGAGCAAAGGAAAATTTTTGAGAAATCATGACAAGACTTTGTAAGTACTTTAAGTTTATTCAAGTAGGAAGTTTTCATTTTGAAGCTCTTTAATCAAATAAACTTAGAGATTATAAAAAATAACTTGGAACATGTTTTCAACGTTTAAACAAACTTATATTCCAAGTAAAATGAGAGAGAAATAAAAAAAATGATTAAAGAAAGAAATTTTTCAGTTGATAGATGACTGTGAGAAAGTAGACAGACGATTGACTAAAATTGAAGGCTTAAAATTAAAACACAGAAGCTTGACAGACGACTATCAAGGCTTCCATAGACGACTGTCAGTGAAAGGTGAGAAGTCTATGAAAATTATAACAGACGACTGTCCATCATATATGTTCTAGAAGGCTCAAATTTTTTATGGATAGACGACTGTCATCTTATAGATAGACGATTGCCACCTCTCTATCTATGAATATTACTGCTATATTCTAATGACAGACGACTGCCACTCAAAGGACAGACGACTGCCACCTTTTTGTCTATGAATATTACCGTTATAATTATTAGACAGATGACTGTTAGGACCTCACAGACGTTTGTCTCGCAAAAGTTTTCTATTTTCCAACGATTATAAATTTTGAAATTCAAAATATTTGGAAACTAAAATAAGATTATTTTATGGAAACAAGTTTGAGTTTCCTTGGGGAATAAGCAAAGAGGTTTTACACATCTATAAATACCCCCAAGAGTCATTAAATTAAATACCAAGGTCATTAAGAGCTTACAATCTGCTGTCATACTCTCTCATACTCTGAAATTCTGAAAGCATCTCATATTGCTTACATTCTTGCTTGAAAACAAGAAGTTCCTATTGACTCTCACTGTGTTTGATCTTTGAAGTTGCAAATTCTTTCATTGAGAAATATCCATGGTGATCAATTTCTAAGCGCTTCATTCCAAAAATTCATATTCTGAATTTACTGAAGTATTTTAGTGTTTTAAACTTGTACTAATCAATTTTTTGAGGAGCAAGTTTTTGTACGTGTTGTTTCTCTATCATTGTAACTGGGCTTATTGACGATTTGTTGGACCAAACAAGGGGAGAATTGTTTGGAGAAGGCGGGCTCGAGCCTTACCAAAGGAGTGCTTGTAATTGTTTTTGTTCCTATTGTTAAAGGAAAGGTGATAGTGAATCCTTTGGCGGTTTGGCCAAGGGCGAGGACGTAGGTTGTGTTGAAGTCGAACCTTGTAAAAATCTTTGTGTTCTTCTTTCTCTACTCTACTCTTTATTTTTCAAAGATATAATCTGCGTGGTTGTTTTTAAATTTCAATCCTGAATGTTTGGTTGTTAAATAGACCGGAAGGTAATTTTTTTGGGATACATCAGCATTGATTACGGAAACCGAAAGGGACTATGTTGGTTGATTATCCTTGACCTATTAATCTGAAAGTTTATTTAAAAACTGAACATTGGGAAGAAGAATACTTGTGATACAGGGATTATATTGAAGGGCAGCAAATCCTCACACATATTCTTTAGTTTGATCTTATTGTGATTTATTGTAAGTGTTTCTAAGATTAATAACTTAAAAGAACTAATTCTAAAAGGAATTTTTTTTTTAAACCAATTCACACCCCCCCCCCTTTTGGGAAGCTATTCTTAATTTCAGTCTAACTAGTTCATATGCATTTCATGAACAATCAATGAACTAGTTAGGTAATATAACACCCTTAAAAGATTTCATGACATAAAATTTTAATATAGAATAACACAAGTCATGAAAGCATTTCAACACACAAGCAAGACATAAAATATCTTCAATATAAGTCCAATTCTTACTTTTATAAATGTACATATATAAATATATATGTATGTATAAAAATATATATATCCCCTTATGATTTTTCAATAAATACTGGGGGTTTATGCTTGCTGAAAAAGGAACTTTAATTTAAAACTAAAGCAAGCATTATTTTTCTAGTTTGTCATTTAAGCACAAATCACAAAGTACTAGAAAAATGCAACCATATAGATCCAAGAATATTAAATATATTTAAGAATGAGGATCATATTGCAAAACCTAAAACACTGTGGGAAAAAAAATATTTTTCATTTATTATATTCAATGACGACATTATAATTAAGCACATGCCATAATGAATTCAAAAACCAAATCGCTAGAAATGTTGTGAGCACAACAAGATAGAAAAATAATTTCTAGGTGCTCCCCCTAACAATTTGAATACATGCTTAGATTCTTTTAACTACTTATACTGATATAATTTCTGAAAATTCATTAAAAGTCCCAACAGTATAAGTATTAATTTCAGATTTTACTAGATATGTGTTAGATGAATAAATTTCACCAGTAAAATGTCCCTAAACACACATGCGCTAAAAGTCAAATAGTAAGTCAAGCATGGTGTTCATATGTACTCGGAACAATCCATATCAAAGATATTCAGTATAAACAAGATATGATGTTCAAGGTGCCTAGAAAACCTTTAGACTCAAAAAGTAGAAACAATAGAAATAATGTGAGTCCATGAGTCAAGTGATTCTAATCCTTTTTCAAGGATGGGGCTTAACCTCCCTGTATAGTCTCAAGCATAAAAAAGTGCATTAACGTTCAAGGATGAATTTCATTTAAGCACACTCAACACATGTTCATCCTTCTATATATTACTTAGCATGCAGGAGATTAGAGGCATTAAGTTCATATTTCTTAAAAGTGGGGCTTCAACTCCCCTTGTATATTTGTATGCATACATACTTGCATTAAGTTCAGAATGATAGTCATTTAAGAGCATTCTTATAAGTTCATCCTTTTAAGGGATTTCAGCATGTAGCAAATATAGGAATTCAGCACATATACATGACATATTGCATTTTATTTCAACAACACGATAGCCAATCAATACTATACTCAAAGGTAATGCACTAGGGGATTAAAAAAATAACACAACTCAAAATGCTCAATGAGTGTGCACAGAATATAAATCTCCCCCTGAGTCATGCAATTCTCCTAGTTTCATGGACTTGAATTATGTAACATGAGAGCTAACCATTTAGGTCCTACATTAAGAAGTAGGATCAAATGGCATCCATGAACTGGTTCCTCCTAAGTCCATAAATGTGTACATGTTTTCAGTTCAACACAAACAACTAGGATTTAACATGTACTATTCTATTTAATTAACTAGCATCCTAGGAAATAAACATGAGGACTGTGCATTTTTTTTTTTCAGTTTTAGCATATATCATTTAAAATTTAACATGCACAAGCGGATGGTTCAACATGCATCTATTACTAAGGATGAAAATTGATATTTGTTTATGATTCACTCATCATTTCAAAAATATTTTTGCATGCATTATATTATTATCCTAATACACAGTTTCATTTTTGAAAAAATTTTACCGAAATTTCAACAGCATTTCGTTTGTAAATTGAACATTTTTCGATTCTTTATGTACCAAAAACATGATAGATTCATGCAAACAATTCATAATAATCCAATTTAAGCATGCGAGAACCTATATCCACTACCAGCATGCAATTCTCATCAACTACATCCGCCATGCAGGAGGCATTCTAGACTAAGCATGCAATCAGGTAGTTCAATCAATACATCAAATGAAATATAAACTATCCATGCGAAGATATAATCTTTAGACAAGTGATGGATAGTGGCATTCAGCTCAAAGCAGATCAATTTTTTTAAAATATATCCATCCATTAGAAAATATATTCATTTAGCACATATGAATATTTGCATTCAACTAAATAACAAATCATCCAAAAAGTATAAGCACAAAATATATTGGATGAATTTTCTAAAATTTGCTGCTCTCCCTCAATTATGTAGCCAAAGAATTATATGTTCAATTAATTGTATTTGGCATAACAAATATTTTCAAACATGAGGATGAGCTTATGAATTCCTTGAGTTTAATTCATCATTTGAAAATGATTTATCGGTTAATGCTCAAATATGAGCTTAGGATTATACATTACATAGCATAAGATCAATTTCCCAAAACTCAATACTGTGTGATGGACAAAACATGCTATATTTAAGATTTTCCAAATTACAGTGCACATATATGTATATATATAGCATTACGAATATAATGACAGTTTAAAAACAATTTGTTCATTTGAATGAGATTTTATTTAAACATGCTTATGACATTTGAATTAAGAATTGATAGTTCTATATAAACTTGCTATAGCCAATATTATGAAGTAACATCTAATCAAAATGATGTATATACCTTAGAACAAATGGATTGGATATTTCACTAAAGTTCTCATACTAGCTTGATCTCCCTAGGGTTCATAGTATGATGATAGCATATATTAAAATTTGGAGTTTAAGCACAAAACACTATTTAAGCATTCAGAACATTATAATCTCTTAAATATTTTATCATAGAATCTTATGAGTATAAAAAGAATTTTTTTAAAAGTACACCTCATAAAATGGTATGCAATCATCACAAGATTCATATAGTAAGAATAAACGTAAAACATACAACATGTGAATCAAGCACGAAATAAAGTAAAAAATATATATACCTTTCCAATTTACTCCCTCTTAGACGTTAGAGCTCAGAACGGTGTTCATCTCTCTCATGGTTTTTCATACCTCAACTTGTTCCCAAAAGCCTTAGCACTCAAAGATCATAAACTATGTGAAGCATTAGTGACAAGGCATGACAAAAAAATATATATGCATGGCATTCAAATGACATGCATTCAAACAATGTCATGCACATTCAAATCATTTTTCAAGTTTAGGAAACATTGCATTTTAAAACTATTTTCAAAGGGATATGAAAAACATCAATAAACTCTTTCCAAATCCTCCAATCATTTGATTTCACAAAAATCATTTTCAATATTCAAATAGTAAAATATATGCAATGAAAATAGTGGAGGAGTTACAAAGGGCTGACCCTTAAAATCGGGATACACAGAAAAATGAGTCGTTGCAATCTTTATGCAAATAGATGTTAAGATTATTGCAACCAAGCTCTGATACCAATTGTTGGAATTGGTGTGATCCAAAGAGGTGGGGTGAATTGGGCTTAAAACATTTTTTTTGCTAATTTAAACAATTACGTCGATTCACCACGTATCATATCCCATTCAATATTAAACGCGTGTATGTAAAATAATTAAGCTATTGGTTCATGCATACATGTAAATCTCATTCAATGTAAATGTGTGTATTAAACTAAATATAACAGTAAATAAATAGGCATACATGTACTGAATTTAAAGTGCAGTAATTTAAATGAGAAAGGGAGAGAGAGACACAAGATTTGTTATTGAGGTTTGGCCAAAACCAGCCTACGTCCCCGCCTTGGGCATACCCCCCAAGGATTCCACTAAACTTTCTCACTTAACCAGGTAGAGCAAAATCCTTTTACATCCTCTCCTTACAAGGCGAGAAAAACCTCAGCTCAATTACTACACTGAGCTGAACTAGTCTCACTTACGGGACTGAGACTCACCAGTTCAATTCTGGGCTGAACCGAACCGGTCTCATTTACGGGGATGAGACTCCCCAGTTTAATTAATGGGCTAAACCTAATCATTACAATAAAACCATTTTTGTACATGAAATTGCTTCTAAAAATACAATTTGAGATGTACACAATAAGCTCAAATAAATGCACTCTAATATGATTTGCAATAATGCTCAGTAGAGTAAGGGTGCTTATCTAAATAGTATTTTGCAATCTTTGAAAATAATGTATATAATAAAGAGCTTCAAAGATTTAGACCCTACAAAATATTTTTTTCCAAATAATATTTTTCAAGAACGAACTGGAGAACTTATAGTTTTAGCTTCAATTGAGTTCGCACAACAAAAAAAAAAAAAAAATACAAGCATTTTAAAACTGTATGTCCAAATCAAAATGAATGCCCAAACTAAAATGTTATCTTAAAAGGATTTTAAAAATAATGAGTGGAAGAGAATGGAGAGCATAAAAAATAACCCCATAAAAGATTTTGCAATAAAAACAAGTTTTGGCGGAACTTTGATTAGGATAAAAATTATAGAGAAAATAGGCTAATCAAAGTTTCTAATCTCTGCTTATGAAGGGGTATATATAGACTTAGGGAAATTTTTGACTGCTGGGGACACACTGGATATTATTAAAAAAATTTGAAATAAGTTTAGGAAATTAACCCGGTTTTAACCCCAATTTACTTCGGTACAAATAATTTAGCCTGAGAAGGTTCGGGTGGCCGAACTGAGGTTCGGTCGCCGAAATAGACTCATTAAATAAAGCCTTTAAAATAGTTCGGCAGCCCAAGTGTAGGTTCAGTAGCCCAAAAAAAGCTAGAAACATTCGTTCGTAGGTTCGAGTGCTTGGTGCTATGTTTGGTTAACCGAACCAATAGGTTTGGTCGCTCGAGGCATATTTTAACGTGGGGTTTGGGTGTCTAGGTTGGTGAAAAGGTATCTGGCATGAGTTTAGTCACTCAGGGACACTTAGTTCAATTTGGTTCAGTTGCCCAAACCAAGTCAAACTTTTGACCGGATAGCAGTTCGGTCGCCCAAGGCAGTTTGAACTGCTAGGTTTAGTCGCCCGAAAGCCATTTGATTTTTACCTAGGGTCATTTTATTTGCACTAAAATTTCCCTAATAACATGAGAACTTTGTTTTGGATTTTTGCACTTAAGTGTTGGAACCAAGGTCTATTTAAGGCCAAAAACCTAGCGTTGGTCGACTTTCCTATGGTCATTTGATTAACCTACAATCTGACTATGACATTATTGAGCATCCAAGCATATCATGCAAATGCATGTAATATTACAAACCATAATAAAAAATAAATGCATTACAAATGATATAAACAAATATCTTCTTCTTCTTTTGGTCTTCAAGCCTCCATGGAACGCGCTAAAATAATGATAAACTTGAAGTTTCTCATGTATTCCACTTCCCCTTATGTGTGTGTTGAATTATAACCTATTTAGTCACTAGAGTACACACACATGTAACACGTGTGTTTGTCAGCATCAAAACATAGATTGGACTCAAAAGGCCAACAAGGGATTTCATCTCATCTTTCATGGCAAGTTCCCACTTGCTAGCCTCATCCACCTAACATGCTTCATCATAGCACTCTGGTTCACCTGCATTAGTTAATAACAAATAATCCAAATGTCTCCTATTTGTTACATGCGATCGGGAAAACCTCCTCAATGTCAGAGTAGGAGTCGAAGTTGGAGTCTGTGGTGCTTCAGAGCACTCCTCTATAATAGATTCCCCTGTATAGGAATTATCAATAGTCTGTTGTGCCACGTTGCTGTTAGTGAAATCATCCAACTCTACATATATCAGGGTTATATAGTGCGGGATTACTTGATGATGTCGCATCTTTGTACATAACCTTTTCATTGAAAACAACATCTCAACTTCTAATTATTTTCTTGTTTTGATCATCACAGATGTGGTAACCAAACTCATCTTCACCATATGCAAGAAATGTGCATTTTTGAGATTTTGGATCAAGCTTGCTCCTAGCCCGATCACTTATATGTACAAAAGCAATGCAACCGAAAACTTTTAAATGTGAAAGTTTTACCTCCTTTTTGCACCCTACCTCTATAGTAACTGGAACTGCAATGGTACTGATGGACTTTGGTTGATTAGATAAGCAGCTGTGTTGATAGCTTCTGCCCAAAACTGCTTTGGTAAACCTTCTTGTAATCGCATACTTCTGGCTCTCTCAGTCAAGGTTCTGTTCATTTGTTCTACTAAGCTGTCGTGTTGGGGTGTACCTGGCACGGTTCTTTCAAGTCTGATCCCATGCTTATAGCAAAACTTTTTGAATTCTCTATTTTTGTATTCACCACCATTGTCTGATCTCAGCCTTTTGATTTTCAAGCCTGTTTCATTTTCCACCATGGCTTTCCATTTCCTGCAAACATCATACACTTCATATTTATGCCTTAAGAAACAAACCCATATTTTTCTAGAATGGTCATCAATAAAGGTGACAAAATAGGATTTCCTGCCAATGGATAAAACTGGGCTCGGTCCCCAACAGTGTGCACCAGCTCTAAATTTTCTTTTTTTTGGAGTTCTACCAAATGTTTTAAAGCTAACTCTTTTTGTTTGCCAAGGATGCAGCTCTCACATTGGTCAATATTAGCTGACTGGAAACTTGGTATCTTTCCCTTTGAGTTCGTGATTTTCAAACCATTCTCACTCATGTGACCGAGTCTCTAGTGCCATAGATTTGAATCTTCATTCCCTGTAGCAACTGAAATTGACATGCAAGCATCTGTAATCATATAAAGAGTATCAGTTTTCTTACCTCGCAAGCATGTCATTGACCCTTTGGAAAATTTTTAACTATCGCCACAAAAGGTTGTAGTGTAGCCTTCACTTGCAAGTTGTCCAACAGATATTAAATTTTTCTTGAGATCAGGGATATATTTGACATCAGTCAAACTCTAGGTGGTACCTATCAAATTTAATTTTGCTTCTCATTTTCCTGCAGTTTCACAAGGTCTGTCATCACCAAGATAAACATTGCCAAGATTATCGAGTACATACCTATCAAGAATTTTTTTGTTGCCTTTTTCGTGAAATGAGGTTCCAGAGTCTAATACCCAAGACTCTCCCTTCCTTTCCAAAGAGCATAACAACGCATCTCCTTCTCCTGAAGAAGAGGTGACATTTGCTTCAGTCTTATTTTATGGATCCTTCTTATGGGATCGACATTGACTTTTGTAGTGGCCAATCTGGCCACAATTCCAACACTCGATTTGCTTTTTGTTTTGAGTGTTGTTGGAATTTCTTGCAGCTCTTGATTTGGACCATCTCTTCTTGATCTTCCACGGTTTTGATTTATGTTTTGATTTCTACCCTTGGTTTGTTTCTCACCTTGTGTGACCAAGGCACGCCCTTAGAGGTTAACAGTTGGCTTTTTGGAGGGTGTCAGTATCCTCTAGTGAAGGCATCACTTTTTCCAAATTCAAGGTTTCCTTACCAACAAGCAATGCTGTGACAAGACTATCATAAGAAGGTGGTAGAGATGCCAGGAGAAGAAGTGCTTTATCTTCTTCTTCAACTTTTACACCAAGACTCCTTAATTGGGTCATGATTTTGTTGTAATCATTTATGTGGTCAACAATATCTACCCCTTCCTCCATTTTAAGTTGATAGAGTTTCTTCTTCAAGAATAGCTTGTTTGTTAGAGATTTTGACATGTATCTCTATTCTAATTTATTCCATAGCTTAACAAGTGATGATCCATCTGAAGCAGAATATTTAACTTCATTTGACAAGCATAAACGAATAGTACTAACCATTTTCATTTCCATCTCTACCCAATCATCATCATTGATATTTTTGGCTTCTTACTGATTAGTTGATCAAGTCACGCTGAATCAAGATATCCTTGACTATATTCTGCCATAAACTGAAATTGTTCCAATCGTCAAATTTCTCCATGCCGAACGTAGATAAATTGTCATCCATTACAAAGCAGCAACTTAGAGGCTGATTTTGGCAAAAATGACAGTGCCAATGCGTTTGGAACGACCAAAGTAGCTAGGAATAGGTTTGACCCGATATATGTGGGCCCCACAGATGATGTGGCAGGCAAGCCCCACTGCTGATGTGGAAGGTGGTCCCTTCTGGTGACGTGGACAAATTGGATGTGGCGTGATAGCAAACAATTTTTTCCTGCACACTGTCTTCTCCAATGCAAAAGAACTCCAAAGCATTTATCAAGTGTAAAAAAAAATTTAAGATGTGATGACCCTTTTTTTTATATTTAAAAAAAAAACATTTGTTGTTAAATGACTTGTAGTGGAAGATTCTACTTCCACCTCACCCTTTCTCCGTCTTTGCCTCTGCGTAGAAAAAAAAAATTCTCCCTCTTCACCTTTCTCCGTCTTCGTTTCTGCCTCTGCACAGAAAAAAAAATGTGTTCTTCACACACTAGACAAACAGATGATGCAAACACTTGCAGTTGAAAGATCCGACATAAACAGCAGCTGCGCCAATCTTCTTGAGGAAGCAACTAGAGGAGCTGGTATGGCAGAGCCTCTGCAACTGCTGTCCGAGCTTCTTCTTGACGTCACCGAACCCAAAGGTTAGCTCAGATTTTTTTTTATTATTAAATAATGCCTTTTACCCTTTCCAAGCTCTGATACCAATTGTTAAGGAGTAAAGGGATGAATCCAGCAACATAAAGCACAATCACAATCACACATAACACACTAAACATAAAGGAAATTACGTAGTTCGGCCAAACTCGGCCTACATCCATGGAAGAGAGGGAGTCACACTATATGATCAATGAGGAAAAGTATAGTGGAGGAGGAGAACACACACTCTCTCAACTCTAGCACAAACCACTTTGCCTCATGCACACAACACACAACAGTCTCTATTATTCTCTGTTGTATATTTTCTTTTGCACACACACACTGCTTTACAAAGCATTGTACATATAAATATATGAGAGAGAGAGGAGCATTGAGATGGAGTAGCATTGAAAACGGAATGCATGCTCAAGGCTACGCATGCTCCACGAGTTGTGCCTTCCCAAGCAACAATAAATGCACCCGCGTGGGTGGTTCAACATAAACTTCACATAGTCTAAGATTCAATAGACCCAAGAAGTAAAGAACTTCAAGTTTATTTATTGAACTCACTTTGAAATTTAATTATTATAAGGTTTAATAATGAATTTGCATAACATTTCCCTTGTTTCTTAATGAAAATTTATTACTAAATCATATTTTCTCCTAATCATTGTCGCAATGTCTCGGAAAAGGGTTCTAAATGGTGAGCAAATAATATTATAAGTTGCGTGCCACATGCATGGAGGGTGACATCAGCATGACATCACCCTACTATAATAAAATAAAATAAAATAAGGACACGTATCTCTATGTTTAGCTGACAAGTGGTTCTTTTTTCCAGCTGGGTCAGACATGATTCATACAAATTGAATCGGTCTAACACGTGGCTCTTTTTTCCAATTGGGTCAGACCTGGTTCCCTATTTTTTATTTTTTTATTTTTTTTTTAAATTTACAGTAGCCAGGTGACATTTTTTTTTTCTTTCATTTCCATTTGTTTTTAAAAAAAATTCTACAGTAGGGTGACATTAGCATGATGTCATCTATCACGTGGCATGCTCTGATTGGCTCCAAGTCTTTAACAAAGATTGCTGAGGTGGCAACAATCTAGGCATCCAAAGAAAACACAGATTGGATGGCCAGAATTGCATCACGTCACTTTCCAAATATGAGGCCTGGTTGTACCACGTGTCACCGTACTTATGGTGACACGTTTCCCACAAATACATATAAACTCTTTTTCTTTTCTCTCTCTCTTCTTTTTGTCTTTCCTCATTCCTCTTATTCCTTTCTCTCTCTCTCTCTCTCTCTCTCTCTCTCTCTCTTACTCTCTCTCTCGCTCTCTCTCTCCCTCTCTCTCTCTCTCTCTCTCTCCTCTCTCTCTCTCTCTCTCTCTCTCTCTTTCTTTTTCTTTTTCTTTCTCCACACCTCTTTCTTTACTCTAATTTCTACAAATCTCTTCCTATTTCTCTTTGTTTTCTTTCTCTCTTTTTCTTTCTTTAATCTATTCTTTTCCCTCGATTTTTATTTTTTCCCTACAAATCTCTTGTACTTCTCTCTCACCCTCATAAGTCCTCTATTTATAGGCCTAAGGGAACAATTGTATTAAATTTGATTGATCAATCAAATTTAAATCTAATTGGTTAATCAAATTAATTAACCAATTTAATTTTCTCAATCATATTTAAAATACCAAATAATTATTATTTTTGATTTTCCTAACTGACACTCTTTTGTGTGCATGTGCAGGTACAAGCAAGGAAAATTGAAAAATCCGACCTTCTCTTTTTTTTATTTCATCATTTTTTCTAAATTTTTTATTTTCAATGAAAAAAAAAAATTCCATGTTGCTGTATTTTTTATTTTAGTGTATTTTCTCATTTTATGAAATAAGGAAAATTTTGCCCAATTTTTGTCATATAAGCCCCGTACAAAATGGGGTGTTTACAACTGTCTCTCTTTATAGGTTTGTTATTTAGGATGAAAAAAGACTTGTCTCTTGGCATCCTATAGTAATAAATCTATAAAGATAAAAGACCCAAATTTTTGACTGCTCCTTATATAACAAAATTTTAACAAAATAAAAATGTATGAATTTATAAAGATGTACGAAATCCAAGTTAACTCAATAGACTTACAGATTAAGGTGTAAATTGTCCTAGTTTATGGAAAATTCTATTGACTCTATGAGTCCAATCCTGTTTTGATAATGACAAATCACTTAGTATCTTATTTGTGCATTGAGCTTTTGAATAAGATCATTACTTAGCATGCACGAATGGTAAGAATGCTACGGAAGCTATGAGGAACCTGAAGCACACACAACTTGGCTTATTTTATGGAAGTTGAAGAGAAAAAGGATGAAGATGGTTCCATTTTTCAATTATAATGTGCATTTAGTCGTATTTGTACTTCAATGTCTTATAAGATATATTTGGAAGCTCAAAATGACCAATAAACGAACCCTAGAATGCATATTTTTCATGAAATATTCATATGCACTTGAAATATCTGAAGCTTGTGCATGTGTATAGATTCATTTCTAATCATATAATTTACAGAATATTGGACTTCAATGACATCTAATTGATGCAAAATTATTGAGATTTATATGATATAACCAGTTTTTTAAGTAGGTCTCTATGGGAAAAGTAATATTTTTAGACAAAATGCTGCCAAAATTCTCTAAAATTCATGGCACACATCCTTTGCTTTATAAAACTGCACACTGTGATATGAGTTTATGCTTCTAGAACAATCCTTTTTGTGCATCATGGTTATTCTAAGAATGATTTATTCTAGTTAACTATCATAATACTACTGGACTTAAATCCAATTTTTTTGGCAAACTTTATCCCCTAAACACTTGACTATTTCCAAGGGGGAGTTATTTTAAAGACAAAATTGCATGAAATGATCTTAAATGATAATCTTTTGTCATGTTGTGTATTTATAAATTGATAAAATACTTGTGTCATATACTCAAGTTGTAAGAATAGAGAGAATGCATAATCTAAGAGGGAGCCACTTCAATTAGAAAAATACGTGTCTAAAAAATTAAGCATCATCTCACATTATTCATTGCTATACACTATGCCTGGTGAGAATATCTTACATTTATTGGGTGCTGCATGAGTACATTATCTTTTTGACTTGACTATTTGAGTTGATCCATACTAGACTATTTGAGTTGATGTAAATTTTTGTATATTATTTGTTGAACTTAAACATGTCACTTAGATACAGATTTTTTTGGGGAAAATGCTTCATTTTTAAACAGCATGCTGCCAAATTTTTTAAAAATTTTATGTATCTAAATGATTGCTACTCATTATTTGCTTTTTTTTTTTTTTCTAATTCTTTTATATTGGCCATTTTTGCTATTGCCAAAAGGGGGAGAAGAGGCAAAATTGGGTACTTTTGTAATAATTGAGCTTTTAAATCTCTATATGCATATTATCAGCTGGAGCCTTTCTTGGATGTACCCACTTGTGCATAAAGTATTTGTCATCATCAAAAAGGGGAAGATTTTTGACCTAATTGATCACATCTCGTTTTGATAATGACTAATACATTAGTAGTGATGTTTGCCCTGAGCTTGCATGCAGGTTCACTTTATGCATGAAGTCGAAAAGATCTCTATATCATGATGGCGTATCGTGACTCCAAGGAAGATTAAAGAATATTATGCTTAATTTCTTTTTTATTTTTTTATATTCTTCATTCTAGTTTGTAATTCAATATGGTTTGTAATAACTACATCATGCATGATAGTGCACAGGACCCCACTACACTCATATGTCATTAGGGGTGAATATAAATTAAATAATGGAACTTAAGCTTAAAATCATAAGGGCCTCAGGTGACCGAACCAAGCAAGTCAAATCGCCTCAGTCAAACGAACTGTTGAATGGTAAAAAAGTTGACCTGACTTCGAACGATCGAACTGAAATGAATTGAGTGTCCACGCTCAACCGAACTCAAGCCCTAACTTTTTCCACAACTTGGGCGCCCCAACATCCTATTCAAAATACTCTCGGGCGACCGAATGTTCAAGTTCGGCAGACCAAACTTGAGATCAAGCGACCAAACCTCGGGCAGAATGGAAAATCGCGTTAGTCAGCAAACCGAACCCTTGAGTAGGCACCTAAACTTAAAAATTCACTTTTTTGTTGTGTCTATTTGAGCAACTGAACCTATGGCTCATTCGATTGAAACTCTTGGGTTAGCCAAATTTTTACCATGGTTAATTGGGGTTAAACAGGGTTAATTTTCTTAAACCATTTTTAAAAATTTTAATAATTCCCTATGTGTCTTCAACGGTTATAATTTTGGCATTCTCTATATATATAGGTCCATTTGCATAATTAATAGAGGATTAGCATTATCATTAAGTGAAAATTTCTCTAAAATTTTGAGAGTTCATTTTTCATATACAAACCCAATTACACTCTTCCTCTGCTATTCCCTTGATAGATCAAGTTTCCAAAGAGTGCTCTTGAGTGATTTCATTTTGATTTTAGTTGCTTAAACTCCTTTTGCTTTAGTTGGTTGATTTTTTTTTTTATTAAGAGTTTTAGCTAAGGTTTTCCCCCCGATTTAACAAATAAATCTTTGTGTGGGAAAACCTTTGTAGCTAGTGAGTCTTTGCATCATTATTGCAAGACTTAACAAGCTTGTGTGTTTTTGATTGTGTAAAATCTTTTTTCATAAGCTTACTGATTTTTCTCTCTCCTCAATCTTTCTTAGTTTTTTATTTCTCTCCTTAGCATTTCTTTGTTTCTTACCAGCTCTTTTGAACTCTTTCTTTCTTTTTCGTTTTCTCTTTGTAGGTTCAATGAAGCAGAGAGCAAGATTTATCTACCAAATCCCTAGAACCTCCAAGCCAAATAGATCCACAAGCGGATCCGGAGGCACGTAATATCCTCCCTCCAAAAATTTCTTTATATATTTTTTTATTTTTTTGAAGGTCTTTTTCTTGGTATATTTTCTTGGATTTTCATAGGATCCAAAACATAAATTGAGGGTTAATTTACATGGGTTCTAACCCAGGTTATGTTTAGGCTTAGGCTCAGGTTAGGGTTAGGGCCTAGTGAAAGGTCGAGTAAGCTGGTTTAGGTCAACTAGATTTGGGCTTAAGCTGGTTGTGGGTTGGTTGGCTTAGTCTGAGTTAGGATCTCAGAAGAAATAAGTTAATTGGGCTAAACTAAATTTAGATTGGACCAAGCTCATTTGGGCTTGGATTCAATATTAGGTTTTGGGTTAAATAAATTCTGGATTGGGCTAAACTGCCTTAGGCCCAATTGGGCTTTGGGTTAACTAAATTATGGATTGTCTTAAGTTGTCTCAAGCCCAATTGGGCTTTGGATTTAATAAAATGGGCTACAGACCAGGGTCAAAGGTCTATGGACTAGGTCAAAGTTGACCTAGGTCTCGGGTTTTCGGGTCAATGGGTTAAATTGATCGAGGTCAAGTTGACTTGAATCCGGGGTATTGGCTATGGATATTGCAAATTCACTTCTAATTCTTGAATCTTGTTCGATATATTCTAAGTAAATTATTTGCATTTAAATACTAACTACAGAAATTCAAAATTCAGCATTTGTTAGAGATTCGCAAAGTCAAACCACACTTACCTCTACTTTCAAATTCTCCACTTTGCAACTTCTTCTTCCTTTTATTAAAGCCTCTTAAATTCCCTTCTATTGCACTTTCCCTTCAAACCAAAGCCTCTATCCTTCCTCTTTATTCGAGCCTTTCAATTCCAAGCCCCTACTGCAATTTGAACCTTTCAATCTTCACCTCCCTATGATTTCCTCAATCTCAGCAACTCAACCTCTCAGCAATTCATTCTTAATTTTTCAACAAAACATTTCATTTTTGACTCTCTCAAACTCTTAATTTTCTGTCTTCCAATCTCAGTTGTCTGTGTCCCCCTCACACCCTTAAAAGGATTCTATTTACAAGTTTAAAGGAAGCAATTAGATTAAATTTTATTGATCAATCAATTTTAAATTGATTAATCAAACTTAAAGTTAACTAGTTAATCAAACTTATTATTTAATTTTAAATTGCTCAACCATATTTAAAATACTAATTAGATGTTATTTTTTTATTTTCTAAGTGATACTCTTTTGTGCGTGTGTTGATAAAAGCATGGAGATTGGAGAATCCTGTCTTTTTTATTTTTTATTTCATTATTATTATTTTTTTTTCTTTTATTTTCAATTAAAAAAAAACTCAATTTCCTTGTATTTTCTCATTTTATGAAATGAGAAAAGAATTTGTTCAATTTTTTTTTTTCACATAATCGTCGAACAAAATGGGGTGTCTACAATCATTCATAATGAACCTATTTGAATATGATGCTCCTTGCCACTCGCTAAAAATAAGGTAAAATTTGAATAAGATAAAGTTGTTGACTTTTTGAGTTCAATCCATGTTTTAATACTGACAAAGCACAAGTATCTTATATGTGTACTTAGCATGTGAATACACATATAATTCAGAACACACATAAGGAAAAGGAAAAATGAAAACCTGAAGGACTTAAAGAGAAAATATTATCCAGCATATTCCACGGAAGATTGAAGAGTAAAGAAGAAAAAGAAGACCTATATTTCTAATTATAAATGCATTTAGTTTTTAATATTTGGTCTGTAATAAAGCAGGTCTTATATGATATGATGGCAAAATCATATTACCATAGATAGACCTTAGGGCACCCAACACTTTCATGAAAAATTATTTTCATAAAAACTAAAATCATACAAAAAGGGTTAAATCTTTTGGGGTCAAAATAGGGCAAAAAATTTGATTTCTAACTAACCTTAGTCAATCGGCCCTCTGGCGCTTACCTCAGTCAACCGACCTCGGCTGACTAGCCCACTGTTCTCTTGCTCAAGCTACTTCATGCCTACACTTATCAAAAGAGCATCCCCGAGTATGGTGGAGGTTGGTTGAAGATGATCTTACACGGCGTTCAGTACCAGCCTTGAATTGAATGAATTAGAAGGAACGAAAAAGTAAGGAAATGGGTATCAAAGCTCAGCCGACCAGTATTTATATTTTTAGCTCATTTAAAATGCCTTAACCGATTGGCTGCTTAGTTCAAAAGGCCCTTAGCCAACTGACCTTTAAGGGTCAGTTGACCGGACCATGGCTCAACGTGTTTTTTCTTGCGGTTTGGAAAATCGTTTGAGGTTAGCCGACCGACGGTCTCCTTAGCCAATCGAGCCTCTCAGAAAATTTAAATTTTAGCTATGGTTGACCGACCGACGGTTTCCATGGTCGACCGACCTTGCCTACAAATTTGAATTTTAGCTTAAGGTCAGCCGACCGGCAAAGCCCACGGTCAACCGAACCTCTCAAGTTTGTGAAATTTCTAGTGCTAAACACAATTAATTTTGTAATTAAACAAACTTGGAAATGCCCTCCATGTCCCTTAATGGTCAAAATTTTCAAAAATCTATATATTCCCCCTTCATAAGCTTAATTAAGCACTTTGATTAGCCAAAAAATCTCTCAAATATTTTGGGCTATTTTTTTAATCAAAGTTCTCCCATACTTATTCTTTTGCGAAAACATTTTTGGGGTAAATCTTTATACTCTCTTATACTTTCTTTCCTTTCATTCATTTGAAAAATATTTTTGGAAAAGAGCATTTTATTTAAGCATTTATTTTGTTCAAGAGCATTTACTCTCACACAAGCTTTGATTTTTGAAAACCACTTTTAAGAGTAAGGTTATGGTTTATTCCATATATTTTTCTTGATAATTATTCTTGGAAAAACTTGTTATAGCCTTTAAAATCTTTGCACATCTATTGCAAGATTCAAAAGCTCATTTTGTATTTATTTCAAAAACACTTTTGAGTATTAATCTTAGTTTCTCCCAAAAAATTTATTCAAATCTTTGTTAGAGAAAATATTTATTACATATTAGATCATTGAAGCTCTTGTTGCATATTTCACATCACATCAAAGATCATAAATATTGGTTTTTGCAAACATCATCTTAAGAGCAAAACCCTAGGTTTTCCTATTATTCCTCGAAAAATATTTTTTGTAAGAAAATTTTTATTGGGGTCAAATTTTTGAGTATTCATTAGAGAGTGCATATTAGAGCTTCAATGTGTACATACCTGCATATTTTAGAAGCAATTTGTTTGTACAAAAAATATTATTATCTTTGTATTCTAGGTGTCACTTGAAGAGGGAGACTCATCCTATAAGGAGTCCCAATTTGACTCGAACCTGGTTAGGTGAGCCAAGAGGCGCACCATCTTGTAAAATGTGTACGACTTGGGTCTGCTCGAAAAGTGAACCGAGCTGTCTCTATTTTGATTCTATGAGTCCGATCCCATTTTGATAATGACAAATCACGTTATTTCTTACATGTGCACTAAGCTTATGAATAGGTTTAATTCTTAGCATGCATGGTTGGTAAGGATGCAAGGATGCCATAAGGAACACAAAGATCATATCATATGATTGGCATGTGAAGAGGCAAAGGGGATGAAGACAAATTTTCTTTATTGAAATTGCATTTCAATTTTCGGTCTATAATATTTATGGTCTGTAATAATACACTGCATGGTTGATAAGATCTTATGCTCAAAAGACAATAGTATTAGTATAGTAACCAAAACCCTTATAAGATAAAATGTCATAGCTTATTCAGACATGTTTGAATAAGTTTAGAGATAAAAATAGGGTAAAATCAGCATCTTCAAAGAGCCCTGGTCGACCAAACTTCTAGGCGTCTCCTGAGGCAGGTATTCTTCGCCCATTTAAGGAGAGGTTGTAAACGTTGGGGTCGGCCCTATAAATTTGACCTAGGGTATTCCTCGCCTAGTAAGGAGAGGCTTTGTAATTGGTGTTGCGCCACCCGCAAGTGAGCTTTAGGGGAGTCGTCAAGCTTGCGAGCTAAAGGCGGGGATGTAGGTACAGTTGTCGAACCTTGATAAGACATCCGATGTCATCTTTATTTTATCTACTTTACTATCTTGCGCATGCTTGATTAAATATATTTGGAGCATATTACTTGTGAATTCATCTATCTGTATATTTTATACGAGCATTAGATTGACTCTAGGTTTGTGAAATACTGCTTATTAGAATATCTGACCTAGAATTTTAAAATCTCCAATTCACCCCCTCTTGGGATTACACTAAAAACAACACTCCGCCTCGTAAGGAGAACTAGTTATGCTCAACCTTGTAATTGAGCTGAGGTGACTTCATCACGTAAGGAGTACTAGTTATGGCTCGGCCTTGTAATTGAGCTAGGGAGACTCCGCCTCGTAAGGAGAAGTGTAAATGGTTTCTGTTCCACTTGTTAAGTAAGTAGGATTAGTTGAATCCTTGGGGGTTTGCCTAAGGTAGGGACATAGGCTAGTTTGGTTGAACCTTGATAACAAATCGTGTGTGTGTCTCTCTATATCTCATTTAATTTCTGCACTTTAATTTCCATATATTTATGCCTGTTTATTTATTGTTATAATTATTTGCATACACACATTTAATTTCAATGAGATATGTTGCACATGTGTATGTTCGCATTCATTGCTTATTTATTTTACATACACAGTTATGTTATGAATGAGATATGATTAGTGGTGAATTGATAAATGTTTAAATTAGCAAAATATTTTTAAAATCCAATTCACCCCCCTCTTGGGATCACACCATAACTCTCAAATGGTATCATAGCTTGATTGCAATAAGCTTAACTGTTCTTTGCATAAAGATCGCAAGGGCTCATGTTTGGTGTATCCCTGTTTTGAGGGTTAATCCTTAGCATATCCTCCACTGTTTCTGTTGTGTAGATTTTACTATTTGAAAATTGAAAATGATTTTTTAAAATCAATTGTTTGGAGGATTTGAAAAGTGACTGTTAAAGAAAATTTTTATCCAATGAAAATGATTTTAAAAATTCATAGTTTTTCCTAAACCTGAAAATGAATTGAAAGTGCATGACATGAATTTAATACATATCAATTGAGTGCCATGCATATGTTTATTTGGTGCCTTAGCTACTAATGTTTTTAAAGAGTTTATGACTTATAGTAGTACTAAGGAAATTTGGGAACCATAAAAGGTATGGAAAGGCCGAGAGAGAGAAGAATGCCACTCCGAGCTTAAATGATTAAGAAGGAGTAAAACATAAAGACATATCTATCTTCCTTCTATTTTATTGGTTAATTCATGCCATGATTGATAATGCATTTATTGTGTTAATTTGTTTTTATGGATCATGTGATATTATTATGCCATCTTATAAGAAGCTAAATATGAACATTTTTTAATACTCATAAGATTTTTATTATGATATATTATATAAGAGGTAATGATGATCAAATGCTTAAATAGTGTCTTGTGCTTAAATTTCCAAATCCTAGTGTACACTATTCTTATACCAAGAACTATAGAAAAGCTAGCCGTATGCCCAATCTATGTTTAATATATATATGTATATATATATATATATATATATACATATATATATATTAAACATAGATTGGGCATATCAATGAAACTATTTTAATTTCTTTTAATTGAGTATCATACGATAATAAAGGCTATGGCATAAGTAATTTATAAATTCCCTTCCAATGGAAAAAGGAGCTTTATTAGTGGAAATAGTTTTTAATGCTATATATATGGTTAAATTTAAAAATCTTAAATATAACATAATCTATCCATCACATAGCATTGAGTTTTAGGAAATTAATCTTTTGCTATGAAATGTATAATCCAAAACTCATCATTGAGCTTAAATGATTAATCATTTTCAAATTCTAAATATAATCTAAGAAATTCATAAGCTCATCCCCTTATTAGAAAATATTAATTATGCCAAATATTGCTAATTGAATATATAAATCCTTGGCTACATAACCGAGGGGGAGCAGGAAATTTAAAATCTCATCCAATAAGCTCTTTATTGCAATGTGCTTAAGTTTAGAAATATATTATTATTTCATAATGGATGACTTGCCTTTGAACTGCTAATCACTATCCATAAATTGTGTAATGTTTAAATTATTTGATGGATAGTTAATTATAATAATTTATTTGAATGTTTATTGTCCATCTTCACCTAAGGATTAATTTTATTTGATGGACAAATATTCTGTTTTATTAAATTGCATGCGTGGACTGAATGCCACCTGCATGGCTGATGCAATGGTGTGAATTGCATGCTGATAGATATTCTAGGTTGTTGCGTGCTTAAATTGTATTACTTGCTGAAAACAACTAGGCTTTTGGTGCATGAATTTTTGGGAAATGT
Organism: Malania oleifera; assembly: GCF_029873635.1. Classification (NCBI taxonomy): domain Eukaryota; kingdom Viridiplantae; phylum Streptophyta; class Magnoliopsida; order Santalales; family Ximeniaceae; genus Malania; species Malania oleifera. The sequence goes on from NC_080422.1 coordinate 63,660,358, forward strand.
TCTATTTACATACGGCATGTTGTCGAAATTTCATTAAATATTTCCCAAAATGGTCAAAAGTCCATGAATCATGCACTAAGATGATTATGAATAAATGCATGCTTAAGTAATTTTTGAAAAGGATGAGTGAATGATAAAAGAATATTATTTTTCATCCTTAGTTGAAAACGCATGCAAAATAATTTATCAAGTTAGTATATATTGAATCCTTAGTGCTATAAGCCAAATTGAATAACATGTACAATTTTAATAATCCTTGATTTTTCCTAGAATGTTTTAAATTAGGCAAATTCTTTAAGTCTAGGAAAATCTAGTTCATGAATGTCATTCGATTCAAATCTTTGGGTTATGAACTTCATGTTGGATCCAAATGTTTAATAATCACATCATAAATTTCAAGTCCATGTAACTAGGGAAAATGCACGACATAGGCAAAGTTTTTATGTCACACAAACTCATTGAGTATTTTGAGCTGTGTTCTTTTTTGAACCCCTAACTGCAAAATTATTACATCATTTTTTAGTATAGCCTTGATTGTCTATCAAGTGCTGAATTAAATTGCAATATGTAGTGAATGTGTGCTGAATGATTAGGTTCAGGTTCTCTTGCATGCTAAATTTTGTTATAAAGGATGAACATATGTTGAATGAGCTTAAATAAAATTCATCCTTGACCGTAAATGCACTTATGTGTGCTTGAGAATACACAGGGGAGCTTAAGCCACATCCTTAAGAAAAATGATTAAATTCACTTGCCCTATGAACTCATTTGTTTCATAATGGCTATTGTTTTTGTTTTTGTGTCTGAAGGCTTTTTTGAATACCTTGAACATCATATCCCATCTCTACTAAATCAATCTTTGATATGGATTGTTCATGGTATGGATGAACACCTTGCATGACTTAGTGTTAATTTTCTAAAGCATGTGTGTTCTATAGAAAATACCCTACTAGTTGGCTAAAATGCTACCCAGTAGAATTATTTTAATGATCTAAAATGTTTGCTTATACTGCTATAATGAATTTTTCACAATTAGTATCAGTATAAGTAGCTAATTGCATCTAAACTAGGTTTCGAATCGATAGGGGGAGCTTTTAAACTCAAAATCCTATCTTGTGTGCTCATCCATATTTTTGGCTTAGATCTATTTTGAAAATTTTTTATGGCTTGTGTACTTTAAAGCATGATGATTTTATTGAAAATATTAAGTGATAACTTGTTGCTTGTCAGAATCTTTTAAAATTTGCTATATAATCCTACGTTGAACTTTATTATTTTTAGGATCTTTATGGTTGGTTTTTCTGGGTATTTGTTGAAATGCTCTATGCTTAAATGCCAAACCTGAATAACAATACTTGCTTGAGCTTTGTGTTAAAGTTTCTTTTTTAGCAAGCATAATCCCCAGTAGTTATTGTGAAACATAAGAGGATATATATTTGTTTTGGCAAGAAATGATTTTACATGAGACATATCATATTTCTTGCTTGAGAACTAAAATGCTTCATGACATATGCTATCATTTAATATTAATTTAATTGTCATGAAAATCAGAAGGTACTGCACAACTGGTGTAGACACCCTAATTTTAACTAGGCCACCCCAAAGAAGCACAGTGAAATGAGAGTTAACTTTGAGCCCTAAATGACCCTGAGTTTTGAAATTAAGACCCTAATTCCTCAATCAAGTCCTTTGAATAATCATGCCTCTAAAAATGTCAAAAATGTCGCTTAGAGTTGAGTCTTGTAAAAGTTGAGTCAAAGTCTAAGGTTTTTTTTAGCAAACTATTTGGAAGGGTCTTTGTTGATTTTAATTACTTGTTTTAGATGCAAAATTAAACTATACTATTGTCTAGGACCCCGTAGTTCCAAAACCAACTCCCCTCAGTTATTAGGGTTTAAGTCTAGGAGCCCAAAGTTAAGTCCTTTTAAGCTGAGTGTCTCTAACTTAGTTGATTTCAAAACTAGCTTTCTTTCACTGGATCACGTATTTTCTTCCTGTTAAACTAGACTTCCCTAAAATGTTGTTAATTTTCTATCATCAGTGTTGGTTCCCATAATCAAATACTATTAGAAATAAGAGTAGATTTATTTAATTTTTGTCAAAATAAAAAAAGCATATATGCAAAAATAATAAGGTTCAGTCGAGTTTCACCAAGTCATTTAAAATAATTTTTTTGATTTTAGTAAAACTTAATCTTTTTTTGTAATTTGAGTCTAGGGATTTGTTATTCCCAAAAGAGTTTTTGGCTTTAAATTGGGTCTTAATTTTTAAAATTGGTTTTTCTTGGAAATTAAGGTCATATTCTATGGTGCTTGTTGGTCAAAATTATTCAACCATGAATCACAATTAAAAAATGTGCACATAATTAATCTTATTCAGGGCGAGGAACATGAGCACACGGGGAGTACAAACCTAGGAGATATTACAAAGGAAATAAGAAAGTACAGAAAATGGAATGTTACAAGAAAGTAAAGTGGGTGTACAAACAGTGGTCGCATGGAAAATTGCTTGGCGTTACATGCATGTAGACAGGGAATAATAAATAGTTGTAAACACAATAAAAAAAATACAAAAATATAATAAGAATTCCCTGCTCACCATTTACGTGCTGCCATCTAGGGTTCTCCAAATCACCTGCGCATGGAGGAGAGAATAAAAGTTAGTTAGCAACAAAAAAAAAAAAATCAAAAATAAAACAAAATAAATCATATGGAGAGAATAAAGTATTCCTTGCCAGCGTAGGGAATTATGTTAGAAAGGAGTTTTTGGCGCCAATTGAACCCCCTAGCCTCCCTATAAATAGGGAGGTCTCGCACTGTAGCTACACACCTCAAAGAGTGCAAAAGTACCCTGCAAAATTGGGAGTGAAGGGGTATTAGAGATACCTTGCCGAATTAAAAAGTAATAACTGAAAGCAGAGAGAAACTTTGCTAAAGTAGAGAGCAGGGAAGCAGGAGCTCACTCAGAAGTTGGAGGAGCTCTCCTAAATTATAGAGAGCAGAAGAGTGGAGGAAGTGGAGAAGCAGACTACTGAAAGCACTACCAAAAAGTTGGTTTTTATTGACGAAACTATTAGTTATGGATTCAAATTCGTCACTAATAGTGTTGTATTGGTGACGATTTTGGTAATCGTCACTAATACAACACTACTAGTGAGGAATTTGAATCCGTTACTAATAGTGTCATCACTAATCCCAAGAAAATATCGCGAAAAAACATTTTTCGCGCTAAAATTATGCGAGAAAAATATTAGCGATGATTTATGCAGTATTAGTGATGAATTTGTCTGTCACTAAAAAACACTTAATAGTGATGGTTATTTATGGATTATGGACCGTCACTACTACTCTCTTATTTTAAAAAAATAGAAAAAATTTAGAATGAGAGTATTAATGACGAATCTGTAGATTCGTCACTATTAGTTCGTTGTTAGTGATGGATTTTGGACTATCACTGCTACTGTTTTAATTAAAAAAAAGTTCAAAAAAATTTGGAATTCAAGTATTAGTGATGAATCTAGAGATTCGTCAATATTGGTGCGTTTTTAGTGACGAATTTTGAAGTGTCACAATGCAGTACATTGTGAATTGCATGCTGGTGGTGGATTTAGGTTCTCACATGCTCAAACTCCCTAGTATCTACATGATGCGTATTATTGTGATTTGTTTGCTTGAATCTATTAGGTTTTAGTACAGGAATTTTTTATAAAATGTCTAATTAACAGACGCCATGCTGTCAAAATTTTGGTAATTTTCCAGAATAAAACCGTGTACATTCTAACATATGCATGATCAGTAAAAAATTAAAGTCATTCTAACTCGCATCTCTCTTATGTTGATATTCATAAGAAAAGAGATGATCTTAGGCTTAACATTCAAAATCTAAAACACTTGGCTAAGAACAAGAATGTATAGAATATAGTGAAAGATCAAGAACTAAATGCCATATAAGTAAGTGAAAGCCACTTATGAACATTAAAACCCATTAAAAATTCACAACTCGAAACCTCCGATATATTGAAAAATTTTATAGTCAAACTTAAGTTAACAAATTAAATCCTAAGGACCAAAGACAAGCTCAAAAATCTCCAACAAAGTAAAGGCAATCTTAAAACCTTCTAAACCAGGATTCCACCACTATCACCGAATAGAAGAAAAACAAACCATAATCCATTTCCTCAATATATGAACAAAGCTTTTTATGTCCATAACTGAATCCAAGAAACCCTAACTTAATCTATCACAAGCCTTCTCACAATCTAAGTAACAACTTCATGCACAACCCAAGCTGCATCAAGAATGCTTGAGAAGCAATCGTCTGGATAAAACTAGAAAACCTTAGTTGAATTGTGTTTTAGCATTTTCTGGGTAATATTTTCTTCATGGATGGTATTATGTTATATGAATTGTATATTGAACTACTGGAATACATGCTTGTGTTAAACGCCAACTGTATGGCTGATGCAGTACATCGTGAATTGCATGCTGGTTGTGGATTTAGGTTCTCACATGCTTGAAATGTTTTATTTTGTGAAAACAATCAAGTTTCAGGTACAGGTTCTATAGGAAAATGTCCAATTTACAAACGACATGCTGCCAAAATTCCATTAAAATTAAAAAAAAAAAAAAAAAAAAACATACAAAGATAATTATGATAAAATGAATGTTAAAATATTTTTGAAAGGATGAGTGAAAGGTAAACGAAAAGTCATTTCATTATTTCCTAAATTTGAATCTATTAACATACATGGCATATCATTTGCTTTTAACTATGGATAAACATTATCATTTATCCACCGGATACTCTATTTTGAGAACGAGTTAAAGTGTTTACATGCTTTGTTTGATGCATGCAACTGTATATGTTCATACGTACGCCATTCACATTCATTTCAACTATTCGTTTAGGGTTGAAAATTATTGTACAACGCACTCTCTATATTTTTCTTCCTGATTATACTGAGTGCTAGTTCTCCATTTTGTTCTCCATTTGTATAATAATTTTTTTTTAGGATTCTTGATTTGTAGGGTTCCCGGTTGTCATAACATTAGCACGATGTCATGCATGCACTACAGTCGTTGGATACAATTTTAGATTATTTCTTTGTAATTTTTATTGTTATTTGAACAAATGGAGTTTATGTATTTTAATTTGAATTTATATAATGTATACAAATTTCTGAACATATGTTATTTTTTTTTTTGTTTTAATTCAATTTGTATTTGAATTCAAAATTTTGTATAATTTATGAATTTCGTACTAATTATGGTTTCAGGTTATGTATGCGAAAATGTAATTACATATTGTTACAGGAATTGATGATTCAAAAAAAATCAGTATTAAAATTTTTTTTAATTTCCTAATTATTAGTGAAGTATTCAAATTCGTCACTAATAGTAGCATATTAGTGACGAATTATAAATTCGCCACTAATAGTATAATATTAGTGAAGTATTCAAATTCGTCACTAATTGTAGGGTATTAATGACGAATTATAAATTCATCACTAATAGTCGGGTATTAGTGAAGGATTCAAATTTGTCACTAATAGTAGGATATTAGTGATGAATTTGAATCCTTCACTAATATTGCATTATTAGTGATGAATTTGTAATTTGTCACTAATACCCTACTATTAGTGACGAATTTGAATCCTTCACTAATCTGTACTATTAGTGACGAACTTGTAATTCGTTACTAATACCCTACTGTTAGTAACGAATTCGAATCCTTCATTAGTACCCGACTATTAGTGATGAATTTATAATTCATCACTAATACTCTACTATTAGTGACAAATTTATAATTCATCACTAATACTCTACTATTAGTGATGAATTTGAGTTGAGCCGACGTAGATGTTATAGTGATGGTATTAGGGTTTTAGTGACGATAATAATCCATCACTAATACTCTATAATTGTTGTGAAGCATTTAGATACACTCAAGCCACCAGACCAGACGTCCAAAACAGACATAGAAAGACAAGAGGAGAGAAAGGAAGAAGGTAAAAGTTCAAAACCATCACTCTTGGAATAAATCAATTCATTCAATAATTGTATGTGGATGTGATTGTAGGGACTATTCTTGTTAGATTTCATATTCATGATTAAATTTTAACTACATAGACTAGACCTAAGCCCACTTCCTTGAACTCGAATCCAAGTTCGAGTTCGAGCCTCTCGAACTTTCCATCCAAACCCGAACTCATGTTTACCTAGATTCGTCCCCCAAACCCATATCCCAATTTGGGTTCAAAATTTCAGACATAACCATGTAAACCAAATCCTTTAACCAAAACATAAGTTAGAGTTCAAAGCCCAACCTCCTAAACTTTGTTTCTTAAGCCCATCGTATTTTTAACTAAACGCCAACACATTTTAAAAGACGCCCGACCCAATTCATGCTTTTAAAACTAGCCCAAAGCCCTACTGTTTTAACTTAAGTCCATATTTTACCCCAGGTCCATTTAAAAAAAAAAAAAATAGACTCAACCCCATCTTAACTTTTTACCCTACCCCATTTTGGAAAAATTTACTTAAACCTATCTTAACTTTTTACCCTAAGTTCGTTTTGGAAAATTTGATTCAAGCCCATCTTAACACTTTACCCCAGGCATGTTTAAAAAAAAAAAAAAAACTGACTCAAGCCCATCTTACTCTCTATCCCAAGCCCGTTTTGAAAAAAAATTGACTCAAGCCGACTTTAAAAATCGGCCAAAGCCTATAAAACTGACACCACTCGAGCTAACCCAACACTCGTGCGTGCCTAACTGAACATGTCCAACTCACTCGGGTTCATTGGACCTCACATAACCCACCTAGGTTGACTTGTGCGAGTCAACCCTGGTTGGACTCACCACAACTTACTGAGCCAAAGACAAGCGAACTCGTCTTCAGCCCCAACCATGCTAGATATTAAACCCTAACTCTCCAAATACAACACAAAGAATCACACATACAACCAGCATTCACATATTATACATACACATCAAATCACAAGCAAGAAAACAAATAAATAAAATTCTAAAAAAGAAGAAGAAATGAGAGAGAGAGAGAGAGAGAGAGAGAGAGAGAGAGAGAGAGAGAGAGAGAAAGAGAGAGGAGGAGGAGGAACTCATCTTTTCTTTGGAATTTGAGTGGGCCTCTCCGATATCCCTATTAACCATTTCCTAAAAAATCCTACAGTTACAACTGTAGGCTAGGGTTTCATAGGAGGTGAGAGGCAGAGACGGGTGAGAAAGAGAGAGAGAGGTAAGAGATAGAGAGAGGTTGTGGAGGTGACGAGCACTGGTGAGTTGCCGAAGGGGTCTGGTTTAGGGTTTGTAGGAGACAAAGCTAGTGGAGAAAACAAGAGAGTAGGGGATTTGCTACAAAAGTGAGAAGAACGAAAAATGAGAGAAGGCAAAAAATTTTAGTTTAAATATGCCCCTTCTTAGAACCGCCATATGACGACACGTGGAACTCCATGGCCTTAGGATCAAGTTTATGCACAATCAAAATCTGGACCGTTCGTCGAGTGTTCATTTTGAATGACCTAGATGAAGCAACATTGGTGAAACATCCACCACTATTCGATCTAGATCAGGTTGAATGGCCATGGTTTCATGAACGTCAGCATCTCTGACATGTTTGGCTATCACCGTTCAATCCTTGTAGAGTGTCAACGATCCTGATCATTTGCGTTAGAGGCATTAACCACAACCCGCCCCTCCAAGCAATATGTGGCAAGCTTGTCACCCTGATCATCAATGATGGGAGGTGCTTCGTCTCCCAGCTGTTGGATCTCTAACATCCATTGATGGTTGAGATCACATGTGATAGCCCCCATAGTGATGCTTGCACGTGCTTTCGCTCTAAGGCGACACGTTGCTTCTATCCCTCTCGCCATAAATGCATAAGGCAACTTCATTACAATCGTCAGATCCTCACTCAGAGGACGCTTGAGATTGTACCCCCTGATGAATCTCCACTCGCATCCACCCCTCAATAGTCCATTAACACGAGGCATCCTGGTCCTGATCCGGACCTTAAATCGGTCTCCCTCGGATTGGTCAAAGTTTGACTGGTCTTCCCCTTGAACCAGTTTCACCCAGTTTATCTCTTTTTAACATTTTTATTTTGATTTGGAATTCAATTAGTTCAAGAAACTCACAAAAAAATTCATAAAATTTTAGAAAAATTCTTAAAAATAAGTAAAAATACGAAAAAATCATAAAAATTCTAAAAATACTCTTAACTTGATTTTCGTTGTTTTTTTGCTAAATTGCCTTTTTGTTATTTCAAATTTTTGGGGAAAATTCTAAGGAAGATTGTTATAAAATTTCAGGAAAATCACAAAAAGTACAAAAAAATACTTTTGGATTGGAAAACTCAGTTTTCATCCCCAAGAAAATTTAAAACCTCACGGAGTATTAATTTTCATACTTAGAAAAATTTCTATAAGATTTTAAAACCCCGAGAGCATATCTCATACCGTATTTTCTTGATTTTCATATCCCTATGATTTAGAAGGGAGGCATGAGGTCTTCAGAGTACGGTATGCCCCGGTTATGAGGGAATACTTATATAGTATTTTATCTTGTGCATTTTCTTTGATTTTTGAAAGGGAGTATTTTTCAAAGGCTTATTAAATTTATTTTGGGATAATTTTTTATTAATTAGGTACCGTTCATAAGGACGGGCGTATAGGGGGTGCTGATACCTTCCCCTCACGTAATTGAACTCCCAAACCCGACTTTGGTATCGCAGACCGATTCTACCCTTAATTGGGTAGTAATCAAGTGTTCTAACCACACTTCAAAAGGTTAGTGGTGACTCCATCACACTTTGTTTTCCACAAAGATCACATTTTCAAAACCCACACTTTTTATCATTTTTGAGTCATCCTAAGTTCATGTTCGGGAACGTTGCGACAACTTGGCGACTCCACTGGAGATGTTAAGAGTCAAGTCAGTAATTAGTTGAAGATTATCTCGAAACACAAAATTTGATACATCTTAGTGAGCACTCCCTTTCACTTTTGTACAAATTGATTATTTGATTGTACATATGTAAATAATTGTGTATATAGGAAAAACTATTAATGCATTGCTTTGGTAGTTAAATAAGTATGTGATTAGTTCTGAGTGCTTTATTTCCATGTTAAGCATGTGATTGATTGTGAATACTGATTACGCGTCAAAAACTGTGTAATTGGGCATTTTAACCCGGTCTTTACGGTTTATATTTTTAATTAAATGTCTAAAATTGTCCAATATTTTAATAAAGTGCCAAAGTTATCATTCTTGAGCTTTATTGCACTATTTATGAAGTTTTGGTAATTTTTTGTTGCAGGAAAAATCTCGGAAACCAAAACCAACACCTGTTCGTATTTTGCACACAACTTTTCCGTCCGAGCTCCGATCGAGACAATTCAAATTTTGAGAAAGAGGAAAGGATTATCTACAACTTTTGTGTTTTGAGTTTTGTGAGAAACGGGCTCCAGAAGAGTCAAATTTGCGATGAACAGAGAATGAAAAAAATGAAAAAAATCAAGTTGCCGGGTTAACCCTTTCCAAACGGGTCGGGTCGTGGCTTAACGGATCCTAGGGCAGCAGTCTACCTCTCTTATTTAATCCCTCTTTGCTCTCCTGCATAGGGTGTGTGACTCACTCAAAAAAAATGAGCAGCTCGGAAGCTATCCCAAGTATAGGAGTTACGTCGTGTAATATTAAGCCCAAGGGCTAGATCGTCTCCTCAGGGAATGCGTTTTAATCTCAAAATTTACATTCTTCCAATCAAAATTAAAAAGGTACTGAACTCAATTCAGATTCAGGATTTTCAAAATTGTGGAGACCTAATTTAACAAATTAAATACACATGCAAATTAAAGTCCTAAAACTAGCACGCACTAAATCAAATAACAATAACAGAAATCCTAGTCTACTTAAGGAAACACTGAAACACGCTTAATTAAAGATGACAACTTTGAATATGGAATTATAACACGCAGGAATGGAAACACAATCAAACACACACACGCGTGGAATAAAAATCAAATCTTTAACATGAACTAAAAATTACGAACCAAAATCACAATTTAAATGCAGACTAAAAACTGAACTTTTATTATGAACCAAGAACTCGAAACAAAGTTTAACTATCAATTGACTTAAATGAAAATAAAACACAATAAAAACATAAATAAAAGGAACTAAAGGAATGATAAATAAATAAAAGGAGTTAAATTAAATCCATCCAATCTAATAATAACATTAATTAAAAGAAACATAAATAAATAAATATTAAACTCCACTAAACAAATTAAAATAAATTAACACCCATTCAAACAATCTTTCAAAATTCTAGCAAACAACTAAAGGAGAGAAGAAATATATTGTTGCAATTGAAAACAAAAGAAAGAAAAGAAAAGAATAAAGAAGAAAGAGAGAGAGAGAGAGAGAGAGAGAGAGAGAGAGAGAGAGAGAGAGAGAGAGAGAGAGAGAGAGGGGCGGCCATGGCAGCAGATGTAGCTGCTGTGTGTGAGTTTGGAGCTGCTGTGTTGCTACTCTGCTGGAGGAGAGCTGGAGCAGGGGAAGCTGGTGCACGGGCTGCTGCTGTGGGTGCTGGTATGGGGCTGTTGCTATGGCAGCAGCAGAGTGCTTGGCTGGTATTGCTGCTGTGTCGTGAAGCTGCTGCGGCTGTAATGGTGTTTGTTACGGGGAGTTGTAGAGGGAAGAGGAAGCTGAGTGAGAGAGAGGCTGAAAAAAAAAGAGGTTAGAGAAAGAAGAAAAGTAGAGGAAGATAAGGTGAAGGAAAGAAATAACTGAGATGCAGAGAGAAGGAAAGATTGAAAAAGAAGAAGAACAAAAACATGAAAGAAATAAAAGAAAGAAGGGAAAGGAAGAAGAGAAGGGAGAGGGGGAGCCCTCGTGGGCTACTATGTGTGAGGAAGAAACAAAGGAATAAAAAGGGGAAATTGGGTGCCCTAGGATCCGTGAAGCCACGACCCGACCCATTCGGAAAGGGTTGACCCGTATTGTTATATTTTTTTCATTTTTTTCATTCTCTGTTCATCGCAAATCTGACTCTTCTAGAGCCCATATCTCATAAAACTCAAAACACAAAAGTTGTAGATAATCCTTTCTTATTTCTCTAGAAATTTGAATTGTCTCGATCGGATTTCAGACGGAAAAGTTATGTATGAAATATGAACAGGTGTCGGTTTTGGTTCCCGGGAATTTTTCTGCGACAAAAAATTACCAAAACTTCATAAATAATGCAATAAAGTTCAAAAATGATAATTTTGGCACTTTATTAAAATATTGGACAATTTTAAACATTTAATTAAAAATATAAACCGTAAAGTTCAGGTTAAGTTGCCCAATTATGCAGTTTTGATGCGTAATCAGTGTGCCTCCGGCACCCTTCTCTCTCCCTCAAACTCTCCCTCTTCCCTTTTTTTTCTCCCTAACTTTGTTTTCTTTCTTTCTTGCTCTCTCCCTCTTTTTTGCTTTCTTTTCCTTTTATCCTCTTAGCTCCCTGCTCAGTCTCCCTCCTCGATCTCCTTCTTCCCAAGTCTCCTTCAGCTTTTCCTCATTCCTTTACAACCACTCTTACACAGCCGAGCAACTCTCCCACTCCACAGTCTCTGCAACACCCGAGCCACCCACAGCATCACCACTCTCTGCCATCACAGCCTGCAGCAGACCACCACGAATAGTAGACTCCACAATAGCACGAAGCCATCTTCCCTACTGCAACAACACCACGAACCAGAGGCCATCTCCACGCTCTGCTCCAGCTCCTTCATCTGCTGAAATCCGAGGACCAACCTGCAGCAACCATTGAAGTCTCTCTCGCGAGCCACTGCCACACCAGCTGAACCCAGGGCAACCACACAGCCAGCTACTGTCCTACGAAGCAGCAGCAGCCCCAGTACCCCCTGCAGCTCTTCTACCTTCCTGCTCTGTTTTGTTTTCTTTCTCTCTCTCTCTCTCTCTCTCTCTCTCTCTCTCTCTCTCTCTCTCTCTCTTATTTCTTTATTTAGTAATACTGATGTTTTGATTTGTTAATGTTACTTAAAAAATCTGGATTTTAATGTTTTATTCTTATTGTAGTAGCTATTTAATATTTTTTTTCGTTTTGTTTTGTTTTTCACGTAATTTAGCGGTGGAGGGGTTTATTTCCGTAAATTCGGTAATTCTAAAAATATATATATAAAAGAATAAAAAAAAAGTGTTTTGGTTCAAAGAAATTAGGCTAGTCATCTTTTCAAGATTTAATTTTTATTTTCCGAAGCTTGATTTAGTTTAGGGTTGGTGTTTATTAAAGTTTGTGTTTTTATTGTGTTTTGTTTTCGTTTAATTCATTAATAATTTAGTTTTAATTCGAGGTCCTTCTTGTTAAAGGTTCAATTTTTATTGTATGCATTTGTGTCCGATTGAGTTTCCATTGCATGTTTTAATTCCTTATTTGTAGTTGCCATATTTTATAATGCATGTTTAGGTATTTCCTTAAGTAGACTAGAATTTCCATACTTGTTTTTTTTAATTTAGTGAATGTTAGTTTTAGGGTTTTTAAATTACGTGTCATTTAATTCGTCAGAAGTAAAATTGAACAACCTTGAAAACTCTGAATCTGAACTAAGTTCAGTGCATTTTTATTTTTGATTGGACGAACGTAAATTTTGAGATTAAATGCATTCCCTGAGGAGACGATCTAGCCCTTGGGCTTAATATTACACGACAGAACTCCTATACTTGGGATAGCTTCCGAGCTGCTCATTTTTCGAGTGAGTCAAATACCTTGTCAAGCATGTGAATAATTTGACATATGGATTAGTTGTACATACTTTCAAGTATGTGATTATTTGTGAATATTTTGTTTGAATAAATATGTCGATGAATGTGGGGTAGGGGGATCAGGTTAAAATTGAATTCACACACTCTCACACTTTATACCCGGGCTTTCCTTATTAGGATTAGAAAAGGAGTGTAATATTGTTAGTTCAAACATGGCAGGGCCTGTGGGGACTAGCGAACCACTCCACTCAGTGAGAGCTTTGTCAAGACCTCTATGAGGGAGGATGAAACTTCAATTCGAGGACCTTTTTCATAATTCTAGAGTTTAGTCACACATCGTTTATTAAGAATCCTTTACTTAGGATAGAGCCACAGAAAACCCTGTATATATACCTTCCCCCGAGTTGGGACAAGAACCCCATCCTTACCCGTGTGGTTGCATGCTTGTATATAGTGTTTTCATCTTTGTAACCTTATTATTGAAATATTTCATTCACATAGGCATTCTACATACTTTGCCAAGGTTCAAAAAAAAAAAATCCAAATCACCTATGAAGAGAATTGCGGTTTATCGAGAGACAGAGTTGGTAGTCCAGTTATACTCCAAGAGTCAACAAAAGCAGTGGGGTGACAGCATAGAAAAAGAATATGTGTTTGAGGTATTAGACCGGGTCAGAATAAATACTCGGTCCAATCTTATGGTGGAGCTAAAATGCATTTGGAAAGTGTGGATGCCTTAACGCCGTTTAAAGTTTTCCCAGTTGTACGGGCATATTGACTTCCTATTACACGTATTGGTAAATCCCCATGTGATCGAGGTGCTCATAGAATTCTAGAATTTGGTATACTGTTGCTTTACCATGAATGGGGTAGATTTGGCTCCCACCATCGAGGAATATGCTTCATTGCTGCATCTAGCCAACATGCCAATGCCATACAGAGTGTATTTACATGACTCTCGAACATCCCTTGCAGAAGTATTGCATGATGTCCCTGAAGTTAAAATCCCTAAGACAAGAGACACAAAAATCCCTTGGCATTATTTAAAGGAGTTGATGGAAAAGGAAAATGGGGGAAAAGCTATGTTGCATATGCTAGCCCAGACCATTTATGGCCTGGTGCTATTTCCAAAGGAGCTGGGGACCATTGACCACGCGGCCATTTCTTTCGTAGCATAGGTGAAAGAGGGAATCAATTAGGTTCATGGAATTTTAGGTAGAAACCTTCAGATCTCTCCGTAAATGTCAGACTAGGTGACATGCCAGGTTGACATACTATGTGCAACTGCTCAACGTCTGGATGATGAGCCACTTGTCATGCAGTCAGGGGTCCTTTCACCCTATATTCTCAACAGTTATAATCCCTTTAGCCGAGTTTGGGACAGTTCAGTGGGAAAAACATGCTAGCAAGTCTGAGTAGAAGGAAAGGTTTTGTCATTTGGTCAATAGAGAGTTTGTCTGGCAAGCGCCCTGGATGGATCAGCCTAATGCGATATATAGGTGTGGAAACTTCTCATGGGTACCATTCCTAGGCCCGTGGGAAGGGATAGCTTATGCATCCCTCATGTTTAGAAGCCAAGCGAGGGCCATTCAGTTTATACCCATGGTGCACAGGCTGGCAGATGCGTGGTTCACATATGATGTGGGTGATAGTCAACAGCAAGTTCAAGAGTATATAGCTTCGTGGAAGCATGTGCACTTGGTAGAATCTAATGTCTAGGACTCCAGCACCTAAGGAGACTATGAACTATGGTGGACTAAAAAGGTGAATCTGCAGGTTAAGAAAGTACCAAAAGTCCTCGTAGCTCAAACTCTGGTGGAAAATTTATAGTCAAAAGAATGAGTGCATCTGGAAAAGAGGGAAGCCATAAGCGCAATAATAGAAGGACAACATTTCGGGAAAAAGGAGGAAGAGTTAGTCGCCTTCTAATGCAAGAAAGTCAAATGGCAAAAGACTCAGCTCATGTAGTCAAAAAAGGAAGTAGTTGCTTTGAGGAAGAAAAAGACGAATGCTTTGAGCCGCGCTCGACTGGAAATCCAAGATGCTGGAAGGCGCCAAGGCTACGATCAAAGAGAAAACCCTCAACATACGAGAATTAGACAGCCAGTGGAATGAACAGAGGAGAACATTTAGCCAGGCATTGGATAAGGAGGAACCGTTTGTAGAACATACTAGAAACTGGGAAGCCCAATACAGAGCATTGAAGTAGAGGGTAGACGGTTTGACACCTAGAAGGTCAGAGCTAGCTTAAGAAGGCTCAAGCCACATCAACAGGGGAAAGCAGGGGAATCAGAATCCCGCATCCATTTAGTCTATTTAGAAACTACTTGTATTTTTTCCAAAATGTTGTATGGAAAGATTGTAGTGAAATAATGGCGATTTTTTTTTCGGAACCTTGGTCAAAGTACATAGGTTGCATGCATAATTGTGTTGTTTGTATATGTCCATACACTAACTACATCCTTTTATAAACATTCATTGCATATCATCATCATCATCATTTTGAGGAGGAATTTTTTGTATAGGGAAGAAAAAGAAGAAAGGACTGCAACAATTGCAGCATCCACTCATCCTTATAATACTCGGAGAAAAGCAAGGATCATGGCTGAGCAGGTAGAAAACAGAATCATGGGCCTTGAACCAGGGCAAGAGGTGATGAATGACAAAATAAGAAAAATATTTGATATGTTAATGGGCAAAGGGAATAAGGTTCTGGAATTGAATGATGAAATCGATGAAGATCCTATCCATGCTCCGGGTTTTACCCTAGTCCATGGGCAAGCATCTAGGCCATCATTGGTTGTTGTAAATGGTCCGCCACCAAATATGGCCCCATTCATCCTAGTGGCACTAGTCCCAGGGTTCCCTATGGATAAAGCGCCTCCAATGGTGGTAATAGAGGCATGAACAAGTAAGTTTGCAACCAAGCACTGTTGTGACGTGCTCGAAGAACGTTTAAAGGCCATTGAGGGGACCAACGTATCTAGTTCCTTCGACCCTACAGACCTTTTTCTGGTACCTAAAGTAGTATTGCCTCCGAAGTTCAAAGTACTAGAATTTGAGAAGTTTGATGGGACTAGATGTCCACAAACCCATCTTCAATTATACTGTCAAGTGATGACAACCTACTATGATGATGAAAAATTGATGATGCATTGCTTCCAGAGTAGCCAAACCGGAGCAGTAATAAGATGGTATATTTAGTAGGACAGGAAACGGATACGAACCTGCAGAGATCTGGCTAATGCCTTTGTCATCCAATACCGCCATATGGTGGAAATGGCGCTAGATTGGATGACCTTGTAGGAAATGGAAATGAAGCCCACAGAGACGTTCAAAGAATACGCTTATCGATAGAGATACGTGGCTATTCAAATGGAACCTCCAGTGAATGATTGGGAGGTCGTCTTTCTGTTCATGAGCACATTGAAAAACCCCTACCACAAGCATCTTTGGGGAGCAAATCCTCACGATTTCATGGACATCGTGGCCGCATGAGGGAGAATTGAGGCAGACATCAATGTAGGGCTGCTTAAGAACGGTGGAACTAAGAATGGTCAGAGTAATAAGTTGACCGACAAGAAGAGAGAAGAAGAGACCAAGATAACTAAGGGGCCATCTAATTGAAGAAACCAAAAAGGCCAGAACTAGCACCCTAAAATAAATTTCATAATGGAACCCACGGTAAACCAGACAGTGCATGCATATGCAAGGCCCCAATTTCTTGTCACCCAGTTCACGGCTCCCGCACCCATGCCAGCTCACTAGAACATTCAAGTCTATGATAGAGGAACCACCAAGAGCACTCGCAGGTTAGACCCCATTGTGATGATGTACACCGAATTATTCCCCCAGTTGAAAGAAAGAGGAATGGTGACCACAATCTCGGCGATACCCGCGACAAACCATTCCCTGAATTGGTACAATCCTGAGGCCCGCTTCAAGTATCATGCAAACTCTCCCTGCCACATTATCAACTAGTGTTGGGCATTTAACCACAAAGTATAGGATTTGAGGGACGCGAGCTAGCTGGTGTTTGATGACAAGCAATCAAGAATATAGGGGAACCCTTTGCCAGATCATGGAGGTAACAACATGGGGATGATAGAAGAAGGAGCAATGGAGATCCTAGAGGGAGATTTTTATTGAATGATGTTATCTTGGATATACAATATACTCATGATAGCTGGCCAAATTGAATAGAGGGTAATGTGTCTCGATGCCATGCACTTTGCATGCTAGGATACAAAGGAAAGATTAGTTCAAAATTGTGCAACTTTCAGAGCTTGCCTGCGAAGGATGGTGAACAAGAAGTAGTTGGGAATTGGTTGTATTCATAAGACCAATGACATTTTAATTATCCAAGAAGGTCAATTTGATGACCCCCAATTCACAAACGAACCATTTATTCCCACCGTGAAAAGGAAATCGTAGGTCCTCGAGACATCGGCTCATTTAGTAATCTCTAATCCTTAGCTGTTTCAGTACTAGAGCAACCAAGTGGTGCCATGGAAGTACAACTTTGAGGCACGTACTGAAGGGGAAACTAGTAGTGTGGCAGAAGCAAGGGTGATTATCCAATGCAGAAGGGTGTACACACCAGAGCGCATACAAAAGACGAGTTTAGGAAAGGTAGTGGAGCAAAACATAAATGTAAAGAAATTAGCTCCACCTTAGGAGGCTAAATAGTTCTTAAAAATAATCAGACATAGCAAGTACAACATTGTTGACTAGCTCAAGATAATGCTCGCACACATCTCCATCCTATCACTGTTATTAAACTCAGAAACTCACCGAGCGGCTTTGCTGAAAGTTCTCAACCAAGCCTATATCCCCCAGGACATCAGCATCGATAACTTCAATCATGTGATTAGGGGTCTCACAACCACCAATTACATCACATTTACTGACGAGGAGATCCTTGCGAAAGGACAAGGGCGCAATCAAGCGTTGCATATTTATGTTAAATGTCGAGACCACATGATCGCGAGGGTACTAATAGATAATGGGTCATCCCTGAATGTTATGCCGATGATGATCTTATAGAAGTTACCCATTGATCTTTCCTAAATGAAACGAAACAACTTGACCGTGCAGGATTTCGATGACACTCGTCGAGAATCGGTGGGATCCATAGAAATCCCCATACAAATCGGACTTGTCACCTATGATATCACCTTCCAAGTCATGGACATCATCCTACAGTTGTTTATTGGTGAGGCCATGGATACACAACACTGGGGCAGTCCCATCATCCTTACATTAGCGAGTGAAATTTGTGGTGGATGGGAAAATGGTATACGTATACGGGGAGACGGATTTGATGGTGGCCAAATCTTCTTCCACCCCTACGTGGAAGCGGCTAAAGAAACTCTCGAGGACTCATTCTGGGTCTTCGAAGTTGTCAATGCCACTGTGATGATGGAGGGCCTTCCCGTTCCTAGGCCCTAGAACTCTTATGCAGTGTACAAGATGGCATCCGAGATGATCAGATCAGGATTCTGCCTAGGTTGGGGATTAGGAAAACACCTTCAAGGTACGCTGACTCCTTTGCTACTAGAAGGGGTGAAATATTGGTATGGTCTCAGATACACTCCCACTCGTGCAGACCGAAAAAAGAATGTGGTAGAAAAGAAAGAGCAAAGAATGGAAAGGCTTATAGGGAAGGTGAGTGCCAACTAAGGGATTAAAATCCCATCGATCAGCCACTTTTGGAAAGAGTAGTAAAAATCTTGAAGCAGAAATGAGGCATTTGGATATATTAGTCGTGGACTTGATGGAATTTGAAGATGGCCCAAATGGATGGGTTCACCCTTTGCCTGTGGGAACTGAACTACATAACTGGAGCACTTTTGACTTTCCTAGTTTTCTCATGTAATGGTTTTTATTTTTCCTTTTAAAAATTTTCTTGTTTTGTAACCCAAAGGCAATATAGCCCGAGGCAGTTTTTCCTTTTTAATGAAAATGAATTATGCATTCCTTGATATTTCTCTCGCGTCTTGAGCTCAATTATCAAAATTTGTTTGCTATGACTACATATAGGAATAGGGGAGATAATAACACCAGTACACATGACCAAGAAATTGACATTAATTTTGAAAACATAAGTCATGAAACTAAAATTGAAGAAGATGAGATGAACTTATCCCCCGAAATGGAAAGCATGTTGAAGTCTGATGAAAAGCCAGCATTAACTAGTAGTGACTCCACTGTTGTAATCAAACTGGGAACTGAGGAGGAGCCTAGATAGGTAAACATCAAGGCATTGCTGGAAGGTAAAGAAGGGAGCAAAATAATTAGACTGTTAAAGGTATATCGGGATGTGTTTGCTTGGTCATACCAGGACATGTTGGATCTCGACATGTACTTGGTGACTCACAAAATACCCATCTACTTTGATTCTAAGCCGGTAAAGTAATAGTTGAGGAGAATGCGGCCGGAAATGTTGCTCAAAATAAAGGAGGAGGTGCAAAAGCAATTTGAGCCTGGATTTCTAGAAGTGGTGCAATATCCCAAATGGATTGCTAACGTTGTCTCGATAATTAAAAAGAATGGCAAGGTATGAGTTTGTGTTGACTATCGAGACTTAAATAAAGCAAGCCCTAAAGATAACTTTCGTTCCCACACATTGATGCGTTGGTGGAAAATACTACAGGGCACATTTTATTTTCATCAGGGATGGTTTTTTGGGATACAACCAAATTAAGATGACCCCAGAAGACAAGGAAAAGACCACTTCCATCACATTATGGGGGACCTTTTGTTACAAGGTTATGCCATTTGGATTATAGAATGTTGGGACTACTTACCAAAGAGCCATGGTAACCTTGTTCCATGACTTAATTCACAAGGAAATTGAGGTGTATGTGGATTACATGATCGTTAAGTCACGGAATGAAGACAACCATGCAACAAACCTGGAAAAGTTGTTCAAGAGATTTCGAAAATGCCAGTTAAAGTAAAACCCGGAAAAATTTACTTTTAGCACCACTTCAGGAAATTTTTGGGATTCAAAGTGAGCGAGAAAGGGATTGAGGTTGATCTTGAAAAAATTCCAAGCCATTCAAGAGATTCCTAGCCCCAAGACTGAAAAGGAGGTATGGAGTTTCTTGAGCAGGCTTAACTATATAGCCCGTTTTATATCCCGATTGACCACCACTTGTGAACCTATCTTTAAGCTGCTGAGAAACAATAACTTGGAAAAGTGGAATGAGGAATGCCAACAAGCTTTCAAGAAGATAAAGGAATATCTCTTGGATCCTCCAGTATTAGTACCCCCAGTACCTAGAAGACCACTGATTCTATGCCTTGCAATATTAGAGAACTCCATGGGTTGCGTATTGGGCCAACATGATGAGTCTGGAAGGAATGAATAGGCCTTTTACTACCTAAGCAAAAAGTTCATAGAATATGATTCAAAGTACTCAAATTTGGACACGACGTGTTGCACTTTGGTATGGGTGGTCAGTAGGCTTAAATAATACATGCTGTATTACTCAACCTGGCTAATCTCCAAGATGGACCCTATTAAGTATGTTTTTGAAATGACAGTAGCGATAGGATGGGTGGCATGATGGTAGATGTTGTTGAATGAATACAACATCACATACATAACTATAAAGGCTATTAAGGGCAGCGTTATTGCAAAATATTTGGCGGATGGAGCTATAAAGGATTACCTACCTATAGAGTTTGACTTCTCAGATATGAACATTGACTCAATAACCCAAGAAGCAGAAGATCATTAAGGGTGGATGATATTATTTAATGGGGTAGTCAATGTGTGGGGGCATGGAATAGGAGCCATACTCATATCGCCAGAAGGGAGACATTATCTAGTCATAGCTAAGCTTACTTTTCCATGCACCAATAACATAGCAGAGTACGAAGCATGTATATTATGTTTGTAGGCCGCCATGGACCGAGGTATCAAAGAACTAGATGTGAAAGGAGATTCAACCCTGGTTGTTCACCAATTGACCGGAGAGTGGAAAACCCGGGGTTCCAAACTAGTGCTTTATCAGGAGTACATTCAGGAGATGATTAAAAAATTTGATAGCATCAGTTTCGCCCACTTGCCAAGGGAAAACAGCTTGATTCTCGATGCATTGGCCACTTTGGCAGCTTTGTTTAAAGTGGAATCAAGAATGGAAATTGAGCCGATCCGGATCAGAATATAGTCAGAACCCGCATACTGCGTAGTGACAAAAGAGGTCGACGGGAAACCTTGGTTCCATGATACTAAGACATACATCCAGCAAAATGAGTACCCCAAAGGAGTGACCAGTAATGAGCGAAAGACAATCAGGAGACTTGCCATGGGACTTTTCTTGGATGGAGAAGTGTTATACAAAAGGCACCATCATATGACTCTCCTACGATGTGTAGAATCCTAGGAGGCGTGACAAGTTATGCATGAAATCCACGAAGAAGTGGGTATTATTGGATGACCATGGAAAGGGATTGTATTAAAAATGTCTGTAAGTGCCCCAAATGTCAGAATTACGGAGTCCAGATACAAGTTCCACCAGCCCCACTTCATGTTTTATCTGCACCCTGGCCCTTTTCAACCTGGGGTATGGATGTGATTGGAACAAATGCGCCAAAGGTCAGTAATGGACACCAAATGGGTGAAGGTGGCCTCGTACTCTAGTGTCACATAGAATGTAATTGGTCGCTACATAAAGAGAGAGTTGATCTGCCGATATGGAATCCTCGAAAGGATAATCTCGAGCAATGCCAAAAACCTGAAGAATGAAGTAATGGCGAAGTTGTGCAATCAATTCAAGGTTAGACATCATAATTCAGCTCCTTATAGATGATAGATGAATGAGGCAGTGGAAATAGTCAATAAGAACATCAAGAAAATCTTGGAGCAGATGACTAAAACCTACAAAGATTGGCATGAAAAGCTCCCATTCGCCTTAATAGCCTACAAAACTACAGTTCGAACTTCTACAGGAGCGACTTCTTTCTCTCCGGTGTACAGAATGGAAGTTGTGGTCCCAATAGAAGTTGAAATTATGACCTTGCGGGTCCTGAATGAAGCAGAGTTGACTGAGGCATAATGGATACAATCCTAGTTTGACTAGTTGAACCTGATTAAGAAGAAAAGAATGGCCGCTATAGCTCACGGGAAACTATATTAAAAGAGGATGATAAGGGCTTTCAAAAAAAAGGTTCAGCCCCGACATTTCCAAGAGGGAGATTTAGTGTTAAAAAATATTTTACCAATCCATAATGGCCCTCGCGACAAGTGGACACCCAACTATAAAGGGCCCTATGTGGTGAAGAAAGCATTTTCAGGAGGCGCCCTATTGCTGGCAGACATAGATGGAACCGATCTTTTGCATCCTATTAATTCTGATGCTGTAAAGAAATATTTTGCTTAGAAATTGTACAAACTCTCAAAAGGAATTGAATAAAATGAGTACGACATTTGTTCCATGGATTCATTATCTTTTGTCATTTCATGTTTTGATTAAATGACAGATGGCCATTTTTGGTCGAACGGTCTTTCCCCTAAAAAACCCAAAAAATTATTTATGAGTTGGAAGACCCGTTGAGCTTGAATATGAAACCTTTTTTTCAACGAAGTAATTTCCCAAAAATTAAATCAGCTTGGGGTTTTTCAAGGGTCCAGCAAATCATACAAGACAATAATAAAATGCCAAAGTGACGACAGACCATTTTTGCGATGCCCAGAAAAGCCAAAGAAGAAAGCTCCCTTGGCTATCCCATTTAAGCCTAAAAAATTCAATTTCTTGTTTAACCTGTGAAATGATCATACCCCACACTACGGTAGTTTACAAGGTTCAATCCCAAGTGAAGTCTAAATGAAGAAATGAAGTCATGGTTCTTTCGCAAAAAAGGAAGGCAAAACATGATAAATGAACACAAGAAAGAATAGAAGCAAATAAAAAGTAAGGGACATACTTCATCTATGATCTTTGAACAATTCACCTTTGGATAAGATTGATAATTTTGAGCCTTATATACCCCTTCTTCTTTAATCGATATCAACAACCTACATTACGGTCCAAATGAAAGACCTGACCAGATTGGCACATGTTGTTGTCTTGAAAATGATTTGTAAGACTCAATGTTGAGTATGAACTATGTAGTGAACTAATCCTAAAAAGGTACGAAGGCAGCTTGTTAAATGGCAAGTTCGGTCGATACTTTACAAATGCTTCACCACAAACTAGGGAAGAAGATATCATTTGGGAAAACGGGTTTTTGAGCCTTAGTTTCCCTTTTCTTAAAAAAAAACTATATCCCTAAGCCTATGTTCCGTCCCAAGTCTTAAAGACCATCTAGAGATCGAAGCATGAGCAGAGCTTGATTGAACCATGGACAAACAGCTCAACAAGAAAGTATTAAGGTCTCCTTTGTTGAAACTTGGGCAGTTTGCGAAAAGGGTGAAAATTAGTTGATTAAGCAGTTTGATTTCATAAATTAATGTCAAAATCATAGAACTTAAGGACATTGGTGTAAAATTTACCCTTTCTCAAAAACAACTTATGAATATAGCGAAACAGATCTTTTACACAGCTTGATCTTCTGATTTAGCAATTGATGATATAAATGCACAATCATTTTCATTACCAAAAATCTTTTTGTTTTTCGAAAACCCAAAAAAAGAGAATGGTCATTCAATAGGACTAAGCATTCACGACACTGGGGCAGTTCGCAAATGTCAGTTGGAATGCGAAACTTTGCCAAAACAGTGATGGTAAAATATTGGGGTGCATTTTGAGTGCCTATTTGGAACTTAAAATATAGCCAAATCGGTGGCAAGTAAGTATTAGGGCAGACTTCATGTCAAATTTCAGAAAAACGAATTCAGAAATTTTCTTACTTGAGTAGAATTTGAAAACATCACCAAGGTTAGCGGAAGATGAATGCAATTGGGGCAAATTTCATGTTAAGTCTCATTGGAGATAGGTTAGGTGCCTTCATACCATAATTAGAGTTGAAGACATGGCCAAAGTTAGTGGCAGTAAAACACTAGGGTAGAATTCCAGTGCTTGAAGGAATTAGAAATATCACCAAGTCGGTAATTGTAAATACTAGGGCAGATTTCAGAGGACCAGGGCTGAAGGAATCCAATAGGGGCAAACGCCATGCCGAACATTAGTGGATCCAGTTCTGGAACCTTTGTGAAATTCGGTGATATGGCCTAGACCAAAGGTTGGGTCACTACGACCACTGGCATGCGGGGAAAGCAGATTCATGCATTATCATGCATTTCATGCATCTCATAAAAAAGGAAAGAAATGTAAGCACATCACCTCAACATGCATACCCCCACATTTAGGCATCATAAGTAAGCAACATGCATACATATAGCAACATATCCCTGCATTCTAGGTAGCAACATGCAAAGTATCATCCATTCATACTTGTCTTCTCGAATAAGATTTTCGATGATCACTCAACATATTTGACTGAGCACTTCCTATTATGCTAATCTCTAGAAACTGGGGCAGTTGAACCTAGGCACACAATGATGGACAAGGCACATCATGATTGACATTGAAACTGGGGCAGCTGACCCCAGGCACACAAAGATTGACATTGAAACTGGGATAACCAACCCCAAGCACACAAAGATTGACTTGAAAACTGGGGTAGCTAATCCCAGGCACATATTGATTTACCTAGAAACTAGGTTGCTACCCCAAAGACAAACTAGCTAGAGAATTTATTTGGGACCTCAGGACCGTCCCCTGGTGCAGACATCCCCAGTGGAGTAGCCATTTTCTAAAAATGCAAACAACATTTAATACATTTTGAGAAATGTTGGCTTCGGTCATTGTGCCCTTATGGCTCGGATTCCTACATACACAGCAAGCCATCATAGAGGTTTGGGTCGTTGTACCCCCATGGCTCAAATATCTGCATCTATAGCAAACCGTCATAAGGGTTTGGGTTATTGTACCCCCGTGGCTTGGATTCCTATATCCATAGCAAACCGCTATAAAGGTTTGCGTTGTTGTACCCACGTGGCTCAAATTCCTACATCCGCAAGAAGCTCCACAGATATAACGACTTGCCTAATTTACCATAATTTTTTCTATAGTAACATTTAATATAATAAGCCATATATTTTGTTCAACTGAATAGCATAATCAACCTGGACCAATGGGTACCAGAGTTATACCCAAAAATATAACTCTAATACCTAAGCAGCAGGAAATGTAATCACATATATATCATCCAACCAATCACAATACTAGAGTTCTACTAAACTTGTTATATATACAATCATCCATCAAAAGGTCAAAAGTACCCTAGTGTCTCAACCCAAAAATAAACTTGACCCTACCTCAACAACTCACCCTTTAGTCAAGATAGCCCCACCAATCTCTATTGCCGCGGAGCTCTATTTGCTCCTCTACCTGGATTTCCTAAAATGTTTATATAGTTGAGGTGAGACACCTACTAGTAGGGTAAATAAACTAATATCAGTGTGTGGCAACATGAGTGTTTTCGTGTTATACATAATATCAATACATACATCATATTTGGTAAAAACTATTGACATTATACCTAAATAAAACATGATTCTTCATAACATAATATAATGTACTAAATTACTAACATGAAAATCATCTTATATAAATGTAGAATACTAAAATACACCCATGATGGATAGCTCATTGATGTCATATCTTACCCCCACATGACTAGGTTGTGCAGCTTGAAGGGAGGACCTAGCAATGGCTGGCCGTTCATACTAGATCAATCATAAGTCTGTAAGTACAATGGACCCGCCCCTACTTGGTCCCGGACTACCAAGGGGACTACTCCACTCTACACTGAAGCCACATCAACTGCCACCTCCCACACTGTTGGTCGTGTGATAGCACTATCATAATTCTAAAGATATAGCTACAATACTGTGCTCCTAAAACTGTACTAAACCATGCCATCTAGTTTCTGATATCATCTAATAAGTTCCATATGCTGAACGTAGCTATTTCGTATTTCATAATTGTAAACACCCTATTTTTGCCCTAACCAAATAGAACAAGGGGTTCCCTTTTTATTATTATTATTATTATTATTATTATTATTATTATTATTATTATTATTATTATTATTATTTTCCTATGTTATTAGTACTTTACTATTATTTTGCTAGTATTTTTATTATTATCATTATTATTATTATATTTCATTTTTTATTCCTAGTACTTTTATTATCTTTATTTTATTTTTACTTTACTATAATTATTTTTATTTTTCATTTATTGTTTTTGATATATTATTGTTATTATTATTATTATTATTATTATTATTATTATTTTATTATTATTATTATTAGCATTAGTATCTTATTTTGGCTATTATTATTTTTATTATTTTTGGTAATGTTATCATTATTATTATTTATTACTTTTAATATTAGTATTATTACTTTATTTTTATTAATATTATTATTATTATTATTTTATCGATAGTATCTTCATTTTTATTTTATACTATAATTATTTATTATTATTTACTATTTAGTAGTATTACCTTATTATGATAATTATTATTATTACTATTTCCATTTTTTTTATTACCATAAGAATAAAAGTAAAAAAAAAAAGAAAAAAAAAGAAAATCAAAAAAGGAAGTTTGTTTTAGGGTTTTGAAATTTTTTTTTTTTATATAATGGCAAAGAGGCCAAGAACGAGGGGGGGCAGCGCACAGTAAAAGAAAAAAAAATCTGCCGCATTCTTCTTCTTCTTCTTCTTCCGGCCAACCCCAGCGTCTCCAACCCTCATTCTCCCATCTCTCTCACACTCTCTCTGCACAGTCACGGCTGTAACAGCTTCTCACGGCCACCATCCTCCGGCAACCGCCCGAAGATCCCGCTCCAGATCCTCCCTGCTGCACCGACCAACACCGGTGGCATCCCCTGCAAACACCGACGGCCACATCCATCCCCGACAAACCTGCAAGCACCCGAACACTTCCAGCACCAGCCGCCATCGTTGTTGCCACTAGCCGACGCTGTTCGCTGCCACGCACCAGCCATCTTCCAGCCCACCATCACCACAGCTGCTACCCAAACTCCACCTGAACATCACAGCAGAGCCGAGACCCTCTTCCTTGGGCCACAGCCCCGGCAAAGCTCCTAGCCACTCCCCATCTTGCTCTTGGTCCCGACGAGTCCCTCTGTAAGTACCCACTGCCAGCCCCAGTGTGCACACACACACAGCACACACAGAAACGCAAGCCACACACACACACAGCACACACAGAAACGCACACACACAGCACACACAGAAAGGCACACACACAGCACACACACACGGCACTCACTCACACCCATACACTGTGCACACACAGTGCACACACACGTATTGATTTTTTTTATTTTATTTTAGGGACGTTTATATCTTTGTCGTATTTATTATGTATATTAAATAATTAATATTATTATTGTAGGATTTTAATGTTGTAATATTAGTATTTAATATCCATGTTTAGGTTTTTGTCATATTTATTATAAATACTAATTGGTTTATTTTGTTTTTGTAGGATTCCTTTTTGTTTGATCAGGTCTCAAGTGTCAATATTTGAATTTTCTTGTCATCTTTTTTTTAAATATGTAATATTATGGTTTACTATCTAATATTGTATTATCAGCATGTATATATTTTTCTTATGATATGCTTTTATTATTACATTTGTTTTGTATTATCATGTAATATTAAGGCTCATTGTTTCATATTGTTTTATTATCATATATACAAATTTATATCTATTATGGTTTGTCATTGTACATATTTATGTAATATTATGATTTATTATTTTGTGTTGTATATACTATGGCTCATTATCATGTAGTAGTATCGTTAGGGTTTTGATTATTCAACGTTTATATTTAATAGGATTTTAAGTATTTCACATTATCACGGTTTAGGAATTTTTTTTTTAGAGTTTGGATTATGTCATGTTCATATTTATTAGGGTTTTGATCACTTCATAGTATCTTTGTGTACTTTTAGGGTTGAAATTGCTTCCATATAAATTATGTACTTAGGGTTTTTGGTCATTATTGTACTCACTTTATATTTAATATTTGTATAGTTAAGGTAGTGTATTAATTTTGGCAACCATGTTGTATTGGTATATATTATTTTCAGCAATGCCTTGTTTCCATAATTTCATTATTTCTTTACTTTGGCATTGGTTTCCATGTTTTAACTTGAAATTTGGTTTATTTCTTTTGTTAATTATTTCCATATGGGTGTAAAGATATTTATAGGATATTAGGGGTGTGTACCATTAGGAAGGTTATTATTATTACCTTTTATTTATAGTGTATTATTATTATTATTATCATGTGTGAAATTATTACGAATATGTATTTATTGTTAATATGTACGTATTGTTACTATTAATATTATTTATTATTGCCATTATGGGATTACAACTATTATTATTATTATTATTATTATTATTATTATCAGTACCCTTATTATTATTTTTACTATTGTTATTTATTATTATTATTATTGTTATTATTATGTTCATTATGATAATGATTATTATTATTTTATTTTATTATATTTTCGTTATTAAATATTTTTGATTTTTTTTTTATCCCTATGATTTTAATGCGGGGGTATGAGCCTTCGGGCTTCACGTACCTTAAGCTCTGAGGGAATATATGTATATATTTATTTCTTTATTTATTTATTTTTCATGTGTATTTACAAATTCATAAAAAGGAGTAATGTAAAGACTTATTAGATTAACTTAGGGATAATTTCAAATTAATTAGGTACCGTTCGTAAGAACGGGCGCGTAGGGGGTGCTTGTACCTTCCCCTCGCGTAACCGAACTCCCGAGCCTAACTTTGGTAATGTAGACCGATTCTACCCCTAACGGGATAGTAATCATGTGTTCTAACCACACTAAAAGGTTAGTGGCGACTCCGACATCCCATGTTTTTCCTTGAAAATTAAAATTGATTTTAATTTCGCCGCCCGGGGCACATGCGCTCCCGGGACGCCGCGACAATAATAATAACTGTAATATACATATTTCATAAATTTTTTCTAATCATACTTGATTATGGCATCTGCGCCAACATGAACCTCGATATCTGCACCAGTATAACATAACATGAAACACGACATTTGTGCGAGAATAACATAACATGATTCACGACATTTGCACCGACATAACATAATATACAAAACATAATTTTTCTTTATTGTTTAAATATGTAAAATCATGATTCCTATACTGTTTTATAATTTCCATGAAAACTATCATGTCATGGCTGATATATGGTATTAGGGTTTTGATGTGATGATCATGATGATTATTATTGTTTTAAAAAAAAATGGTGGAAAAATCGGGTCGTGACAGTTTCGTATCAGTGCCTAAGTTGTTAGGTTCTGCAGAATGATCTAGTAAAACAACGGAATACAATACTAGACTATAGGAATGAATTTTAATGGGAGTATAAGATGGGTAGACTGGGATGTGAGTTAGTCTTTGTGAAGTATAAGATGGAAATTTAGGGTTTTATCTAACGACCTGGAGGCAGGAGTTCTGTGTTTGTTTTTGTGTTTTTCCTGTGGTGACAACTTCAAGAAAAACCATTGTAAACTATCGCATGTTCTTGTTTCTATGTGGTAGGATTGGAACTTAAGTTGGGAATGAGGATGTTAAATGGTTATAGTAGGATATTTTATGGACCCTAGATTGTTAAGCGTATTAATGGTATTATGAGGATAGAATTCTGAGATTGTTTTTTATCATTTTCAAGATGAAGTCTAGAAGTAGCAATGCACACACTAGAGGTGATGATGCAAGACCTTCCAGTATAGGTGACGGAGACCCTGATGCAGTATTACATAGTGTCACCCAGTAGGTGATGCTAGAGATGGCTAGGGGTTCAGGGGAGAGGAGCTGCACGATGGAGCAGTTCACGCGTATGAAGCCTCTGTTGTTTTTTGGAGGGGCCGACCTAGTAGTGGTTGAGAATTGGGTCTAAGATATTGAGGACGTGTTGGCAGTGCTTCCTTGTATGGTGGAGCAAAAAGTGCCTTTTGCTGCGTTCAAGTTAATTTAAGAAGCAAAATGTTGGTGGAGATCAGTGAGACTATTAGAGAAGCAGAGAACAGAGCCTGTTGCGGTGACTTGGGGCCTTTTCAGGGAGTTATTTTTTTAGCATTACTTCCCTGCTACCATCAGAAAGGCAAAGGAGGTAGAGCTTTTTTATTTGACTAAGAGACATATGACGGTACAGCAGTATGCAGCCAGATTTATTGAGCTCTCCCGGTTTGCCCCATACTTAGTGCTAAATGAGCAAAAGAAGGCGAGGAAGTTTGAGGAGGGTCTAAACCAGGGATTATATTAGCAGGTTGTGGGTTTCCAGGCCCAGACTTTTACAAAGATTGTTAATAGAGCCATACTTATTGAAAGTGAGTAGTAGAGGGGCGCTGCAGTGCAGAGTCAAGGAAAGAGGTTCGTGCCACTAGATTTTTAGGTTGGGTCTAGCTAAGGCCTTTGGAGGACACATGATAGTAGATGAGGTAGGAGATCGGGAATGGGATATCGACCGATTCAAGGTAGACCGATGCCTCCTCTCTATCCCAGATGCTTTAGGAGACACCCCGGAGAGTGTCGAGTTAGAGAGATAGTTTCTTACTGATGTTATCTGCCCAACCATATGGCGAGAGACTGCCAAACACCGCCAGTAATTGCTCTTGCTCCTAGACCATACTGAGGAGGTCATTAAGCACCCCGAGGTAGTCACCAAAAGAAACCATAGAGTCTATGCATTGACACTAGGAGACATTGAGGCGGTAGGAGATGTCGTGACAGGTACTATTTCAATTATGCCATTTATAGCTACTACTTTGTTTGATTCAGGGGTGACTCACTCCTTTATCATCCAGAGTTTGTTAAATATTGTGGGATAGAAACTCAATCGCTAGATATATGTTTGTCCACTTCTATGTCATCTTTGGTTGTAATGTTTTGTAAGAAGGTACTTAGGAATTGTCCAGTTTGTACTTAGGAGAGGTCTTTATCAGCTAATTTTGTGGTCTTAAATATGTATGGCTTTGAAGTGATACTGGGGATGGGCTGACTAGCTACCCACTATGCTAGTATTTACTGCTATTAGAGAGAGGTGTTGTTCAGACCTACAGGGGGACAGGAGTTTAGATTTGTGGGATCATGTGTGCATGCCCCACCACAGTTGCTATCCGCCTTGTAGGCAAGGAGATTATTACTAGAAGACTGTTAGGGATATTTGGCTTGTGTGAAGAAGGTGCTGGAAGGGGAGTTAAGGTCAGAGGATATCCCGACAGTGAGATATTTTCTAGATGTATTTCCCAAGGATTTTCTAGGACTACCTCCTAGTCGTGAGGTAGAGTTTACAATTGATCTAATTCGGGGGACAACGCCAATTTCAAAAGGACTGTATAAAATGTCATCAGCGAAATTAAAAGAATTAAAAGAACAATTTTAGGAACTATTAAACAATGGGTTTATTCGGCTCAGCATGTTGCCCTGGGGAGTGCCAGTATTTTTTGTGAAGAAGAAATAGGGGTCGATTAGAATATGCACCGACTATAGAGAGATTAATAAAGTGACCATCAAGAATAAGTACCTGCTTCTCTGCATCGATGATTTCTTGATCAATTATAGGGGACACATATTTTCTCAAAGATAGATATGTGGTCTGGGTACTATCAAGTGAAGGTCAAGGTGCAAAATGTTCCAAAGACATCATTCAAGACTTGGTATGGCCATTATGAATTTCTAGTCATGTCATTTGATTTGACAAATGCTCCTGCAGTGTTTATGGATTTGATGAACAGAGTCTTCCACCAATACTTGGACTAGTTTGTGGTAGTATTCATTGACAACATAACAGTCTATTCAAAGTGCCTATAGGAGCACGAGGAACATCGGAGGATAGTGCTTCAAAATTCAAGAAGTGTGAGTTCTAGCTGAGGCAAGTTACCTTCCTTGGACATGTGATATCCAGGGGTGGTATTTCGTTGGATCTGAGTCAGATCAAGGCAGTGATGGACTGGGTACGACCAAAGAATGTGCAAGAAATCAGAAGCTTCTTGGGTTTGGTTAGGTACTATTGTAGATTTGTTGAAGGCTTCTATAAATTTTTGGGTCCTTTGATGAGATTGACTAGGAAAGGTGTGAAATTCGAGTGGACTGACGAATGTTAAGGAAACTTTTAGGAGTTAAAACAGTGGCTCATCACTGCACCGGTGTTGACGATTCCTTAGAAGAAGAGGGTTTCATAATTTACATCGATGTGTCACATAAAGGGCTTGGATGTGTGCTGATGTAGCAAAGGAGAGTGGTAGCATATGCCTCCTAACAGCTTACGGAATATAAGAAGAATTACCCTACCCACGATTTGGAGTTAGTAGCGGTGGTTTATGTGTTGAAAATTTTGAGACACTATCTGTATGGGTGTAGGTGTGAGATTTTCACTTATTATAAGAGTTTGAAATACATTTTCATAAAGAAAGAATTAAACATGAGGTAGAGGATGTGGCTAGAGCTGATAAAAGATTACGACTATACCATCAGTTACCGTCCGGGAAATGCTAGTGTGGTAGTTGATGTTCCGAGCCGAAAATCAGTGGGACCGGCAGTGTTAGGAAGGATGACTTAATG
Organism: Malania oleifera; assembly: GCF_029873635.1. Taxonomy (NCBI): domain Eukaryota; kingdom Viridiplantae; phylum Streptophyta; class Magnoliopsida; order Santalales; family Ximeniaceae; genus Malania; species Malania oleifera. Next base: position 63,692,819 of record NC_080422.1, read on the forward strand.
TCCAATTCAAATGGATTTTGAAAGGCTTGGGGTGGAACTCGTAGAGGGTGATCATCAGGCATTCACTACCAATCTGGTATTACAGCCGACCTTGCAATAAGGATAAAAGCTGCTAGAGGATTGATGCAGAGTTAGTAGAAGTTATGGATAAAGTAAAGAATGGTTAAAAGGCAGAATTCAGTATCTCAGATGATGGGGCTCTAAGGTTTATGAAAGTTATTTAGGAGGAAGCGCACTAATCCCTGTATACTATACACCTAGGCAACACTAAAATGTATAGGGATCTTCGGGAGTCTTTTTCGTGGAGTAATAAAAAAAAAAGTGATCGCTGAGTTTGTAGAAAGCAATGTTTGGCATGCTAGCAGGTGAAAGATAAGCATTAGAGACCAGCGGGATCATTGCAGCCACTTCATATCCTTGAGTGGAAGTGGGAGTATATAGCAATAAATTTTGTCATAGGATTACCGCCGACACTATATGTGTTGGATGCAATTTAAGTACTTTTAGATTGATTTACTAAGACTGCCCATTTCCTACCTATTAGAACTAACTACTCTATAAGTAGATTAGTGGATTTGTATATTTAGGAGATAGTTAGACTGCATGGCATGCCAGTGTCCATAGTATCGAATGAAGACCCATGATTCACGTCTTAGTTTTAAAGGAGTTTGCATAAGGCCATGGGTTCTCAGTTGATGTTCAGCACAACATTTAATGCTCAGATAGATGGGCAATGGAGAGGATGACGTAGATACTGGAGTATATGCTACGAGCTCGTATACAATTCATGCCAATGGTCGAATTTTTGTATAATAACAGTTATCAGTCCAGCATTGGGATCACACCATATGAGGTGTTATATGATAGGAGATTCCGATCCCTGTTGTATTGGGTTGAGATTGGGGAAAAACATATTTTGGTACTAGAGATGATACAACAGACTCATGATAAAGTTAGACTCATCAGAGATAGGATCAAAATAGCATAGAGGTGGCAGAAGAGTTATGGAGATACTCGCTAGTGTGAGTTGGAGCTTGACGCAAGAGATCATGCATTTTTAAAAGTGGCACCAATGAAAAGAGTTATGAAATGTGGGAGGAAGGGTAAACAGAGCCCTAGGTATATTGGACCATTTGAGATTCTTGAAAGAGTGAGTCCAATTGCCTATAGATTGGCATTACCATTGATTTTATCTAGAATTCACGACATATTTCATGCCTCCATGTTAAGGAAAAACATCCCAGATCCCTTCCATGTGATTCGTTATGAGGCACTAGAACTTGATGATGCCTTATCTTATGAGGATGTGCCAATATAGATTTTAAACTGGAAGGAACAAGAGCTACAAACAAGGAAGATTCCACTGGTAAAAGTCTTTTGGCGCAATCATGTAGTAGAGAAAGCTTCAAGGGAATTGGAGGAACATATGCGCTAGAGATACCCAAACTTGTTCCATGAAACCCATGATTGAACTGGGAAAAAGAAAGTGAATAACAAGATATGTATTTTAATTTGATTAGTATAGGATAGGTAGTGTTTTGGTTTTGATTATGAATGATTTTTGGGGAGTTTTCTTTTGAATATAGTATAGTACATGATTGTAATCTCCCAAAACCCTTTCTCAGTAACCACGGTATTCCTCCACCATAAGTGAGGGTGATTAATAAAAATTAGGGTGTTTTATTAAAGGATGGAAAGGTGATAAATAAAAATTTTGATGACGAAATTTTATAAGGAGGGGAGAATGTAGAGACCCGAAAAATTTAAGTTATGAAAATAGTAAAATAAAAGAAATGAAAGAGAAGGGAACAGGAAAAAAGGGGGATCAGCAGGGGTTTGTCGACAAACCAACGGTCTTTGTCGACGAATGTCCCTCTAGGCCTCATTGACGAAAGACACGTGTTTCATCGACAAAGAGATATCGAGAGCGAAGAATTTCAGGCTATTAAGGGTTCATCGACGAACCCGTTACCTTCATCGATGAACCTTCTACGGTTGGTCGACGAGTTCATATCTCGTCGACGAAGCCACATGGCCAAGGATTTATAAATATTCTAAAATTGGATTTCAGAATGGTAAATCATTTCTTTCATCTCTCTCTCTCTCTCTCCAAGTTCAGTTTCTTCTCTGTCTCTATTCTTTTCTAGCTCGATTCTTGCCCCTAATTGATTATCAAAGCTACCACAAGGCTCGTAAGGAGATTCTCTACAACTTTTTCTGAGCAGATTGTTGATTTGGAGACTTTGGGCACCATCCCAACTTCAGGGTATGTAAGGTATTATTGGCTTAACAAGGCTTACAATTCTTATTTTGATGATAACAAATCACGATAAGTTTGATAATGGTTTGTTTCAAGTGAAATTCTTTAAGGAAAAAGGCAAAGCTTCAAGAAATTTTAAGCTCAAATGGATGATAAAGCTAATGATGAATATAATATACAAAAGGTTCAAGAAGGAAAGATGATAAAAAGCTCAAAGATGATATATGATCATGGAAGAACAAGGACTTACTTGAAGATTAAAAGAATAGAGTTTTAAGGATGTATGTATGTAAGTACTTCATGTAAACTTCAATATAAACTGAATTGAGGCTCTTATAAATCAAAAGAAACTAAGAAATATATTTTTTAAAAAACCCTAAAATATGTTTTGAAAACAAAGTAAAGAAGGTCTTAAAATAACAAAGGTTTTTTAAATTAAAGATAAGTGAAATATGAAGAGCCAGGCGACTGCCTATATAGGCAGTAGACTGCAACATTTTAGAAGAAATAAACATAGGAGGCAGTAGGGTGCTAGGCAACTGCCTGAGTAGTGCCACGCGCTTGGGTGGTCAAGCCAGGCGACTGCCTGGGTTATGGCATGCTACTGCCAGCCTTCTGGGTTGTTCAGTTTCCTCTATGGTAGGCGACTGCCAAGTCATTGCAAGCGATTGCCACACGACAAAGTTTTTAAAATTCTCAATGGGAAGATTTTTTAAATGGATTTCTTGGGCACTACTCTTTTGAAAAACTTGAGGATTACTCCAAGTAAACTTGGGGGGCAAGGAATTACCTTTTAAACATCTATAAATAGCCCAAAACTTCAAAGATTTCTACACCAAGAAATTTTCCAGCAATCAAAGTTCTCTAAAAGCTCTCAATCTCTCTTATGTTCCTCCTATTTCCACTACTGAGTTGGTGCTGATATGAATTCTGAAGTAGAGCCTTCAAAGTCTGAAATTTTCAATAATTGAAAGATATATTTGGTGATCTAAACTCAACTGAGCTTCAATCTCTTTATATTGATTTACCTTGAAGTATATTTGTGCTGAAAATTGTTGTACTAATCAGCTCTTTGTGTGAGCAAATTCTTTGTACACAAATATTTGATTTGTATCTTTTAGATTGACAAATCCAAGGATTATTTGGATCGTTGGCTAAGTAAGGGGATATTGCTTAGAGAGGCGGGCTCTAGCCTATGTAAGGAGTGACCGAACAAGGGTACATCGTTTAGAGAAGGCAACCTCTAGTCTTAACCAAGGAGTGTTGTAAAGGTTTGTTCCACTCATTAAAGGAACACGTTTAGTGAATCCTTTGGTGGTTTACCAAAGGTGAGGAGGTAGGTCACGTATAATCTGAACCTCATAAAAATTTCTTTCTCACTCTCTCTTTCCCTTACTCTTTATTTTCAACATATTTAAATTGCGTGGATGTTTTAATTGATAATCATATATACTACATAATATAGAAATCAAGTAAACTTGAAATATAATTTTGATTTGGGTTGCGGAAACCGAAATAGAGTATGTTGGTTATACCATATCTTGCGGAAATCATATGGGAGTAGGTTACTTGGTTAAATAGCCCAAGGATAAATTAACTGAAAGTTTAGTTAAGTTCTAAATATTGTGAAGAGTGTAGATATTGTGTTGATTGGATGTATTATTGCACATCATATTGAAGAAGCAAAACCATCAATACAGGGCTTTATATTAGCAAGTACAAATTTCATATATACAGGGCTTACATAAACAAACAAACTATTTTAAGTGCTTATATTGCCAAAGTGGTCTATGTGTTAATTTGGGTTAGGTTGTTTACTTTCAATTTGTGATTGATTGTATTTGATGATTAGTTACTTGAATGTTTGAATGATTGTGTTGTCGTGGATTGAATTAAGAAATAAGCTTTTGTTGAAAGTTTGAAAAATTAACAAGAAGTTAAGAATTGGTTAAAAAGAAGTTTAATGATTCATAAAAGGACTTAAAAGAAAATTTTAAAATCCAATTCACCCCCCCCTTCTTGGGACTACACCTTACTTTTCAATTGGTATTAGAGTGGGGTTATAGAAAATCTTAATCAATAGCTTTAAAAAGATCTTAATGGCTAACTTAGGCGTAGCTTTCTTTGGAGAGGGACAATCTTAAACCCGGCCATCCATCTTTTGTGGTTTGAACTATACCGTTTAGAAAAAGAAAATGCAAATATATCTTCAAACTATGAATTGGAAAGCTTGGGAGAATGTAATAGATGGTGACCAAATTCCCTTTAAATTAGTTGATGGAAAACAAGTTCCTAAGGAGAAAATTGATATAACAAACTTACACTATAAGATGCTGCAAGTAAATTCTAGTGCCATGAATGCTCTATATTGTGCTTTAGATGCCAATGAATTCAATAGAATAATGGCTTGCAAATCAGCTAAGGAGATATGGGACCAACTAGAAGTAACATATGAAGGAACTATAGATGTTAGGGATAATAGGATTAATATGCTTACAAGTGAATATGAAGCCTTCATGATGAACTCGGATGAATCCATAACTAATATGTTTACTAGGTTCACTCACATAATCAATTCCCTAAATGTACTAGGAAAAACCTACACTACTTATGAGATGATAAGGAAAATTCTTAGAGGGCTACCACCTAAATGGGAACCAAAAGCCACTGCTATAATGGAAGGAATAAATCTGAAAACCACTTCCTTAGATGAGCTTATAGGTTCTTTACTCACATATGAAATGGCAATGAATGAAAAGAGTGGAAAAACCAAAGCCGCCAAGAATCAATAGCCTTTAAAGCCTTAAAAGAAAACTCAAGTAGTGAAATGGATGAAGATGAAGAAGCCTTCATATCTAAAAAGCTAGCAAGGATACTAAGAAGGAGAAACAAATTTAAAAGAAGAAACCAAGACTCCGAATTAGAAGAAGAAGATGTTAGCAAGAAATCAAAGAATAAAACTCCTACATGCTATAATTGTAACAAAGCTGGACATTTAAAACCAGAATGTCTTCTACTTAAGAAAGACTCTAAGAAGAAAAAGAAAAAAACTATGAAAGCCACTACTTGGGACAACATGAGTACAAGTAGTTCGGAAAATGAATCAAGTGACCAAGAGGTCGTTTATACGTGCTTTATGGCATGGGATTATGAGGAAAGCTCCTCATCTAATTCTTTAAATAATTCTTGTAGTTCTGAATCCTATGATGAGTGTATGTCATTTTATGAAGAACTTCAAAATGACTTATTCAAGGTGCATAAGATGTTAATTAAAGTAACTAAACAAAATACTTCAATGAAAAATAAGAATGAAGGTATAATGAAAGAGTTAGAATCTCTTAGAACCGCTGAAATAAAAAAGGATTCAAGAATCAAGAAAATAGAAAGTAAGAATGAAGCTATAACAAAGGAGTTAGAATCTAAAAATCTTGCTGAAAATGAAAAAGACTTGAAAATTAAAGAATTAGAAAGCAAGAATGAAAAGATGATAGAAGATGTTCGATCGCTATTCTGTATAAAATTTACAATATATATATATATATATATATATTTCTGAACTAAAGGATAAAGTATGAAAATTATCTCAAGAATTAGAGAAATCACTAGAAGGTTGACGACAAGAAAGAGACAAAGATAAATGATCTCAAAAATAAGATTGAAGATAAAGAAAAGATCATCTATAACTTGACAAAGGGAAAAGCAAACTTTGACAAAATTATAGGTTTACAAAGGATGTCCTTAAACAAAGAAGGTATTGGATTTAATGGGATTGAAAATAAAAAGAAAAAGAATCTTTACATGGGTAATTTTTCAAAAAAAAATCCAAGATCATACTAGTACATCTTCTAATGCCTACACTAACACCATATGCTATCAATGTAAGAAAAATGGGCATATAAAGTATGAATGTCCATTTAAGAGAAAGGGTGTGAAAACCAAACAAGTATGGAGAATTAAGGAAGCATCCTTTATTAAACCAAACGGACCCAAGAAAATATGGGTACCAAGATGAAAGACTAGTTCATAAATGAAAAACTCCATGGATTAAGTCATTCCCCTTTAAAAATTGAAAAAGTAACTTAATTCAAGATCAACAAAAAAACTAGTTGAAATAGAAAAACTTAAAGATGAATTTAAGAGTTTATTATAACAAATTCAAAATGGCATTGATGTCCAAAATCATAGGATGATTTTTTTGCAAGGCTTAACTTAAGAAAATCTTAAGAAATATCAATACAAAAAGAGGATCAATTTATATTCATTAGAAGAGAATTAGGAATGATGTATGTTCGATAAGTTATTTGAAAGGAAATCTTCTTGACAGGCGACTACCACTTGGGTGACAGGCGACTACCATGCTACTAACTTGGTTTGTTTTTTTGTTGACAGGCGACTGCCTCATGATAGGTAAAAGCTTAAAACCCTATTCAGAGTCATTTAGATGACTCTCAGGTGCCTGCTCCTTCTCTTCTCTTCCTAAAAACTCTCATTCCTACTTTTCTTCAAATCTACTTCTCCTCCAAATCCGTCCAAAATCCCAATTCAAACCTAACCTCTACATCATCTCGCCTAAATTCTAGGGTTTACCAGATTCAACCTTCAAAGGAAACATGCCTCGAACCAAATTAGTTGCTAACAAGGGTGCCTCTTCCTCCACACGAGTCAACAACGATGAAGTAGAAAAGTGGTTAGTAACTCCTCATGCCAAAACTCTCTATAGAAATCAGATTGCTTCAGCAGAACCAATTCTAGTTAAGGTACTCGATGTCACATTCTTCCATTCTGATTTTTCTGAAATCCTAAAGCTTTTGAAGGAAATTGGATGGGAACAATTTATCACATATCAAACCAAAGGGTACTATCCAAATGTGGTATGGATTTTCTATGCTAACAAAGAGAAAATCGACAATGGGTAAAATCAAATCTCCTAGGGCAGAATATCCATCTTACTCCGATATCTTTGGGAAAAATTCTTCGTGTTAAGCCAGGAGATTTTGAAGTTCAAATTGCTGAAAAAAAAAATGGATAATGGCCCAAGGATTCACTCCAAAGGAATTCTTACCTCTTGTCATAACTGATATACCTACCTCTTTTGGGCATCCACCCATTTACAAACAGTTCAATCTCCAAGCTATAATCTTGCATAAACTTATCACGTATAATATCTTACCTCAATCTGTTTCCCATGACCATGTTTCTTTTTTAGATTGTTTTATTATGTGGTATATTCTTAAAGGGAAAAAGCTGGATCTTCCAAGTTTACTTCTCAACTGGATAAATATGAAAGTTGATGCCCTTCGTATCATTCTACCATATGCTGGGATATTGAATACGGTATTTGCACATTTGAACGTTGTCACACCATCGTTCAACTTCATTAGCAAAATCCATTACGATATCTTTTCTGACACAATTCTTAAATGTATGGGATATAAGAAAACTACTCAAGGATGGTTTCAAAAAGGTCATCATCACACCACATTTGAACCACCTTCTCAAACTTCCATACCAGCCACTTCAATACAGCTAGGCCCGGAAACTCCATCTTGGTTCCCACCATTTTACAATCACTATATGAACTTCAGCGATGGGATGCAATCTGGTCTGGGTACTCTTCGAAAGAAGGTTTCCACTGTGGAAACTCATTGTTCTAATCTAGTTCAACATGTTGATAAGATTGAGAAGCACTTGGTTAGTTCCTCTAAAGGTACGACTCTGATGGATATCAACTCCATTCCATCTAGTGATGAAGAATCAACTAAAAACTTTGATGAACAAGAAGAAGAAGAATATGGGAGTGGATCCAAGGAAAATTCTGATTAATGTGTTTAAATCCTTATGATATTTTCATATCTTAGGTTAAGTAATAGCATCTCTGTGTATTTCCCTAGACAACATTTTTATGTCTGTAAGAACTTAAGTACTTTGTATTTCAGATCTCCACTATGCTTTATGTTGTATCACCCTCTTTTCCTTTTTGAATGATGTCCAAAGGGGGAGAGTGTTTGAGAGAGAGCAAAAAGAAATATGAACGTACTTAATATGTTTGGTACTTGATCATGCTTGGTAATATGAATGTACTTGATATGCTTTATATGCTTTGTACTTGGTGATCATACTTGATAAATATTTGATGCACACTTGATGATACTTGACACATACTTAATACATATGTTTGAAAACCCATGCTTATTGAAAAGGGGAGCCGTTAGCCGTAATTCTTATTAAAAAAGGGAGTACTTTAAGTAGTATTTTCCTAATTTTGCTTTAGGTTTGTCATCGTCAAAAAGGACGAGATTGTTGACCTAACACGGCTTACAATTCTTATTTTGATGATAAAAAATCACGATAAGTTTGATAATGGTTTGTTTCAAGTGAAATTTTTTCAGGAACAAGACAAAGCTTAAAGAAATTTCAAGCTCAAATGGATGATAAAGCTAATGATGAATATACTATACAAAAGGTTCAAGAAAGAAAGATGATCAAAAGCTCAAAGATGATATATGATCATGGAAGAACAAGGACTTACATGAAGATCAAAAGAATAGAGTTTTGAGGATGTATGTATGTAAGTACTTCATGTAAACTTCAATATGAACTGAATCGAAGCTCTTACAAATAAAAAAAAAAAAACTGAGAAATATAGTTTTAGAAAAACCCTAAAATATGTTTTGAAATCAAAGTAAATAAGGTCTTAAAAGAAGAAAGGTTTTTTAAATTAAATATAAGTGAAATCTGAAGAGCCAGGTGACGGCCCAAATAGGCAGTAGACTACCACATTTTAAAAGAAATAAATATAGGAGGCAATAGGGTGCCAGATGACTGCCTGAGCACTACCAGGCGGCTGGGTGGTCAAGCTAGGTGACTGCCTGGGTTATGGCAGGCGACTACCAGCATTCTGGGTTGTTTAATTTCCTCTATGGTAGGCGACTGCCAAGCCGTGGCAAGCGACTGCCACTCAACAAAGTTTTTAAAATTCTCAACGGGAAGATTTTTTAAATGGATTTCTTGGGCACTACTCTTTTGAAAAACTTGAGGATTACTCTAAGTAAACTGGGGGGGGGGGGGGCAAGGAATTACCTTTTAAACGTCTATAAATAGCCCCAAACATCAAAGATTTCTACACAAGGAAAATTTCTAGCAATCAAAGTTCTCTAAAAGCTCTTAATCTCTCTTGTGTTCATCCTACTTCCACTACAGAGTTGGTGCTGATACGAATTTCAAAGTAGAGCCTTCAAAGTCTGAAATTTTCAATACTTGAAAGATATATTTGGTGATCTAAACTCAATTGAGCTTCAATCTCTTTATATTGATTTACTTTGAAGTATATTTGTGCTGAAAATTTTTGTACTAATTAGCTCTTTGTGTGAGCAAATTCTTTGTACACAAATATTTGATTTGTATCTTATAGATTGATGAATCCAAGGATTATTTGGATTATTGGCTAAGCAAGGGAATATTGCTTAGAGAGGCAGGCTCTAGCCTATGTAAGGAGTGACCGAGCGAGGGTACATCGTTTGGAGAAGTCGGGATCTAGCGTTAACCAATGAGTGTTGTAAATGTTTGTTTCGCCTGTTAAAGGAACAAGTTTAGTGAATCCTTTGGTGGTTTAGCAAAGGCGAAGAGGTAGGCTAGGTATAAGCCGAACCTCATAAAAATCTCCGTCTCACTCTCTCATTCCCTTACTCTTTATTTTCAGCATATTTAAATTGTGTGGATGTTTTAATTGATAATCATATATACTACGTAATATAGAAATCAAGTAAACTTGAAGTCTAATTTTGATTTGGGTTGCGAAAACCAAAAGGGAGTATGTTGGTTATATCATATCTTGCGGAAACCATACAGGAGTACGTTACTTGGTTAAACAGCCCAAAGATAAATTAACTGAGAGTTTAGTTGAGTTATGAATATTGAGAAGAGTGCAGATATTGCATTGATTGGATGTTATATTGCACATCATATTGAAGAAGCAAAACTATCAATATAGGGCTTTATGTCAGTAAGTACAAATTTCATATATACAAGACTTATATAAACAAACAAACTATTTTAAGTGCTTATATTTCCAAAGTGGTGTATGTGTTAATTTTGATTGGTTGTTTACTTTCAAGTTGTGATTGATTGGATTGGATGATTAGTTACTTGAATGTTTGAATGATTGTGTTGTTGTGGATTGAATTAAGAAATAATCTTTTTCTGAAAGTCTGAAAAATCAACAATGAGTTAAGAGTTGGTTAAAAAGAAGTTAAAGGATTCTTAAAAGAAATTTAAAGAAATTTTTAAAATCCAATTTACCCCCCCCCCCCCCTTTTGGGACTACACCTTACTTTTTAGGTATTTTAGGGTTTAAGTATTTATTTGGAGTATATAGGGTCTAGGAAGTGTTAAATGAGAAGTATTTTTGAAAATGAGTCGACTGATTTGGGAAAAATGTGAATGTCAAGGTTTTGAGTTTTTAACGATGTAGGCGTGAGATTGGGTTGTCAACAGACATCTCAGTAAGCCAGGTAAGGACAATAAATTATAGTAGCTATTTTTGGGAAAGGAAATGATGATTTAAAGTATGTGAAAAATAAAATATGGTATTTTACCTGTGATTAATATGTTATAAATATTAGAAGAAAATTGTGTGGCATGAGAAATATGATATAATAGGTTTATACTGGGAATGTAATTGAAATTGGGATACATAATTTGAGTTGAGGAAAATGACATTATGAAATATATATATATATATATATATATATATATATATATATATATACTGAACTATTTTATACAGAAATGAAGTTATGGAAATTTAATTATGTTTTAGTACAAAATTGTGATGAAATGAGATTGTTATATGGAAATGATGAAAAGTGGTATACAAAATGATTTTATGGAAAAACGAAGAAATGTGTGTGTGTGTGTAATATACTAAGAAACAATGAAATGTGGTATTGATATGTTTTTACTAAGAAATGTTGAAATACAAGAATGAGATGTTTATTATGAGAATGGAATGTGTATAGAAAATGATGTGAATACCACTGATGTGATGAAATGAATGTGAATACTAAATTGTGAATACTGAATTATGAATATTGAAATGTGATTACTGAATTGTGAATACTGAATTGAGAATAACGAAATGTGAATTCAAAATGTGGAAATGAGTACCCTGATGGGCTGTTATTGATAGAGAGCACGGTACCATTACTAGCGAGGTGTTAGTGCAACCACACGGTCTAATGGAGAGTGTGGCGTTGTAGTTGATTGAGCTAGTGAGAATGGTACTTTTGCCACCTAACTTCTGGACTAGGAGTAGGCAGGCTAATCATACTATAGACATGTGGTTACATTGTTTTGATCTAACTGGGTAGGCCAACTACAGTTTAGATCCAGCTTTCAGACCACACAACCCTGACTACGGGGGGAAGCATGGCGTGGAGAATATCCTATGGGAACCTATAAGTTACAAACACGTTGTGAATTTTGCTACTGGTAGATACTTATGAACTGGATTATGATTACTCATTACAGATGCAATAATGAATAGCCATAGGTTATAGACACGTTGAGATATTTATATAAGGATACCCATGGGCTAGAATATGAAAATGAGAATGAGAAAGAAAAGCTTATGAAAGCTATTGAAATATGAATATAAGAAAGAATAGTTTATAAGAAAGAAAATATGAATATGATTTTGAGAAATGAGAAAGTATGTATATGATATGAAAATGATAAGAGAGCTTTGAAAATATAGTTTACAACTCATGTATGATTATGAGTACATATATATATATATATATCTTTTCTACCAGCTATTATATTTATTAAATGGGAATGTGTTATAATGTAATTGAACTCATACTGCCACACACTATGAATCGTAACAGGCCAAGAAATAAAGCTCCGAGATAGAGGTGAGCTAGAACCCTGATAGATAGGGTAAGCATTTTGTGTAGGGGAATGTGTTTGTGTAATTCCCTGGGTCATGTTATTGATTTTTGGAGATGTTTATGGATGTTTAGTACTCTGGTCATTTTTATTCCAAATGGTATGTAAATATGGACTTCCGCTGTTAGGTATGTATTTTATATGATGGACTAATTGCTTGGTATACCACCTTGGGTCGGGTCTTAATGATATATGGTATTAGAGTTTTGATATGATAATCATGATGATTATTATTGTTTTTAAAAAATAATTTGGTGGAAAAATTGGGTCGTGACAATGCAGGTTGAAGAAAGCCTTGTTTGGGCCAAAACAAGCCCCAGAGCTTGGTACTAGAGGATTGATTTGTTCTTCACCAATTATGGATTTTGAAGAAGTACCACTGATACAAATTTATATCTACTGATTGTGAATGGAATGTATGTAATAATTGTACTATATGTAGATTATCGTGGGCTTACAGGTGACCACGAGGAGAAGATCAACAACATCTATGAAGGCTTATGCTCAGAATTCGAGATGACAGACTTGGGCTACTCCACTTCTTCTTGGGCATTGAAGTGTGGCAGCATCTAGGAGAAATCTTTATTTCTTAACAAAGACATGCTCAAGTGTTATTGAAGGCTTTTGGGATAACAGAATGTCATTTTCTAGATATTGTTTTCTCATTGGGAATGGATTTATCTCATGGACAAGTAAGAAGTAGCCAACAGTGTCGCTATTATCCACAGAAGATGAGTACAAGTTAGCTTGTCTTACCCCATGTGAAGTTGTCTAGATAGGAAGACTTCTTACTGATATTGGGATAACGATAATTGCTATAACTCTTATTCACAATGACAATCAAAGTTGCATAGCTATCAGTAAGAACACGATGTTCCATGCAAGAACCAAGCATATTGAGATTTTGTATTACTACATATAAGAACTCATTGAGGATAAGGTTGTTAAGATGGAGTATTGTCGAACAGAAGATAATCATGCAGATATCTTCACCAAAGTATTGGGTAGTTCTAACTTCTAGAAGCATCAGGATGATCTTAGTATTGGTCCAAGAGCGTAGGTGGACATTGAGGGGGGGGGGGGGGGTGTTGGTATATATGTGTGCAATGCCCACCTCCCACGACTTGATTGACACACTTACCTAACATTTGGCCCAGATGAGGTCGAAGTGGTAGATTGCAATGGTACTATGAAGGCAAAAAATGTTCCCTTTTGAGACACGGGGGTCCGGGGGCAGTGTCTCTAGTGGCCAGGGGGGTATGGGTGGCAACACCCCCTAGACGGCGAGGTCCAGGGACTGCTAGTATGAATGGTCGGCATGGTTGGTGAGCGACGGCTACTAGTGTGAATGGTAGCCGCTGTTTGTGAATGACGACCAGTAATGTCAACGATAGCTATGGTAGGTGAGCCACCACCACCTGCCATGGTAGGTGAGCCACCAATGTGCTTCTTCCATAGACCAAAGGCTATAAATAAGAGCCCCCACTAGAGCATCACACACATCTCGACTGCAAGATTGTGTCTTCTTATGTTTTCTATTAGTTGTCCTTTCGCCATTGAAGCTTATTTAGTTAGTGCATGGTTTGACAGATTGTTGTAAGTCAATTGTTGTAATAAAACTTTGTGTTATCTCTTTAATCATTTCTTCAAAGCAGTTCTTGGTGTTGTTATTTTACAATATTTTATTGATAATTATTCTTGGGGAAAATTTTTATAGCCTTTGAATCTTTGCACATCTATTGCAAGATTCAAAAGCTTATTTTGCATTTATTGCAAAAACACTTTTGAGCATAAATCTTAGTTTCTCCAAACATTTTTATTGCAAATATTTGTTAGAGAAAATATTTATTACATATTAGATCTTTGAAGCTTTTGTTGCGTATTTTAGTTCACATAAAAGATCATACATATTTGTTTTTACAAACATCATCTTAAGAGCAAAACCTTAGGTTCTCCAATTATACCTTGAAAAATATTTTTTGGGTGAAATTTTTTATTGGGGTCAAGTCTTTGAGTATTCATCATATACATTATTTTCAATGATTGAAAATATTATTTTTATAAAAATGACCTTACTCTGCCGAGCTTATTTCATATCATCAGAGAGTACATATTAGAGCTTCAACGTGTACACCCTTACTTATTTTAGAAGCAATTTGTTCGTACAAAAAATATTATTATCTTTGTATTTCAGGCATAACCAAACGAGGGAGACTTGCCCTGTAAGGAGTCCTAGGTTGGCTCGAACCCAATTAGGTGAGTTAGGAGGTGCAACATCTTGTAAAGTGTGTACGACTTAATTTCATCTGGAAAGTGAACCAAGGTGTCTCCAAATCGTAAGGCGAACTGGCTGTGGCTCAGTCTTGTAATTGAGTTGAGGTGACTCCGTCTCGAAAGGAGTATGGTTATGGCTCAGCCCTGTAATTGAGTTGAGGAAACTCTACCCCGTAAGGAGAAGTGTAAACAGTTTTGTATCCCCCCATTAAGTCAAGAGGGTTAGTGGAATCCTTGGGGGTTTGCCCAAGGCGAGGACGTAAGCTCCTTTGGCCGAATCTCGATAAAAAATTGTGTGCCCCTCTCTCTTTATCTCATTTATTTTCTGCACTTTAATTCTCATTTGTGTATGCTTATTCATTGATTGTTATAATTTTTGACATACACACATTTAATTTAAATGAGATACGCTGCACACGTGTATGTTCGCATTCATTGCTTATTCATTTTACATACATACTTATATTGTGAATTGGATATGATTAGTGGTGAATTGGCAAATGTTTAGATTAGCAAAATATTTTTTAAATCCAATTCACCCCCCTCTTGGGATCACACCATAACTCTCAAAAGTTTTTCAATGGTAAAGAAGTTGGCACCACCTTTATATCTCATGTTTTTCTTAGTATTTCAAAATAGAGATACTTCATTAGGGCAATTATTGTTTGTTTTTTTTTTTTTTCTTTTCATGCCTTCTTTATTTTTCAAATAAGTACTTAGGCTCATGAATACTATATGATAGCTGAGATGTAATTTATGCATGAAATAACAGATTTACATATTGTTTTGTAAATATTCTATTATGAGTGTGATACAATTGTATAAACTATGTTTAAGCAAAAGTGTAATGTTTTGATACATAAGTATAGAACTACTCTTTTATTAGTGTAACATGTTTGGAATAGTGTATGATAGTACCTGAAGGAAAAAAAATAAAAAATTACTTCTTCGAATGATAAATGAACACATCTTCAATCAAATGTCCTCGACTACACAAATTAAAGTCTAATGTCTGAATTTCATGTTCTAATATGAAAAGTAAGACTTAAAGTGGAAAGATATTTTCAAACTTTTCTATATAAATTTGAAAAATTTTAAAAAAAGGTGTTATTTTTTAATTATTTGAAAATTATAAAATAAAAATAAAAATTAATTTGAAAAATAAATAGTGTGAAAATGTAATTATATTTTTTATTTTTTTATTTTTAATTTAAAATAAAAATTAATATATTTTTTTTCAAAACTGAATTGAGCTTAAACTTTTTGGTATGAATAGATTAAATAATAAGTTTTATTGTGGTGCATATATAAAAATTGGAATTAAATGATTCTGCCATGTGTGAAGCTAAGACAACGAAGAGCAGCAGTCGGCTAGGACTGCCCCCTCTCCCCGCCCTTCCATCTAGACTCGAAGATTCCCACAAAAAGAAATTGGACAGAGGAGATCATTACAGTTGGAAAGGAGAGTGAAAGCCATCTTCGGATAGTATTTTATATATTATAAACATATGGAGTGGAGACCCACTTGGGATTATAAATCTTTCCAGATGTGTAGATTTTAATTGGAGGGCGTGCAGGAGTCTCAAGATTTATTGGGGGAGATCACACATGCTAACCACGACAGAAGCATAGGGTTTTTAGGATAAAACAATTATGAGGGGAATCAAGAGGCCCCAATTTGCTTTTGTATCTTTAAATGCAGACCAGATATTGAAGCTAAGTATGCTCCAGATGACGAATTCGTAATCACCAGTTAGAGCTGTCCAGGGCCACCAGCATTGCACATCCATCCACATGCCATAGACATGTGTGTGTGCGTGCGTGCGTGTGTGTGTGTGTGTGAGAGAGAGAGAGAGAGAGAGAGAGAGAGAGAGAGAGAGAGAGGGAGAGGTGGGGTGGGTGCGTCAGGGGGGAATTATAACAAGGCAGGCATTTGTGGTCGCAGTTATGCTAAAAGGGAGGACATGTATCATTGACGGTAAGCAATCTTCCATAAGAAAAATGATTGCTCGATATAATAAATCATTTACCCAGTTTCAGTGAAGGTTACCTCTCTTCATTAAATATGGTTTCTGAAGTACTTGATCCCTAGTCTTTCTTTAGTTAATCATCTTTCAAAAGTGGGCACGAGTCACCTTACACCCCCGTTATATATATATATGTATATATTTTCCTTGGGGTATCATGCACTATTTCATGTATGTTGGACTAATAAAAGAATAGTTCTATACTTATCTATCAAATATCACACTTTTACTTAATCATAGTTCATATAATTTTATCATACTCATAATATAATATTTACAAAACAATAGGTAAATAAAAGGAAGATATTTAAAAGTTAACTTTAGTATTTCTTCTACTAAAAATAGACTTTACGGTGATTTCAAATATCTGCCATTAATATATTATATTTAGTTTTTGGTTTATAGAATATCTATTCACAAGAATGATGGGCGGAGGGGACTCACTCAATTACTGGTTGTGATTGAACTCAGTGAGAAAACACTCTGATTGGACACAAATACTCAATTGAGTTCAATCTGAAAATTATAGGGGAACTCTCAAAATACAATTTCTTCTTCTCATTGGTAACTCTCCCTCTCTACACAACATAATATTGCACATACACACAACTTCATACGTATAACAAATAATCTGATGGTAGGTGGGATTAAATTCAAACAAGTAGGCTAGTTGGTGAAGGTGGCTGGAATTGCTAAGGTTGGCTACCTACTCTCCACTGTAGATTCAATAACAGTGAATTGGGGTTGGTGGAGCTGCCACTGTCAAGTTTCATTGCCACTGTCAAGTTTAATTATCAGCATCCCTCCTTAAACATGACTCTCTTGGTTTTGTCATTCCGAGCATTGTCTTCAATCTTACAAAAATATGATGCATGAATAGTTTCGTGAAAATATTAGCAATCTGATCATACGTTCTGCAAGACATCAGCTCTACTTCTTTCTTTTTGACATGCTCTATAATAAAATGATATCGAGCATTAATATGTTTGCTTTTTTCATGGAATATTGGATTCGTCTTGGTCTTGTGAACCCATTTCACACCAATAGTATTGCGGCCCTTCGAGAGATTTGTCAGCTCCTAAGTCTTGTTCTCCTTGATGGATTGAATCTCCTCATCCATTGCTTTTCTCCATTTGTTTTCTTCACTAGTCTCCTCAAAACTAATTGGGTCACTAGTATGCTTCCATAGGTTCTGTATTTTCATATCTAAATCAGTTAGGGTACAAGCTCCTCTAGACCTCATATATGAGTTTTCACACTCAATTGGTGATGGAGCTCCATTTTTTGTGGTGAATGAAAACCATGTGGAGGTGTCTGCAGTTCGGGAACTTGTGACTCGATAGCCGCTTCTCTTGTCTATGTGGGTTATTCTTCTTCAAGCATCAATTTTGTATCTTTGGAAGATTTAGTTTGGTCCCACTTCCAGGATTCATTTTCTTTAAAAATGACATCCCAACTGAAAATGACTTTTTTGTTGATTGGATTATAGAGTCGATATCCCATGGTGTTGTGACTGTATCCAATAAGGATGCACTTCTCTCCTCTATCTTCCAACTTTGTCATTCCTGCCTCTAGAATCTTAGCATAGGGCTTGTGAGTACTCCAAGCTTTATGTGGTGTCTTTGTATCAAAACTCTTCATAGGACACCTATTGAGCAAATTGACTGCACATAACTCTAATGCTGCCCAAAAATTTTTGGGCACATTCTTATCCTTTAACATACTCCTAGCCATGTTAAGGATCGTGCGATTCTTCCTCTCAGTTACACCATTTAACTGGAAAGTGTAGGTCAGTGTGAACTGGCTTTGAATCCCATGTTGCCTAAGGAATTCCTTGGGAGTTTCTTCTTTGTACTCTCCTCCTGAGTTTGATCGAAATTACTTGATGTGATAGCCACTATACTTCTCCACTAGAGTTTTGAACTTTTTGAATTTTTCAAACACTTCTGACTTCTTTTTCAAAAAGTAAACCCAAGTTTTCCTACTGTAATCTTCTGTGAAGGTGAGGAAGTATTGGTTCTATCCATTTGAAAATGGCTTAAATGGATCACACACGTCTGTGTGTACTAGCTAGAGCAGCATGGTAGATCTCCAGTCGGCTTACTTTTCAAAGTTGTTTCTGTGTTACTTGCTTAGAACACAACTTGCACATATCTCATTCAGATACTAGATGTTGGGTAAGCCATTCACCATCTTCTTGGTTCCCAACTACTTTAAGCCTTCAAAGTTGACGTGTCCAAACCTCAGATGCCACAACCAATCTTGGTGTTGATGATGGCACTTAGACATCTTAGCGTATCGTGATGGATAGCAAGAGAGAACATCCTATTCTTTTCCATAGTGACTCTAGTGAGGAGCTTATCTCAAGCATATAATATCACCATGTGCTTATCTCTAAGGCTAATTTGGTAGCCTTTCTCCATGAGCTGTTAGAGACTCAAGATGTTGGTCTTCATGCCTAGAACATAATAGACATTGGAGATGAAAGCATCATCTCTAGCCTTTTGCTTTATCAGAATATCTCCTCTCCCTCAGACTAGGACTTTAGAGTTATCGCTGAAAGAGATTTCCCATTGAACTTTCTCATTATGTTAAATGAATAGGTTCTTTTGGTCAGCCATATGGTTGTTGGCTCTAGAGTCGTGGTACCAAACACTTTGGTCCTAGGTTGAGTTGTGCACCATTAGCATCAATGACTCTCCTACTATGTACATCTTTAGTTTTGGTAAGGTTAGCCTCCTCATTAATCTTTTATTGTTGTCGCACCGAACACTTGTTGCTATAGCAGCCACACTTATGGCAGTTATAGCACTCAATGTTTCTTTTATCAATGTTCTGACGGTTGTTGTAACCATCACCTCTTCTTCCACGTCCCTTTTCTCGTGGAACGTTGTTCTATTGTCCACATCCTCCTTTCGTGCAACCTTGTTTGTCTCGCAATTGTCCTCAGTGCGATGTTCCCCTTTGCTCCTCTCTCCCATTAATGAAAGATAGTTTTGACTGTTGGACTTGGTCCAATGACTTACTGTCACTTCTTCTGCTCACGTTCTGCTCCTAGGCTTGCAAAGATCCCATGAGCTCTTCTTAAGACATGGTCTCCAGATCATTCGTTTCTTCCAGCGTGAAGGTTGTGTAGTCAAATTTTGGATCTAAACATTTCGGTCGACCGAACATGCCATCCTTGGGCATTTCGGTCTTTTTCCATTTATTAAATTATCCCTAATTATATGATGTAAATTTTCAAGAATATAGGGGACATTTTTATGCAATATTCAGGGTCTTAAGGTCAATCTAAGGCCTTTGAGAAATAACCCTAAAAATCCGGCATCGATCGATCGTTCCCTATGGTCATTTGGTCCCCTATGGTCAGTCTAAGGCCTATATGAGAATAAAAGACATATCATGCAGATGCATGTATTATTACAGATGAAGATATAAAAATTAAATGCATATGCAAATTAAAATGAACGTCTTCGTCTTTTCCTCTTGAGTCTTCATGGGATACGCTGGAAAATATGATCTTTATGTTCCTCCAGGCTTCCATGTCCTTTACCTCATGTGTGTATTGAATGATGAACGTGTTCAAAAATACTAAATGCACACATGAGATACTTATGCTTTGACAGCATCCAAATAGGAATTAAACTCAAAATGTCAACAATATCAAAAAGCTCATCCTTATCAGGATAGATAGCCATTTTTTTGGCAATACAGGTAGAGATAAGTTAATTGGCATTTGAAGCCATTAAACTTTTCAAACACTGGGACTTTAATCTTGGGTGGCAAAGTCACCTTCAGGACTAAGCAAAGATTTGTTAGAAATTGTGTAGTCCCAATAGGGGGTGAATTGGGTGTTTAAAAAATTTAAGCAAATACTTAAATAGTTTTAACCACGGTTTAAGAAAATGATTTAAATACACAAATGAAATCAATATTCACAATAAATATGAACAAATATAAATATTCTCAAATTAAAAAGATTAGAGAAGAGAGAATAAAACCCGTGTTTTTACAAAGTTGGGAAATCCTTGCCTACGTCTTTCCCTCAAGCAACCCACTTGAGATTTCCACTATGCATTTCTTCAATAAGTGGAGAAACCTCTTTCTTTTACTAGGCGGAGATGCCTTTTAGAAGAATCCTTCAATAAGAAGAGTCATCTCTCTTCTTTACATAGGTGAAGTTTCCTCTCCCTTTTGCTTGGGCAGAGCACCCCACTCCTTCACTAGGCTGAGTCGGCTCTCTTCTTTCAATAGGCAGAGTAACCTCTCTCCTTTAATAGGAGGAGACGCCTTTGCAAGTGTAATCAGAAAAAATGATGTTCAAAGAGTGCTCCTTAATTGATTGAATAAGTACAATAAGGATACCACACTAATACACTTTCAAATGATTATGAGTGAAACTCGAGTAACTAGAAGGTCTCTCTTCAATCAATGATTTTCAAGATTGATTTTTGAGCAAGCGAGTAAGTGTGTACTTGAAAAGAAATGAACTAGAAAAGCAAAGTGTTTGAAAAGGATTTTAAATCAAGATAAAAAAAACTTGGATGTGTATAATGGATGTATATATCTCTTTTTTTCTTGCTAAAAAAAAGTTATAAGCCTTGTATTTATAGGCAAGATGGTCTACTTGTTGTTTTATGGTCATTAGGCTTTAAAAATAATTAATTATTTTGAAAACTAGCCATTTTATGGCAGTTGTGGCATTTTGCCATGATTTTCGGTCGATCGAATTGAGACTCAGTCGCTCGAATTTCTTGGAGATTTTAGCTACAAACACCCTTTAGTATTTGGGTTATAACTTTTGCTAAAGAACTCCAAATAGGGTTATTATGGTATCAAAAGAAAGCTATGAAAAAAATCCCACAATGTTGGTGTTGAACATTTGTGAAGATGGCAAGTGATCGATAGAGACAATCACACAACAAAGCAGTTTAAGAAAAAAGAAGAGGATTTGGAGAATCTTGTTTTGGGATTTTTCATTCCAAAATGATTTTAACGCCTTGAAATAATTTTTGCACATTTATAAAATGATTTTAATGAAATTATATAGTGCCTAGGGTCAGACTAAGGGCACCTGTGAGCCTCTTCACATAACCAATGATAGTGTACTCACATCGGCCCTATTTGCAAAAAACATGAAATAAGTTCTTTTAATTTCTTTAAGCTTGGACTTCATGTGCTCCATAATCATAGCAATAGTCTTCAAGGTAGGTCTTTATATGCTCCATGTTCATAGCCAAATATCGTCATCTTGTGTGCTTCATGGCTTTCCAATTTACATATGTTATTGTGCTTAATACCTTAATGCTCATGTACACACTTAGTAGCACAATTAGATGCCTCGGTTTATCATTATCAAAATAGGAAGAGACCTAAAAAAATCAACAATCTCCTCTTTTTTGATGATGACAAAGAAGGAGCAAAATGAGGTAGCCTTTACAAGGCTCCCCCTCATAATATGGAGAAACATAAATATAAGCAATATAAAGCATGTTAGACATATTGAGATTAAGACTTAGAATTTTTCAAGTTATAGTCGTTTAAGCTTAATTTTAACTTTCATTCAAAATATATTTTTCTTATTAATTCTCCCTAATTTAAACTTTATAATTTTCCTCCTTTTTAGTTAGAATCAAATAGTGTTTTGCCCATACTTCTCTTGAATTTATTCATATAATCACTTTGCTCATAATTCTCCCCCTTTTGACATCACCAAAAGGAGTCATCTAAACATAGTATCTTCAAAAATTACCGTACGACTTTAGAAGAATTTTCAACTATTTCTTGTATATTTAGACTTTTGTTGGCCTAACAAGGTTTATTCTCATTTTGATGATAACAAATCAAGGTTACCTAACATGTTTGTTTAAGTTTCAGGGCTTAAGTGTTTTTATGCAATCAAGTGAGCATGCTTGAAGAGCTTGAATGATATTTACATTTAAAGCTATGAGCCATGATGGATATAAAGCTTCAAGTCATGAGGGACATGAAGTTCATTGAAGCAGTGAGTAAAGCTCAGAAGAATATTAGAAGTTTCACAACATGAAGACTTAGGAACTTAGATAGATTCATCTTGTTAAAGTCTCATGTAAGTACTTCAAATTTTAATATTGATGATTGAAGCTCTTAGGATATATCATGGACTTAGAGACCTAGTTTTATATTTTGAAATTATTGTCATAAGGTGTCAAATAAGTTTTCCAAGCTATTATGTTAATTTTGGAACCAAACTTTGAAAAACAAAGTGTGGCTCAATGGTCAAGAGAATAATGATATATCATCAGGAGACTGATATGCTACTAACTTTATAGATGGGCAAACAGAACAGGAATAGACGACTAACCTATTGAGACAAGTCAATTGACCCAATGCTAACTTTTAGAATGCTCTATTTTTAAAAGCTCAGGCAACTGACCCTACGGTGTAGTCGACTGATGTTTATGTTTAAACTGTTAACAATGTTGGTTTTTATTTCCAAATTTGATTGAATGATTTCCAAACTTTGAGAAAATTTGGGGAAAACATTTATAAAACCTTGTGCACTATATATATGTACTATTCTCGAACATTAGGGAAAGAGATCACACACATACAAATTGAAAACTTAGAGTTATACTGCTGAAAGTTTTTGAAAAGAGCTACTATGTGTTCTTCCTGATTTCTCTTGAAAATCTGATTCGTTCTACTGAATTCCTAATTCTAAAATCAGATTACTAGTGATATACTTTTGAGCTTCATCTTCTTTACTAATTTCATTGAAATATTGTGATTCTAATGTGCACTAATTTGCTCTTTTGAGGACTATTATTTTGTATAAAAAATCTTGTTTTGTTTGTTTAATAATTGACATTTAAGTGATTTTGAATTGTTTCCTAGAAAGAGCATTGTTCTCATTAGAGAGGCGGCTCAACCTTAATTGGAGAAAGATTTACTTCACATAGTAATGAAGTTGTTGGAATTGGTGTATTCTCAAGAGGGGGGTGAATTAGGTATATAAAATTTTATTCCTAGGTTTAGTTTTAATCACAAGTAGTATAGCACAACTTAGGGTTCATCTAAGAAATTACAAAACCCAATGCAACTTAATTGAGCAAATATTTAAAGCAGATAACAACAGGCACAGTACTTACCAATCACTCACTACATTTAAAAAATACGCACATTCACAGTAAATTTAAATATGAGCATGCATGTGCAATAATTTAAGTGCAGAAAATTAAAAGCAAAGGGAAGAGAAATCGAACACAAGATATGTTATTGGGGTTCGGCCAATACTACCTACATCCTCGCCTCAAGCTCATAAACAAAAGGATTCCACTCATTGCTCGCTTATGGGTGGAGCGACACCGATTACAATACCCTTTCCTTACTAGGCAAGGGAATACCCCAAGTCATATTTATAGGGTTGACCCCAACCATTACAACTACACCTTACGGTGCAACAGTTCCTCCTAACCGGGTCTGAACTATCTGGTGTTTTCTTAATCGGGTCTAAGAAATCTGCTACATATTATCGGCCAGTGCAATTGTGACGACCTGCTTAATTTCCATATATATATATATGTATATATATATTCCCATATTACAATATCACAAAGCTCGGCAGATCATAATCCACCTAGACCCATGGGTACCAAGGATACTTTAGAAATACATCACGGAAACATATATAGCAGGAAACATAAATCATAAACATCTCATTATATCATACATCACAATACCAGAGTTACTACAATCACTATATATATATGTACACAATATACAACCCAAAAGATGTCTTAAGGCCATTTCCACAAAATACATCTGACCCTATCAAAACACTTACCCTTTTGGAAAGGCAGATCAACCATACTAGATCAGCGAGGCTTTACCTGCTCTCCTATTAGGGGCTCCTAAAATGTTTATAAAATTCGGGGTGAGACACCTCTCAGTAAGGAAAATAAACTAACACTAGTGTGTGGCAATATGAGCATTTCTATAATATACATATAATCATAAACATAACCAGTAAAACTGTATATACATCATTTTTGGGAAAACATGTATAATCAAACATGGCAAAACATAATGGTTTCCATAGCATAATTCATCTCATATATATAGCAATACGAAAATAATCCTGGTAGCTTAGCTAGCTGTTGTCATGTATTACCTCCGCATGACTGGGTTGTGTGGCCCAAAGCAGGACCTGACAATGGTTGGCTGACCACTAGCAAGTCAAAAGTACAGTCTGTAAGTCTGATGGGTCTACTAGACCTGGTCTGTACACCAGGAGTGCTTACACACTTCTTAAAAACCACATCGACCATCCAATCTCACACCACTTCATATAACGACGTTAACACAAATATCATGATCATGATGGCCACTGACAAATAGCAACGATACTGTGCAAGTGCTAGCCTTGACCAAACCAACCAAGTTCTGATATCATATAACATATACTGAAACTGTGATACATGGATATTTCATATAATTAATTGTCAAATCAATCATATCATTTTGCATATTTACGTATATCATGAAAATCATCGGCCCGTACGCTGTTATTTCACATTTTACCATAACTCGGTCCGTATGCCGTTAAATCATATCCATAGCATAGCCCGTATGCTTGCAAAACATTTCCATAGCTCAGCCCGTACGCCTACAAATCATATCCATAGCATAGCGCGTATGTTGGGAAATCATTTCCATAGCTCGAACCGTATGCCTAAAAATTATACACATAGCTCGGCCCGTATGCCGGAAAACAAATATAAAAATCTCAGCTTGCATGCCGATTTTCATTATTAAAATGTATATCATTAACACCTTCCCAGAAAACAGTATTTCATAGAAATTTCTACTCATGCCACACTAAACAAGTGTTTCGTATATTTAACATACCATCATTTTCAACAGTACTTTCCCAAATATAAATCATATATAAATATATTTATT
Source organism: Malania oleifera (assembly GCF_029873635.1). Classification (NCBI taxonomy): domain Eukaryota; kingdom Viridiplantae; phylum Streptophyta; class Magnoliopsida; order Santalales; family Ximeniaceae; genus Malania; species Malania oleifera. The sequence continues at coordinate 63,718,271 of NC_080422.1, forward strand.
TCCCTGAAATCAAATGCTATAATATTTTACATACCTTTCATAAAATACTAGCTTAGTTTATCCCCTTACCTGTGTCCATAAAAGCCCCTAAGAGAAATACTCCTACACCCGCAGGGTTCCCCGTTCAACACCCTGAAAATGAAATTTCCCAGAACTAAAGTTCAGTACTTCTACGAGTACTACGCTTTTTACAACTATCAAAAATCCAATTATTGGGTAGAAAACCTTACCTTGGATTTGGGATGGTTTCCAACTCTGCCCCACCGACGATCCACTCTGGCAGACTTACAAAGAACTTTCCTAGGAGCGTCGTGGTGACTTCAGATCGTTGAACTAGTAGAAATCAGTCTAAGATCTTAGAGAGAAGGTTAGGGAACCGAAGGATGAGAGAGAGAGAGGTTTTGTGCAGAAAAATAATTGAAAAATCACGTTTAACCTTATTTATACTGTGGGATTCATCGACCAGCCACGTCACCTCGTCGATGAGTCCTGTAGAAAGTTCATCGATGAACTCCAACCGTCGTCATCGAATTTCAGGCTTCCAAAAATCCACTCTCAGTATCTTCTCGTCGACAAGACGGAACTTCGTCGACGACATCCTAAAGAATCCTCGTCAACAAAGCCCCTGTGTTTGTTGACGAGGCCTGGAAAATTTCTCGGGATTATCCCATCAAAAATGCAATGTCGTCAACGAACGTGATGTCGACTGACTCCTTCTATTCCTATTTCAATTTCCCTTTCTTTTTATTATTTTAATACCATTATTCTTTGGGTCGTTACATTCTCCTTTCCTTATAAAATTTCATCCTTGAAATTTACTGCTCATGTAACTCATCATCCTTTAATAGGAAAAGGGTTTGTTTATTTTATTACTTACCCTCACTTATGGCGGAGGAATACCGTTGATACATTTCAAGTCCTGGGAGACTATATATACAAAAGAAAAATTCTCCAAAAACTAAAATGCTACACTAATTAAACCATTACATGTACCTGCAAAAGAGATATTACCTAACTACTTAAGTTTCTTGAAATAGTTGTGGGTACTTTTGTTTCATCTGCTCCTCAGAATCCCAAGAAGCCTCTTTAATTGTATGGTTCCTCCATAGAACTTTTACCTGAGGAATCTCCTTGTTACGCAACTCCTGCACTTTCCTATCTAGAATTTGTACTAGCACCTCCTCATAAACCAGTGAATCATTGAGTTCTAACTACTATAAATGGTGATATAAGAAGGATCTGGGACTTATTTCCTCAACATAGCAACATGGAATACATCATGGATCTGGACAACACAGGTGGCAAAGCTAGCCTGAAGGCTACCGGTCCCAGTTTATCTAGAATCTCAAATGGATAGATAAACCTAGGACTAAGTTTACCTTTCTTCCCAAATTGCATAACCCATTTTAATGGAGCTATCTTCAAAAACACATGATTACCCACATCAAATTCCAGATTCCTGCAGTGATTATCAGCATAACTTTTCTGTCGGCTCTGAGTTGCACTGATTTTGTATCTGATAAGCCAAACCTTATCACGCGCTTTCTGAACAAGCTCTGGCCCCACTACTCGCCGCTCACCAACTTCATGCCAAAATAAAGGAGAACGACATCTCCTACCATATAAAGCCTCAAATGGTGCCATGCCAATACTGGTCTGATAACTGTTATTATACGCAAATTCTACCAATGGCATGAATTGAGTCCCATTACCCCCAAAATTCAATACACATGCTCAGAGCATATCTTCTAGTATCTATATCATTCTCTTAGTCTACCCATCTGAATGAGGATGGAATTCCATGTTAAATGATAACTGAGACCCTAGTGCTTCCTGCAAGCTCCTCAAAAAACGTGATGTAAAACGCGGGTCTCGATCTGATATAATCGTTACTGGAACCCTTGAGAACGAACTATCTCCTGAATGTAGTTCTCTGCTAAACGGTTAAGGCAGTAACTGATCTTGATAGGTAAAAAGTGGGCGATCTTAGTGAAACGGTCAACAATCACCTTGAGGGCATTTTGACCATGTAACATCGTCCGCAGTCCTAGCATGAAGTCCATCATATATGATCCCACTTTCACTGTGGAATAAATAATGGCTGCAACTGCCCTGTCGGCCTCTGGTGCTCAACTTTTATCTATTGGCACATCAAACATTGGGCTACATACTCTTTGATCTCTCTCTTCATGCCACTCCACCAGTACAACTCTCGCAGATCCTTGTACATCTTCATACTATTGGGTTGAACTATATACAAAGATCTGTGAGCCTCCTCTAAAATAGTCTTTTTGATCTTAGTATTTGCAGGAATGCATAATCTGGAATGGAATCACAAAGCCCCGTCATCTGCAATACTGAATTCCTCCCCCTGGCCATTATGCACTCTGTTCATCACCTTTGCTAATTTTGGGTCTTCTTTCTGAGCAGCATTAATTCTTTCTTGCAAAGTAGGCTGCGTCACTAAACTCGCAATATGAGCTTGAGAACCACTTTCAACTAACTCAATGTTGAGTCTCTCGAGATCCATCATGATCGGATACTAGATCTCCATAGTTGCCAACGTTGATTCCCTGGATTTCTTGCTTAACGCATCAACTACCACGTTTGCTTTCCATGGGTGATAATTCATGGTACAATCAAAATCCTTAATTAATGCCAACCACCTTCTCTGCCTCATATTCAGTTCCTTTTAAGTGAAAAGGTACTTCAAACTTTTATGGTCAGAGAAGATCTCACACCGCTCGTCGTACAGATAATGCCTCCAAATCTTCAAGGCGTGTACTACTGTAGCCAGTTCAAGATCATGTGTAGGGTAGTTCTTTTCATATTCTTTCAATTGTCTGGAAGCATACGCCACTACCTTGCCATGCTGCATCAATACACAGCCAAGTCCCTTCAAGGATGCATCACTATAATTGACATAGCCCTCACCCCCTGATGGGATGACCAATACTAGTGTTGTGACTAATCTTTGCTTCAGTTCTTGAAAACTCTACTTATGGCTATTGTCCCACTCAAATCTGACATCCTTCCTCGTCAATCATGTCAAAGGCCCCAATAACACTGAGAATCCCTCTACAAAATGACGAAAATACCCAGCTAGCCTCAAGAAACTCTTGATTTATTAGACATTCCTTGATCTAACCCAATTCACTACGGCCTCAACCTTACTAGGATCCACAGAAATACCGTCTCCTAGATACAACATGCCCTAAGAACACGACCTTCTCAAACCAGAATTCACATTTACTGAACTTGGCGTACAACTTCTTTTCCCGAAGCATCTACAAAACCTGTATCAAGTGCTTCTCATGCTCCTTATAGTTCCTCGAATAGACCAGTATATCATCAATCAAAACAACAACAAACTGGTCTAGGTATTGGTGGACTTTGTTCATCAAGTCCATAAATATTGTAGGAGCATTCGTTAAACCAAACGGCATAATAAGAAACTCGTAATGGTCATACCTGGTCCGGAAGGTCATCTTCAAAACGTCTTCTGCTTTCACTTTTACCTGATGATAACCAGACATGAGGTGAATCTTCGAATACACCCATGTAGCCTGACGTTGGTCAAAAAAATCATCTATAAGGGGTAGTGGATATTTGTTCTTGATTGTCACTTTATCAATCTCCCTATAGTTTATACACATCCTCACAGACCCTTCTTTCTTCTTCACAAATAAAACTGGAGCTCCCCACGGAGATATACTAGGTTGCATGAAGCCTTTATCAAGTAGATCTTGCAATTGATTCTTCAATTCTGCCAACTCCGCTGGCACCATCCAGTAAGGTACTTTAGAAATTGGCGTTGTACCTAGAAGTAGATCAATAGGTATATCTACCTCACGATCGGGTGGCAAGCCTGGTAACTCATCTAGGAAAACATTTGTAAATTCCTTCACTACAGGCATGCTAGCAAGTTTCAATCCATTCTTTGACATCTCCTTCACAACTGCCACAAACCCTTCATAACCACTCAGCAGTAGTCTCCTAGCCTAGATAGCTGAAACTAGCTGAGGCAGGGATTGCACCTGTGATCCTACAAACCTAAATTCCGCTTTCCCCAGAGGTCTGAATATCACTTCTCATGCTTGGCAATGTATGCTCGAAAAATTAGCTACTAGCCAATCCATGCCAAATATAACATCAAACCCGTGCACGTCCAGCACTATTAGATCAGCGGACAAAATTTCCCCTTTGAATAACAACTGAACAATCCCGAAGTACTTTACCACATTTTACTACAGATCCAGTACGTGTAGACACCAACAATTCAGTATTCAACAACTATGTTTCTACCCCACATAGTTTAACACACCCCAAAGACACGAACGAGTGTGTAGCTCCTAAATCAAACAATGCAAAAACTTTAAAAGAAAGCATAATAACCATATCGGTCACCACGTTGCCTGCCATCTCAGTCTCACCAGGCGTCAGTGCAAACAGTCTGGCTGAAGTCGTATTCCTCCACTTGCCCTCACGTGGCGCCTGATAACTTCCTCGGTATGGTCTGGGAGTTGGAATTGCATCTGGTGGGGCAGGGAAGTCTCACACCATATGCCCCGATTTACCGCAACAATAATAGACCACCCCTCCTGCTCGACACTCTCCCGAGTGTCTCCTACCACAAATCTAACAGACTGAAAGACCCTGCCCTGCCCGTACCTCATGGCCTCCTGTCTCCTGCCTCCACCCTCTTCCATGATTACATCTATTCCGCTGGTTTTCTCTAGAATCCTTCTGGTAGCTCGTAGATGCAGATCTCTTCCTCTAACTCTACTCCTTTGCATCCAAATGCTCACCAATCTCTGCCAAGGCTGCCCTATCAACTAACTCATCAAAGTCTTGGATCCGAAGCACCACCACCTGCTTGAATATACTTCATCTTAAGCCTCTTTCAAACTGCCTTACCTTATTCACTTCATCACAGACAATATACAAGGGGAAATGAGAGAGCTCGATGAAACGCACCGCATACTGCTGAACTAATAACTGTCCCTGTTTCAAACTCAGGAACTCTTTTACTTTAGCCTCCCTGACAGTAGCTAGAAAATATCTATCGAAGAACAACTCCTTAAACCGGTCCCATGTCATGACTATCAGAGTCATCCTCTGCTGCTACAATAGTCTCACAACAGTCCATCACCTCTCGCCCTCTCCTGTCAGTCTATACGTGGCAAAGAGGACCCTCTGTTTCTCAGTACACTACAACATAGCCAAAACATTCTCAATCTCCTGCATCCAATTTTCAACAGCTGTAGGATCGACTCCTCCTGAAAAGGCTGGAGGATTCATCTTCGTAAACTTCTCGATATTGCACCCATGGCCAACTGATGGACCACTCCACTCCCTCAAGCTCCTAGCGATCTCAGCCATAACCTGCCGAGCCACGCTATGTAATACTGCATCAGAGTCGGTCCCAGCTGTACCTGATGACCCTGCTCCATCACTGCCACTCGTACGAGCACTACTTCCTCCTAGATCCATCCTAAAAGCAACAACCGCAACTTAGAAATCCTATCCTCATAACTTACCCATCTAACCTCGCCACTTATCTTAGCATTCCGAACTTATTTCTAATCCCCAGTTCTACCTTCTAGGGACACAACCCAACAATAGCTTACTATGGTTTTCCTAAAATTGTCACCCTAAGAAAAAAACAAAAACTACCATGGAAGTCCTGCCTCTAGATTGTAGAACAAAACCTTAAATCATTTCCTATACTCTAGTATTGTTTCCACTGCATTCTAAAGTCTATATAACATAGCAACCTAGGCTGTGACACCAAACTATGACAACCTGCTTAATTTCCATATATATATTTTTTCCCATATTACAATATCACAAAGCTCAACAGATCATAATCCACCTGGACCCGTGGATACTAGGGATACTTCAGAAACACATCATGGAAGCCTATGGAGTAGGAAACATAAATCATAAACACCTCATTATATCATACAACACAATACCAAAGTTACTACAATCACTGTATATATATGTGCACAATACACAACCCCAAAGATGTCTTAGGGCCATTTTCACAAAATACATTTGGCCCTATCAAAACACTTAACCTTTTGGAAGGGCAGATCAACCGTACTAGATCAGTGGGGCTTTACCCGCTCTCCTATCAGGGGCTCTTGAAATGTTTATAAAATTCGGGGTAAGACACCTCTAAGTATGGGAAATAAACTAACACTAGTCTGTGACAACATGAGCATTTCTGTAATATACATATAATCGTAAACATAACTAGTAAAACTGTATATATACATCATTTCTGGGAAAATATGTATAATCAAACATGGCAGAACATAATGGTTTCCATAGTATAATTCATCTCATATAAATAGTAATATGAAAACAGTCTTGGTAGGTTAACTAGCTATTGTCATGTATTACCCCCAAATGACTGGGTTGTGTGGCCTGAAGGTGGGACTTGACAATGGTTTGCCGACCACTGCCATGTCAAAAGTACAGTCTGTAAGTCTGATGGGTCTTCCAGACCTGGTCCATACACCAGGGGCACTCACACACTTCTTAAAAACCACATCACCATCCAATCTCATACCACTCCATACAGCGGCGTTAACACAAATATCATGATCATGATGACCATGGACACATAGTAATGGTACCGTGCAAGTGCAAGCCTAGGCTGAGCCAACGAGGTTCTGATATTATATAACATATACTGAAACTGTGATACATGGACATTTCACATAATTAATTATCAAAGCAATCATATCATTTTGCATATTTACGTATATTATGAAAATCATCGGTCCGTACACCAGTATTTCACATTTTACCATAGCTCAGCCCGTACACCGGAAAATTATATCCATAGTACAGCCCGTACGCTGGAAAATCATTTCGATAGCTCAGCCCGTACACCAGCAAATCATATCCATAGCATAGCCCGTACGCTGGAAAATCATTTCCATATTTCAGACCGTACGCCGGCAAATCATACACATAGCTTGGCCCGTACGCCGGCAAAAAAATATAAAAATCTTATCTTGTATGCTGGTTTTCATTATAAAAATGTATGTTATTAACACCTTCCCATTAAAACAATATTTCATAGAAATTTCTACTCATGCCACACTAAACAGGTTTTTCGTATATTTAACATACCATCATTTTCAACAGTATTTTTCCAAATATAAATCATATATAAATATATTTATTTCCCTAAAATCAAATGCTATAATAATTTACATACTTTTCATAAAATACTAGCTTACTTTATCCCCTTACCTGTGTCCTGAAAAGCCCCTGAGAGAAATACTCCTACACCTACAGGGTTCCCTATTCAACACTCTGAAAATGGAATTTTCCAGAACTAAAGTTCAGTATTTCTACGTGTACTATGCTTTTTACAACTGTCAAAAATTCAATTATTAAGTAGAAAACCTTACCTTGGATTTGGGATGGTTTCCAACTCAGCCCCACCGACGATCCGCTCCGGCAGACTTATAGAGAACTTTCCTAGGAGCGTCGTGGTGGCTTTAGATTGTCGAACTAGCAGAAAATCGGCCTGACATCTTAGATAGAAGGGTAGGGAACCGAAGGATGAGAGAGAGAGAGAGAGAGAGAGAGAGAGAGAGAGGTTCTGCGTAGAAAATGAACTGAAAAATCACGTTTAACCCTATTTATACTACGGGATTTGTTGACGAGCCACGTCACCTCATCAACGAGTCTTGTAGAAAGTTTGTCGATAAACTTCAACCCTCATCGACAAATTTCATGCTTCCAAAAATCCTCTCTCGGTATCTTCTCATCGACAAGACGGAACTTCATCGACGAGATCTTGAAGAACCCTCGTCGATGAAGCCCCTGTATTCGTCACCGAGGCCTGTAAAATTTCTTAGGATTATCCCATAAAAAATGCAACGTTGTTCATGAATGTGAATTTGACTGCCCCCTTTTGTTCCTATTTCCATTTCCAATTTTTTAATTATTTGAATAACATTATTCTTCGGGTCGTTATAACAATCCCCTTTCGACAATCAAACTTCAGGAATACAACAAAGATGTAAACAATTTTCGTACAAAAAATTTGATTCTTACACAAGCAGATATGTACTACAATACAATCAATGCACTCACAAATGATAGAGATTTATGCTCAAGTGAGATTAGGTTAAGCTATTGACTCTATGAGTCCAGTCCTATTTTGATAATAACAATTCACTTGGTATTTATCATGTGCATTGAGATTGTGAATAGGAACATTATTTAGCATGCACGGAAGGTGAGGAAGTCATGGAAGCCATGAGGACTAAATTATATAAAAACTACCACAATCCATGGAACTAAAAAATTAGAAGAATGAAGATGCAAGCATTAAGTTTGAGGTTGTGATAGGAATGGGTATTTAGAAATGATTGTATTTGCATATTTTATATGATATAGCTAGAAGCTCAAAATATACCATAAACTAACCTTAGGACATATACATCTCATAAAAATTTTATTTATAAATGTCCTAACTTTTAAAAAATTTTAGAGGCAAATTTTTAGAGGCCTTGTTGATGAACGCCATGGCCTTGTCGATGAACGCATTAAGGGACCTTGGTGACTTGCCACCTGTTCTCATCGACGAAAATTTACTGAGAGCTCTAAAAGTTCATACAAGCTCTCGTCAATGAAATTCAAGTTCACATCGACAAACGAGTGTTGAGCACTCATTGACGAAGGTGTCCTCTCATCGATGAATGTTAAGTGCAGAATTGAAGTTTTAGCAAGAATACAAATAGATTAGTGTTTAATTTTTATGATCTAAGGGCTAGAAATTAATCTGATGGAGAGAACAATATTTAAACACTCCCAAAACCCTATAAACACAAGAAGCAAGAGTTTTAGCTAGATATTCACATATCTTGTGCTACATGTGCCTCCATTCCAAGACTTTGCCAGTATTCTATTGATTTCATACTCTTTCGGCAAATCATCTTAGCTTTTCAAAGGGATTTCATTTATACATCTTGAAAGCAAGCTTTGGTGATTGAGGTTTGTTAAACAAGGGATTGGTTTTTGTTTTTAATATATAGATATCCTGAACATTTTTCATATCTCATACTCGTACATCTATTATTCTTATTGAGAAGAAAAATCCTTGTGTTGTTACATAAAAAATTATTTGTGAAAGGATTTTCTAAACATTGAATATTTGCTGATCTTCAAGTTCCTATTTTCAAAGACTCGATATTTCTTTATTATGAAATCTACTTGATTGAAAAGTCTAAGAGGTTCAAAATATATATATTCGTGAGAAATATCTTGTGAAAGGTTTTGTTTAAATCTTTGCATTATTCAGGGTCACTTATTTTAGTCAAAGATTAAATCTTACAAATTATTAGATAGCAAGAGCATATATCTGAACATTATTTAATATTATTTTAAAGGATCTTATTTTTTATTTTTATATAAAGTCATTTGAAATTAATCCCTAAGATCTCCAAAATTCTTGTTTTTAAGAAATCAATTTTTACGATATATTGATTAAAGGGTAATTTTTGAAGCATATCATTTATATAACGATTACATTGTTACATACATACTGAGTTTCAAGTTTTATCAAATGAATATGTGTTAGGATTTTCTATTGTACTCACTAGCCTGGTTAGAAGCAATATTGAGTTTTGTAGAATTGTAATTCTATATTGTAATCACGGTTCGGGTTGTGAACCAGGTTTGAGGAGAAAGTTATATCTCTTGTACGCAGCAGAGTTGGAGGAAATTGTACCTCTTATAAGCTGCAAATTGGAGGGAAAGTTCCATCCTGTTAAAGGAGCAGGGATTTAGTGGAATCCTTGAGTAGGTTGCTCAAGGCGAGGACGTAGGGCAGGTTTGCTGAACCTCGTAAAATCATGTTTGCATCTATCTTACCCTTAATTCCTTTTAATTTTTGCATTGTATTTAAATTACTTGTGCATTGTGTATGTGTTGAACACTTGTTACATCTGTGAGTAATTGGATAAAAGTGTGTGCTTGACAAGGCCACATATTAGATTGATTATTTGTGAAGCATTAACCTTGTTGTTAGGTAACTTGAATGTTTGTAATTGAAGGTTTTTCGAAATTAGATCTTAAAGGTAATAATCTTTTAAAAATACCCAATTCACCCCCCTTGGGATAACACCGTAATTCACATAAGCTATATGTAAACTCTCAACCAATGTGTATATATATTAGTATATGCATGAGAGCAATACCTTTGATTAAAGATAATATATTCAAAAAAATGGATAATCAAAGGACTTTTAACTTCTAATAAAATATCTCAACTAATATTTGAAAAATATTAAGCACAACTGAGATTGGGTTTAAGCTTGCAAAAACATAGTTTATCAAATAACACAAGCAAGCTTTTGAATCTGGCAATAAGAATGCCAAGACTCAGAAGCAAATAAGAGTTCTTCAAAAATGACATTTATCAATAAAATATAATGGGAATAACTTTAACTTACTCTCAAAAAATAAGTTTTAGATAATGCAAGATGAGACAGTAGTAAACATCAATAATGGCGTATGAAAGTATGCACACCAAAAAGAAATCAAACTCCCTTTCAAGTTGCACTTAGTTTCCAAGCAAGGAGCATAAAAAATGATTCTACTCAAAGATGATTTTCCAAATAGGAGTGTAAGTAGAATGAATGATATGCTTGAAAGATTGAAAGAATATAAGCAATAGGAGCACAAAGAATTTCAGAGAGTATTTGCTAATTATTTTTGCTAATCAAGTCTCTAATCAGGACAAATGAAAGAGTATATATGGATATCCTCAAAAATATTATGTTTGGGGATACGGCAATCATTTTGGAAAAAGATTAATAAAAATTAACCCCTTATTAGTGTGGTAAAAAATAGAGAACCTGAGAGATTTGGTCACCCAGCGCCTAGGGTCGGTCGTTCGAACACTCACAAAGAGTAAAAGTTACTTTTTAGGTTTAGTTAACCATGGGCAATGAGGGGTCAGCTGAGCTAGGTGTTTTCCCAAGCTTTCATAGGTTTAGTTCCCTAGTGAATGGCTCAGTGTGCTAGTTTTTAACATTCGGTCACCTGGAGTTATTTTGAGTTAAAGGATCAGTCGGTTGGGGACAGTGGAGAAGTCAAAATTTAATGATCAATCGACCATGCATGATGTGTACAATTGATGGCCAGTCACCCGAGGCTATTCAAAAATGAGTATTTATGTCCTGTTTGGCCCCTGTGCTTTTTCAACCCTTCGTGAACAAGCTTATGACATTTTAGTTTTAAGGGTATTGGTCCTATGGTCATTCTATGGCCTTTGAGGATTAAATCCCCTCATGCATGAGATTCAATTATTATAGACCATAATATTACAGACCCAACGTAAAAATTGAATGCAAATACAATACACAAAAGTGGTCTTCATTCTTTTTGCCCTTCAAATGCAACCATATGATGTGAGCAATCAATTCCTTATGGCATCCACTATATCCCAACCAACTGTGCATGTTACAAATAGACTTGTTTACAAGCTTAGAGCATAGGTAAGAAACTTTGTACTTGTCATAATCAAAACGAGATAGGACTCAAAAAGACAACAATCTTCCCCTTTTTGATGATGACAAATACAAAGGCAAAAGTGGGTATAGCCTAAGAAGGCTCCCCCTAAGAATATGCTTAATTTCAAATTTTCAATGCAAATCAAGCATATCTAGAAAAGAAGATGTTGATTATGGTGTGACTCTTATACTTCATAGGGGCTTATAAACAAGAGGGGGGAAAAGCATATGTTGGTGTAGAGTAGTAGAAGACTCATCAAAGAGTAGGTACCGAGAGCTAGAAAATATCAGAGTAGAAGACTCGTCAACAAGATGATAGACTAGTTGATGAGTGGGCTTCTTGGACTCATCGACGAATCCCCTGTTCTCGTCAACAAGTGCACATGAGCTGTGAAAAAAAATATTTGAATTTTGAATGTAAACGGCGTGACGGTTAGGGATTCGTGGGGAAGCCTCTGAGGGCTTGTTATATATGTTCTTCTGGGCATATTTTGACAAGTAAGATAGTGAGAGAGGGGTAAGAGAATGAGGGAAAATCATTGAGTTTGTATATTTGATTTTCATAGTGAATCTCTTACCGATTGCTCTAGTAGATGTAGGCTTCGCCAAGCCACGTAATACCTAGTGTTGTTGCTCTTATCTTCACTCTCTTTATATTGCCATGGTTGTGGAATAATTATATATTTCACCATTTTAAATTGTTGCACATGGTATTGGTTGATCCTTTACAATGCTTATTCCGTTGTGCATTATTGGAAGGGGTGTTATTTTCAACAAGAATTGGTATCAGAGCGTGTGTTGTATGACCTCTGAATTTAAGGATCTTTTGGTGCCGTAAGGCATGGTGAAAGGTTTATACATAATTTCAACCGGATAGCATGGATGCAATGACTTGAAATGAATTAGGAGCAGACTTGAAATGAATTGGGAGCAATCATTCATTTTTGTGTGGCTAAAGACGTGTTGTATGACATCATGGAAGAGAATTTTTCGACATTAGTTTGGTGAAAATGGTAATGCTGATATATGTTTAAGGGTTCGTCAAAATTTGTAAGTGTAGTGGAGGAAGATTCAAAATGTAGTGATTGAGATATGCTGCATGTTTCATCACGTTCGAAGTGCCTCATGGTTGATTCTTGGATCTTAAATACCAAACACTTTTATCCTAAAATGGTTTGACATCTACAGGTCATTTTATACTGGTTGTATTTTGATGGAATAATGATATTTCATGCAAAATGTTTGTTAACGGAAATGTCAAAATCAAAATGTATAATGGTGTTGTAAGAACCATATGTGATGTAAAGCATGAATCGGGTCTAAGGAAGAATGGAATTTCATTTCGAATTTTAGACCGTAATGGATATTTTTATGAGTCTAAATGTGAAGAAATGAAAGTTTGTGAAGGTAACTTGATAAGGATGAAAAGGGGAAAAAGTAGCGGGTAAAATCTATGCACTATAGGGTGTTACGATTGTAAGTGGAGATGTAACTGTTAGGTTTGAGTCAGATATCCTGTGGCATATGTGGTCAAAGCATATGGGTGACTACATGTTTTTTAGATGTTTGGGAACAAATGATGATAGCATCAGGGGATAGACATATGTATTTCATGAGTTTATCACAAACGGTCTTGGTGTACTTTATGTAGTGGCTGAGGTGGAGAATCAGGCTAGAAGAGAGATTCTCAAGTAAAACAATGAGGCTGAATACACTAGTTTTTTTCAAGAAGTTTGTGAGCAGGGCATGTTATATGCTGGGCTTGCAGGATACTTCTTGTGAAGTCACTGAGTATGACCCATTTCTCGTGTGATCCATTGCCAAAAGTATCACTAGATGGGAAGTTGCAGGTCAATTGTGGGCAGGTTTTGTGGTAGACTACTTGGTTGTGAGCATCCCACTGGTGCAATATTCTAGTGATAGAGGATCTAGGCTCGGTGTTATGTTCGGATAGTACATTTTTTGGGGTATAAGAAAGGTGGGTGTAAGTTAGGTGATCCTATGGCTAACAAAGGGGTGATTGAGGACATGAATTTTAGTGTTAAAGTCATGGGGCAGCATACTCAGGCAAAGAATGAAAAACAAATGCCAGAAAAATTACGGCAACAATAATCATGTTATTTAGGTGGAGTTAGGGACTCAAGGTAGAAATGCAGGGAGTTTTATCTCAGGTCAATAGTGTCATGGTATGAATGAGCATGTGATGCAGGTGGTGCAACAGAATCTAGGTAAAGATGACATAGTTCATTTTGCAAACAGCTTTCAGGTCGAGAGACTAGCAGAATCATGGTGGGCCTATGTGTACTATCATACCACTACTCAGGTGTGTGAATTGGTGAAGCTTCAAGTTTGGTAGAGGGTGATAGGATGTTGTGGAGTGATGTATATGTTGTGTGTGAATAACATGTTATTGGATGGAAAGGCTTTGAATGAGGCCAATCATTTGGATACTTTATTGAATGGTTTTGACATGAATAGGTTGGGTACAGCCAAGTTGGGTGTTGGTTTGGTAATTCGCATGAACAAAACTACAGGGAGATTGATATTATCTTAGGGTGGTTTTTGTAGATAAAGTTACAGGGTGATTGATGTTATCTCAGGGTGGCTTTATGGATGGAGCCGTAGGGAGACTTCATTTGTTGTCGTAGGGGAGTTCTATGGAGAATCAATATAGAATGTCTACCACTCGGTACCTAACAACTGGCTATGATGCCCCTGATAGTGCAATGGGGTGTTTCAGCAGGTAATAGAGTGAACCGTTAGTTTTTAGTTTTGTTGAGGACTATATAGGGCTTTGATGATATAAGACTTGTGGCAACTTTTGTGTTTCTTGTTGTGGGAAGGTCATACTGGAAGCCTAGGGTGAAGTCTTTGGGTGTTACATCTACATCTATATCGGAGTTGATGTTAGAAGCTGAAGCTACCATTGGCAAGTTCTAATGATGTTGCTTGGACTTGGTACATTTCTCCAGGTGCTAGAAAGAAGATGGTCCCAACCGAGCATTCTAAGTTCAAGGTGGAGTAGTCAGATATGTTTTTGCGGGTTCTCCTAAGTGGTGTATAATCTCCAAGGTGGAGATTGTTTCTTTTTATTTTTGGTGTGGCTCTTATACTTCATGGGGGATTATAAAAAAAAAAAAATGGAGGAAAAACATATGTTGGTGCAGAGTAGTAGAAGACTCGCCGATGAGTGCCCTATGCTCGTGGACGAGTAGATACCGAGTGCTAGAAAATTTATTAGTAGAAGACTCATAGACAAGATGATAGACTAGTCGACGAGTGGGCTTCTTGGACTTATCGACGAATCCCATGTTCTCATCGACGAATACGTCTGGGTTGCGAAAAAAATATTTGAATTTTGAATGTAGACAGTGTAATGGTTGAAAGTCAAGGGGAAGCCTCCGAGGGCTTATTATATATGTTCTTCTAGGCATATTTTGACAAGTAAGAGAGTGAGCAAAGGCTAATAGAAGGAGAGAAGATCATTGAGTGTGTATCTTTGATTTTCATAGTGAATTTCTTGTCGATTGCTCCCGTGGATATAGGCTTTGCCGAACCACGTAATTCCTGGTGTCGTTGCTCTTATCTGCACTTTCTTTATATTGCTATGGTTGTGGAATAATTCTTTATTTCACCATTTTAGATTGTTGTATATGGTGTTGTTTGGTCCTTTATAATGTTTATTTCGCTGTGCATTGTTAGAAGAAGTGTTAAGCATTCAAGACATTACAAATACAGATTACATTCAAGTTTTTCATTTTAGCCAAGCACAAATACCAAATATAGACCCAATTTTGCAAGTAAATTTCATCCCCTTTTGGCATTAGCAAAAAAGGGTAAGAAAAAAAAATTGAAGCATTTTAAAAATTCATAGATTAAGAGAACTCCCCCAATTTAAAATAATTTTGGGTATATAAAAGCATGTAATTTTTGTTTTAAAAGATTTGGCAATTTATGCACACAAAAAAATAAATAATATGACTTGTCATGTGAGATTAAAAACACATGATGAACATGGTTAGACCAGGATTAACCACAAGCCATTGCAATTAAGACATATCATAAGACCTATAAAATATTGGAGTTTAAAATGTAGGACATATGACAGCAAGGTGTAGGTTTGAGTACAAAATCGGTCTAACTAGTTCGTTTGTATTTTCATGTATAATTACTAAACCAGTTATGCATAAAGAAAAGTTAAATCTTGAGGCAAGAGATAATGAATTTTAGTTTGGAAAATATTTCTTTCCATGAAGAATTAAAAAAAAAAATGTTCCCCCTTTGATGTTTTCAAAAGGTACTCGGGGATGTGCTTGCTGAAAGATACCCTTTAATTTAAAGTGAGCAAGCAACATTATTCTGGTTAAGCATTTTTGCACTCCTCATGGAATAACCAGAAAATGCAACCATATAAATCCAAAGATATCAACGAATATTAAGTAAGGATCATGCGGCAAATCAAAAGAATATGTGGAAAAAAAAATGTATTATCATTCAGGATATTTCAATAAATTCATCAAAATTTAGCACATGCCACAGTGAATAACAAAGCAAATCTAACCCAAAGGTATTGGTGAGCATAACAAGATGGAGATTTAATTTTAGATGCTTCCCCTTTCAATTTGAAACATAGCTTATATAAAAGGAACTTCTTATACGTATCAAAAATTATTTTCATTTAATAGGCCAGGTAGTATAAGTAGTTATTTAAAATCTTTTAACAGAACTATATTAGATATTAATTAATTCATTTTATTCATTGCAACCAGTATAGTCTTCCTAGAGCCTTCAAATTCATCAGAAAATATATATTAAGGCATGAAATAATGCTCATAACCTAGAACAGTCTATATCTATTTATAAACTTTTAAAAGTTGGATACAATGTTCGTGGGTTTTTAGAAGAACCTCAATATTCAATAATCTAAACATAATGCATGTGAGACTTTTGTGCTCTTTCTATAGGAATGGTGCTTAGCTCCTCTAAATGTTTGATGATTATGCTAGGATGAAGTTTAATATTTATTTAGTTTTCACTCATCCTTTCAAAAATATTATAACATTTATCTTTATCATTATCATCTTTTCACATGGTTTTATTTTGGGAAATTTCTACCGAATTTTTGGCAGCATGTCATCTGTAAATAGAACATTTCCTATAAAACCTATATCTGAAATGTGGTTATTTTCAGCAGATAAATCATATTAAGTATGCAACAATCTAAGATCACCTACCAGTAATCAATTCTCATTACCGCATCTGCCATGCAGGAGGCATTCAATACAGGCATGCAATCAAGTAGTACAAATATATACTATCCAACAAAAGAAATAATCATAAGGCAGACAATGTATACTAGGCTACCAGGTTGTTTTCACGAAGGCATACGAACATAAAATGAGGGCATTTAATGAAATCATTGAATTATAAAGAGTAATGCTCCCTCTGAGTTATGCACTACAATCGTCTTATGCCTTCATCCCCTTTTCAATTTTTATTTTTTATATATATATTTTTTATAGCCTTTAGCCAAGAGTTCTAGATTTTTAATGATGTATGCTTGGCTTTGGATGAATATGCTTAGAGGACAAAAAAGTCACAATAAATATTTCTTTAGACGAATTAAGCCTATTTGCCTATTTTCTTATGAACTTTAATACGTGTGAGAGGCTTAAGTTCGAATGGCCTTGAATTTAACTTTTTTTTCATAGGTTTTCTTGAAATTTTCTCATTTATTTGAATTGAAACCCAGGCAATCATTTTAGCCATTCAACTTCATAAAAGGATATGAAGCTCTAAAAGTTTTTTACTTAAATTTTGAGAGCTTGTGAAGGAAGTTTGAATAAATACTCTTTGAAAATTAAATCACTAATAGGTAGAAAAGAGCATTTAGGATAGGCAGGATATTTTTCAAGATAAGCAGTCTAAAGATATTGACCTAACTTGTTTTGGCAAAAAGCATTAAAGAGTATGTGAAATTTGACTCTAACTTTTTAGTGATTGGAAGGTATCCTTTAGATATGATCACAATTTAGAGTAAGGATACGAACCAAGAGGCAGGTAGAGTCTTTGCAAAATGTGATAGTGAGATGGAAAAGGTTTCATATGGTCAATAAAAATTATAGAGTTTTTACATTTTAAGCATAAAGGGAATATTTAAATATAATTGATGGAAACTTGATTCCCTTAGAGGATGCCCCTAGTTTTGATTGTGGAAGGATATCTTTTGAATAAGCACTTTAAATGATTAGGAGTTTGTGATCAACAATGCTTAAGCCTAGAGTGATGACTAATATTTGATCAAGCTCCTATGTTCAAGAAAAATCTTAGGGTTAAATGATATACAATATAAGATGAATTCCCTAAAGCCTAAACTTGTGTGCTGAACAAATATGCTTAAATTAAGATATGTATTTTCAAGTATGAATTAAGCATTGAGAATTATATACCATGTACAGTTGCCTTGTCCACTTGGAAGTTGATTTTATTTGAGTATGCTATAGCCATTATTTTCATATTTTACCTAATCATTGTGATATAAATGCATTAAGGTCATATTGGATATCTTACTAAAATTTGCATATTTGCTTCAATTTCTAATGATCTTAATATTCAATATAGTGTATAGTGAATACATCTACTAAGAATTTTCTTTTTAAGCACCAATTACTTCCCAAGCTTACAGTCATCACTGCCCTCTATAGTTAATCCAATGCGCTAAGGAAGAATTTGACAATTACGTAATTTCAATTTGAATCCGATCTTCCTTTGGTCCTAAGGGGTTTTCTTTCATGACAACCCACTCCATTTCTTTACCCATGTCTGGACACCTCCAACTAAACAAGTGTATTTAATGTGCCCTTTCCTTCCAAATTATAAGCAAGTTTTATATGCACATGAACAATTACGCTTATTTGTTCCACTTCTACTTGACGAGGCATGGCAATAAGATTTATAAGATGTACCCTTTTTTGAAAGATTTACTTGTTTTAACTCCTAAGGGTTTAACCGGGTTATCTCCCTCATTCATGAATTTGAAAACCATTTTAAAGTAATCTTTAGTGTTTCTTTCTAAGCAATTGTTTATCAAAATTCTTTCAACCTTTTTTCCTTTCTATAGTAGCATGATATTCTTTTAATTCTTTTAAATGCTTTGCCACCTTTTTAATTTCATTTCTCATAAAGCTTTTATGTTTAATCATCCTAACTAGAAACTTATATAGTTTATATGAAGCCTTTCTATTTCTCTATACACAAGCATGCTTTAGTCATATAATTCAACATATGATTCATCACAAGATTTTTCACAATAAACATCTCATAAATCATTAACAACATTATCACAAAGTTTGATAGATGATTCAACATATGATGTATTACGATATTCAACAAAAGAATCATCAATTGAGGTAAAGTTAATTTTATAGATGTCTTTGTCAGCTAATACTATTAGCTCATGATTTACCACCTCCTAAACATTTGAGCTTGACATTTCTAGATTGGTGGTATCCATTTCTTGGGTCTCTCCATATTTCCTTTCAAGCTTCTCCCACATTTCCCTCGCATTTTTACATGCCATAATTTCATGAAAAATATGAGAATCTAAAGCAAAATATAATAATTCCATGTCATGTGAATTAGCATGCATTAATTTAATATCATTTTCATCCTAGAACATACAAATTCCATTAACAATTACCCGCCAGGCCATCCAATCCTTTGATTTTATAAATACGCTCATTCTAATTTTCCAGGTGGTGTAATCAACACCATAAAATACAAGTGGCTCAGAAGGTGACTGTCCGTCACCAAATCAGGATACACCATTGTGAGCCATTGCGATCTTTTGCAAAAAGATGTCTTAGTCTAGTGCAATGAGGCTTTGATACCAATTAGTGGAATTGGTGTATTCCCAAAAGGGGGGTGAATTGGGTATTTAAAATTTTATTCCTAGGTTCAATTTTAATCATGAGCAGTATAGCATAGCCTAGGGTCCATCTAAGTAGTTGCAAAACCCAACACAATTTAACTGAGTAGATATTTAAAGAAAATATAGCAGGCTCAATATTTCCCAATCATTCACTATACTTAAAATATACACACATTCATAGTAAGTTTAAATATAAGCATGCATATGTAGGAATTTAAGTGCGGAAAATTAAAAGCAAAGGGAAGAGAAATCGAACACAGGATATGTTATCGGGGTTCAACCAATACTGCCTATGTCCCCGCCTCAAGCTCATAAGAAAGAGGATTCCACTAATTGCTTGCTTATGGGTGGAACGACACTGATTATAATACCCTTTCTTTACTTGCCATGAGAATGCCCTAGGTTAGATTCATTGGGCTGCCCCCAACTTATACAACTACACTTTACGGTGCAACAGTTCCTCCAAACCGGGTCTAAACTATCCAGCATTTTCTTAACCGGGTCTAAGCAATCTAGTGCACGTTATAGGCCAGTGCAATCCTATTTTGACGATCAAACATTGGGAATGCAACAAAGATGTAAACAATTTGCATACAAATAAATTTGCTTCTTACACAAGTAGATATGTACTATAATACAATCAATGCACTCACAAATGATAGAGATTTATGCTCAAGTGAGAGTTTAAGTTGTATGTCAACTCTCGAATAATGTGTATATATATTTGTATATGTGCAAGAGTGATACCTTTGATTCAAGATAATATATTCAACAAATGAATGATCAAAGGACTTTTAACTTCAAAGAAAAATTTCAACTAATATTTTTCAAATATTAAGCACAACCGAGATTGGGTTTAAGCTTGCAAAAATGTAATTTATCAAATAAAACAAGCAAGCTTTCGAATCTGGCAATAAGAATGCCAAGACTTAAAAGAAAATAAGAGTTATTCCCAAATGATATTTATTAATAAAATATAATGGGAATAACTTTAGTTTACTCTCAAAAAATCAATTTCAGATTATGCAGATGAGAGAGCAATAAGCTTTAAGAATGATGTATGAAAGTATGCACAACAATAAGAAATTAAACTCCCTTTCAGGTTGCAATTAGTTTCCAAGCAATGGGTATAAACAATGATTCTCCTCAAAGATGATTTTTAAAATAAGAGTGTATGGAGAATGAATGATATGCTTGAAAGATTGAAAGCATCTAAGCAATAGGAGCACAAAGAATTTCAGAGAGTATTCGCTAATTATTTTTGCGAATTTATTCTCTAATCAGGACAAATGAAAGAGTATATATAGATATCCTTAAAAATATTACCCTTTGGGATACGACAGTCATTTTAGAAAAAAGATTAATAAAAATTAACCCCTGATTAGTGTGATAAAAAATAGAGAACCTGAGAAGTTCAGTCACCCAGTGCCTAGGATCGGTCGCCCAAACACTCACAAATATTTAAAGTTACTTTACAGGTTCAGTTGAGCATGGGCAATGACCGGTCAGCTGAGCTAGGTGATTTCCCAAGCCTTTGTAGTTTCACTTGTTCGGTGAATGGTTCGGTCTATTGGTTCTTGACATTCGGTCCCCAAAGCTCCTTTGAGCTAAAGGATCAGTCGGCCAGGGACAGTGGAGAAATCAAAATTTAATGGTCGATCGATCATGTACGATGTGTACAATTTATGGTCGGTCACCTGAATCTTAGTAAACTTTTTCACTTTTGGCTTGGTCGGTTGACCGAGGCATTTAGTACAAGAAAAGGTCAGTCACCCGACGCTATTCAAAATTGAGTATTTATGTCTTGTTTGGCCCCCGTGCTTTTTCAACCCTGTGCGAACAAGCTTATGGCATTTTAGTTTTAAGGGTATTGGTCCTATGGTCATTCTATGGTCTTTGAGCATGAAGTCTTATCATGCACGAGATGCAATTATTGCAGACCATAATATTGCAGACCCAAAGCCAAAATTGAATGCAAATACAATAGACAAAAGTGGTCTTTATTCTTTTCGCCCTTCAAATGCCAACACATGATGTGAGCATTCAATTCATTATGGCATCCATAGCATCCTTAACAACCGTGTGCGTTATACATGGACCTATTTACAAGCTCAGAGCATAGGTATGAAATTTTGTATTTGTCACAATCAAAATGCGATAGGACTCAAAAAGTCAATAGAAGTGGAAAGGAAAGTCCTTAAAGTGGATTACTTGATGCAAGGGCATAGGCCAGTAGGCTCACCAGGGCTTGAATCCTTAACTACCAAAAATAATATTTATAAAACCTAACTATTCCCAAGTTCAGTAGAAGGTGGGGAAGTTAGGTATCGATCCATGGGGATTAGAGTGCAGTTATTAACCACTTCAAAATTTGTTTAGTAAAGCTTTGTATAAAAAGATGTGTTGGAATTGGTTCGATCCCAAGAGAGGTGGGGTGAATTGGACATTTAAAACTTTTTTGCTAATTTAAACAATTACATCGGTTCACCACATTCATATCCCATTCAAAATAAAACATATATGTAAAGTAAGTGATCAATGTGAGCATAAATACATGTGTGCTGCATATCTCACTTAAATTAATTTTGTATGCATGCAAGATGGTTATAACAAAACATGAACAATCTTACATATACAGAAATTAAAGTGTCGTAATTAAATGAGATAGAGAGATAGAGAAAGAGAGCCACATGATATTTGTTATCGAGGTTCGGCCAAACTAGCCTACGTCCCCGGCTTGGGCATACCCTCCAAGGATTACACTAAACCTACTCACTTAAATGGGTGGAGCAAAATTCGTTTACATCCTCTCCCTACAGGGCGAGGAAAACCCCATCTCAATTACAAGGTTGAGCTTAACTTGTCTCACTTACAGGGCTAAGACTCCCCAATTCAAATTTTGGGTTGAACCCAACCGGTCTCACTTACGAGACAGAGACTCTCGAGTTCAATTTCGAGCTGAACCCAACCGATACAACAAAAATAATTTTTGTAAATATAACATGCTTCTGAAAATATAAGCAGAGATGTACACATTAAGCTCAAATACATACACTCTAATATGATATGAAATATATGCTCAGTAGAATGAGGATGTTTTTCAAAATAAATATTATAATTTTTGGAAGAAAGATACATGTGATAAAATGCTTCAAAGATTTGTACTCTAATAAAATATTTCTCCAAAAAATATTTTCAATGAGAAGTAGGAGAACCTGGGATTTTGGTTGTTCAAATGACTTTTGCAACATAAAAATTTATCTATGAAAGCATAGATGTAAAAATAAATGCCCAAATAAAATACTCTCTTAAAACTATTTTCAAAGAATGAATGAAAAAGAGTTGGTGATGTTAAAATATTTTGCCCCAAAAGAAAGACTTTTGCATTAAAAATGATTTAGGGAGACTTTGATTGAAAAAAGAATTTGACAGGATTTGGGAATTAATCAAAATTTCTAAATTGAGGTTATGAGTGGGTATTTATAAATTTTCTGAAATTATGACTGTTTATGACACAATCGGTATTTTGAAAAAAATTAATTAAAAGTTAATGACATTTTAGAGCTTTTAAAAAATTCCAAACCGAGAGGTTCGATTGATTGTATTTTAAGTTCGATCGACCCAATTGTCAAGTTCGGTCAACTGAGGCACTTTTGAACTAAAGATATAGTCGACTGAATTAAGGTGATTTTGAAAGCGTTCGAGGTTCGGTCGACTATATTTTAAGTTTGATTTGCTATTCATATGGTTTAGTCGACTTAATCATAAATGAATTAAAGGTTTGGTCGGCTAAATAGTCTACAGTGAGATACGAGCCAATTTGGTCGACTGTTGATGATACGTTCAAAACCATTCACTTGGCTGAACCTTTTTCAAACTTTTGACCTCCGAGTGGTTCGGTCAACTGAGCTGAATATAACCAGTTATGTTCTGTCAAACGAGTGACTTTTAATTATTTATTTAAGTCCTGATTTTGAGTGTAGTTTACCCCTGTTTGCATGGTTATGATTTGTAAGATAGAGAAGAAGTGTGCAAATGATGTATAGGGACCTAGGGTTGATCTAAGGTCATTGATTTAACCCCAAAAATCTGACATTAGTTGACCGAAGGTGATCCCTAAGGTCAGTCTATGGTCATTTGGGCATTCAAGTCGTATCATGCAGGATGTATGCATTATTACATACCAAATAATAAAAAATTAAATGCAATACAATTTAAAATTAAATGTTGTCTTCTCCTTCTTCATTACTCTTCTCTCTATGGAATGTCATAGTTGAAGTAAGCTTTAAGTCTTTTGGCTTCCATTTCCCTTTTGCCTTATGTATGTGTTGAATAGTAAACCTATTCAAGTACTTAAAAACACACAAAAGAAGCTGGTGCTTTGTTAGCATCAAAACAAAGATTGGACACAAAAGGTCAATAATCTCCCAATTTTTTAATGATGAAAAACACCTAATAGCAAAATGGGTATAGCGTGAACCCCCCCCCCCAAGAGTATGCATAATATAAAAATAACAATAATAGCTCAAGCACACTCATGGAAGAAGACATGACAAATAAAATTATGCATTTAATTTTTCTTTAAAGAGCATACTCAGATATTTGCCTTTAGAGATTTTCCCTTTCAGTCATTATCATTTTGTTCAAAAACATTCTCCCCCTTTTGGCATCATAAAAAAGGGTTAAGCTAAGTATAAAATAATTTTGAGTATTTAAAATAGACTCAGCAAAGAGAACTCCCCCCATTTGAAAAACTCTCCCCTTTTCAGTATATATATGGGCATAAAAATTTTATAATTGTTTGAGAAATATAACAATTAAGTACAGAAAAATTTTCATAACTGGTCATTAAGAGATTAAAAGGCACATGACAAACAATATCATACCAGGATTATCCACAAACCATCAAAATTTAAACATATCATAAGACCCGTGAAAGATTTGAGTTCAACACGCATGACCTATGATAGAAAATGTAGGATTGAGCATAAAAGTGATCTAATAATTTCATATGCATTTCATGTAAGATTAATGAACCAGTTATGCAACACCCTTTTAAAATTTAAAATTTCATGACATAAAATCTTAAACATAGAATAGCACAGGTCATGAAAGCATTTAAGCACACAAGTAAGACATAAGATATATTCCATATAAGTTTAATGATTGCTTTTAAAAATGTATATATAAATAAATATATATGTATAAAAATATATATCCCCTGATGATTTTCAATAAACATTGGAGGTTATGCTTACTGAAAAAGAAACTTTAATTGAAAGACCAAACAAGCAATGTTTTCCTGGTTTATCATTTGAGCACAAATCACATAGTACAGAAAAATTCAACAATATAGATCCAAAAATTTTAAACTAGGGATCATATGGAAAAATAAAGAACTATGGCCAAGTAACATTTTAATTAAGAACAAATCTAAGCCTACAATGTTGGTGAGCATAACAAGATGGAAAATTGATTTTAGATGCTCCCCTTATCAATTTGAATATTTGCTTAGATCCGATTAATTACTTATATTGTTTACTAATTGTGACAATTTGTTAAGTGATTACGTAGTATAAGTCCTAGACCACTCATGCACTAGAAGTCTAACATTTAAAGTCATGTGTAGTGTTCTGTGCCCCAAGAACAATCCATATCAAATGTTGATTCAATAGGTGAAGAAATGATGTTCATGGTGCCTAGAAAAACTTTAGACTCAAAAAGTGGAAACAATAAAAGTTTTTGAGTCCATGGGGTAGGTAGTTTTAAATCCTTATTCTCTAAGTATGTGGCTTAAACTCCCCGGTATAGTATTAAGCATACATAAGTGTGTTTACGTTCAAGGACAAATTTTCAATCAAGCACATTCATCACATGTTCATTGTTCTTAATATTACTTAGCATGCGAGAAATTATTGACATTAAGTACTTATTTATTTTTATTATGAATGGGGCTTAAGCTCCCCCCGTATATTTGCGTGCATACATACATACATTATGGTTCAAGGATGATAGTCATTTAGAAGCACTCATAAAAAAATTATCCATTCAAAAGATTTTTAGCATGCAGCAAATATAGGCATTTAGCACATACTAGCATGACATATTGCATTTCATTTTAAGAGCATGATAGCCAGTTAAGGATATACCCAAGTATTATGCAATAGGTGTTCAAAATGGATAACACAACTCAAGAATACAATGAGTGTGTGAAATGAAAACTCCCCCTAAGTCATGTAGTTTTTCTTGTTAATGGACCATCATCAAAATATGAGACTTTTAAATATAAGGATGATGTTTTACCATTTAGCTCCCGAGCAGATGTACATACCCCAAATATTTGGACCAAATGGTGTCCATGAACTAAGTTTCTCTTAAGACACAAAAAAAATTGTGTACATGTCTTCAATTTTATATAGCGGTTTGGAGTTTACATGTACAAACCTATTTAATTACTATGCATCCTACAAAGGGAAATGTGTTGTGTATACTAATTAAGAATTAATTTCAGTAAGCATACCAGATAGTGTAAGCACTCCTTTTAATGTAACTACCCTAATTATCTATTAAAGCATTTTATCATGTGACCAGTGCAATCTTCCCTATATGATCTTGTCTATGCATCTTCAACTAAGTATGAAAATTAGTATTCTCTTATGTTTCACTCATCCTTTCAAAAAAACATTTTTGCATGCATTTCATTTTTTTCATCTTAATACATGGTTTCTTTTTTAGGAAAAGATCTACCGAAATTTTGGTAGCATGCCGTTTGTAATTTAAACATTTTCCCATTTTTACCATGTCCCTGAAACCTAATAAGTTCAAGCAAGCAATATAATAATTCATTCTGAGCATGTGAGAACCTATATCCACTACCAGCGTGCAATTCACGTCATTGCATCCGCCATACAGGAGGCATTCAATATAGGCATGCTTTCAGCAGTTCAATCAATATATCAAATAAAATATAAACTATCCATACGAAGATATAGTCATTTTTCAAACAATGGATAGTTGCATTCAGCTCAAACAAATCATCCTATAAACAAAACAAGATAAGTATAATATAATATATTGCTTATCAGATGAATTTTTAAAAACAAGGCTGCTTCTCCTCAATTACGTAGCCAATTGAAGATGACTAAACTGCTAAGCTTCAAAATGAGTTTAGGGAAAAAAAAATATCTAGTACTAGAATAATTCCCTAAAGCTCAATTTCATGTGTTGGGCAAAGATATGCTATATTTAAGATATTTATACTAAAGCATATATACCATTAAAAATTCAACAAATAAATATAATTTTGTCCAATAAACAAGGGATAGCCAATATATTCATATGTTACCCAATCATAATGATATGTATATGTATAAATCTTTGATTGGATATGATCATTAAAACTCACATATTGGCTATAATTTCCTAAGGTTCTTAGTATAATAATAGAGTATACTAAAATATAACCTTTTAAGCATGGAGCTCTATTTAATAGTTTAAAGCATTTTGATTCTCTCTCTCTCTCTCTCTCTCTCTCTCTCTCTCTCTCTCTATATATATATATATATATATATCATAAAATCTTATGAGTATTAACAAAATTTTCTTCTTAAGTGCACCTCATAAGATGGCATGTTATAATCATAGAATTATCATTTGATTCACGTAGTAAGAATAAATATAAAACATGCTACATGTGAATCAAGTATCAAATAACGTAGAAGGAGGAAGATATACCTTTCCAATTTACTCATTCTTAATCGATTAAGCTCCTAGTGGCTTTCACCTCTCTCTCGATTTTTCTATATTTTTCAGATATTCCCAAAAATCTTAGCACTATAATAATAGATTAACTTTTTAGTAAAATTAGTAGCTAAGGCAAAGTAAAAGCATATATGGCACTCAAATGATATGCATTAAAACACGTGTCATGCAAATTCAATTCATTTTCAAAATTTGGGAAACATTTCAGCTTAAAAATCATTTTTAATGGGATATGATCTCCTTTGCCAAACACTTTCAAAATCCTATAATCATTTGATTTTACAAAAGTCATTTTTAATATTCAAATAGTAAAATCTACGCAATAAAAACAGGGGAGGATTTGGAAAGTTTTGACCCTCAAAATAAGGATACACCGAAATATGAGTCGTTACAATCTTTATGCAAATAGCGATTAAACTTATTGCAACCGGAATCTGATACCAATTGTTGGAATTGGTGTTATCCCAAGATGGGGGTGAATTGGACATTTAAAATGTTTTTTCTAATTTAAATAATTACACCGATTCACCACATCTCACATCTCATTCCAAATAAAACATGTATATAAAGTAAGTGAGCCATGTGTGCATGCATACATGTGTGCTACATATCTCATTTAAATTAATTTTGTGTGTATGCAAGATGGTTATAATGAAACATGAACAAACATACACATACTAAAATTAAAGTGTGGTAATTAAATGAGAGAGAGAGAGAGAGAGAGAGAGAGAGAGAGAGCAACACACGATATTTGTTATCGAGGTTTAGTCAAACCAACCTACGTCCTCACCTTAGGCATACCCCCCAAGGATTACACTAAACCTGCTCACTTAAATGGGCAGAGCATAAGTTGTTTACATCCTCTCCTTACGGGTCAAGGAAAACCCTAACTCAATTACAAGGCTAAGGCTAACTTGTCTGACTTACGGAACTGAGACTCCCCAGTTCAAATTTCGGCCTGAACCCAACTACTCTCACTTACGAGACTGAGAGTCCCTAGTTCAATTTTGGGCTACCCAACCGATACAATAAAATTTATTTTTGTACATATAACATGCTTATGAAAATATAAGCAGATATGTACACATTAAGCTCGAATACATACACTCTAATATGATATGAAATATATGCTCAATAGAGTAAAGATGCTTTTCAAAATAAATATTATAATATTTGAAGAAAGATATATATGATAAAATTCTTCCAAGATTTGTACTCCAATAAAATATTTCTCCAAAAAATATTTTTGATGAGAAGTAGGATTACCTAGGGTTTTGGATTCTCAAATAACTTTTGCAACATAAAAATTTATCTGTGACAGCATAGATGCAAAAAATAAATGTTCAAATGAAATACTCTATTAAAAATACTTTCAAAGAAAGAATGAAAGAGAGTTGGAGAAATTAAAATATTTTGCCCCAAAGAAAAGATTTTTGCATTAAAAATGGTTTAGGGGAACTTTGATTAACAAAATAAGTTGAGAGGATTTGGGAGTTAATGAAAGTTGCTAATTTGACATTATGAGGGGGTATTTATAGATTTTACGAAAAATCCTTTGAAAATTTTTTTAACTTTTTCATTCCTTTATACTCTCATATAGTTATTACATTGAAAATCTTTTCAAGAGTATATTTGTTTGGGTATTTATTTTTCACAACAATTATCATTTACTCCCCTTTACTCTTATTTTTTCAAAATCATTCATTGAGAGTATAGTTTGAGTTTCTTTACATATTTCTTTGATAAATATCTTGGGAGAAATCTTATTCTAACATACGAATCTTTAGCATTTCTATTGCTAGATTCATAAAGCTCATATTGCCTTTGTTGCAAGAATCCTTTTTTGGGCATAAGTCTAAACTCTCCTATACTTCATTTTGAAAATTATTTTTGAGATTGATTTTGAGGATTTAAAGATCTTTGAAGTTTAATTTGCGAATTATTTTTTTCCAAAGATCATTTATTATTATTTGGGCATAAATTGATTTGAGTGCAAAATCCTAGGTTCTCCTACACTTCATTTGAAAAATATTTATGGGAGAAATTTTTTATTAGGGTTTGCATCTTTGAAGTACTTTATTATATACATCTAACTTAAAACTACATAAGTTATTTTGAAAAAATCACATACTGAGCTTTAAATTTATATCATACGTGAGTGCATAGAGTTTTATTGTTGTACACATCTGCTTGTTTGAGAAGCACTTTAGTTGTGCAAAACTATTATATCTATTGTATGTTTGACATGTGGCCAGAAGAGGATTTGCCTAGCCTGTGACATGCACTGGATTGCTTAGAACCGGTTATGAAAGCACCAGATGGTTTAGAGTCGGTTAGGAAAACCAAGAGCAACTTTCTAAGGTGTGATTGTAAATGTTGGGGTCAGCCCTATAATGTAACCTAGTTGGGGTATTCCCTTGCCCAGTAAGGAGAGGGTATTGTAATCGGTGTCGCTCCACCTATAACCAAGCATTTAGGGGAATCCTTTTACTTGTGAGCTTGAGGTGGGGATGTAGGTAGGGTTGGTCAAACCCCGATATCATATTGTGTGTCGTTCTCTCTTTCACTGCACTTTAATTTTTCGCACTTAAATTCCTGCACATGTATGCTTATATTTAAATTTGTTATGAATGTGCACATGTTTTAAATATTGTGAATAATTGGGAATTACTGAGCTCATTGTATCTATTTTCTTTATCTGCTCAGTTTTATATTATTGGGTAATTGGTATTTTGTTTGACATACCCTAGGTTACGAAATACTAATTGTGGTTTTAATTAAACTTAAGAAGATTTTTTAAAATATCCAATTCACCCACCTCCTGGGAATGCACCAACTCCAACAAATATTAGCATGTAAATTCAAATATTGATAAGCCACAACATAAGGCAAGTGTAAAGTACATGCCTTGTCACTATCTTAGTATCCCTGGAAACCTACAAAATAGTTGTCTTGAATCAGCCTCATTGGATTACTCTAAAAAGCACTTCGGAAGATGGGTTCACTCTTTTACATATGAGGAAGAATGTCATGATCAAACATCCCATATATTTTGTAGAACTGATGCTAAGTATGGAGTGTACTAGTCTCGTAAGGATGGGCTTCAGTTTATTTAGGAGGTGTCGGGTCCTTCACCCTAGCATCTTCTCACCTACTCTCCACATCCAATCAAGACTACTCTAGAATGACCAACTCATAGACCATGCATGAGTACATCATATGCACTGGACATCTGAAAAGTCTTTATATTTGGTAGAACATGAGTTGTGTCCCTAGCTTGACTTCATTATATTTGGAGTAGGAATTCTATATATTTTTATTTATTTTTACTTTCTTTTGCTCATTCTTTTATCATTCTTCTTTCATGGTAAGCTAGGAAAAGGTTCACAACTTATTTTGGTCTTCATACTTCTGAAGGGAACTTAAGCTCACAATGGAGTCTATAAACTAGTCTAAATCTAGGGGTGGCTCAATCTTCATGTCTTGAGTAGGCTACAAGACCTAGGTTTATATCTCCCCTCTAGATATCACCTCTAGACCAGTAAATACAAAAACCGAGACTAGAAAACAATGAAAATTCAAAAAAAGGAAGTTGAGTTCAATAAACTCAGAGTTGACGTCAAACACTCAAGCACTAGACGAAAGGCTCAACAGTACCTCACAAAGTGTCATAGTCGCCACCGTTGTCCTCTTAGTGCTCTCAAGGAACCCTTAAGTGCTACAAGTCATGTGTAAATGCGTTCTAGCATTATGAAGAGCCATGTGAATACAAGAGTGTACGTAACTATATTAACACAAAGGAATCACTAGTCTTTCCTCATAAGGTGAGGAAAGGATTGTATTAGCTATACTAGTTAAAACTAAGCATACATGACCCACTACTTCGTTAGTGAGCATAACATGGTCATAGACCTAATATGCCTAAGCATGTAATATGAAAGTAATATACAAGTACGTGAATAGTATAACTAGTGCTAACATGTCATGAAACAATTAAATATCCACTGAAAATTTAAATTCTTGTCAATTTTAAAATTCTTGTCATTTTTGTGCTAAAAGTGTTTCACGTAGTATTCGCCTACCCACTATCCCAAACTTAAAACTTCAATGTCCTCACTAAAGTGTGGAAAGAGATAACCTGGAGCACAGTGAAGGGAAGATTGCATAGGCCAATAAAAACAACTAGTGTACTTGCATATGTTAGAACCATATAAAATCCACAATATCATGCATGCAACAATAGACTAAGCACAAAAAGACATTGAGTGAAAACACCATGTAAATTGTATTAATTTCCAAGGGCATTACAAAAGTATTATGAATATCATAGCACAAGTACAACCTTTTCAAAAATATGGTGAAATAACGTACAAGTAGATACAAATAAAAGAATGGGAAACAATAAAAAATGTGCCGCTGAAGCACAATGTATAAGCAAAGCGGCCAATAGGTCATCTCAATCCTCCTCCGACTCCGAGTCTGAATTAGGAATGTAGAGTGGTTTTTCAGGAGAGCAGCTGGGGCCATCATAGGTTGCCACAGTTGCGACTTTTTTTTGTAGTGCCCCCACCAGTGCATCCCATATTACTAGGCCATATGTTGAAGGAGGTACACTAGCAGGTGCTAGTGGAGTTGCAAAGGGAATTTGTGGAGTTCTCATCCTTTCTCCCATAGTATCCTGCATCCATGCAAATGTTTCTTCTTTCTATTGGCCTTAGCATTAGCAATTTCAAGCAGGGGTTCGTAAGGACTGGCCTTGCTTCTCATTAGTCATTGTTCTTGAGCATATCTCTATCTTAGAATATGGAAGAGAAAATGGTGGAGCATAGGTGCTCAGAAAGAACAAAGATGAACCCTAGATCGCTGAGAAGGTTTTTGAACAACAACGAGGTTGCGAGAGCTACGTGCTATGGTCAGTGAAGTACCGAAGGCTCGGAGATGGTGCTTGGTGATCAGTCGACGAAGTTGGAGGGTGGGGTGATGAGAGTTGACCAAGAGTTGATAATGGTTGCAGATGAAGAGTCACGAGTGCACAGGTGTTTAAATGACTTTTTCACAATTCGACCAAGTCACACCAACTTATAAGCTTGTCGCACTTGGGCGTCCCTCCCCACCCCCCCTCCCCGGCCCCCCGACTTAAACAAGAATGATTACTCCCGACTAAGTCACATGCCAACTTAGTGCTAGTCATAGACATTGTCGATTCTCTCAGTATTTTGTAAGCTTAGAGGGTCAGGGACTAGACCAAGTCGAGCCAAACGAGGTGAAGGTCGCACCCTTGGTCGATCTCCTCAACACTTTTGGAAATTAGAAGCCTAGATACCCCCCCCCCAACTATTATATGCTCTAATTTATAGGTATCATACTTTATTTACAGTACTTATGTACATCTTAGGGAGTCAAACCAAGAAATTAAAAATACTTGATTTGCCTCTTGGAAGCGCTAAGTTTATCGTCTTTAGCTAGATGCTTTAAAGCTCATTATCAAACTCAGCCAGGTTTGAAGCTGAAATTGTCCTCCCTCATTTTCTTATCAGGCCCCATTTGGCATACCCCAACTTGAATTTTAAACCGAAGACCAAATCATGAATTGCAAGAATTTTCTCGTAAGGATCATCCAAGTCAAATGTAGAAGAGCTCTCTAGCTGACATGTTTCTTCTAATGGGTCCATCCATAAAATTGAGGGAGCCTCTTCCCTAACAATTTTATGAATCATGTATTCGTCCACAACTTGGACGACATTAGGTGGATGTTGGGAAGCATGGAATACCCTCAGCCAAGCTTTTCATAGCCAAAGGATATATCCATAATCCATGTCCTATATTGTATACATGTATTAGCCATGGCCAAGAAGGGTCATCCTAATGGGGCAAGAATCATATTTTTTATTAAATTGAATGATTCCATGTCCAGAATAATAAAATCAAACGAGTAATAGAATTCCTCCACCATGACCAGCACATCTTCTACCACACCCCAGGGTCGTTTTACTGATCGGTCGATGAAACACAAAGTGACCGAGGTGGGCTTCAGCTTTCCAAAGTGAAAATTTTGGTACACTAACTACAGGAGAATGTTCACACTTGAACCTAAATTTAAAAGAACCCTATTAATGGTGTAACTGCCAATCACACACAAAATGGTTGGTGTGCCAAGGTCTTTTACTTTAGGAGGGAGGTAAACTATTACCATTGAGCGCATGTGCTTGGTCATCCATAGATGCCCTTGAATTTTGCTACAACCTGTATAAATCCTTGAAGACTTTTTCATACATAGGCATTTCTTAACGTTATCTAAGAGGGGCTTATTGACTTGAAATCATCTAAATACATCCAAGATGGACTTAGTGGTGGTATCCTTCTTAGATGAAGAAGGCATAAGAAGAGCCTTAGGGTATGGTGCTGGAGAAACATGAAATACCCTATGAGGGGTGTAGTGAGGTTTCGTTCCTCCAGAAGTGGGTGAGGTGATCTCACGATTCTTTTGTGCACTAGAGGAGGAAGTGGCATAACTTTCAACTTTAGGTTCTATTCCCTTTTCCTCTTTGTTCTCTCCCTTGCTCAACTACTCCACTACCCTTTTTTTTACTATCCTACTACTTGAAAAGTGGCTAACACCTAACCCTGCTGATGATATGACAAAGGATCAGTGTCTGGTTCACATTCTACCCCATATTGGCCCATGAGATTCACTAAAGGCTGAGTCAGCAACTTTCCCTCATCTCTATGACTCAAGAAAGTGGCTAGTTGCCCCATGGTGGCTTCCACCTTAACTATGGATTGGGAGTAGGAATGAAGAAGTTGCCGATCTACTTGGCGATCAACCTCAACACCCTTGAGGGCTTTCAGCACTATCTCGTAAAATGTATCGTACTCGGCCTTGCAGCCTCTGGGAGAAGTTGGGGTGTTGTTTTTGTCCAAGATTTTATGTGTTGGAATAAGGGTGGTTTTGTAGCCTATCATACCAATTGTAGGTGGCCTTCACTTCTTTCTGCATAAGCTCGGGTTGGAGCGACACATAGGGGCAATTATAACATGAATGAGAAGGGCCAGAGCATATCGCACACACTTCTACACATGTCTTCGGCTGTGGTTGGTGTCTTAAGGAGAGAAATCAATTTTGATTTTTAGATATGGTGTGTAGGGTGGGTGCTAGGTCAAGGCTTGTGGTTAACTCATAATCTCCCCTAGGTTTGGATGTGGAAGGTTCAGAGGGTCTACGAGCAAAAATAGTATGATGCTGAGAATTTTTAATGAGGTTCTCGAAGAGAACCTAGGCCTTATTCTCGTGTTTTGTAAGGAAAGTACCTCCACACGATGCATCTACCATTAACCTATTTCTCTCGGCCAACCCTTCATAGAAGGTTTGAACTAAATGCCATTTAGAGACCAAATGATGTGGGCATTTACGTAGTAGGTCCCTAAAGCACTCCTTGGTCTCAAAGAATAGTTTCCCAACCAACTGTGTTGGCCTTACAAGGCTCAACATCTTGTTTTGATGCTAACAAACAAGCGGAAGTTAATATATTTGGTTAAGTGATGTCATTTCAGGATTCAATGATAAAGACAAGGTTAAGTGTTCAGAAGGATTCATGAAAACTTATATTTCAAAGAAGGATGATCAATATGAAGCTAAAAGCATGGATTCAAAGATAAAGCTTGGAGATCATAAGAGCATAAGTATTAAAGAAAACTTGATGAAAGCTTAAAGAAAGATGAAGCAAGCATAAAGACCTCAAGGAATTCAAGAATTGAGAAACTTTTTTAAAAAGTCTATAGGAAATTTCATGTAAGTACTTCAAATAATTTCAATAAGGATACATGAAACTCTTAGGTTAATTTATTGGACCTAAATACCTTTTAACATACTTGGAAAATATTTTTATAAGGTCAAAAATTATTTCAAAAAGGTCAAAATCATTTTTGGAATGAAAAGCACCAAAAAGAGGATTTTCCAAATGTTGTTAACTTTTCTACATCTGCATTGATGTGTATTTTTCTTTATCAAACCCTATATATTTCAAAACTTGTTCAACATGAACGTTGTAGTATTTTCTCTTAGCTTTCTTTTGACACCAAAAATGTCAAATTTGGAGTTATAAAAAAAAATTTATAATCAAAATACTGAAGTGTGCTCAAAGCTGACAATAGCCTTGTGTTCCACCAGTAGACTGCCTAAACCATGACTGGCCCCTAGGTGGTCAAGCCAAGCACCTAGGTAGGTGACTGACAAAACAGCTTGTCTACTACCACGCGGCAGTTTTTAAATTTCTATAACGGGTAAATTTTTTAAATAAGACTGCTTGGGGCTTAAACTTTGTGAAAATTTGGGGAATACTCCAAGTCTTTTGGGAATCAAGTTACATACTTTTATAAGTCTATAAATAAGCCTCAAGATCATTGAATTAATGAACCAAGAATCAAATTTAGCTATCAAATTCTCTCAATTGCTCTCAACACTCAAAGGCTCTTTCACACTCATATTGTCTATGAAATTTGCTGAGGTTTTGCTGATTCAATCACCAATCTTGTGCTACAAAATCTAAATATTTCAATCATTGAAAGAATCATATGGTCAAAAATTCCTTGAGCTTCAAGTTAAATTCCATATTGTTATTTACTTTGAAGTATATTATAGTGCTGAATTGTTGTACTAATAAGCTCTTTGTGTGAGCATTCTTTGTACATCTATTTGATTTGTATCTTGTAGATATTGACAGTTCAAGGTTACTTAGATCATTGGCTAAGTGTGGAGATATCTCTTAGAGAGGCGAGTTCTAGCCTAATTGAAGGAGTGACCGAACGAGGGTACATCGTTTGGAGAGGCAGGCTCTAGCCTACTAAAGAAGTGTGTAAAGGTGTTGTTCCGCCCGGTAAAGGAAATGTTCTAGTGAATCCTTTGGTGGTTTTCCAAAGGTGAGGACGTAGGCTGGGTATAAGCCGAACCTCCTAAAAATCCCGGTCTCACTCTCTCTTTCCCTTACTCTTTATTTTTAGCACATTTAAATTGCGTAGATGGTTTAATTGGTAACTATACAAACTACATAATTTGGAAGTTAAATAAACTTAAGGTTCAATTTTGATTTGGGGTTGTGGAAACCAAAAGGGAGTACCTTGGTTAGTACATATTTTGTGGAAACCATAAGGTAGTATGTTATTTGGTTAAACACCTAAAAATAAATTAACTAAGAGTTTATTTGAATTCTAAATTTTGGGAAGAGTGTGAATGTTGTGTTGATTGAGAAAGCTAATTCATTATCAAAGGGATTGTAATAACAACAGGGCTGCACACAAGCTAAGAATTTTTATTAAGTTGCAACATCTATCTTGATTGAATGTTTTATGATTGTTTAGTTTGGATATTGTGCTTAATTGATTGGTTTGGTTGAATAATTGATTACTTGTTTGGTTAAGCAATAGTGTTGTGGATTAAAAGAACTAAGTTCTTGTGTGATTGGTAAATTAAACAAACAATTCAAGAATTGGTTAAGAGAAACAAAAAAAAAAAAAAAAGTCTTCAAAGGAATTAAAAGAAAATTTTAAAATTTAATTCACCCCCCCCTTTTGGGACTAAACCTTGCTTTTCAATTGGTATCAGAGCGGGGTTATGGAAAATCTTAATTAGTAGCTATAAAAGGATCGAAATGGCTCTCTCAGGCATAGCTCCCTTTGGAGAGGGACAATCTTCAACTAGGCCTTCTATCTTTTGTGGACATAACTATACTTTTTGGAAAAAACGAATACAACTCTACCTTCAAACTATGAATTGGAAAGTTTGGGAGGTTGTTATGGATGGTGACCGAATTCCCTTTAAACTAGTTGATGGAAAACAAGTTCCCAAGGAGAAAAATGATATGATTGACTTAGATCAAAAGATGTTGCAAGTTAATTCTTGTGCTATGAATGCTTTATATTGTGTTTTAGATGCTAATGAATTTAATCAAGTAATGGCTTGCAAAATGGCTAAGGAAATATGGGACAAGCTAGAAGTTGCTTACGAAGGCACTATAGATGTTAGGGATAATAGGATTGATATGCTTACAAGTGAATATGAAGCTTTTAAGAAGAAAAATAAAAAGGCAATGAAAGCCACTACTTGGGACAACATGAGTACAAGTAGTTCGGAAAATGAATCAAGTGACCAAGATGTTGCTTATACGTGCTTTATGGCTTGGGACGATGAGGAAAGCTCCTCATCTAAATCTTTAAATAATTCTTAGAGTGATGAATCCAATGATGAGTGTATGACATCTTACGATGAATTACAAAATGATTTATTCAAAGTTCGTAAGATGCTAATTAAAGTAATTAAACAAAACACATCATTGAAAAGTAAGAATGAAGGTATAATGAAAGAGTTAGAATCCCTTAGAACTTCTAAAAGAGAAAAGGATTCAAGAATCAAGAAAATAGAAAGTAGGAATAAAGCTATGACAAAGGAGTTAGAACATAAAAATCTTGCTGAAAAAGAAAAAGACTTGAAAATTCAAGAATTAGAAAGCAAGAATGAAAAGATGATAGAAGGCCTTCGATCCCTATCCTCTATAGAATATAAGAAAGATATAAATATTTATGAATTAGAGTATAAAGTAAGAAAATTATGTCAAGAATTAGAGAAATCATAAAAGACGGTTGATGACAAGAAAGACGTTGAGATAAATGATCTCAAAAATCAAATTGAAGATAAAGAAAAGATCATTTATAACTTCACAAAAGGAAAGGCAAACTTTGACAAAATGCTAGGCTCACAAATGATGACCTTAAACAAAGAAGGCATTGGATTTAATGGGGTTGAAAATAAAAAGACAAAGAATCTTTACATGAGTTATTTTTCGAAAACTTCCAAAGATTATACTAGCACTTCTTCTAATTCCGACACTAACACCATATGCTATCAATTTAAGAAAATGGGCATATAAAGTTTGAATGTCCATTTAAGAGAAAGGGTGTGAAAACTAAACAAGTATGGAGAATTACTGAAACATCCTTTATTAAACCAACCGAACCCAAGAAAGTATGAGTACCAAGATGAAAGAGTAGTTTATAAATGAAAATTTCCATGGATTAAGTCATTCCCTTTAAAAATTGAGAAAGTAACTTAATTTTTGATCAACAAACAAACTAGTTGAAATAGAAAAACTTAAAGATGAGTTTTAAAGCTTATTATAAAAAAATTCAAAATGGCATTGTTGGCCAAAATCATAGGATGATTTTTTTTTAAGGCTTGACTTAAGAAAATTTCAAATTGAGCTTATTACATAAGTACCTTGATTAAGAAAAAGATATTTGAGAATGAAAGCCCATATACTACATGCTTACATGTCTATATGATATGCTATGTGCTACATGTGTATGACTTGACTTGACTTGACTTATATTGATAATTTATTGCTCACTATGTTGAAAATTTGAGCATGAGATTATTGAGCATAAGCATGAATTTTGATATGAGATTAATTCTTGACCATGCATACTATTGATTAATCACATGGATAAACTTACTATCTTTGTATTGATATATATGATCTATGAAAGATATAACAATTATATTGGTATCCATGAGCTATGCATGATAATGAATTTGGTATCTATAAAGTACTTTGGTATCCATGAATATTTTAATTGATATCAAAATTTAAAAGCTCACTTGGTATCACAATGTAAAAGTTAAATTTGTTTTTAAGCATGAAAAGTATGATTATATCTATGAGCATGGTGTGACATAGATTATATTAGCATGATATTGATATTTGATACACAATGTGAATCAATGTTTTGAAACATGGGATGATAAATGCATAATTAGTAACAAAACTGAATGTATTGAATTCAGGGGGAGTGTTATGACTTATTGCTTATATTATGATCGTTTCTCTACTAATCAATTGGTATCATAGATTAATAAAATTTTAAATTGATATCATGAATTATATTTTAAATTGGTATCATAAAATCAACAATTGATATCTTGAATAATGTCAAAGAGAGAAAATGTTGTTAATAAATATGTTACACACTACATATGCTATATTGAAAAATAATAAATTAAGTGTGTACATATGTTTGATATGCATGTTTGATGATATGCTCAAAATGTGATTTTATTTGAACTTAATCAATTTTTTTTTCTCTTTTTATTGATGTCAGAAAGGGGAGAAGTTTTAAACAAAAATTGAGCATGGTATTGCAAAAATTGAGCATGAATATAATATATATCAAAAGGAGGAGAAGTATTTGATATTGTTTGATAAACTTGAACTTGAATGAAGTGATAAGCGTGATTGTAAAATGTAGTGATGAGTATGATTGTAAAATGAAGTGATGAGTATGGTTGTAAAAAAGTTTTTGAAATTAAAATTGATCTTGCGAATATTGTAAAGATGATGCTTATTTAAAAGGGGAGTCTTTTTAAGGCTCACTCAAATTTTTGCTTCGCGTTTGTCATCATCAAAAAAGAGGAGATTGTTGGCCTTGCAAGACTTAACATCCTATTTTGATGCTAACAAATACGTGGAAGTTAACATATTTGGTTAAGTGATGCCATTTTAGGATTCAATGATAAAGACAAGGTCAAGTGTTTAGAAGGATTCGTGAAAGCTTATATTTCAAAGAATGATGATCAATATGAAGCTAAAAGCATGAATTCAAAAAAGGTTTCAAAGATAAAGCTTGAAGAACATGAGAGCATGAGAATTAAAGAGAACTTGATGAAAGCTTAAACAAAGATGAAGCAAGCATAAAGACGTCAAGGAATTTAAGAATTGAAAATGTGAAAGAGTTTATAGGAAATTTCATGTAAGTATTTCAAATAATTTCAATATGGATACATGAAGCTCTTAGGTTAATTTGTTGGACCTAGATACATTTTAACATACTTGGAAAATATTTTTTTATAAGGTCAAAAATTATTTTGAAAAGGTTAGAATCATTTTTGGAAGGAAAAGCACCAAAAAGAGGATTTTCCAAATGCTGTTAATTTTTCTACATCTGCATTAAGGTGTATTTTTTTCTATCAAAACCTCCTTATTTTAAAACATGTTTAACATGAAATTTGTATGAGTTTCTCTTAGGTTTCTTTTGAAACCAAGCACGTCAAATTTGAAGTTACACATAAAATGTTATGATCAAAAGACGAAAGGGTGCTCGAAGTTGACTACAGCCTTGCGTTCCACCAGTAGACTACATGAACCCTAACAGGCATCTGGGTGGTCGAGGTAGGCAACTGCCTGTGTCCTGGCAAGCGACTACCACCCTACTACCCCTTTAAAAATAGCTAGGTAGGCGATTGACAAAACAACCAGTCTGTAACGACCAATAAATAAATAAATAATAATAACAATTATTATTAATTATTTAATAATTATTATTAAGAGAATTAATTAAATTATGAAATTTGAGGATTGTGAGTATATATATATATATATATGTATATTTAAATACATATAAGGACATATATATGTATATATATGTGTGTATGTATATAAAAGTATATAAAAAGTATAAAGTAAGGATAAAGGAAAGGAAAAAAAAAAGAAAAAAAGAAAAAAGGAAACTTAGTGGTTAAGTTCCTGGAGCAAGCATGAGAGGAAAGAAGAAAACAAAAAAAAAAACTTCTCACGTTGCGCATATCAGGAAGGAAAGGGAAAGAAAGAAAGAGAAAAAAAAAAAATCTCTCTCATCTAACGCTCTCCACTCCTCCTCTCTCTATGATTTCATGAGGCATTCTCGCCCAATTGAAAATTCGAAAATACCACTAGACTCCATTCTCCGCTACCGACATATCTACCGAAGTGGATTTGTCGTAAGAGCAACATGGGCATATCTCCTAGGTTAAGGCAAATTCTCATTCTTGT
The DNA here is from genome assembly GCF_029873635.1 of Malania oleifera. NCBI lineage: Eukaryota > Viridiplantae > Streptophyta > Magnoliopsida > Santalales > Ximeniaceae > Malania > Malania oleifera. The sequence goes on from NC_080422.1 coordinate 63,759,364, forward strand.
CTCAATTTTTTTTAAATCTTATTTCAAATTGATGATCGGACACCACCACAAGAATCTAGGGATGATTCTTTACCAATCTAGCGAAACGGATTTCTCGTGGGGTCGTTGTAGGCATAGCCCCAAAACTAGGATAAATGAGTTACTTAGAAATTAATTGGTATTTAATTATTGTAAATTAGGAAAGATTAAATAATATTTTATTGGGGTTGATTTGATTGAATTAGGGTTCGGGTGAGCGTTGCGGGTATAATTTTGGGAGCCTTGCTAGCGTGGTTCAGGAAATCAGGTAATGGGGAATAAAATGATGTCAGTATTTTATTAAGGTGAACTGGTTATTTACGAGTACATGAATTTATTATTTATCTAAATGATTTTTTGAACCACCTGAGTACTAGAAAATGATGAATTTGTTTAAGGTTTATATTTCATATAATTGCATATGATATTAAATTTGTGTGATATGGGAACAATTTTTCCTAATAAATTGAATATGAATTACTGTGGCATTTGGCTTTGTATATGGGGTTGTTTGGAATGATTATGACATGATGAATGAATTGCTATGTTTGACTAATGTGTGGAAATGCATTGATCTGTTGGATTACTGTGTGGGAATGTGGATATGCTGGATACTTGTGTGGTAATGCATTGACGCGTCTGTGTGAACTAACTGGTGTGGTTATTCGTGTGCATCTCAATATAACGTTGGCATGAGAAGATTGTTATATTGCCTAGATACAAATCATGATATGACATTGGTAGGTTGAGGAACTCGTCATATTGTCATTTATATGGGGTAGGACATTGGCAGGTCGAGGATCTTGTTTTCAAATGTACTACGGGTAGGTCATGGGGATTGAATACTGGTGAATTGCGGTTCCTGTGTGGGCCACGTTATATCCTATGTGGATAATGGCACTTGTGTGGGCCATATTATGCATCCTGTGTGGATAGTGGCGCCTGTGTGGGCACTGTTATATACCCTGTGTGGGTAGTGATGCCTGTGTAGGCCACGTGTAGGTAAGAAGTACGTAGGTGCCTGTGTGGGCCACGTACTGATATGTACACAATTTCTGAATGTGGGTCACGTATTGAGGACATTGGAAGACGAAGTATGAGATACATGATTCTTATGTGGATGTTGTGCGCATGTGAATTTGATTATAGCATAATAGTAATGATATAGCATATTGTGAATGCATATATGTGAATGCGGCGTGGTAAACATACCACCGGGGCTTATTGAGAAAGGCGAGTTCTCTGCTAGGTAGTTTCTTGGTATCAGTGCAAAAGGATGCTACTTATATAGGCGGATAGACATCTCTATCCTCAGAAACCTTCGCCTTTAAAATAATAAAGATGTGTATATTGGCAGCGAGGTAATTCTTCACCTGAAGGCTTATTGAGTAAGGTGAGTGCTCTCGTAGGTAGTTTTTAGTAGCAGAGCAGAGGGAAGCTACTTGTATAGGCGGGTAATCTTCCCTATCCTCGAGGACTTTCGCTTACATAAAAATTATGTACTTGTACATATTGGATATGTGTATGATATTAGATGTCGGGGATGTTATTAATGGTACATTTTCTCAGTTGTTATTGATATTATGTGAGAAGCAGTTTTTTTTTTATTTTTTAAATATTAAAACTCATTTGTCACACACTGTTATGATTTATTCCACCCTTACTGAGAAGTGTCTCGCCCTAGTGGATTAACAACTTTTTAGGTTCTTTTGGAGATTGGGTTTGAAGGCCTAGGCTAAGGTAGTATTTGGTGGTTTTTTTTTAGGGGGGGGGGGTTATTGTAATATACTGGTATATATACAGATATATATTTGTACTGGATTATGTTTAAATACTAGTTGTGAATACGGATATCTAGATGTTATATTGTTCGTTTTTGGGCTATTATATAGAACTCTCATATTTATTTGAGGTCACTTATTTATATTCCACTGTGTGCATGTTAATTATGCTATTAGATACAAGTGATTGGAACACGTGGCACCCAAGGCCCACCTGGCGGGTTCGGGGCATCACACAGTCTACTGCCACGCTGCAGTTCTTAAATTTCTATAATGGATAAATTTTTTAAATGAGATTGCTTGGGGCTCAAACTTTGTGAAAACTTGGGGAATACTCCAAGTCACTTGGGGATCAAGTTACATACTTTTTCAAATCTATAAATAAGCCTCAAGTTCATTGAATTAATAAACAAAGAATCAAATTCAGCTATCAAATTCTCTTAGTTATTCTCAACACTCAAAGGCTCTTTCACTCTCATCTTGTCTATAAAATTTGCTGAGGTCTTGCTGATTCAATCACCAATCTTGTGCTACAAATTCTAAATCTTTCAATCATTGAAAGAATCATACGATGAAAAATTCCTTAAGATTCAAGTTAAATTCCATATTGTTATTTACTTTGAAGTATATTATAGTGTTGAATTGTTGTACTAATCAGCTCTTTGTGTGAGCATTCTTTGTACATCTATTTGATTTGTATCTTGTAGATTTTGACCGTTCAAGGTTATTTGGATTGTTAGCTAAGCATGGGGATATCGCATAGAGAAGCGAGCTCTAGCCTAATTGAAGGAGTAATCAAACGAAGGTACATCGTTTGGAGAGGCAGACTCTAGCCTACTGAAGGAGTGTGTAATAGTGTTGTTCTGCCTGGTAAAGGAACTGTTCTTGTGAATCCTTTGGTGGTTTGCCAAAGGTGAGGATGTAGGCTGGGTATAAGCCAAACCTCGTAAAAATCCCGATCTCACTCTCTCTTTCCCTTACTCTTTATTTTCAGCACATTTAAATTGCATAGATGGTTTAATTGGTAATTATAAAAACTATGTAATTTGGAAGTTAAATAAAATTAAGGTTCAATTTTGATTTGCAATTTCGGAAATTGAAAGGGAGTACGTTGGTTAAACCATATTTTTAGGAAACCATAAGGGAGCACATTATCTGGTTAAACACCCAAAAATAAATTAACTAAGAGTTTATTTGAATTCTGAATTTGGGGAAGAGTGTGATTGTTGTTTTGATTGAGAAAGCTAATTCATTATGAAAGGGATTGCATTAACAAAAGGGCTACACACAAGTTGAGAATTTTTATTAAGTTGCAACGTATATCTTGATTGAACGTTTTATGATTGTTTGGTTTGAATATTGTGCTTAATTGATTGGTTTGGTTTAATAATTGATTACTTGTTTGGTTAAGCAATAGTGTTGTGGATTAAAATAAATAAGTTCTTGTGTGATTTCTAAATTAAACAAACAAGTCAAGAATTGGTTAAGGGAAATAAAAAAAGAAGTCTCCTAAGGAATTAAAAGAAAATTTTAAAATCCAATTCACCCCCCCCCCCCTCTTGGGACTACACCTTACTTTTCAAATTGAGAGAAGCTAGTGATTGACCTTCGCAGCTGGTTAGTCTTCTAAATGGGAAAGTAATTTTTCAAGAATTTGTGCTGCATGGTGGCCTAGGTGGTCACCGATTTTGGCTCTAAGGATGTCAGCCAGTATTTTGCCTTATCCTTCTGAGAGAATGGGAAAAGCCTTAAGCAAAGGGCATCATCATAAAAATTATGAATTCGGATGGTGGAGCATATCTTGACAAAGTCATCTAGACGTTGATAAGGATTTTCCATGGAATTCCCATAAAAAGTGGGCAACATCAAGATGATGAAATTTTTTATCTTCAATTGTGCTGCTTGAACATCCGGGAACCGGATGCAAGACGACGAAGTGTATGCATTAGGTACAAAGTAGTCCCTAGGAGGCTGAAGGGGTTGCTCTCCCACCATAAGTTGGTGGGGGCCTTGGGGTTCGAGAATTTGGTCTGCGGGAACTAGTGGGTGTTCACCCATTACCTTAAGTTTAGACAACTTTACAAACTTAGGATTCGAAGCAAGTTTCCTAAGAGACCTATGGGATCTCTGAATCACAGGGTCGATCAGAACTAACTTGGGCTCCAGAGAATGCAAACCTAGCATATATAAATATAGTACATAAGATCAATACTTCAGAGTACCAAATAAAAAATAATGGTAATAAAGATAAAAGAAAAGAAGAGCAAAGATAAAAACAAGCTATAACACTAAAATAAAAATTTGCTAATAAATGTGACTTAATCCCCAACAACGGCACCAAAATTTGGTTGCCTCATCAAGGTTTGTGTCTTTAACTACAAAAATAATATTTGTAAAACTTAACTATTTTTGTAGTGTAAAGGTGGAGTTTTTCTAATAGTCCTAATGAAAGCATGTAAAATCTAAGCTAACCCTACTTCTACAAAGCAATGCTCAGTCATAAATTTGACCTAGGATGTCGTGTGGTTAATCTAAGTTCGGCCAATTTATCATAAAGCCAACAGGTAACTATAACATAAAAGAGGTTAAACAAAGGTAAATGGGGGCCTCTCAGTATTCCTTGGCTTAATAAGCTTCAGTAGCTCGCCCTAGTCACCTTTAAGGGTCACATGGTTGAACATTTGGTTGACTCCTACAGCAATTTGATCTCAGTCTGAATCTTGGAGTCTACAGTGGATGGCTTAGCCACCCCTTGGGTTTCTAGTTGCACTATATAGTCGAACAAAATCTTCTTCTCTTTTGTTGCTTCGAGGTTTTCGGGAGTTGGTTGACCATCTGGTCTGGGCTTGAATTGTCCCAAATTTTACCTTGACTTCTCGTATCCCTTAACTCCTAGGTTTTAACTTTTTTTTCCTAAAAACACAAATAAACCTTGTGTAACTCTAAAGGATGATAAGAAAGGGTTACGTACAACATAAATGAGAATAAACAAAGATAAATGGGGGCCTAAAATTGTACATTTTAGAAACACACCATAGGCTATAGCTGAACCTTGTAAAAATCCGGTGTTTAGTTCTTCTTCCCTTACTCTTTAAATTTTTGCAAGATATAACCTGCTTGCTTTATTATTGTTGAGATATTGCTGAATATTAGAACTTGCTGAATATTAGTTTTGGCTGTGATTGAATCAAATTACTATGTTGGCTGTATGGTTGTGTTGACAAATTGAAAATTTAGACAAGCATTATCTCTGAATTCTTGAGTGAAAAGTGGAGGTAAAAGGTTTGAAATTGATTATTCTATTGAAGCACAAGTTGTAAGAAACTCAAGATTGAATTACTGAATTTTTTTCTTGAAAACATCATTAAGAATTGCTTAAAATCAAACTTTGAAAAATTGATTACCGGAATTACTTGAAGTTTGGTTTTGTATTATAATTTTAGATATCATATTCATATTCATATCTAGGATTCCCAATTGTATAGTACAGTTGCTGCTTAGACATTGAGATTGTGTGAGTGTGGAAGTTTAAAATAACCAAGGGTTAAAGTAAATTGAAATTTCGCAAATATATTTTTAATAACCCAATTCGCCCCCTATTGGGAATACATATTAATTTCAATTGGTATAAGAGCATAGGTTATAGTAAATCCTAACAAGTAGTTACATAAAAATCCCTATGGCACACTTAGGTGTATCCCCTTTTGGCGAATGCCAATCTTGATCGAGTTCTCCCATTTCTTGCAAACTATGGATTGGAAGATCTGGAAAGTAGTCACACATGGTGAATTTATTCCCACTAAGAATGTACATAATAAAGAAGTCACTAAAGAAGAAATTGAGTTAAATGACACAAATATGAAACAACTGCAGATTAATTCAAGTGCAATGAATGCACTATATTGTTCCTTAGATGCCAACAAATTCAATAGAATAATGGGATGTAAATCATCTAAGGAAATATGGGATAAGTTAGAGGTCACCTATGAGGAAATTGTAGATGTTTGGGATAGTAGGATCGACATACTCACCAGCGAGTGTGAGGCCTTTAGAGTGAACCCTAAGGAGTCTATTACTACTATGTACACTAGGTTCACCCACAAAATTATTTCCCTTAATGCACTAGGTGATAACTATTTCACATACAAAATGATTAGGAAAATCTGTAGAGGTTTTCCTCTTGTTTGGGAACCTAGGCCACTACCATAACTGAAGGCAAAAATTTGAAAAATACTTCCCTAGATGAACTTTTAGGATCGCTTCTCAAGTATGAGACAACGATAAATGAAATAATCATTAAGGGTAGTAAACAAAAGAAGTCAATAGCCCTTAACACCTCAAAGGAAAGCTCAAGTGAGGAAGACGAAAATGAGGTTGACAATGATGATCTAGCCCTATTGATTACATGTCTAGGATAATTCTTTATTACAAATAAAAGATTTGCTAGAAAATTTAGAGGGTCAAAAATAGATAAGTGTGAAATAAGTAAGGGAGAAACTATAATGACCCATAAAATTTCGTTGAAATTTCTCTAATACCACTTGTAATAACCTGAATATTTCATATTATAACAATTATTGATACATACAATGAAAGATCTCAAATTCAAATTTCTAGATTACTAATTATCCCAATACAACAACAATGTCATTTTTAAAAAAACAATTTACATATCCCTAAAAGAATAGTCTAAATACGTCAAAAACCTAATTTAATTAAATATCTATTCTATATAAAACCTTCTATACCACCCACGCTTTCATTGCGCTACTCTAATCACTATTATACTCTACATGGCATCCGAAATATAATTGATCACGATCGGGTGAGACACCTTTCAGTAAGAAGGAATAAATTGTTGTCTGTGTATGGCAGATGAGTTTTACATATTTAAACATAGCTATTAATTAAACTATAACTAAAAAAGCATCTGTATAACAATCATAACTCACACCTATACATTTCAAGGTACATATTTTTTACTTAAACATACTTTAACGTAATAGATAATTCTGTTTTCATAAAACAACATATATACACATAAGATACTTCCTTTTCTTTCCCTTGATGGTTCTATCATAACATCATGAATTAATGCCCATGATCGGGTTGTGCGGCCCAAGGGTTAGACTTAACCATGGCTAGCCTACCAAGCTAAGTCAAACATAACATAACTACACATGATTGCCCACCTAACCTAGTCCGCCCATCCTACTCGCCACAACACTTTTTGGGCCAGCAGACAATGGGTATCCTACTTGCTACAAACCCAACACTTTTTGAATAGTGTGGTTGCACTATTGGTTAAACACCCAACCCAGTCCGCACATCTTACTCACCGCAACACTTTTTGGGTCGGCACACAAGGGGTTACACTATCTGATCTAGCTAGTTAAATACCGTATATGGCTCTATACTTAATAAATCCATTAGGGTTTTTATATCACATAGTACACTTTATATAACATAACTGTTCATGTAACCATATCTCATAATCATCCTTTCAAAAGTCTGTATAAATCATATTTCATTATCATATAATAATCGGTATAATAAAAACCGTCATATGATAACTATTTCGGTACAAAGTCGACATATCATATCATAACTCCATCATATCATATTTCTGCATAAATCTGTCATATAATATTTTCATCATATTCATAAAATTCTAAAATCAGTATAAAATCATATATATAACATTTCTTTCATAGTACCATTGTGATATAGTATAGATAGTGCAACCATACGTCTTAAATAGAGTATGGTATAGCCGATTGTGCCCTCAGGTAGAGTTGTGAGCTCCCTAGCATCCGGACTAGGTGGAGCGGGCCTTTCGTGCTATAGGCATAAAGATATGCATACATTTAGGCTAGCACTAGAGGGCCAACCAGTGTTGAGCCATCCAGGAAGAAGTTTACAGATATATAGTTATGTACAGTACACACAGAAAGCAAAGATTACGTATTATAGTTAGAAACACTTTTGAATAGATAACTTAGAAATTATCATATTCTATATGACTTAAGTATGTGCTATTATACAGATGTTTTCTTGATGTATATAGTATACAATATTGATTAAATGATATGTTGCCAACTGACTCATATACCACATACTGGTGATAACATATTTCTCCTCACTATGAGTTGTCTCACCCCAACATTATTAAACATTACAAGTAATTGAGAGAGGCAAGCAAGACCGGCTTAGAGGTAGAGGTGGTGTAGAGTTGGCATAGTTTTGGGGTGAGTTTTGGGCTAGTTTGTGGAGTCCACAGTATTTTGGGATTTTTTGGAAAAGTTATGTATATATGTGTATGGGTACAACTAGGTATATAGTACTTTGGCATTGTATTTTATAATAGGTTGGATATGTATGTACTTCTGCTGCTTATGTGTTATATGAAATGCACAGGATACCATGGTTCCACTTCGGGCCATTATGATGTCAGCTATCGTTACACGACATCTCCCAGATAGGCTGGATTCTTTTCAGACTAGTCCACTCTATATATTTACCGTTTGTTCTTAAAAATATGCGGGACGTTTGATCATGATACTCTTCCTCAAATGTGATGAGTGAACCTATCTTCTTTAGTGTTTTTGAGGATATACTAGTGAGTCTGAGTCAATATAACCGTTCTTTAGGTGTTCATTATTATCCTGAGTGTAACGAGTCATGCACTTTACACATGTCTAATGCTTTCACCTATTTATACTTGAATTTATATGATTATATTAACTTTGAAGTGTAATTGGTAGATAATCCTCTGTGGAAATGTTGTTCTTGATGGCTGTATAATTTTGAGACTTGCATATGTGATTTGCTTCAAAGTTGTGTGTATAGAAAAGTTATGTATAAAAGAGCTTATATGTAATAAAGGGATATTCTTGTTTGTGAAATGGTATATCTGTGTTGCATGAGTTCTCATTTAATATTCATTGGAATTGGTGTTTGTGCGTATCGCCTTAGAAACCCTCACGAGACTTGAACTTGTCCACTAGGATCAACCTAGGGGTTTAAAGCCTTATTACATATGGTAAATGCAACTATGTTTCACATGAAATAAGAGGTAGATAGGATTTTAGAATTTTCTTAGCTTTTGCTTTGCTCAAGGACTAGCAAAGTGTAAGTTAGGGGTTGTGATGAGTCCCTGAAATGCACGATTTTTGACCCTCATCTACCTTTTCTTATCCTTACTTTATTATTTATTTACCCATTGTTATCATTGTTTGAAGCTATTCAAGGTTTGTTGGTTTTTTAAGAAAAAACATAGGTTAAAACTAAGAATATAGGCATACGAGAAGCTAAAGAAGTATCTGGAGTATCTGGAGTATGCAAAGCTCAAATTCAAATGTTTAACCAAACTCCTAGGGCCTCAAATCATCCGAGAAAAGGAAGTCTTTGCTCGACCAAGTGCTGCAACTAGCAACACCAGGGGCGACCTAGTCTTCCATTGCTAACTCCGAAGTTCAGATTGAGATCAAAATGCTAAAAGGGTTGACTAAGTGATCGACCATGTGACATTCAAGGGCAACTAAGGCGAGATGCTTAACTTTCTTGAGTCAAGAAATACCGAGACCATTGACCAAGTGGTTGACGAAGAGACCTTGAGGGGAGACTATGTTGAATTCTTGACATTTTCTAAAGATCGAGATCCTGCAAGTCTCAACCCTCAACTCAACCAACAAGACCCTAAAGTGCAACTTAGTTTAAGACAATGAAGATTCAAATTCATGATTTCCTCCGAGTCTCGACCAGGATGCGCAAAAAGGAAGCATTGGAGCGACTAGGTCGACAATAACAATCTTCTGCGTGAGATTTGCTGCAAACTTTCATAAACTCAAAACCAAACATTGTAAACCCTAAAGCCTATAAATAATAGCTTCGAAAATTTGCTCAAGGTTCCTTTTTGGCCTCTTTTAGGTTGGGGACAGTCCTAGAACACCATTAAGAAACATCACTCTATTGCAAGGATAATCGTTTTTGAGAGATTAATCAAATAACAAGGAGTGATTTTTATTTGCTTTGTTAGATTAGATGATCATTCAGTTGTTTGGATAGTCGTTAGTGACAAATGATTCAAATACAAAGGCTTGATCTTTCTACTTGCTTTCTCTTTGCTGCTTTCATTTACATGAATTCAATTTACTGCTTTTGATTTATTGTTTGGTTATGATGAAAGGCTATCTATAAGGATAAGCACTACTATAGTTCATTCAAGTAGAAGTAGTTGTCTACGGATCTACAGAGATGATCATCTTGATTATTGAGATAGGGAATACTTCGGTTCCTGACCATGCTCTGGACAATTGGTGCACCTTTGTTATGTTGTGCCCTCGATTGAACCTCTCGTGCTTTGACCTGAGAAGCTCAGGTTAGTACTCATATGTATATCTAGTTTAACATAGTCAAAGTCACGACATCCAGTGCCTTATTTAGATCCGAGCATTGCTTTTATAAGAGTAGGGTACTTTAGCTTTTACTTGCTTTCCACTGGTTAATAGAAACACACTCATTGCAAAAATACCTCCTTTTTCACATTTCTTTTACAGGAGGCATTAATAAACTAATTGAGAAAAGGTTTACAACTACACGGTTTTGTCTCTGTGGATTGACACCTGACTTCCCCACTCTCTATTGAACTTGGGATTCTCAGGTAGTATACATATTATTTTTGGTAGTTAAAGATCCAAGCCTTGGAGAGCCTACCACTAAACTGCATTAAAATACCAGTGTTAAGCTTTCCTTTTCTATACTCTTTATTTCTTATCTTGTGATTGTATTACATTTGATATATTGTGATATAATTGTTTGCATCTTGCCAAAATTATTATTTTGTAGAGAAAGTCAAAAATACGCGAAAGAGTCCATTCAGCCCCCCCCCCTTTTGACCCTACGCCTGTGCTGACAATAGTTGTAGTTATTTAGTTCATTCTTGAGATCAACTATCTGATAGCATTGTCATTTAATCCTTTTTCTATTTTTTTTTGTGAATAAAAATATGAGAGAATGGTCCAGATGAGGGATGCAGACATTTCTAAGGATAATCAGCGATCCATAGATGATGAGATCAATGATCAAGTTCTTCTGCATTAACCAGGGGATTACATTAAAGGTCTTGGAAGGCACACATAGTGCTACATATTATGCTAAGATTGAGGAAGTCCATCCAAAGGAAGCAAATTGTAAGTCGACTATCATGTAGCAGCTCCAAGGGGTTGTCTAGTAGAATGAAGAAATAGAGCAAGGGCTTGAAACCAGTATGCCTTAGAAAGTGTAGATTGATGAAATGCTCTACCAATGTCAAGAAGATGTTGTGAGTGGCTCCTCCTCTGCTTTGTATGCATGTAAGTTTGTGGGGGTGTGTGAACATAACTCTGATTACGTGCACGTGAACATAATTGTAATTATTTTTGAAGATAATTCATGTTTTGCACATTAACCTTATCCTCAAATGTGGTTACATAATCATCTTAAAATACAAAGTTGGGAAGAAGGTTTTAGGTACTGTTAGTTCCAACACATCCACTTCGATGTAACGTATGTGTTGGAACAGATTCCACTCACTAATTTTTTATTGAATATTTCACCTAACCATACTTGGAGCATAAAAAATCATCCAAACCAACAATAAAGCCTTCAAAGATTAGATGCTCCATAAGAAGCTTTTGTAATGAATTGAAGATATTCAAAACCTCCTTGGGACCTTTGTTAAATAAAACAACACTAACAATTCATTGTTCAAAGACTAGAGTTGATCCCTATTCAAATCAACACTCAAAAATTTCGAGTCTTTATCTTCAAAGGGGTACACTTTCAAAGATTGGATTTCATCCCTATTCAGATCAACATTGGTGGATGATAAGTTATGCATAACCTATAGGGATGGTTTATCCATGCACTCACTAAGGGAGGGTTCAAATGGGCACATTTTTGCAACACTTGATTTGTAAAACTAAATTCCTGAGAATTGAGTTGAAAGTGTGCCCCCTTTGAACCCACCCTCAATGAATACATGGATAAACCATCCTCATAGGTTAGGCATAACTTATCATCCACTAGCTTCTGAAGATACACACTTAAAATTGTTGAGAGTTTATATGATTAGGTATGAACTCTAGTCTTTGATCAATGAAATTGTTAGTGTTGCTTTATTTGATAAAGGTCCTAAAGTGGTCTAGAATATCTTCAATTCATTATAACCGTTGCTCATGGAGCATTTGTTTTGTAATGACCTCAAAAATATATTATGAGTAGAAGCCTGAATGTACAAAATATGTAAACGTATACAAGGGTGCTTCTCTACTAGGATCCTTAATTCCATTTTTGATGCCTAAGAAAGAACTTGTCTTAGTGAGTGTTCAGAGATCATTGCGGCTCAGTCGCTCGCTAGAGGTCAGCCTGGTCAAATTAGAATTTCATTGGATAAATAGAGTAGACACTATTTGTATATGAATATAAATACATATATATAGAATAATATTTTTATTAAATGCATATTGCCATTTCTAGTTTTTTACATGCCATTTTAAGTAAATCATAAAATAACAATACTTTATATATATAAAATAATAATAATAACAAATAAATAAATAATAAAATAATAATAATAATATAATAATAATAAGGAAGGGGACAAAACCTCTTCCCATCAATTTTCTTTAAAGATAATAATAAAAATAAAATTATAATAAAAATAAACTTCTTCCCGTGACTCTTCTGCAAGTATCTCTCCCACTCCCTCATTATGTCTTCTTCTCATTTCTTCCCTTTTCCCATGCTAACCTCACTCCCCTCCAATCAATCCCCCCATCCCCATTAATTTGTTATTTTTCTCCCGCTCAAATTTCCCGTAGCCCCTTAGCAATTTTGCAACTGCCCCTCACTAGGAAAATTCAATTTCAAATTGGTCCCTCCCCACTACTTGTGAATAGAGAAGTTCTCTTTACTGAAATCTCACAACTTTTACGTGAAAAATATTTCTAGAAGGAAAAGTGAGTGAAATGATCAGTGGTAAAAAGAGAATTTTTATATACTTAAAATTCTCAGTCCACTTTTTCTAATCTCTTTAGTTAAAAGTTTGTTGAAACCGCTTCATAGAGTTACATCAGAGTAAGTAAATTTGACTATGTTAGGTTTTTATTTAATTTTAGTCGAGTTTATTTTAACCTATAGCCGAGTATATCAGTTTAATTTTAATACACTTGCGTTTATTTTTGGGTTAAGAAATGTTATAATTCCCTAGGGTAGTTTACAACATTATTGTTTTCTATTCAAGAAAAATATTTTTAACATGAAAATCGTGTGGCATGAGCTTGTTAAATTACATTGCATGTTTTACAAAATAATTAACATATGGCAAAAATTTTTATGATGTTGTTCATTTTATTGCATAAATTGTATATACAAATTTTATGATGTTATTTTAATTGCATAAAATATATATAAAATGATATATGTTTTAGTAAATTTGTTGGTCTCAAAGGAAAGGGGAAAATGAGTCATAGACGACTCCAATCCATGAGACTTTATTCTAGGCGCTTACTGGTTTGGCAAATGTGTTATGGACGGTCACTTTAGTGAGTGCTTTGTTATGTATAAATTATACAGTAGTTTGTTTTAAAAATTCTTACGGTTAAGAAAGTTCAAAATTATAAATGTTCGGTACCACAACTTAAAATTTAAAGGGATTAGAGTGCACCCACACTGTTTAAGAGTGGTTTTATAGAGCATTGGATTTCTCTTGAGTGCACACCTGGGTCGGACAAGGACATAGTAGGGAATCTCACTTAAAGATTACAATTCAATTTGGTTTGGTCAGCCAACCAATTAAGTCCAATCTTCGGACCGCACAACCTTGTCATGTGGGTAAACAAGGCTTACAGTTGATAGACTTAAGAAAGATTTTTTCACTATATGTAAACACGCATATACGTGTGTGTGTGTGTGTGTGTGTATGTGTGTGTGTCTATGTGTGTGTGTGTGTGTGTGTGTGTGTGTGTGTGTTTATGTGAACATGGTCTTTTTTAGTTGGCATAAATGATGATTTGAAGGAAAAGCATAAAGGAAAGTGTGTATTTATATAATTAAGTTTTATAATTACATTTTTAAAGTTTCACAAGTTTAGTTTAACACTTATAGTGCATGGTCATAAAATTTAACTCCTATACTTTATGGTAAAAGTTTTACGCAGTAATTTTTAAATTTACTTTTTTTTGAATGTAGTTTTGAAGTTATATAATTAAATGTTATTTTATGAAATTATAATACTTTGAAAGCTTATTTTGGCCACACACTAAAAATTATCTCTTTTACTCACTGAGCATTGCCTTACTCCAAATATTATTTTACATTACAGATAATTCTGGAGAGCGTACCAAAAATCTGGCGTAGCAAGTGCGTGGGCGGGAATAGAAAGAGAAGATTAGAATAAAAATTAGTTTAATATTAGTTAGGTTATGTTTGTATATTTTTTTTTTAAATAATTTTGAAATGTAAATTTTAATATTTACGATTGTAATGTAGTTAATTT